>NW_027464612.1:631000-1262000 GCF_043290135.1 Rhipicephalus microplus | reverse complement strand
AAATTAAGAGTTCTAATGAGTTTAAATACTTAGGTGTTACTATATCCAGCAGTTTAAAGTGGGAAAATCATATTGACAACATTACAGGACTGGCGAAGCGAAAGCTGGGTTTTCTGAGAAGGAAACTCCGTAATGCAATGCCCTCTGTTAAATTGTTGGCGTATAAGACTATTTTTAGACCAACGCTGGAGTACGCAGCTATCATCTGAGATCCACATACTAAAACTGAAATTAACAAACTTGAACGAGTACAAAGATTGGCCGCGAGGTTTATTTATTCAAATTACATGAGAACACAGTCTGTATCACTTTTGCTTGCTAGGGCTGACCTTCAATCGTTAGCTACACGTAGAAAAATAGCTCGCTTAAAATTTATTTATGACCTGTACCATAAGAACTACAAGCTGGATCCCAGTGTATACCTGTCCCCCCAGGACGAGTGTCGGCTCGTACCAATCACTCATTTTCTGTCCAAGCTAATGTACCGCGGGTGGATGTATTTAAGTTTTCGTTTCTGGTGCGATCTATTGTTCACTGGAATGCGCTTCCTCCCGAGGTACTTACAGGATGTAGATCCTCACAGGATTTTCAACGACGGCTGGACTTGTTTTTTGCCTAACATTGTTTGTGTATTGTTCACCTGTTCACCTCCCACCCCTGCTACAGCCCGCAAGGGTTAGCAGTATTGTAAATGAATAAATAAATAAATAAAACCATCCGGATCTGGCATCGCTGTGTGTCGTAGCAAGCGCAGCTGCACAGGACGTGTTCGGTGGTCTCTTCAGCTCTGCAGTAGTCGCATGTAGGAGTGTCTGCCATACTAATGCGAAAGGAATACACCTTTGTAAATGCAACACCCAACCAAAGGCGGCATAACAGTGTCGCGTCTGAGCGGGAAAGTTGTGATGGTAGCTTTAGCTTCAGCGAAGGATCTAGTTCATAAAATTGACACCTTTGGATGTTGGTAGACGACCAGAACGTGCGTGTGAGATCTCGAGCCAGCAGGTAGAGTTGTCTTGCTGCATCATTCCTTGATAGAGGAATCGGGACTACACGGGTTCCTTCATGGGCTGACCGGGCTGCATCATCGGCTAATTGATTTCCGGTAATACCGATATGTCCAGGCAGCCATTGATATATAATATCATGCCCTCGTGCTAGAGCTTCATGATAGCAATGTCTTATTTCTGTACTGTACTAAGTTGGTTAAAAACTGTGAGGTCATGCAAATATCGTAATTGTGAACGAAACAGTGTAACAGAGCATTTTTAGATACAAGTGCGAAGGTTAGGTTAGGTTAAGTTATGAAGCGTCATAAAACTGCATGAAACAATGTCAGCTATTGAGATGCAGTGTTTTTCATCATTACAAGTCGGAAACTGCGATATCTAAAGTGAAAGCGCATGAAGGCGTCGTAATGTTCCATAAAGCATTGTGAAGTAGCGAGTAAAACGTTTTCTAACGCTAGATGTGCGAAGGTTAGGTTAGGTTTAGTTGTGTTAGTTTAAGCTAGATAGCGTCGTGAAACCAACAAAAACGACGTGATCTGAAAAGAAAGTGTTGTTTTGTTACGAGCGCAAAACTGCGATATGTGAAATATTGTGAAAGCACACAAAACGGCGTGAACTAGCCTGATACTACGTCTTGTATCGTTACAAGTGCGAAACTGCTATATTGTGATATTCTCGTGAAAGCGCATGCAAGCATCGTGAAACCTTAAAAAACGATGTCATTTAGCGAGATACAGCGTTTTGTACTGTACTAAGTTGATGAAAAACTGTGAGGTCATGTAAATATCGTAATTGTGAACGAAACAGTGTAACAGAGCGTTTTTAGGTACAAGTGCGAAGGTTCGGTTAGGTTAAGGTTTGAAGCGTCATAAAACCGCAATAAACAATATCAGCTATCGAGGTGCAGTGTTTTCACCATTACAAGTCGGAAACTGTGATATCTAATGTGACAGCGCATGAAAGCGTCGTAATGTTGCAGAAACTATAGTAATGTAGCGAGTAAAACGTTTTCTAACGCCAGAAGTGCGAAGGCTAGTGTAATGGTTAAGGACGTTCGTCACTATGTTTGTTTATGTCGGACGAGAAAATATTAACATGAACAATTTAAGCGAACAAAAGAAGCTTTATATTGTACACTAGACAAGGAAGTGACAGGAGAAAGTAAAACTATATGTCCAACCCTATACACCAAGCATCACGCAACATGCACGAGAGTCAGACCGCCATTAATATGGGCAGAGTTCGCGGCTACGCTAACTCAGTGTCCAGCGCGTATAGTTCACGGTTCGTAAGAAGAAACCGCTCTCTCACAGTTTGGGTCCCCGTCATCCCGACATGATGCGGTCGTCGACGTGCGCGAGGGCAAAGATGGCACGGCTGGAACGGCTGACGGCACACGGATGCGCTACCGTGTGCAGCGCCGTTTAGTCGGACGTCGCGGCCAACCCAGCAGTCAGGGTCGCAACTCCTGAGGTCCAGGATCAGGCCATGGCTCACGAAGACCTCCCCCTGTAGGCCTCGCCCACGAACCTGCTCCCGGCCACTGCACCCAGGCAGGAGGCGTTCAGCAGGCCCCGTCCTTGGACCTTGTACAGGCCAACGGACTCGAGCCCAAACAGACACACCGGAGCTCGACCTGGCCGACACGTACGGGTCCCACGTCCGGCTCAGGAACGCTGCCAGGAACTCGTCCTCTCGAGCGGCGCACCGCTTCGTCTGCCTTCGTGGCCTCAACCCTCCGTACACACGCCCAGTACACACGCCCACGCCTCGTTCGGCAGAACGTCTCACTCGTCCCTTGCCGATGTGCGACGCTCTGGTGACACCGGTGCTTGATGGGATGGGTGCGGCTACGAAGCAGTAAACCCGCATCGGAGACGCGATGCTCCATGCGTGTAAATGGCCAGCCCGTCCAGCAAACAGCTTGCGTCGAGACGCGATGCTCGGCGCAACCATGAGCATTAGCCAGGCCACCTACGTCGCTGTGCCGAACGGCTGACCGTGGAGACGCCTCGCCGAGATCCGCGATGCCCTCGGCAAGGAAGGGAACAGCAGGCCAGGCCGCGCCCCGAGATGCAGTACTAGTGCCGGCAATGCCGCCCCAGCTGGTGGTTGGACGGCAGCAGCGTGGACGGCCGCGTTTTCTGGCCGGAACCTGGATCGCCTGCGTCCGACGCTTCGGCCCGCTGTCTTCCATCTGCCGCTGCTCCGGCTCGTCCCCAGCCACAAAGCCTACTGCCACGTAATGATCACACGTGGCCCAATCGTGGCACGCCACTTCTACGGGCCACCGCTAGTCATCAGCTGATTGGCTGACCTCACGCGCACAGTTGGCTCAAAATACCACGTGCCTGGCCCCGCACTTCCGTTGTTGTCATCGTTTTCTTCACTCATCATTAACCCCCCACACAAGAAAGTTGTTTCCACAAAACAACTTTTCTCACACAACAAAGTGATGAGGGACAGAAAAACATGCAACTTCCAACAATATTCGGAGATGACACTAATGGAAACGCCGATCTGTCTTTACAATCATACAGTCCAGAAGAATGATAACTTTTTAAATTAAACATGCATACGGGCAACAAAAACCAATCACTGCACAAGATTTTATTCTCTTATGTACTAAACAGTCCAGAACTTCCTGGCATACACTCATGAGTTCTTAAACAACAGCAACTCAGTCTTCTAGTATAGGCTGCCTTCACTCAATCTTCACAGAGGCTGAGTTTATCAAGTCCAGCTTACTCGATATTCTTCTGGAAGCGTAGCATAAAACTAAGCAGCGCTTTCGAGCCCTCAAGCCTAACGTCTTCCGAAACTGCAAGGCGCATACGCCAAACGCCAACTCACAACGTCAAGCGCTGTTCACTTACAATGTCCTTAAAACTTCCGTAGCCGTCACCCGTCAAGCCACGTTCACTGCAAGCTTAGCGTGATCTTTCACACGACCTAGGGCTCCTGTTTCACCAACTGTGCTAAAGCCAGGGCGCATGGCTGTTTCGAGTTTGTCCGAAACGTAATCTACTATCGTGCCCATTCTGCTATTACACAAGTGCATCAAGCCCTCCCGCACAACAACCACGCTACCCTCACGATCACACAATAACCTCAATGCTCCGGGCCCTTACGGTTGTTTGCACCTAACCGCTTTAAAAACAATTATTTTTTCCTCGGCCGAATTCCTACTATGTTCTACAGTGAATAGTGCAACTTTTTCCGGGTCCGTATCTCAGCCACGGCACACGAACAAGGTGAGGCTCCTAAAGATATTTAAAACAAGAGCTTAATCCTGGCAGGCTCGCCATTTATTGTAATGAAAATATTATTCCTTATCGGGGCTAAGGCTCGTCAACGCTTGTTTTGCGTATCGTGCGAGGAGAAACGGACTTTGACAAAACGCGGTAACAACACACATGACGTTTATGACAGAGCACGAAAGAAAAACATAGAACACAGAACCAGAAAAACCGTGAAGCCGAATAAGTAACAAAACTGTCTGATCGAATGAGAAAACTACAGAACATGAGTTCAAGGCGGAAAGTTTCAAAACCTCACGATGAGATAGGGGGTCCAACGAAAGCCGAGGTGCAGGGCAGCAGGCGCTGACAGTTGATCGGAAGCGGGTTGCACCTCGATGTGCGACGCTATGGTGACGGTGACGCTTGGCGGAGTGGGGGCGTGGGTACGACTACGGAGCAGTCAACTTGCATCGGAGACGCGATGCTCCATGCCTGTAATGGGCCAGCCGGTCCAGCGAACAGCTTGCGTTGAGACGCGATGCTCGGCGCAACCGTGACCATTAGCCAGGCCACGTACGTTGCTGTGCCGAATGTCTGACCACGGAGACGCCTCGCTGAGATCCGCGATGCCCTCGGCAAGGAAGGGAACAGCAGGCCAGGCCGCGCCCCGAGATGCAGTAGCGTGGACAGCCGCGTTTCCTGGCAAAAACATGGATCGCCTGCGTCCGACGCTTCGGCCCGCTGTCTCCCGTCTGCCGCTGCTTCGGCTCATCCCCAGCCATAAAGCTTACCGCCATGTAATGGTCACACGTGGCCCAATCGTGGTACGCCACCTCCATGGGCCACCACAGGTCATCAGCTGATTGGCTGACCTCACGCACACAGTTGGCTCAAAATTCTCACGCGCCTTGCCCCGCACTTCCGTCGTTGTCATCATTTTCTTCACTTATCACAGCTAGGTTGAATTATGTTAGTTTAAGCTAGCTAGCGTCGTGAAACCACCACAAACGACGTCATCTAATCAGATAGTGTTGTTTTGTTGCGAATACAAAACTGCGATAGGTGAAATATTGTGAAAGCACGAAAACGGCATGAACTAGCCAGAAACTGCGTCTTGTACCGTTACAAGTGCAAAACTGCTATTTTGTGATATTCTCGTGAAAGCACATGGAAGCATCGTGAAACCTTAAAGGACGATGTCATTTAGCGAGATAACTCGTTCTGTACTGTACCAAGTTGGTGAAAATTTCTGACGTCATGCAAATATCGTAATTGCGAAAGAAACAGTGTTACCGAGCGTTTTTAGATACAAGTGCGAAGGTTAGGTTAAGTTAGGTTATGAAGCATCATAAAACCGCAATAAACAATGTCAGCTATTGAGGTGCAGTGTTTTTCACCATTACAAGTAGGAAACTGCGATATCTAATGTGAAAGCGCATGAAGGCATCGTAGTGTTGCATAAAGCACTGTAATGTAGCGAGTAAAACGTTTTCTAATGCTAGAAGTGCGAAGGTTAGGTTAGGTTGAGGTATGTTAGTTTAAGCTAGGTAGCGTCGCGAAACCACCAAAAACGACGTCATCATCGAGATAGTGTTGTTTTGTTGCGAGTACGAAACTGCGAAAGGTGAAATATTGTGAAAGCACACAGAACAGCATGACCTTCCCAGATACTGCGTCTTGTACCGTTACAAGTGCGAAACTGCTATTTTGTGATATTCTCGTAAAAGCACATAGAAGTATCGTGAAATCTTAAAGAACGATGTCATTTAGCGAGATACAGCGTCCTGTACTGTACTGAGTTGGTGAAAAAGTGTGAGGTCATGCAAATATCGTAATTGTGAACGAAACAGTGTAACAGAGCGTTTTTAGATACAAGTGCGAAGGTTAGGTCAAGTTAAGTTATGAAGCATCATAAAACCGCATTAAAGAATGTCAGCTATTGAGATGCAGTGTTTTTCACCATTACAAGTCGGAAACTGCGATATCTAAAGTGAAAGCGCATGAAACCGTCGTAATGTTGCAGAAAGCATTGTAAAGTAGCGAGTAAAACGTTTTCTAACGCTAGAAGTGCGAAGATTAGGTTGGGTTGAGTTATGTTATTTCAAGCTAGGTAGCGTCGTGAAACTATTGAAAGCGACGTCATCTAATGAGATAGTGTTGTTTTGTTGCGAGTGCAAAACTGCGATATGTGAAAGATTGTGAAAGCACACAAAACGGCGTGAACTAGCCAAATACTGCGTCTTGTACTGTTACAAGTGCAAAACTGCTATATTGTTCGAGCACAACCATTCCATTAGATAAGAATCGATGACGTGCAGAACCCACGTGGCTAATATGTAAATGTTATCACAATGTAATCGACAAAGTAATGCTGTAAACAGCAGCACAGGCAAGCATGAGTAGACGAGGTGCAACTTTGAAGCTCGTGCAAAGGCCGGTTTGTCTGTGCCTCCATTCACACGGTGCCAAAACCGTTTCATTCTGGCATGGCATGAGAGAGTATGCTGTGATTAGCGCCTATGCTGTCCCACATCTGGAAAGAACGGAGAACATAAACAGGCATTTAATTGTAAGCAGCAAAATGAGCAGCAGATCTGGCCCTTCACGTCAGCCACGAGGAAGCCAAATAACATAGAGGTTAATCTCCTGCAAATATTTTTTTAGCATACCAGTTTCCTCAGTCTGAGCAACATGGCACACGAAACTTTGTTGGCATTGCCGCCCCTATCTGCCACCACACGTCAATATGGACATTCCGTGCCTGCAAAGGTGGAGCGTGCCGAGCCTTCAACATTGGAGAGATGCCCTCGGTGTCTGCTAGATTGCAGCAGATTCTACCCAAGGTGTGTACAACGCTGTCGGGTGTTTCAAAAACACATCATTTTTCCAATTATTTCTTTTTTTTTAGCCTAGCAAGTGTTGTCATCCTGCCATAATAACAAGGAATTCATTTTTTCTCATGCTGTTGACCTGTGGTTTGCATTCCAGGGCTTGTTTAGGGCAGTGTGTTGGCTATCGCTTGGACACCAGTGCTAGTACAGAGTGGCAAGTTTCAAAATGTCTCGTAAGTGCTTTCTATTCATAAAAACTAGAACAGCTGAAATCTCAAAGTGACGCTTTCCTTATGGGTTGAGCACCTTAACCATCTGTCGTTCAGTCGGTCTGTGTAGTATCTATCTGATCGATTGATTTATTCTAGCCTATTAAGTTTGGGCGCTCTGTGATCGTCTCCTCAATTTGACACCTTAGGTCAGCAACTCACTTATGAGTTGACTTAGTCGAGACGCGCTCATACTCAAATAAGCCATGTGCTTGACTGAGTAGGGGTGAGTAATATTTTAGCGAGCTTGATGTCGAGCGAGTCTGGTTTAAGAAAACTTTGGTGGGTTAGAATGAGCCCCAGTGCGAAATATGTATAAGTGAGTTTGAGTGAGCTCTAATTTTTTGACCACTAATGGTTGACATGAATCAAAACTTGCATGACAGGAAAGAGTATGTTATAAAAGGGTTTGATTCAGCAATTCACTGACATTTGGTTTCTATATTATACAAGATGTTTATTTACACTACTTACAAATGCGTTAGAGAGCCAAGAATCTATGGTTGACTGTTTTTGAAAAGTCTCTTGTCACTGTCTTTTCGACCACTGATTCACCCTGCACCGACTGCTTGTCTTCCTCTATTGCTTGCTGCACCGTTCAGTGTACCAAGGGTCGGTAATGCAGTTTCCCTAACATATTGGGCGTGAGGCCCACCACCGGAGGCGCGAGTGCTGAAATCGCTGTGTCGTGAAGGGTTGGATCACGTGATCTCGCCTCGCACTGGCAAAGGAAAGCTGGCGGTTGCAAGTGTGATTCTACCGTGACTTTGCAGAGTCTTCATTTTCGAACAGCGTTGTTTTGCTCTGGCTTCATGTGTGCGGACTTACCCAGACAGACGACACAATCCGGAAAGACAGCAAAAATTACCGGAGACATGCCACAGTGCACTACATACGTGAGGGTACTCTCACGGCGGTTTGCAGTGCCACTGTCTCCTCTCTCTTTTTGTGTTGTGGTTGTTATCAACTATGGGGTTAACATGAGCACCGACCATGAATGCTCGCATAAAAGTGGATCATTTAGGTTTCCGCACGGGAACCCTGTCACAACTAATAATGAATGTGCAAAAAGTCCAATTATATATATTCCAAAATAGAATGTAGGTGTGTGTATCTGGGGGAAGTTGCTGTCATTGTCATTACACTCAAGAATGTGCCAGGTTGTTGTCCGAATTGTGAGAGAGTCTAGATATAGCCCGGAAGTTCAATTCTTTTTCCTTTATTTTGGTAATTTCACCTTATTCCAGTCTATTTCTTTGCAGTTGCTTCTGTGTGTTCGGCCAGCACGTTGGACGCAACTTTGTTACATCATACATGTGTCGCTCCAGTTAGAGCTACTTTTCGCGCCAAGGTAACCTAACAGTAGCCTGTGCCACTCTCACCCTCCTCCCCGGCTCTCCTCTATGTGTGCACTCGACCACACTGGTTTCCGTCCACCAGTAGCGTAGCCAGGGGGTGGCACACCAGGCCCATCCCTCTGCCCTCCCAATATTTTCCTATGGTATATAGGAGAGCAGAAAATAATGGTGTACCACATCTACTTGCATAGCTGGGACCCATTCTAATCGAGGTGACGCCCCTTCGAAAAAATTTCTGGCATGGCCTCTGCCATCTGTGGCCTCAGCTCACAGGGTTCTTTGCTTATATATTACGTCTGTAGGATGGGCCCATAGCAACTGTCACTTCCTCTCAATGCTCGATGGAGGCGGAAATGTTGTAGGCCCGTGTGCTCAGATTTGGGTGCACGTTAAAGAACCCCAGGTGGTCAAAATTTCCGGAGCCCTCCACTACGGCGTCTCTCATAATCATATCGTGGTTTTGGGACGTTAAACCCCACAAATCAATCAATTCCTCTCAATGCTGATTTGATCTACAGGCGAAAACTTGGTAAGCTTCGAAAACTGGTTCATCTTCTAAGAGCTGCCATGAAATATCGCACAGTTCGTGAATAAAGCTTAAAAGAAAAAAAAAACTGGACACTCCCTATTTTATTGAAAGCTCTGAGCCCCCCGCCCCCTTTTTTTTGTCTTGAAGTTGCGTCGTCCCGGCCATAGTCCTGGCGATGGACATTTGCAGTACTGTCGCTAGGTCAACGGGCGCAGCCGTTGTTACCTTACCTGGTCGAACGTGCCTTCGAGGAAGAGTCGAAGCGATACCTAACCCCACGGTGGGGAAAAAACAAGGTGGGAATTCGGGGAAGGGGAGGTGTAGTGATTCCAAAATTTCTTGGTTTGGAATTTTAACCCGTGCAGGGAATCCCGAATAGGCCACCTTTGCCATTTTACAACGTTGCTTTATGAAAAAGCGTATTGAGATTTGGAAGAGGCTGTTATCCCTAGTCACGGGACACTGCGCATAATGTTCACTTACTCATGAGTTTCTACGCTGTCTAATGATCAGTATCAGTGTAATCACTTATGTCTAAATATGCTTCTGGAAATAATTTGAAGCAGTGTATGACAATTCTGCTTCCCTAAAAAACAAATTTATATTGTGCACCAAATTTTTTTTCTTTCACCACCTCTGCTCTTCGGTTTCAGGAATCTCCCAAATTTCATGGTCGCAAGCTTGGCAGATCCATATTTAAATTCACAGAGTCTGTCAAATGATTTTACAGGCACAGCAAATGCTAATATGGACTTTATCGTTGTTGGCTCAGTGGGGTGGTTCAAAATACCACTTTCGTTGAAAAAGCAGTGCTCATGTTTACACTGCACAATTTAGGTCATGTCGAATGGTTTATACGTATTTTGTTTCTAAATGTAAGCTATGAAGCGTGGAAGCTTGGGCAGGTTGGTTCATTCAGTTGGTGCATTCAGTTAAATGAAAGCTTTCTTATTTATACTGCTCAAAATTTCGAATTTAGTGATGAAAATTGCACCCCTTTTTCCCTGTAACCTGCTCAAAATTTACATTTTAGTGCTTCAAAAGTAATATTTTTTTGTTTCTAAAATTGCTGCAAGTTGTATTTCGACTGTTACACCCCTGATCTTGTTAAACAGTAGCTTTCAGTGACGTTGTGTTCAATAAGCAAACAAGCTTGATATTTGGACTGAGAAATCTTGTACACTACTCCTGTAACACAAGGAATGGAGGAGCTTCGGTGTTTCTGACACCATTCACCTTTATTTTCGGTTTTGCCTTTGGCCCCAAGCCTAACAAGTGTGCAAGTTCTGCCCCGCTTCTTAAGAGCCGTACATACCACTGCCACATCATATCTGGATGCGACATTCTTAATTGTGGGCCATCTTGTGAACAAGTCTAGCAAGTATTGTGTATTTTTATGTACTAATAAGAGCTTGTATCAATAAAGAACTTGAACGTAGGGCAGCAGGCGAAAGCGGCTTTCATTATTTTTCTCACAGACTTCGCATTTGCTGAAATGTTTGATGCATCTCACCACCTTTTCGCAGGATCTAGTGACTGCATAATCTGGAAACCCTGCTGTTGGAAACCTCTGGGTCTGAGCATAAACACTGCTCATTACCTTGTGCACACATGACTTGCACACAGCCTCCTGTACCAAAGATGCAGCCAATCCATCTTCGATCACTTTGGAATAAGCTAATGTGTAAGGCAAACGAGGCTGTTGCGACCTGGGCCTGTACTGCCAACACACATGCATTGGTAAGGAGGGAGGCAGCTGCTCATATTGCGCATTTTTGATACATTTCTGTTTCTTTGTGCCAAGCTGCTCTAAAAGCATAGTAATCAAGAAAAAATGCACCAAAATGCTCCGAAACAGTCTCGAAAGCTAAAATTTTGATGTCAACCTCAGCTTCAGTGGGAAAAAAAATGGCGAGTTGGGCTAATAAGATGCACCCAATTGTGTTTTTTTTTCACTTTCCACATTTCTTGTGACAAAGGCTCCCATGGTGCCGCCATAATTTTTAAACTTTAGCAAATATACATGACTCACAAAAATGTGCTGCCGTGCATCGAGCTAGCTGCTTCTACTAGCTAGGCTGTGTGTTCTAGCGCCACTGTCGGCTTGCGAAAACCACCGAGTTCGGTGGCAAGCATAGCGGGGTTGACTCTGCGGTTCTCTGTCGTGCATAGCCCATTCCTCCAGGCACTGTGGCTTTCATGTTGACACTGCTGCATGTGGTCACCTATGAGTACGTGTTTGCTGTGAGTGAGTAACTGTAAACGTGGAGTTATTTTTTCCCTGCATTCAACGCGTCTTCCGGATGCTCTGGCACATGCACATGGGTTCTCCAAATGGGTTCCGTGAGTGGCAGATTGTGTGCAACCTATTCCCGGTTTACACCAATTAGCTACTAATTTATTTAGACAGGCGAGAGTTCTCATTGGATTTTATATTTATAAAAGCCATCGCAAGTGAAATCCGCACATCAATGTTTGCAGGTAGAGAGAAACACTTGGTTACATGCGAAGTTGCGGTGACAAAACGAGTGTTCAAACCATTGTAAACAATAATAACGGGCACCTTGGTGCTTTATTCGTGACTCCTTACACATCAGCAATCACTTCACACAGTTTTCATTAATGGCAATTAGCCACTGCTTCGTTTTTTAATCAAAACTCACAAGTGCCCTAAGAGGTGTCGCTGCATGCTTGCCGGCCCTGGGCTACACGAGCTTTTGGCGTATCTCAATCAGTGTTTCGGTTGGCGGCAGTGTGACCTTATTTTTTTCTTTTCTTTTTTTTTTGCAATAAAACCTGCCTCTCTACGGTCAGCGTTTTGTTTGCGTGGACAGGGATTTTTTCACCTGTGGTGCGCTAGCACTTTACGCGAGTCACGGAGCTGCGTGGGCAGCAATCGCAAGCCGACGTATTATTGAGAGTTCTTCATTGATGGTGATGACCTATAGATATTGAAAAAATATAATAATAGCGCGTGGTTGCTCATGTGGAGAGGCGTTATCAGTATCACTCGCTTATCACTTAGTGCCATATGCACGTGCTTTACAAGATAGTCTATGCTTCAAGATTTCTTGGATCTCTCCCTGCACTTTTGGAGTTGGTCTTGCATGAGGTGACCGCGAACGGCAGTGCAGCATGCTTTTGTTTGTTAGAAGCTCTTGACGCTATCATGTCACACTTTTTTTTTTTGAGCGAACGACCACTCTTAAGTCGCTAAGATTCTTGTGCAATCACAATTATTTAATTTCTTTTTGAGTGTGATGTGTTCTTTTTTATGTCTCCGCGGAACCTAGCTTTCAACTAAACCTTTTCTAGATATTATTTTACGTGTTACGAGGGCTAGATAAGTCACGTGTGTAGCATGTAAAAAAAGTAGTGCAGTTCATACCTAGCGATCATCTGTTCAAAAACTTCCTTCAAAATCTGTTTCAGTTTAATGTGTATCATAAGGGAATTAAAGTATGCACTGGTGCCGCCACGTTGCTAAACATGGGTATTTTTAAGCTACCAGGACAACTTAGTAAAGGCTGCTAACTGCTACAAAATTGAAATTTCGCTGCTCCAGAAACCGCTCCCAATTTAGTTTCAGCCATCTCACCCCAGTTTGAGTAAAGCGTTAACCTTAGGTCTAAAAACTGAACGTTTAATTCCTGCGGCAGTTTTGCCGTAAAGTGAAGTACGCTTCCATTCTCTAAAGAGACACTAAAGAGCAAAACAATTTTTTGCATATATTCTTCTAATTACACTATCCGACAAACACTTTTCTTGCGGTAACATGATGCTCGGCAATGGAAAAAACACGCAAGAAGAAAATTTGGGTGGAGATTCCACTGAGATTGCCTTTGCCAAACACAGTGACGCACGAAATAATGAATGCGTCTACTGGGGGGGGGGGGGGAGGGTCCCACATAGCTTTTACTCATTAAAAATTAAGTACATTGTGTTCAGTGGGTGCTAGACCTAGCATACGATGATTGGAAAATTTTATTGAGCCAATGTCATAAAAATACGAAAAAGACATTTTGAAATTTGCTACGTGATGCTCAAATGCAGGGGTGCAACAGCTGCGCTGATTGCGTCAATTTTATAAAATTGCTCATTTGTGTGCCGAGCTGTGCCAAAACCATAAAATTTGCCGAAATTGTGCCACGCTGCGCCAAAATGCCTGAAGGCCCTCAAAATTTTCTCGTTTGCCCTAATGTGAGCGAGAAATGGAGACCATTTTAGCCACTTGTAGTTTGCATCATCAGTCTATGCGGGCAGACCCTAACTATAAACCGCAGTGTAAGGCAGCTGCTCATTAGTTCTAGACACTCGCAAAACTGTATCAACCAGATGAAGTTACAACGCCGCGTGCCTGTCGGTCTACTGACTGCAGCAGATATATTTAACGACGGGACGACGCAACGACAACACAAAAGATGTGTTGCCGTAGCCAGCAACACTTCGTTGGAAATATGAATTTTCTAGTCGGGAAGTGCTGCCATGGCATCTTACGAACCATTAGGAAATAAAGCTGGAAGTGTACAAGCTCTCAGCATATCGAGCTTGTACACTACCAGCTTTACAGCCAGTTCATGCCGTGACGTCAGTTGTCATAGCAACATCACATGCGATAGATATCCGGTGCCATTGCGAAGCCAACTGGCAGGTTGGTCTCGCAATGGTTTGATTAGATTGCTTTATCTGGTCAAATGCGCCTTGCAAGCAAGCCAAAAATTGTGCCCTAAACCTAACTCCTTCACAAAAAAAAAATGAAGGGAGGGGGGGGGGGGTTGTTGTTCGAAAATTTCTTGGTCTTGTTCTAACCTGTGCTGAAACACCGCTTAAGCCACCTTCGCATAGTACATGATGGCCAGCGAAAAAGCCTTATAATATTTAGAAGGGGCTTATAGTAGTCTCTAGACACTTTGCAGTTTGTTCAATGACTGATGTATGTATATGCCACATATTTGTCAGTAGGAAAAGTTACTGGCAAAATTATTTGGGGTACAATATGACATCTCTACAGCTGTAAAAAATCTGTTTTTTTTCAGTTTTAGGAATCTCATGGTCACCATCTGGGGAAATCCACATTTGAATTCTCAAACGATTTGACAGGCCTGGTGACTTCTAATGTGGACCTCATGATTGTTTGCGGAGTGGGGTGATTAAAGAAATTACTACTTTGTTGAAATAGGAGTGCTCATATTCACTGTGCATGATTTAGGTAATGTTAAATGGCTTGCACATAAATATATATTTTTAAGTCTAAGCCTTCTTTCTGCTCGAAATTAGCTGCTCGAAATTCGGTCTTTCGTGGTAAAAAAAAAATGAATGTTTTTTCGCTTGTAACCTGCTCCAAATTTGAATTTTGTGCTTCAAAAGTAAAATTTTGCTGCTTTGAAAATTGCTCCAAATTCTAGTTCAGCTGTCGCACCCTGGCAAATGTTTAGGCACGAAATTTACCATTGAAATGTTGACCTTGATTTTCGTTCATTATTAATGAAATGATGACAGTGAAACTTGTAGCATTAGAGATCTCAGACCACAGCTTGTTCATCTAAGTCAAGCGATTGTTTCTCTTTATTGTCCCGACTATATCTACTTGCGGCCAGTCTGGAGGCGCACGCTCGCTTTGTTTGCGGACTGTGTACAGTAAGGAGGTTGTGCTTCTACCTATTGCCCAAATCTTGTTCCAAACTTACTCGCCGCCATCCATTGGAAAAAAAGGCTAGCGCACTCAAATATTGCTCAGGTTCAGTTCTACTGTTGCACTTTCTGGTGGTACCAACGCAATGGAAACATGGTAGGAAGCATATATGACACCTCTTTCTGATACTTCAAGACAGGAGTGAATTGATAAATATTCCATTCTGCACGCACGTACCATTGTGCGTCGGGTTCAGAAGGCTTGGCCACAAAATCCTTCACAAACTGGCAGAGGAAATGATAGACAACATAATCTTTTCTTTTTTTCTGAGAAAAATTGTTTTGGAAACGTTTACTTCGAATTCGTATGCGGCAGCCAGTGCCCATGAAAATGATAAATTGGCACATTCTTGTTCAAGGTATCACATTTCGTGCTTATTGAAATAAGTACTTCATTAAGGTGAAAGTAAAAGCATAAGAGGGATGGTCACTATTTCTCACAAGTAGGTGTGAATAGCACTCGCAATAGCAGGAGTAATAGCAGTAGTAATAAGAATGTCAATGAAAATAATAATTGTTCAAAATGAAAACACAAAATTTGGAGACATGAAAGATCATGTTGTGATGCAGTTTTGGAAAGTCGTTTAGTAAAGAAAAAAAAACCAAGTCCACACAATCCCACATGCAATCTTCAGTGCCGATGAAAAAATGTGAAACATTTTCATATGCAATAAGGCTCGCCAGAGACGCACGGGAAGAATATAATTTTAGAGAATCAAAAAATGTCCTCGTTAGTACTAATATATTTTCATTGCACCTGAAGAAAAAAAAGCACCGTTGGCAAAAATTTGTTGTGATGCTTTTAGCTGAAATAGCGACATTGTTTCTAACCAGAAATGCTTTTGTGTGGGCTTGTAAACAAAGCGAGACGGCATGTCATTTCGATCCGTTAACATTTTTACCGGTATGCAATTAACTCGAAGAATCTGGAGAAACTTTTCAGAAGTACAGTCGACTCCCGGTAATTCGAAGTCGCTTAATTGGAAGTTTCAGTTAATTAGAAATGAGCAAGTGGTCCCATCAGTTTTGCATGCAATCGTATAGAAAAAAATGCTGGGTAATTCGAAGTTAGAAACCCGTAATATTGGTTAATTAGAAGTTTTTTCAATCGACAGTCTCGTTGCGACCGTAATTTTACAGTAAAATAAAGAACTTTTCATATGCCAAAACATCTGCCGGACCGCGCTGGTGTCTTTGCCTTCACTACTGTCCGCAGCGCCGTAGATCTTGAGACGGCAATCTTTTTAACGATGGCGAATCGCATCGGCGGCATCGACTGACTCTTTAGTTGACTTTTGTCGAGACTCGAGTGTGTCACCGCGTCACCCGCGCGCTGGGTTGATTTCACACGTGTTTCCGCGCTTCTGATTTTGAGTGTTTTGGTGGTGACCTAGGTTTGATAATGGCAACTCCTGGCCCTTACCGAACGCTAGACCTAGCGACGAAAGTCGAAGTCTTGAAGGAAGTTGACGAGGGAGGCACCGCCAAACAAGACATTGCAAGAAAGTACGGCATTAGAGAGTTTTAGTACTGCGGAATGGTTCTACGTACGCATCACGCAAGCGCCTTGCGTTACGTGGCGTCGTTTGCCACTAATCGGCTTTTAGTACGCCGTAGTACCCACGTACGTAACGAGCACGAAGCGTGTTGCGCCACCTGGTAGATCAAAATAGAAGCACGTGTTGTTGACAGCCAATGTGAGCCAATCCAAGTGTTATAGCCAGATTATGGCCATATTTTAAGCCACAGAGCCGGTCGGTGCTTGCATTCCACGGAGGTGTTGCCTTCGATGCCGCCATTTTGCAAAACGAAGTGTCGCGCTGTCGCGAACTTGTTCGAGAGCGGCGCGATCACCTCATGCGTACGCACGCACGCATCTCATGCGTGCGTACGTAGCGGCTGCGTACGTAACGCGATACGTGCGCGTTGCGGTCTGCGCATGCGCATTGCGCAGAACGTGGCGTCCTTACGTTCGTAACGCCGCCACGTACGCAGCGTACGCAGTACTAAAACTCTCTATTAAGCCTAACACGCTGTCGACTTTCATAAAGAATAGGCGCTCAATATTGGATGCGTTTGAAAGTGAAAAATCCAAGACATCGCGTAAGCGGATGCGCACCGGCGCCTACCCCGAGTTGGAGGAAGCACTGCTGATTTGGATTAGAGAGGCACGAAACAACAAACTTCCTCTCAGTGGTGAAGTCGTCACTGCAAAAGCGTCATCGCTTGCTGAAATGTTGGGCATCAACGACTTCGCTGCTTCGGATGGGTGGCTTACGCGTTTGAAACATCGCCACGACTTGATTTTTAAAAGCGTGTGTGGGGAGAAGGCGTCAGTCGATGAGGAAACGTGCCTGACATGGAAAGCGGGCAAGCTTTGTGAGTACCTCGAAGAATACCAGCCGGCAGCCATTTTTAATGCAGACGAGACTGCGCTTTTTTATCGGCTGCTACCGGACCAGACCCTGACATTTAAAGACGACGACTGTTCTGGAGACAAAAGAAGCAAAGAGAGAGTGTCGGTGCTAGTCGCGGCGAACATGACTGGCACAGAACGGTGTCGCCTGCTTGTGATCGGGAAGGCTGTCAAGCCTAGGTGCTTTAAAGGCGTGAAGACGCTTCCTGTGGATTATGCCTCGAACAGAAAGGCGTGGATGACATCCGATATATTTAAGGACTGGATCACCAAACTCGACCGCAAGTTCGCGCAATCAAACCGTAAGGTGTTGTTCCTTGTGGACCAATGTAGTGCCCACATGAACGTACCTGCCTTCAGTGCCATCCGTCTTGTGTACCTGCCTGCAAACACGACGTCCGTGTTGCAGCCCAAGGACCAGGGCATAATAAAAAATGTGAAGGTATTGTATAGGCAGCATCTCGTCGAGTGCATGCTTTTGTGCATGGACAAATCGTCGCAATACGACGTGAGTTTGCTTAGTGCCATCAACATGCTAGCGCGAGCATGGACCCGCGTGAAAGAAGAAACCATCGCCAATTGTTTCCGGGCCTGTGGTTTTATGGAAAACTCGGGGGATGCTTATCCTGGTCGCCAGTGGAAGTGCAAACAAATGAGCTCGACGACGGTAGCTTTCGCGCCGCTCTCGGTGACGTCCGTTTTGACGAGTATGTCGCTGTGGACAGCAACGTCGAAACATGCGGTCCACTAACGGACAGCGAAATCGTGCAGATGGTTCGGCCCCATGACTGCATTCCTGAAAATGACGACGACATCGGAAATGAGCCACCACCGAGGGCTGCCGATGTAGCTGCGGGTCTTGCTCTTGCGCAGCGGTTTTTTGTTGGAGAACACAACGCCGAAGAAGCACTTCGACACGTGTATTCCTTACAAAACTTGCTAGCCGCAGCCAGATTCGGCAAGCAGAAGATGACAGACTATTTTTCCTCAAAACTGTCGCACTTTTAAACTAATAAAAGTGCCGTTTTTAGTGCTTTTTGCTTAATTCGAAGTTCGTTTAATTCGATGAATTTGCGGATCCCGTGAACTTCGTATTAACGGGAGTCGACTGTAATTAGCGCCGACGCTTTTGCGTGACTCTTGTCCACACTTTCCGAACAGGCCAGCAGCAGTGAATCTTCAACGTATTGCTCAATAATAACTGTTATTGTCAAGGAATATTATTCGAGGAAGTTAGTTCACTGATATGTTTACGAAATACACCATAGTGGAAGGCTCTGGGAATTTTGACCATGTGGAGTTCTTTAACGTGCACCTATATAATAAATACAACCACACGAGCCTAAAGCATTTTCGGATTCAGCGAATAGAATGTGTTTGAGCCTTAAAAAAATATTTCGTGTCGTTGCGTCTGCATATTCATTACCCAATGCATGCGTGCCAAAAAATGCAGGCTGTGCAACACACACGTCTACTACTCTCACTGCTTCCTACAAATTGAAAAGTAATTGGCGCGAGAAAGTGGCCAAGGACAGCTCATTTACAAAGCAGTGCGTATGCGGCAAAATGCGTTTTGAAGAGTTGCCTCTCGATGCCCCCATGCGGAGCGCGCGGACACTGTATAAAAACAACTATATGTTACTCGCGGCGGCTGCTTAGGCCATAAAAGCAGGGAGCGAGCGAGTGCCTACAGACCGGCTGTGATCTACCACCCATTCGTTATATTTTTCCCTTCACAATTGATCAGGTAATGGTGCATGTACCCAAATACATACTGCCAAACCATCTGATATTGCTGTCCCAATTCATCTTGTTGGCATAACTTAAAGGAGTACTGAGACAAATTTTCAATATTTAGGAATTGTTGTTCTATAGAAGACGATTGGTTTCAAGAAGATAGTTTGTGTTGCGTGGGAAAGCATCGCATATGTTTTTAATACCTCTAATTTTAAAAGACACTATCAATTTCGATATCAAGTGGGTGGCTTCTCTGTGATATGACAAGGCAGTGTGACGTTGCAGGAACTTGGCGATTTGCTACGTACTAATGGCAGAAAAGCGATCTGCTCGTGGTACATATAAACCATGAGTGCATTGTCCCTATTGACCATGACAGTGATTTCTGTGATTCAGGCTGCATGGAAACTTCGTTTGCAAACTCAGAGGAACCTTGTTGACTTGTCATGATAATGTCCACTCCATTGCTTGCCAATACGTTGGAACAAAAACTTTAAAGTCAAAGTAACAATCTCATGCACGCTGGCTGACTATTGTGTGGCAAGTGGTAATACTGCTTGCATACCGAGGAAACTAAAAATGTCCCTTTTGCGATGTCTCAAAATTGTCTCGGTACAGCTTTTAAAGACATTAAAACCAAAAAAATTTTTCGCGTATTAGTCAACTACAATTTATCTATCCAGGAAATACCACCCTTACCGCGAAACGACGCTTGGTAATTGAGATAACGCACCAAAAGAAAATGTGGGTGGAGATGGTCGCTTGATCTTTTCGCACGAAACCAGGTGACATCATAATATTCAAACACGTGTACTGGGTCTTATGTAAATATTGATTCATCAAAATTAAGTACACTGTTATCTGTCGGTGTGATGATCCTAAGATACGAAATTTCCGAAATAATCATCAAGCCAATGTTGCGAAAATACAATTCATTTTACAAATTTGAGCATCACAAAATAACAATAAACTTCATCCCTGATATTTTCTTCGCTGAAAATGAACTTCTGGCTTGAGAGGTCTCGGTGTGCAGCGTGTCAGTCTAAACTGAGACATTAGTTCTCTTTAGTGTACCTTTAAGAAAATATTGCCAACTGCTGGTGTAACACGAGTCACTGCAAACACTGCTTTAAAGCAATATTTGATTTTATTGAAGTAAAACATGAGAGGTTCACTGACATTTTAGTCCTATCACGTCATTGAACTCGGCCTTGTCGTTGACCCTCGTGTTCTAGCGACTTAACAGCAGTCATGAGTTCTTTTTGGGGCATGGCATAGCGTTATTATGATCCCTTTTTTGTGCCCAATTCAGGGGCTATCGTGATATTTCTGCGGCAGAATGATCCAAAGACATGCACTGAATTTAGCTTAGATGTCGAAGACCTGTACTACCATGAAATTGGGTTACTTTGTGACAGATTTTTCATGTTTTTTTCTCTTGCTGGAGAATCATCAAAATAAAGGCAAATGAAGAATGGCAGAACGTTCATAAAACATTCCCTCGCACTAAGGAGTGTTCTACTGATCCCAATTTTCAATACAAATGGCTCTATTGAGGTGGGGAGGTGAGGTGGGGAGGTGAGGTGGGGCAAATGACTCTACATCGTGTGGGCAGCTTTGTGACAATGTTGTTTTTGGCTAAATATGATTGAGAGAAAAAGGCTATCACAAAGTTACACAATGAAAAGTTCATTTGAGTTATCTACAACTGGTTTCTCTTCTAGCAACCTCACAGTTGTATGAAAATATATTCATACATGTGCCTCCGCAATGTTTTACCTCAAAGATGCCTTGTTTTGCTGGATTGGTGTTTTGCTGGAAATGAAACGAGCATATTGTGCAACAAACGGCATTGTAAACTTTTTTTTTATCTGGCCCACTGAGCGTTGAGTAGTGAACTTCAAGACTAACAAAGTTTCCATGCGTCCGTCTATTTAACCACCACCACCAAACTTTAGCTGGTGCGTGTAGTGAACAAAACGATAGGCGGGTAGTTTTTTTTTTTTTGTAAACGGTTGCGTGTAAAGGAAAGGTGCATTGCCCACAACACTTGTTCATACGCCTCTGGGCTGTTTAAAAGATACTCTCGCGGTAAAATTTCGATGCTGAAGGGCCTCTCCTTAACCTAATTTGTGCAAAAGACAGGGTTCTTGTTGCAAAGGAGCAGAGTACTCAAAGCTTAGCTTTATGAAGCCAGCCAATTCAGTAAGCATTTTTCTCACTTGCTGCTGTGGCTAAGTAACATCGGAATTTGTGCATTTCTAGAGAAGTATCAAATGTCTTCGACGTTTACTCTTTGTTTAGTTCACCTAACACGCAGTTTCAGTTTTTTCCGCTTCCCTGTGTCGGCCTAAAATAAACATGTCTGTTCAACATCGATAATTGCTAGGCTTCAATGTGCCAACAAGATATCATTCTGAGGTACGCTGTAGTGTGCGTACCAAGATTGTGACCGTTTGGGGTTCTCCAATGCGCACATATTTTTTGGTTCGCAGGTGTTCTTTTTATATTTCGTCCCCATCTAAATGCAGCCGTTATGGTTGGAAATTCATTCCGCGCTATCAACCATACGACGGCGACACCACCCGTGCTAGGCTGTCACAGTCGTTTGCCTGATCAACAGGCAAACAACAGGTACATGCATTCCGCAGACAGGGTGTACATATGCCGCCAGAAAAAGTGATGCTGCAGCCACTACTTATTCGTTTTTTTCACTACAGAAGTGCGCAGTGTAGTATCGTCGCCACGCAGGCATATAAGCCAGTACTACCATAGCACAAAATCCCAACCAGGAAATGATCACAAGGAAGTTGCCATCACTGCACAACACTGTCTCTTCGATGCCACATGCATAGATGCAGTTCGCTTTGCAGAGCTCCTTTGTGTTTTCAAGTGCTATTTATATGAGAGTAGCCTTCTGACAGTTTTTTTTTAAACCACAGTACAGTATTACTGGCGCAATGGCTTTTAGAGCTTTTCGTTCCAAAATGAAGCATGGTAGCGCCACAAGTACGTTCTCTCTCTGCAGCCGGTCCGCAAAGGCTGTATTGTGTCGCGAGTTTCTGTCAAGTACTGCTTTTTGGTGAGCTGCCTATCCAGTCCTGGTCTCCTATACAACGAAGACTTCAGATCAATGCAAGTCACTAAAAGCACGTGAAATTTCGGAGGTTTATTTAATGCGAAAAGAACAACATAGGAAACCACATCAGCACATCTTTCATAGCCTTTGGAGATACCATTTTAAAATTGGTACAGGAGCCTTGCAATAATCCACAAGTGTCAGTGCTGAAATTGCGTTAGAATAGATTCTTTTATCTTGTGTTGTCTATCTGGTGGTCTGTCATCCTCTTGTGCAGTATTAGCTGACGTGTGCCGAAGAATAATCCAGAGTTGAAAGTTCGTGCAGTCGTGTGTCTTGTTGTCCTGTTATAAATTTATACAGCCATAGGCTATAGCTGCAGACTAGTTCACCTGGCTTGCAACCCTGTAAATCATGTGTAGAAATCATGAAAGACCTGGTGTCTATTTGTCAATTAGTCAAACAAGCTTGTTTTAATCAACTTTAATTGAAACCTATTCCTGAATATTTTGGTCTGTGGCAGATTTTTTTTGCACAATGACTGTTGAAGTATTTGTTCATTTCTTTCCATAATGGCCACATAGCATTTGATCTGGATAGTACATTATAACGTCTACTGTCATTGTTGTTCATTGTTTTTGCTTGATATATGTTATACTGCAGTGCTTAGAACTTATCTTGAGGTGTTTATTTCTATTTACGTATGCAGGTGTCTGAAAAAGCACAGCGTTTCATCAAGACGTGGCTGTTGAAGTTTGTTGGCCTTGATGGAGGTTAGGAAAGGCACTTTACAGATGTGTTCATAGATTTGCAGCCTGGTCGCTGCTGCTCCTCGGAGCAGGGATCTGCGACAGCCTGTGATGGTTGGTTTCCTGCCCAATCGCTGCTTGCAGGACCCTGGGCAGCCCACTGTCATTGCCTCATCTCCTGCTGCAGCCTCTGAATCATCACCCAACCTCTGCTGCCCTGGCCAGCCCTATGCCGATAGAGCCTTGCTGTACTCGCCTCCTAGTTTGGGCTTCATTACTGAACTGCAGCAACTTGAAAAGCCGAACTGAAATAAATATTTTGGCTTGGCATAAAAAGTTACAAAAATTGTGTTCTGGTATTCTTATTTAGAGATTGCTAGTGTGCGGAATATTTGCACGGAGCAGTTACTTTAGTTAATGTTTTTTAGCTAATACTTGATAGAACAGCCCAGTCTCGCGAAACTGAAGAAAAATATGTGTCTTATGCTCTACATGTTGGGAGGGTAATAGGCAATGCAAGAAAAAAGGCAAAAATGGAAGATTTAGTGAAATCCTGTAGTGCTTCTACACTAGTGATCCAGTGGTCAGTCGCCTTGACGTATACTACGCTGCCAAGCTCGTACGGGGCTGCTATAATCTGCTAGAGGAGATTCTGGGGACGTAATGTAAAGTGCACCGGCAAAGAAATGCCAGTAGTAAAAAGCCCATATTAATAACGGCGGAAAATTGGCAAGCCAATGGTAGCCAATATTCGTCGTAAAGCGAATGCTGGCGTAATAACGGTGTGGGCACGGCGAAGCGGCTGGAAAGATGCCGCTAACGAAACGCTTCTTTTTCGTTGTACAGGCCGTGTTTTTCATGCTCGCCGGGCCATCGGAACCTTGCACTACCGGGAATGAAGTTGCGGCGATTACATCTGTCTCTGCTAACTACTGTCCAGTGCCTTCATCGAATTTGGACATACTGGATACGCCCCCTCTGGAACATTGCATGCCCGTGACGTCATCGTTGGATCGCCCTTTTAAAGACAGGCCACACAGTTGGACCTTCAGTGGGCACGGCGAAGCGGCTGGAAAGATGCCGCTAACGAAACGCTTCTTTTTCGTTGTACAGGCCGTGTTTTTCATGCTCGCCGGGCCATCGGAACCTTGCACTACCGGGAATGAAGTTGCGGCGATTACATCTGTCTCTGCTAACTACTGTCCAGTGCCTTCATCGAATTTGGACATACTGGATACGCCCCCTCTGGAACATTGCATGCCCGTGACGTCATCGTTGGATCGCCCTTTTAAAGACAGGCCACACAGTTGGACCTTCAGTGGGCACGGCGAAGCGGCTGGAAAGATGCCGCTAACGAAACGCTTCTTTTTCGTTGTACAGGTTAGTTTTTCTCTTTCAAATCATAGGTCTGGAGACGAAATTGTACTTCTTATTGTGCCGTGCCCACAGACATGTTTTATTATTGCATATGAATGTTATTTTGTTTGCAAGTTATTGCTGTGTGGAGATGTCGAGCAAAACCCTGGGCCAACTGTTGATGAAATGTTTCACGAGCTCTTGAAGGGACAATCTGATATCCGAGCAGAACTTGTAAGCCTTAGAGCACGTTTAGACTCAACAGAATCATTAATAAGCACCTTTGGAGTGCGTCTGAATAACTTAGAAGCAAATGTTAAGCAACTACAAACTCAGAAGGGCGTGAGCGAATCGATACAGGAGTCTGTAGATTCCATTCAGCAGTTAATTGATATTCATCAGTCCAAGCTGGTTGACCTTGAGAATCGCAGTCGCCGGAATAATCTTCTTGTATTTGGTATCAGCGCTGCTGGGAGTGAATCTGAAGCAGAGCTACGTGAAAAGGTAGTGAAGGGCATATTTCATGATCGATTAGGGGTGAAATGCACGACAATTGCGCGGATTCATAGATTAGGCAAGCCGGTATCAAGCAGACGTCCTGTTATACTTTTTTTCCAAGATTATACGGAAAAGCAAGCTGTGTTGCGTCAAGCACATAAGCTGAAGGGAACCAAAATTTATCTTCAAAACGACTACTGTCCTGACACACTCCGCAAAAGAAAACTGCTATGGGCAACTGCAAAAGCAGACAGAGAAAGCGGTAGCAAGGTTGCTCTTGTTCACGATAAGCTTCGTATTGATCACACCTTTTTCTGTTGGGACGACTCGCTTAATGCGCGTAGGAAAGTGTCACATGAGAGTGCCGTAGGGAATCCCAGCTAGCAATTAGGGGAGCACCAACTTCGTTTGCTTTGCTTCAATGCACGGAGTATAACAAATAAAATTGAAAAGTTGGAAAATATTTTGCTCACGCACGATCCTCATGTCTGTGTGATAACAGAGTCTTGGTTACATGAAGCCATTGGCGATAGCGAGATAGTTCCGCCGAACTACCAACTTTTTCGATGTGATCGTGGTCATCGGGGCGGTGGAGTGGCTGTCATTATCAAGTATGGCATTGATGTAACTATTGCTGAGCGTTTTCCAGTGAGAGAGAGTCTGCTTTTAAAACTTTCATTTGCTGATATGTCATTTTTTCTCTGTGCGGTTTATCGATGTCCTAATGCTGATGATTCTTTTATGAGCGGTTTGTACGATGAACTACTACGTCTACGAAGCAAAAATCTTATTTTAACGGGTGACTTCAATCTGCCAGCCATTAATTGGGATGATATAAATTATGGTACTTCTTCCTCGGCTGACACACTCTTAGACATAATGTTTTCTCTAGGCCTTGAGCAAATGGTAGGACACCCCACAAGGGGGAGTTCGATACTTGATCTGCTATTTACAACGGAACTCTTTACCGAAGCGACTATCACAGTTGAAACCGGTATTTCTGACCATAGATTAATATCATTTGTTTGGGACAGGCATGCACGTTGTAAATCAGTGAAAACGCCAGTGGAAAGTGTTGTAAGAGATTTCAATCGAGCGGATGATGTTGCAGTAATTGATTATTTAGAAACACATCTCCCCACATCTGTTAGTGATGTTGATAGAGCCTGGCAACGCTTCCGTGGTATTGTGGACTTCTGTACAAAGAACTTTGTCCCGCTTAGGAGAATACGCAGGCGTTCACATAACCCATGGATAAACCGTGAGATTATAAAGA
The DNA here is from genome assembly GCF_043290135.1 of Rhipicephalus microplus. Taxonomy (NCBI): domain Eukaryota; kingdom Metazoa; phylum Arthropoda; class Arachnida; order Ixodida; family Ixodidae; genus Rhipicephalus; species Rhipicephalus microplus. Next base: position 1,235,959 of record NW_027464612.1, on the reverse strand, counting down.
TCAAGAGAAAGATAAAAAGGTTACGAAAAAAACACAAGACTAGTACGCAACATTTTTCCGATCTTAAAGAAAAATTATTAGAGAGTGTTAGCAAGGCTAGGCATCAATTTTTTAACGACACACTACCTGAATTCATCAGGACAGATCCTGATAAATTTTGGCGCTATATTAAGCAAACTAAAGAAGGCGTTTCTGAAATACAAGTTGATGAGGTCACGATAACAGATCCGGCACTAATTGCTGATCATTTTAATAAATACTTTCAGAGCGTCTTTTCCGAACCACAGTATTATGAACTGCGAGACCCGATGCCCATAATCACGGATGATGTTCTGATAACTCGTGAAGGTGTTTTACAAATGTTACTTAAGGTTAATCCTAAGAAATCGTCAGGCCCTGACGGCATTGGTAATTCATTCCTACGACGCTATGCTGAACAAATCACTGACTTCCTTACTGCCCTTTTCAATGTATCATTCAAATATGGTCAGATACCAGCCGATTGGCGTAAAGCTCGTGTTGTGCCGATCTTTAAAAAGGGTAACCGCTATTCCTTGACAAACTACCGTCCTGTTTCTATCACTAGTAGCTGCTGTAAAATGTTAGAGCATGTTGTTGCAAATTACATTAACACATTTTTATCAGAAAATAATATTTTGTCGCCTAATCAACATGGTTTCCGAAAAAATATGTCTACGGTAACACAGCTTGTGTCTACAGTGCATGAATTCGCACGGGTTCTAGATATATCTGGGCAGACTGATGTGTTCTTTTTAGATTTTAGCAAAGCGTTTGATAAGGTGCCTCATGGAAAACTTTTGTTTAAACTCGAAAATATTGGGCTACCTTCGGGCATCGTTAAATGGATTCATATGTACTTAAATAACAGAACTCAATTTGTTGAGGTCAGGGGTTGTTTTTCTTCTTCGCTAAATGTTTCTTCTGGTGTGCCACAAGGTAGTGTGTTAGGCCCCTTGTTATTCTTAATTTTTATTAATGATTTAGTTGATGTCGTACATAAGTACATATCCGTCAGATTATTCGCGGATGATTGTGTTGTTTTTAAAGAAATATGTTGTGTAAATGACCACATATTACTTCAACAGTCTCTTACAAGTATAGATGAGTGGTGTCAAAACTGGGGCATGGAACTTAATAGTGACAAAACAGTTCTCTTGAGAATAACAAGAAAACGAACTCCCAGCCTTTATACTTATTTTCTCCGCAATAACCCACTCAAAGACGTAGAAAAATACAAATATCTAGGAGTCACTTTGACAAAGTCACTTACGTGGTCAGACCACATTACAAGCATATGCACGGCTGCACTTAGGAAACTGTGGTTTCTTAAGAGGAAACTTAAATCCTCAACGAAGGAGACTAGATTATTGGCATATAACACCTGCATCCGATCAAAACTCGAATATGCCTCGGTTGTTTGGGACCCTCAATGTAAAAAAGATATTGCCTTGATTGAAAAAGTTCAACGGAAGGCTGTCAGATTTATATTTAGCAAATATAAAAGATATGATTCGCCAACACAACTTATGCAACTAAATGATATCCAAACACTGGAAACTCGCAGGAAAATTAATCGGTTAACGTTTCTACACAAAATTCTTTCCGGTAAAGTTACAACAAGTCTGCCCAACTGTGTGAAACCTCTATCTTCTAGAAAAACAAGACATAAGCATAAATATTCATTGGCGCCAGTTTTTGCCCGTACCACTGCTTTTAAAAATAGTTTTTTCCCTAGGACTATTGCTGACTGGAACTCTTTACCAATAAGTGCTTTTCAGTCCGAAGATATTGAAAAACAGCTTGAAACTTTTTTTGTTTAGTTCTGAATGATGTATCCATATGGTGTGTATTCGCAGTGCCCGAGTAATGTAGTTAGTTGACTTCTGCTGCGCATGAGTGTTCTGATCACTGTTTATGTGCCGTAACTCTGTTGTGCAAGTGCACTATAAGTTGTCTAATTAAGTGCTGTGACATTGTACTTTTTTGTTGTTTTTGCCCCTCCTGCTTGGGCCTAAGTATAGGCCTGCAGAACCTGTAAATAAATAAATAAATAAATAAATTTCATTGGCTACAAAGTGGCCCGAGAATGGTCCTATGCTGGATGTATGTTGGCAACTACGTCGGTGAAAGGACGGGCCTTCATTGGCATTCGTAGAGTGGGCCGCCGTCGGCTGGGTGTCGACAAATGCAACGGCAGGACTTCGGCCCCAGGTTGGCTTGAACGGCGGTCCTGCATCGGAAGAAGTTGCACTTTGCGGATTTGCCAACCTTGGGCCAATATTGCAGCCGACGTTAGCCAATACCGGTCCAAGATCGGTCCAACGCCGGTGTGCTGCCTGTGTTTAGAGGTGTGCGCCGGCTGGTCGGCGCGCCGCCGCCGAGAGTTTTCGCCACGCCGCCGCCGCCGACGTTTTTCATCGGCGCAATCGGCGCGCCATTTTTGCGCCAGCACTGACTTTTCACAGATTTGTCTCCTTTTTCATCTTGATTCATAGCTTCGTTTCACATTTTATGTAGCCAGTAAAAATCAGGCTTAGTTATCTTCATCCAGCTTCAGAAACCGAGAGTACCACTATGAACAGCGGCACAAGTTCGGCGGCCGCTGCATAAAATGACATATTGGACAAATTGACAAAAAATAAATATAACAGTTACAGTAAAGCATAGACACTGCCATCTTAAGCCTAAAAGCAATTTTTGCTGTTTTTGTGTCGTAATTAGCTATGATTATGGTCATACGACGTTGAATGTAATGGCCCAGTGTTTTGATGCGTGCGAGTTCACCATAGCACTATTCGAATATTCATAAGGATGCAAAACGGCATCATTATCAGTCCAAGAAGGCAGCCTATAATTGTACCCGAAACAGTTCGTATAAACAGAAGAAATGAAGTGGTAGCAGGGCAGCACGAATGCAGCGCGTTAGATGAAGAACTACATAAAGCCCCGAAGGATGAAATCGAAAGGGAGAAGTTTAATGAAGATTGAAAGCGTCGAGTCCATGCTCGAAGCTACTCAGGGTACATCAGCACCTGTCCGCGGTGTTAAAGTTGATAATTTTTGAGGATGACCACTTATATGCAGTGTCTGAACATGCAGAAAATATTCACCATCTGTTTTATTCTTTAACTTATCTATTTGTACCGGTCTTTTAAGACATTGGATATCCGGGATGAAGATGCCAAGGCAGTAAGATGGCAAGAGAGAGAAAGGAACGCTGGGGGATTAACCATATCTTGGCATCCGGTTTGCTGCCCAGCACTGGGGGTGGAGAAATAGGGGCAAGAAAGGGCGTGTATAGAGACAGAAAGGAAAACGCATGTGCACTCAGGAGTAAGGCGGCAAACTTAACAGAGGATTTATTACATTCTGTACAGACAGGGCGAGAGATCTCTTACGAATGAGCTGGGTGGCTAACTATAAAGTGTGCGTTTTTACTATATCAGGGAATGGGTCCAGAATGCGCTGTTGAATCACGAGGCATACACACCATTTCTGACGGTGCCGCTCACGCTCGCTCAAGTCAAGATCTTTGATTGGGGCGTGGCCACCACACTGCACCTGTGACACTAAGAAACCATTGTGATCGTTTCGTCGAACGTATTATGTTGTCGGAATGCCACCTCACTTCTGGCTATGTTGGACGATACGCGGCGGACAGCAGGCTGGCAGCCCTTCGGTGACTTGTTTGATGAACAAAGAACGCGGCCCTCCTCCGTCGGCCCAGGCGCCGCGCGCAACAGCGGCTATCCAGTGGTGAGAAGCGGCGTAATAAGCTTGTCTGAGGCCACCAGTTTTAAAAATAACAAAACAAAAATTTTAAAAAAACTTGCCAGTAGAGACTTCACAAAAGACGGCTGGATTCATCAGAAATGCAGAGACCGAAATTTGAGCGGCATGTCATATATGACATAGTCCAGCACACTGGTTCTCATCACGTAACTTGAACGGACCTACTGGCACTGGGAGAGGTTAAGGATGATTGTCGCTGACAGATGTACTTCATTTGCGAAGGTAATGCTCAAAATCAACCAAATAAAACTTTACATTATATTCAAGTCTTGATAAAAAAGTAAGACAAGTTAGAAAAGCTCCTTAGGTAGCCAAATAATAAATTACTTCACCATAAAATAGGAAGAAGTAATTTGCAAATAAATAATGCAACCGCTGTTTAATTGACATTCAATGACATGACCGCAATCAACGGTGTGTCGTTGCTATAAAAACTGGAAAGTTATATGTGGACACGATTGGGCGAATGCGGCGGAGAACTAATAGGTCACGCAATAAAAGCGATGTGATGTTGCAGATTTTCATCTTAACAACTCCGTGTCCTTTTGCTTGCTCGTGATGTATTCGAAGGAGCTAGCCAAGTGTCAGGTAGAAGTCAAACAGAGTAGCCGGTGCTGATAAGAGCAACGTTTATATACACTATTTACACACTAAAGGTAGCGTAATACTATATGTTGATGGTAGCATCATGGAAGCTTGATGAGAGCTTCCGAGAGCTGGTTCAGAGCGTCTCGGTGCTCGCGTTTTAAGCCGTGGTCTTCCTAAAGTTCTCTGCAGGAGAAAACAATGGACAGTTTGCAATAATCTGCAAGGCAGCTTTTCTGTAAGGTTAGTTTTTCTACCAAAAACTCTCGTTCACAGACTGCTTTTCTCGCTCATTGAGTTTTTGCCATACACCTTTTTGAGATATTGTTGTGCTCGCGTGCCTTCGCTGGAATTTGGAGAGGTGACATTTTGTTGTACTCGCATGCTCGCGTGCATTCGCTGGAATTCGAAAAGGTAAAGGCACAATGAGGGAGAAAAGCAGTCTTTGAACGAGAGTTTTTGGTTGGAAAATAAACCTTATAGGAAAGCCGCCTTGCATATCACTGTAAACGGACAGACTGCATGTCCATTCAGTCCAGGGCAGTCCAAAAAAATTGCCGTCTTCATCTCCGTCCCCCACATGGTGGGGGTAGTGGTTAGAAGAAGGCGCCTAATTTCTGCAGCCCAGCAGGGAGCGCAGCGCAGTGAATAAAAATTTAAAAAAAAAACGAGAGGGAGAAAGAGAGAGAAAGTCAAAGACTGCCTTCTTTTCAACCCAGGAAAGGGAGAGTGTGCATGTTCAGTTCGTCACATGGCGAGGGAGAAGCACAACGTAGGTCACAGCAGAGTGCAATAACGTTGCATCGCACGTGCAGAATAGGGCCTGCAGCGCTAGGCAGGCTACGGGCTCTGGGAATGGAAGACTTGAAAGCACCACAGAGTGTGGGAAACATACCTGATGACGGATCTCAAGCTCTCGGCTAGTTGTTCAGCGCGTCTCTTGGCACGTCAAACAAATCAAGCAGCCTCGATTTCAAACAGCTCTCCCTAGGCCGTCAGTCAGTCAGGCGTGTCCAAAGAGTTTTTGACGGGGCAAGCCAACAGCCCTAAAGAATTCGAAGTATGACTGTCGCTTTGTGTTGAAGAATTTGAAGTATGACTGTCTTGGCGCACCTCGAGGGCGTTGACCTGGAACAAATTAGGGTAGGCTTAGCTGCAATCGTCCCCCGTGTCCAAGCGGCGCCAAGCCGAAGAGGCCGATCTGAACATCTTCTACAGACACACGCACACAAGCACGCACAGTTTCACTCCGAGAGGGAATCGGTAGTGGTCACAATGACGTACGTAACGTGCATCTGCTATAAAAAGGCGTGCAGTGTATGCCATAGCTTCTTTTCTTAGTCTTGGAATTCTAGTATATTTTCATTATATAGTGAAGTATGAGGCGGTTGTTAGTCGCATATATTTTGGTTAAAGTACTACAAATATTTATTCGCCGCGCATGATTTCTGGAATGGTACTCCTGAATGATGCGCCAAGAAAAAGGAAATCGCTCCAACATTTTTTTTAAAACTAAGCTCGCACGTGGGAGTACTTGTTCTGTGTCAGTGCTTTTCTATGGTTCATGAATGTTAAGCCCCACTGCTGCTTCTATAGAATGGTGTACAATAAGCGGTATCAACGCTGTGACAGGACTTCCTACAGACTACCAAGCATTCGATCACCAGACATTTTCCCTCCGGCATATTTTGATTAAAAGAAGCGACATATTTTTGCTGAAAACCCGGTTTATGCACTGGGGCCCGGTGCACAGATGTTGCAAACTACAACTCTTGACCATCGCCAACACGAAGATGACAAGTAAAAGCCTTTATGCTATTGTCTGTACGGCCGGTGTAACGAAACCCTCTAGTCTTGAGGTTGGTGGGTTTAACCATGCACTTTGCTCATTGCTATTTTTCATCATGGTGTTTGTCTATTCACTGAGTGGTGCTATGTGGAGCACGCGGCAGTAGTGCCGATGTGCTTTTTGGTGCTGGTACAAAATGAAAACTAGCTAGCTTGTATCTCTTATTCAATGAGTCCTTCAATTAAACCTATTCTAGGGGGCTGCATAGAAGACTATACGCATGACGCAGTTGGAAAAATAAAGCACATAGTAAGAGACCACTTCTGCTAATTGAAGGACTTGTAGACCATCAGCATCTAGACTGTGGTGTTCTGCAGAAAGATGTTGAGCCAATGACGCACCGCACTAGGTTCTAAATTTAACATTGATGTGTCCAGAGCGCATTTGCTAGCAGCCTGCCCTGTGTACTGACTGTATGTTTTTTTTTTCAAAAAGCTTTTTTTTGTTTTTAGTCAGCTAGACAATTTTAAATTGGCGTTCTACTGATATCAGTCCTCGCATGTGTTTATATTAAGGTGGCTGGTTGTGGTGGTTCCTAGCATTAAGTGCAATCCTAGCATTAGGTACAAGCTGAGTGGACGCGAGAAATATCTAGACAGTATATGGAGCTCTCTAAGTACTTATTCAAATTATTTCTGTGCAAGTATTAGCTTTCGTCATCGAGGAATTCGAATACTTTTAGAGTGCACCACGTGCATCTCTTGTGACACTGTGAAGGAATACTGACGTGTAAAGCACCTGGTTAATTACATCTGAAGAATAATAAATTGATAGAGAACAACGAGCAAAGAATCCGCAAAAATAAAAAAAAAGGTATGTTTCGCGGCGGATGAGTTGCAAATATAAACCAACGCATGATTACTGGTTAATTAAACATGGTCCCTCAAATACTATTCAGTTAGTTCATAACTGTGACTTTGCTATGCAATATTTTTTTTCATGGATTATTTGCTTTTGTCGCACAGGTTGGTATTACTTATCGGTAAGCGGAGCGCTGCACGTGGTTTAAATGCACCTAGTTAGAGTTCGCATTTTTTGTTGACTAAAGCTATAATAATGTGGCACTCGAAACGCCGAAAATCGAAATGACGAAATATTGGAATGCCAAAAGTTGGTACACCGAAAAATCAAAAAGCCGGTTAAACAAGATACCGAAAGTGTAAAATGCCAATGGCGCTGTTCTTTCTTCTTTTCTGCTCTTCCTGCTTCACGATATGTTTTTTGCGCCTCAGTCTTCTGCACCAAGCCAAAAAATCAAAACACCCAACTATCGAAACGCCGAAATATCAAAATGTCTGCGCCACCTAGCTATACTGGAAGATGAGGTACCTACCTAAATTAGAGATTACGCCAGCACACTCTTTCACCCTAATTTTCAGTTGTCCCTTTACATTTATCTCAAGCCTTCATACAAATAGCAAACTATATATTTTCCACCTCCAATCGCACATCAGAGTGATTTCTTGCTTATCGCAAACAGCTTGTGTGCAATTCGTTGTCGAAAAATTGAAACATCGTCATTGTCCGGGTTGCCCAAAGCAGCATCAAGCGATTTTGCAAAAAGAACGCAAACAGAGCATTTCGGAAAGATTTCTGGATGCTTGTATGACAGAAAAATAGCAGCAATATTGTTCAGCTTTTAACACCTGGAACAAACGATTTTGCTTAACTTCAAAACCAAATTCGCTATTCAAACGAGCAAGGTTACAGTACATTTCGCAAACAACACTCAGACTACACCCTGCGGAATACGGAAAGATCCCATGTACGGCATAGGTTGGCAAAATAAATGGAACTCACTCAAACTAACTCAATAACCATATATAAAAATATTTTGCTTTGGACTAACTCGGCCAAAAAATGAGCGATATTCGACGTGGTCCGGCTCATACAATAAACGTCGAAGGAGCACCATTAAAAATACATGTGAAAGAATTGCAATTGCCAAGCAACATATATATATATATATATATATATATATATATATATATATATATATATATATATATATATATATATATATATATATAATTAAGAATAAAGGAGCACACTTACGAAAATTTGATAATTCTTCCATTGTCCAAGCATTGTCATCCGCCAGGTCATTCGTTTGACAAGATCATGGTAACACTATTAGAATCTGGCTTTAAATCGCACCATGATCGCGAAATTCGAGAATCGTTCTTGATTCACAAGTTCAACAGTCTGTTATCCGGCATTAACGAATGCGTAGGAAAAGTGTCATGCCTTTCTACGATGCCCTGACGTCCGAAATTTTGAGAAATATTTAAAGAAGCATCCCTGACGTACTTCTTAAAGGTTATCACATATTTATTTTTTTCATGCGTGATCCTCGTCATCAATGGTGAATGTTAAAAATGCCTTTTACATGCCCACAATCTTGTCTATTGTATTAGATTTTAATGGTTTGTAGTGTAGTCACGGCTGTTTAAAAGAATTTTTGTGACACTCGCATGCTGATCACACGTGTTTTGTACTGACGTGTTCATGCCTGCCCATAAAAGCGGCCACATACTCGTATTTCTGTTAATCCTGACGAAGGCCGTGCCACGGCCGAAACGTAGAGTAAACAATTATCAAATTTTCGTAAGTGGGCTCCTTTATTCTTAATTATATTTGCACCGGACCCACAGAATTTCTTTTGTGAATCATATATATATATATATATATATATATATATATATATATATATATATATATATATATATATATATATATAAGGGAGAGAAGTGTATACCTAAGGGCTCGTATTTCCGTGTTTTAACACAATATTAATGAGACATAACAGACAATAATGCCAAGGAATGTACAGGGGAAGTTATTAGAACCAATGGAATGTAAATAAGAAGAAAGAAAAGTGGATGAAAAATTTACCAGCTGTGAGCAGGAATCCAACCTACGACCTTCGAATAACGCGTTCGATGCTCTATATATAATCTTTCAACATACAAAAACAAGTTATTTCCCGTGCTTCTACATATTAATATTAAAGAGAAACTAACATAACATGCAATTTCCGCGACAGGCACATGCGCGCTGATAGCACTATACACAATGAGTACCACATGAATTGACTGCTGTAAATACCTGTGCTATTTTGAAATTTGGTGATACTATGCTGGTAAATACATTCGCCTACGCTTGTAATTTGGTCATTGTGCGGAATGGTGTAATATAAAATTTTTGCAGCATAAAATCTGAGAACCATGACTTGACAGTCAGGGTCGCGTTCTTTAAAAAGTCTGTTACCTGTCCCGAGTTTCAAATCAGGTAAGGTGCATTCATGGTTCATCATTCATCAAGTCTTCCTGCAAAACACTGCAAGAAAAACTTGTCTTCATTGTATGCTCTGGTGTTAGTGCACATGTACGTGTTATCCTACATAAGCTGAGTCTTTCGACAATACCTCATCAGTTGCAATATAGCGCCTGTGTTTGCGTCTTTTTAGGTAAGCATGATTGTGTTGTATTGTATGCTGCTTCCTCAAAAACAAAATAATGACTAGGTCGTTAGCTACCTGGTGCAGAAAAAAAAAACCAAGATGCAACACTTTTTTCGTCAGTACTCCTGTCTCTATTACCCCCCCCCCCCCCCCGCACACACACGCACACGAGAGCTATAAGCGCCCAAGAAGGAAGAGGGGCTGCTTACGGTTGCGCACCTGTCACTCCTTCTCTAAATGTCTCGGTGTGAGGGGGTTTCTCGGAGCAGCGAGGATATAATGTACGACTGGAATCAAAGGTGAACATTCGATATAAGTCTGCCTATTTTGGATAGAAACTGGAGGAATGAGAACTCAAACCAATATATATATTTAAGGGAAAAAAACCCGATGTTTCGAAGCTGGTCCAGCTTCTTCCTCAGGGGTGAAAGATTGGCTTAAAAACGTCGCTTCCTTTAAATATGTTTTGGTTGGAGTTTTCTCGTTACTTCAATCTACGACTCGAAGTGGGGATGGTTTTAAAGAAAAGGGTTTCCCCACTGGCTTTCGCAATAATCCATTAGGCAAAGTATCTTCTCTTTTCATCTTGCTGTGTAATCTCCTTGCCTTCTCATGACTCTCGGCTTGTTTTGTTTTGTGCTCGGCAGCTCAGGGTGAGGTGACTTTCCGCGAACCTTACCTGCCTTACAAACCAGTTAAGGCAAGCAAGCTTCCCCTGAATGGATGAATCTGTGGTCGAAGAAAAGGAAAGAGACACTATCTTTCCTTGCGAAAGCACTGCTCAGCGCCTTGAAGGGAGGGGGAGGGGAGAAAAAAGTTTAGAAGTAGGTAAGAGGAGAATTTTTAGAAGAACGTGACGGCCATGGCTGCTAGAAAAGAAAGAGAAGAAGGGCCGTTGGCAGGGCAGTCCGAATCGCACGACTTGGAAATGTGGAGCTGCAACCACATACGCACATACCTATGGTCATTCCCACGAGAAAAAAATGTTCTGAATCACCTTTCTTGGGCAAGAATACAGAAAACTATCTAATCGAGAAAACTAAAATAAATAAAGAAATAACCGATAATATAACCACCAATTGTCACCACAGCTGCGGAAGGAAAGAAGGAAAAACGTAATCCGTGACCTTGGCACCAGCGGCTAAACGGAAGCATTTATTCGCAGAACACTGTGTATAAAAAAAGACACGGGAAACACGACACCAATGGCGCCGCAACGACGCCGCGTGTCGACTCAACTTGAGCTCTGGGAACAGCGAACGGAGTGCAATGGCAGAACACTGCGAGACCACTCGCAACATGTTTGCACCATGCATACCAGTCCCGACGGCACGGTGGAGAGCTCGTTGCGTTGTTTTGTAGTCTTTCTGCATTCCTTGAAGTGCACACAGAGCGCGAAAGGATGGGTACGAGGAACTTGAACATGGAAAACGACTTTGCCATCAAGCCTTTTGCAGTGTGTACTGGACGAACGCAACGACGGGTGACGAACGACAGGAAGTTCTTAGGCGCTTCAAAAATCACTATGAATGGAATCGTTTTTGAATGGCAATGAAAAAAAAATCTTCAAAAACTTGGGCGTTGCTATGTCGGTACAACAAAACTGCAGGCCTGTTGGAAAAAGATGGCAGCAATATCTCATAAAGAGACTCGAGAATTAAAAGCCTCTCTGATTGCCGAGAAGTAACGGAATTCTTCAACCATGTTACAGCTTGAATAAATTTATTTCCGCGCGTGATGAAGGATCACGTATGGCATGAACGGTGCGTTTCTGCCTCCTTTCTTCTTGAAATATGACCGCGACAATTTTCATGGTACCCTAAATTACGCCACCGCTGTTTAAATGGTAGTAAATGACATGACAAAAGCCTATGGTCTGTGCCATCGCCACATTTTAAAAAAACTTGAAATCCAGCCAGATGGCGCATTGCTATCGGGAAATTTTGAGTGCAAACTAATGGTTCCACACGACGTTCACAAGCATCTGTCCTGTCTCTCTCGTTCTTGTTAACGTCTTGTTTGGCGCTCACAACTTTCCCAATCGCCATAATTATTAAAAAAAAAACTGAAGTGGCATCTGAGGGCACAAGCAGTTCAACGCAATAGAAAAACAGAACGGGTGCTCGATTGCTTGCGAATCGTGCTGCTTTCTCGTCTTTGAAGCCACATTAATAATGAAACCGGAGCTTAGCACTCATTCTCCGTTGATTAGGTACATAATCATAGATCAAGCTTGGTGTGGATTCTAATGTCACGTAATAAAGGAGACCTGAAGTGGTACTATGCGTCACAACATGTTGCAGAACCCAATTCCATGCCTTCGTACCGTCATGCTCGTTTAATACGAACGTTTGTAGATTGGACTACAGAAACAACATTAAAGACATAGAATTATTTAATTCTTACGTTCGTTAGTAACGCCCTTCGTTATGCATTCTTCTGTTCTTTGGGAGCAGGTCACATGAGTTTTGTAGCATGAATTAACATAAATTGCTGTTTCTATTTTACCACAGTCACCGAACGGTGTACTCTATAAACACATCACCTGCATTAAACTTCGTGCCAGCACAATGTATACAATCCTAATTACGTCGAAAAAAAAATACGGGTTTCACGCAAAGAATTTTCTAATGCTTCGTTAGATATTCAACCGTTAAATTTAAAAATAGCACCACCGTGAACGGGACTAACTCCATGACCAAATTTCACTGCAAAATGCGCTCGAATAACTGCACCTTGCAGGTATGCAATATACATTGCATTAGGTTTTAAATGTGTGGTGACATCATTAGTTCAGATTACATTGTTTTTGTAGAATTAGATTTTTAGTCACGTTTACTATGCTTTTTAATGTTAATATTTCACCTCATCAGCCATTCAGTGATGGCCATTTCATTTCTACATCTTTAATGAGAGTTATGAATAGTTGATATCCATGCATTTTTTAAAGATATAAGACTGGTTTTTATCAAAGGACCAACCCTAGAACGAGTTCCGGGGAGGGGGGAGATATGAACTGTCTTATAACTTGAAAAATAAAATTTTCGGCTTCACAAGCCGGAACGTCAATACGACAACAAGGTACGCCATCGTGGGAGGTTTTAAATATTCAGAACCATAGGTCAGCAAAATAAATGGAGCCCACATAGACTCACTCAGTAAATGTTCTTTTATCTTAGGACTCGTTATAGGGCCCAGCCTATTGCCGGAATTTCGGTCACATATAGGTGACCAAAAACAATTTTCTCTGCAAAACATTTTCGCAATAGACTGCTTTCAATAGAGTAAATCAGCCCGACATTTTTCGAATACACCTTAGATAGTTGCCAAAACATCTTGGACGTTTGGCGTGGAATGACCGATCAAACTTTACGTCAATACCTATCACTTTTCGTCTCCACTGTCTCTTTCCTTTCTTGACTATCAACTTCACAGTAATTTAACGAATCCGCATCATATAGAAGAAAATAGCTTGTGGTATACGCATCTCAAATCAAACTTAGGCGTGCACTTACGCCCCATCTCACTGTTTTGTATCGAACATTTCAGCGTTCTCATTTCACTTACGGTATTGCCACGTGGTTGCGACGTCAAAGAAGATGGTACGTGGGTTGCTCAAGACGACACTTTTTATTGAGTGAACATGTGCATAGGAAAGTGCAAAGTACTAGAAATTCGTGCTTTACACAGATAGCGGTAATCAGAGCATTGGTCGTTGGTAATATGATCTGCGCGAAGGTACGTCGCCATTTATACACGTAGCATCCATATCGTAGGTGTCTCAAGCTTATCAGAAGATTCTAAAATAATCTAGAGTTTTCGCAGACAGCCAAGCGTCCTTTGCGCAAGGCAATTTATTATGTGGTGTTTATCGTTTCAAACCCCCCACATGATTATGAGGGATGCCGTATAGTGAAGGACTCCAGAAATTTTGGCAACCTGGGGTTCTTTAACATGCACCCAAATCGCAGCACATGGACCTACAGCATTTTCGCCTCTATCGAAAATAAAGCAGCCGCAGGTGGGACCTGATCCCGCGACCTGCGGGTCAGCAGCCGAGTACCTTAGCTACGGAACCACTACGGCAGTGCCTTTGCGCAAGGCAGTGACATAAAAATACAAGCGAGCGTGGCAGTATAATAAAGTTGCGATAAAATTTCAGCACATGCAACATGTTTTACTGTGGATGCCATTTTCATACAGAACCGTCAGCGGGTGGCCACGCGTTGCAAGATGGATCGACGTCTTTGGGTATTTTGAGTAGGCTAAATTTCTACCTAAAACATACGGCGTGACGACAGCACTCACGTTGACTGTAAACTTTAACGAAACGAAGTGCACACTTCGGTGGGATGATATGCATATCATTAGGAAGCTGTTGTGTATTTCTCAAAGGTCGAGATCCTCAATGGTCAAACAACCCTTCCCTATCACGTGCTGGGTGAAAGGAATATATTCATGTAATGTTTACAGCCAGCCTATAGACCGCAACAACAACTAACGGTGTGGGCCGACATCACTCCTGTAAGTCTCTATAGTGATGTATCCGTTACAGTAAAAAGTAACTAAATACCTCACTCGTTACTCTAATAAAAAAAGGGGGAACGTTTCACGGCTACACGTTATATAAATACATAAAAAAGGTAACGCATTACTGTTACCGTAACCGAAAAAAAAAACATAACGAATGTTACCTCCGCCGTAGCTCCGAAGTCATCAGTTTTAATCAATGTGTCTTTGCTGCAGAAACCCACAAGGAGAATTTTTAAAACTCAACTTTATGTTTCACACATACTAACCCAAGCAAGGATTATACTCAAAATGTTCAATTAACGATAATTATTTGTACGAATGTACTGAATCTTTGCAATGTTATATATAAGCTTAATGCTGCCTGCACATGTGATGGCTTTTGACTCTGCAGTGACACAGGATGAAACCATTTTTTTTTTCATTGGAGGATTACACTCAAAGTGAGGTTAAATAATCCACGGTATTCAAAAAGAAACCATCACTGAACTCTCAAGAAATTTACAAATATCGGCCTTTTCTTGATCCTTCAGCCCCTGAAATAAAGCAAGTCGAAATCGGCACTGTTGGTCCTAGCCACCGGAATGGCCCACCACGCACCAGTAGGCAATCACGGAGGCCTACATTGATGCCTTTTTATTAGAGAGGTAGGGGAGGGGGGTATCGGGAAATGTCGTGGGGAAAAGGGGGGCATTTGCAAGTTTGTGACACCAGATGTCCCTTGCAGAGATGTAAGTCTAGAAAAATCACGTCTTGCAACACACATCTTGCAATAGCAGCCTTTTTTTTAATATGTCTCAGGTTTTATTTTTATTTATATAAGAATTTAAATCATGCCTAGAAATCAAATATACAAACGAACATAGGTTCCCAGCACTTGTAATTGCATTCTTCTATTGAGTCTTTTCCGGAACAAGTCGAGAGTGGCAGTTGCTATTTCGATTGTCTCACACATCTGATGGGTATTGAGCACGTGTACACGCTGTAAAAAAACATTGCAAAGTTGAATGTTTTATACATACTTATCAAGCATTCATATTTGTGACGTTTTTAAGAACAATTTTAATGGGGCCCACTTGCAGGGGGTGTCCCCCTCCCCTGACCAAACACCAAGGGGTCAGGGAGTCAACGTTCTCTGCAGGCGTGGTCAACGGACGCCCAGCTCGTGACCAGTATGGGCTGTGTATCTGAGCAAATATTGCATTTGCTCTCATCTGCACATATGACCTTCGACAGGTTTTTGTCTTGGGGGGATGCAAACCCTTCTTTCAACTTGCATCACGACTGAGGGAGCGGGTTGTGTTGGTGTCGCTAGAGTGGGTAGCAAGTGCTGGTGGAGCTTGAAGGACAGGACAGGACAAACAACTTTATTTGGTCCTGAGAGGCAAGGCAGCGGGCCAACTATGTAGGTCCCCACCCAGCCGTTGGCTAGTCCCATGTCGGAACAGAGAGGCCATGCCTCTCCGCTCGTTCACGGGCCCTCTGGACAGCCTGAAGCTGGACGTATTGTCTGGGGTCTGTGATTGCCGTCG
Source organism: Rhipicephalus microplus (assembly GCF_043290135.1). Classification (NCBI taxonomy): domain Eukaryota; kingdom Metazoa; phylum Arthropoda; class Arachnida; order Ixodida; family Ixodidae; genus Rhipicephalus; species Rhipicephalus microplus. The sequence continues at coordinate 1,220,187 of NW_027464612.1, read as the reverse complement.
TCCAGTCTTCTTCTGTTTTAAAATCCTGTAACGCAGGGCACTGCCAGAGCATGTGACTCAAAGAGCAAAATTCACCACAATCTGGGCAAAGTGGATCAATATCCGGATGAAGCATGCTCAGAAAGCCCCTAGAGGGGTAAGACCCCGTCTGGAGCATGCGGAGCGTGCTTGCTTGTGATCTGTGGAGCTTATGATGGGGAAAGGGAAAAGTCTGTCGCTCTCCTCTGTAATGAGATGTTATCTCGTGAAAAGTAACGAGAGGATCACTGTGGACGAGCTCTCCCGAACCCACCCGAGAGACCACCCCGTCGCGGCTTGTGAAACCTCGCGCACAGTCGTGGGCTATCTCGTTTGGGTTCAGGTGACCCGGCAGTACGTCTGGTCCCATGTGAGCGGGAAACCAGACTATGTGATGAATAACGTCTGAGGGGGGTTTGCTGTGGAGAATTCTGGCTGCCTCTGTGGCTATCAATCCCGATGCGAACGCCCTAACGGCCGCTCGGGAATCGGAGTTCACCGTGGTGCGTTTCGTGTCCAGTAATGCCAGCGCTACAGCAGCCTGTTCTGCTACATCGACCAAGGAGGTCTTCACTGAAGCTGCCGAGACAAGTTCTCCCCTGTCATTGACTACTGCCACGGAAAACCCGCTGCCGCCGGCGTGGCGCGCCGCGTCCACAAATGTCTCTGTTCCGGAGAGGTTCTTTATGAAAGCCCTAGCCCTCGCCAACCTACGACCTTTATTGTGTTGGCGATGGATGTTTCGTGGAAGAGGGTCAACAATAAAGGAATTCCTTGTTTAATAATCAAGCTGCGTAGTTTCTCCCTGATTGAAGATAGGACGGAGGCCTGCCGCATCGAGCAGTTTTCTTCCTGTTTTGAAACTCGATAACCGAATTATTTGTGCTGACTTTTGCGCTTCAATTAATTCCGAAGTGGTGTTGTACACTCCCAACTTCATGAGTTTTTCTGTGCTAGTCGTGATTGGGACGCCGAGCACCTTTTTGACACTTTTGCGCATGAGCGTGTCCAATTTATCCCTTTCCGTTTTGGTCCAATTGAGAGCCGCCACTATGTATATGATATGGCTCATGAGGAAAGCGTGGTGGGCCCTAAGGAGGATATCCTCGCCTATGCCGCCCTTCTTGTTGGACACCCGCATAATTAATCTCAGAATGTTCTCTGTTTTTGTGGTGAGATGGGCTATAGTCTTTGCGTTGCATCTCTTAGAGTCTAATAAAAGCCCCAGAATTTTCATAGAATTGACTCTAGGAATTGTGCGACCATCCTTGGTGCAAACGCTAATGGGCACCTGATCGAGAGGGGTGAGTCCCCTAACACCTCGTCTAGCCTGTCTGTACAGCAGGAGTTCCGACTTTTCCGGCGAAAGCGCCAGTCCCGTACCTTCCAGGAAAGACTCTGTAACGTCCAGAGCCTCCTGTAGAGCTTGTTCAACCGCCGCCTCCGATCCTCCGGGACACCAGATTGTAATGTTGTCAGCATATAAAGCGTGTCCGACATTAGGAACTTTAGAAAGGCTTGCCGACAGCTTGCGCATGGCTATGTTGAATAGAAGGGGGGAGATAACTGCCCCTTGGGGAGTACCCCTTCGTCCGAGTTTGAAAGGCTTCGAGACTGATTGTCCCAGTTTTATTGCCGCCGTCCGACTCTCGAGGAAAGATTCAACGAAGGAGAAGAATTTAACTCCCAGGTTCAAAGCCGATATCTCCTTAAGAATATAGTCGTGTTTGACAGTATCGAATGCTTTAGTGAGGCCCAGTGCGAGGACCCCTTTTACATCTTTGCTTGGAAAGTCAATTATTTGTGTTTTGAGGAGGAGCATGACATCTTGCGTGGAAAGTGAGGGCCTGAAACCTACCATATTATATGGAAATAGGTCATTCCTCTCGATGTAGCGCGATATCCTGTTGTGTACTGCATGTTCTGCTACTTTGCTAAGGCAAGAAGTAAGGGAGATCGGGCGGAGGTGATCTAAGCTGGGTGATTTACCTGGCTTGGGGAATAAGACCACTGTGGCCCTCTTCCAAGTTTCTGGTACGACGCCCTCCTCCCATACCCTGTTTATCTCCTTCACTAAGACCTGAATGGCTTTATCATCCAAATTTCTTAAGAGCCGATTCGTAACTCCATCGGGACCTGGGGCAGACCTTCCGTTTAGGCTATGGAGCACTTCCCTGATCTCAGCTTCCGAGAAGGGAGCGTCCAACTCTGGGGAAGGCACACCCTCATACCGGTGGGGGACAGAAGTTGAGCTCTGGCTAAGCGGGAGGTACTTGTTGGCAAGTATCTGAAATTGGGAAGCTTCTGAGATGCCTGCCATTTTCTCCTTATTAATAAGTCGGTCTATGGCTAGTTTCTGATTGCCTTTGGATTGTCCATCATCTAGGAGGTGTTTGAAGAGGGTCCATTTGCCTCCTTTGCGCATTTTCCCGTCCGCAGCCGAGCAGGCGTCCCTCCATTGTTGTTTATGGAGTTCGGAGCAGTGCTCCTCAATATGCCGATTGAGCTCCGCAATCTTTTTCCGTAGCCTGCGATTTAGCCTTTGTTTTTTCCATCTCGCGATGAGAGAGCGTTTGGCGTCCAGGAGGTGCGCTAACCTTGCATCCATCCCCGGAGCATCAAATTCTGTTACTATTTCTTTGGTGGCCTTCTCGACATCCTTCTGGATTTGTACGAGAAGTTCACTGAAGGTGTCATGTACTGACTCATCTTCACCTCTGATTTGCCTAAAAAGGTCCCAGTCTGTATATTTATAGGTTCTTGGGGGTGGTGCTCTTATTTCCACCCGGAGTTCTATGATGCTGTGGTCGCTTCCCAAGTTCTCCTGTAAGTTGGACCACTCGACCACCGCATTTCTAGTGAAGCTGAGATCAGGCATCGTGTCTCTGGCGACCGAGTTTCCCAGCCTCGTGGGAAAACGCGGGTCGGAGATAAGCGTTAGGTTTGAGTCTATACTGGCTGCAACTAGATTGGCCCCTTTCTTTGTCCTCGTAACATAGCCCCAAGATGGATGGGGAGCGTTGAAATCCCCAGCTACTATTAAAGGGTGCGATCTGGCGGCAGTTGCGACCCTATGAAGGAGTGAGCGGATATTATGTTTATAAGCCGAAGGAGGGCTATACAGGTTAAAAACGAATATGTTGCTTCGGATTTTGCCGTTGGGGATGATTTCAATTAATTGTGCCTCAAGACCGGATCTCTTATCCGAGTCGCAAATTTTGACTTCGTGCTGCTCAAAGGAGGTATCTTTCCTGACCAACGTGGCGATACCTCTGCCATTTGCGCCTTTTTGGCTAATCGAACGGTAGCCCGAGAGAACTACCTTCTCGCTAAGTGTTTCCTGCAAGAGCAAGACGGGCGGCATTGACGCCTGTGCTTTGATGAGCTGCAGTAGAGCAGCTTTACGCCTTAAGAAACTTGCGCGATTCCACTGCCAGATAGTTATGTTTCCGGTTTGGCCCGCCATTTTGAATATTATTGAAGGAACATAGCCTGCGGCGAACTCGTAGCGTCCGAATCCTGCTGCACTATCTTGGCTTTTGCAATCGTACCAGTGTTGGTCGTCTTGAGTTTGCTAGAGTCAATCATTTTCATTTTAGATTCGAGGATTCCTACTCGACGTGTCAGGTGGGAGACGCTCCCGTCCATACGTTCGATTGTGCTAGATTGAATGGCTAAGGCCTCTCTCACCTGCTTGAGCGATTCCTCAATCGCCGTTAAAGACGCGAGTACATTTTTCTCAGGGACCTGAGCGGGGGACTCGTCACTTTGCATTGCCACGCTTTCCGCGATCGCGGGGGGCGAAACGGCCTTGTGCTTATTCGACCCTCCTGCTTGAACCGGTATGGGTGTGGCTACTTCACGGGGTTCACGCGAGTTGCGGAAGAGCTCGAACTCGGCCCTCAGCGTTCGTAGTGCTTCTTTAAGTTCTGCATTTTCTTTTTTAAGCATTAAAATCTCGGATTGTTCTCTTTTTTGCTCTGGTAAAATGCCCTGCGTTACCTTTTGGCCGCTTGGGATGTTCATCCTGGCCTTGTCCGCCCAAGACATTTGCTTCTGAACGCAGCCCTTGGAACCCGATCGTCCTCTCGAACGGGAGCGACTGCTGCCCTTGTCACGCCCTCTGGAGCGAGAGTGCGATTTGCTGCCGGAGCGTCCTCTGGAGCGGGAGCGTCCTCTAGATGCCGATCTGCTGCGATGAGCGCTGGAGAATGATTCTTCTTCCGCCAGTCCTTCTTCGCCTCCAGCTGTGTCGGAGCCACGCCGCGCGCGCCTACGGCGGCGCCGCCGTCTTTGGCGCACGATGTAGGGCACTTGGAAGCGCTTTCTGCACTTGCGGTCCGCCGTTGGGTGCGCTCCGCCACAGATGGCACACGTGGGATCACACTGATGATCCGGTGATGGTGACTGCATGCCGCATCCGCGGCATTTCTTCTGTTCATCGCCCTTGGGGCAAACATCGGACCTGTGGCCCAAATCACCACATGCATAGCACACGTCCACTTGCCTGCGATACAAGGAACAAGGGTATCGAACACCATCACACACGACGTGCTGGGGGACCTTTTGTCCGTCAAACAACACGATCACTGTTGGTGTCTTCTTGATTCTTCGAACCCCCAGAGCGTCAGGGTTCCTCCGGTGGACGATCATCTCTGTCAGTTCTGCGTCACTGAGATCCACGTTGATTCCACGGATCACTCCTTTACATGTGTTGTCAGACGCAGCCACGTAAGCCACCAAGCCTATGACAGTCGAGCCCATACTTATCTCTTGAACCCTGGCGTAGGCGCGCGCATTCGCCTCGAACGGCGTGGCAACGACGAAAATGTTCTGGAAGGGGTTCGTGCACAGCGTGTCGTCGAACACCTGCTCTGCTGTTAAGGAAGCCGCCTTTGCGAGCGAGCGCTTGAAGATAAGAAGGTCTGTCTTCTTGACATTCATCCCTCCACGTGGCCGTATAATGGTTTTAAAGTGATCCCTGGGAAGGTTTGGGATCCTGGAAGCTTTCACAACACGCCTCAACACGTTCTGTGAGGCGGCAGTGCGGGAGCCGCCTTTACCGCTTCCTGTCGCTGACGTGGGCGCATTACCAGCGTTACAATCCGCCCGCTCGGCAAGTTTCTTCTTCTTGCTGGCTACTTCAATCCATCCCGCGCACTCCGCTTCTTCCGGATTGATGTCCATGCCTTCTACAACCGACACATTGGGGTTGGAGGCCATTCTTCAGCTCGACGACGCGTTAGGCGTCGTCGCGACGCTGTTGCAGCGCCCGAGAAACGCGTCGATGCGCGAGGCGTCTGCGTGGCGTGGGTAAAAGTCCTGGGGATGTCCAAAAATTTCACCCACCGGTAAGATGTTGGTATCTGCTGGTTCACTACAACAAACGGCGTCGAATGATGCACAGTTCTTGCTAGTTGAGGCAAAAAATCCGTGCCAGAACACTTTGGAGCTTGAAGGGTTGCACCACCCGCCTCGCCCACGCCCATGTCTACACTTCATTCATTGAACACTGTGCTGAGAACTAGTTGAATAAATGCGCAGATTTGTTTCCTTCCGCATCCTATACCACTGCATAAAAGATTCTCACATTGTGAAAAGAAGGTATTTTGATTCGTTTGAAGGAAAGTTACATTCAAAGCATGACAGATACTTAGAAAAGCGGTTTCATGCAATCGCAACAAGAAAACTCGAAGCAGAGGTGCTTCTTTTTTGTGCAGCGTATAGTGTAAAAGTAAGATCGGATTCGGAAAAAGCGAAATGTGTGACGTGCGTCACTGCTTGCTCATTGTTCAAAGAAAGAAGGTTTCATAAAGTATGACGTAGCCAACAACAGCAACAAACTGCTGCATCTTAATTTAAAAAAAAGCAAAGTGCTGCGAATTTACGGTAGAACATGGACATAGATTGAAATACGCACTATTTTTTTATGAAGGCAAAATAAAAACTACTTTGCAAAACGCTTTGCATTCATCGGGATGTCGACACATCTGTGTAGTGTCATTTATGCTATTTGGATGAAAATCCCTGAATTTCAACAAATTAATAAACCTGTGGCAGAAGAGCCTTTTGAATTTTCAGTTTCGGTTTCTGTGCCGCCGACGCCGCCGCCGGCAACGAAAATTGGCCGCACGCCGCCGCCGATGAAAAAACCGGCGTGCGCTGACAACGCCGCCGCCGCCGACTCTGGACGACCCCCACGCCGCCGCCGGTCGAAATCGCCTCGGCGCACACCTCTACCTGGGTTAGGTTAGGTTGAGTTATGTTCAAGCTAGGTAGCATCGTGAAACTACCGAAAACGACATCTAACGAGATAGTGTTGTAGCGAGTGCAAAACTGCGATAGGTGAAATATTGTGAAAGCACAAAAAACGGCATAGAACTAGCCAGATACTGCGTCTTGTACCGTTACAAGTGCGAAACTGCTATGTTGTGATATTCTCGTGAAAGCGCATGCAAGCATCGTGAAACCTTAAAGAACGATGTCATTAGCGAGATACAGCGTTCTGTACTGTACTAAGTTGGTGAAAAACTGTGAGGTCATGAAAATATCGTAGTTCTGAACGAAACAGTGTAACAGAGCGTTTTTAGATACAAAAGCGAAGGTTAGGTAAAGTTATGAAGCGTCATAAAACCACATTAAACAATGTCAGCTATTAAGATTCAGTGTTTTTCATCTTTACAAGTCGGAAACTGCGATATCTTATGTGAAAGCGCATGATACCGTCATAATGTTGCAGAAAGCATTGTAAAGTAGCGAGTAAAACGTTTTCTAACGATAGAAGTGCTAAGGTTAGGTTAGAGTAAGTTAGTTTAAGCTAGGTAGCGTCGGGAAACCACCAAAAACGACGTCATCTAACGAGATAGTGTTGTTTTATTGCGAGTACGAAACTGCAATAGGTTAAATGTTGTGAAAGCACACAAAACGGCATGAACAAGCCAAATACTGCGTGTTGTACCGTTACAAGTGCGAAACTGCTATGTTGTGATATTCTCGTGAAAGCGCATGCAAGCATCGTGAAACCTTAAATAACGATGTCTTTAGCGAGATACAGCGTTCTGTACTGTACTACGTTGGTGAAAAACTGCGAGGTCATGCAAATATCGTAATGGTGAACGAAACAGTGTAACAGAGCGTTTTTAAATACAAGTGTGAAGGTTAGGTTAGGTTAAGTTATGAAGCGTCATAAAACCACATTAAACAATGTCGGCTATTGAGATGCAGTGTTTTTCACCATTACAAGTCGGAAACTGCGATATCTAAAGTGAAAGCGCATGAAACCGTCGTAATGTTTCAGAAAGCATTGTAAAGTAGCGAGTAAAACGTTTTCTATTGCTAGAAGTGCGAAGGTTAAGTTAGGTTGAGTTATGTTATTTTAAGCTAGGTAGCGTCGTCAAACTACTGAAAACGACGTCATCTAACGAGATAGTGTTGTTTTGTTGCGAGTGCAAAACTGCGATATGTGAAAGATTGTGAAAGCACACAAAACGGCGTGAACTAGCCAGATACTGCGTCTTTTACTGTTACAAGTGCGAAACTGCTATTTTGTTCGAGCACAACCATTCCATTAGATGAGAATCGATGACATGCAGAACCCACGTGGCTAATATGTAATTGTTATCACAATGTAATCGACAAAGTAATGCTGTAAACAGCAGCAGAGGCAAGCATGAGTAGTCGTGGTGCAACTTTGAAGCTCGTGCAAAGGCCATTTTGTCTGTGCCTGCATTCACACGGTGCCAAAACCGTTTCATTCTGGCATGGCATGAGAGAGCGTGCTGTGATGAGCGCATATGCTGTCCCACATCTGGATAGAACGGAGAACATAAACAGGCATTTCTTTGTGAGCAGCGAAATGAGCAGCAGATCTGGCCCTTCACGTCAGCCACGAGGAAGCCAAATAACATAGAAGTTAATCTCCTGCAAATATTTTTCTGGCATCCCACTTTCCTCAGGCTGAGCAACATGGCACACGAAAATTTGTTGGCATTTCCGCCCCTATCTGCCACCACACGTTAATATGGACATTCCGTGCCTTCACAGGTGGAGCGTGCCGAGCCTTCAACATTGGAGAGCTGTTGACCTGTGGTCTGCATTCCAAGACTTGTTTAGGTCAGTGTGTTGGCTATCGCTTGGACACCAGTGCTAGTACAGAGTGGCAAGTTTCGAAATGTCTCGTAAATGCTTTCTATTCATAAAAACCAGAAAAGCTGAAATCTCAAAGTGACGCTTTCCTTAAGGGTTGAGCACCTTAACCATATCTGTCTGTCAGTCGGTCTGTGTAGTATCTATCTGATCGATCGATTTATTCTAGCCTATTAAGTTTGGGTGCTCTGTGATCATCTCCTTAACTTGACACCTTAGGTCAGCAACTCACTTATGAGTCAACTTAGTCGAGACTCGCTCATACTCAAATAAGCCATGTGCTTGAGTGAGTAGGGGTGAGTAATATTTTAGCGCGGCTGCATTTCCGATGGAGGCGGAAATGTTGTAGGCCCGTGTGCTCAGATTTGGGTGCACGTTAAAGAACCCCAGGTGGTCAAAATTTCCGGAGTCCTCCACTACGGCGTCTCTCATAATCATATGGTGGTTTTGGGACGTTAAACCCCACAAATCAATCAATCAGTAATAATTTAGCGAGCTTCATGTCGAGCGAGTCTGGTTTAAGAAAACTTTGGTGGGTTAGAATGAGCCCCAGGCGCGAAGTATGTATAAGTGAGTTTGAGTGAGCTCTAATTTTTTGCCAACTAATGTTTGACATGAATCAAAACTTGCATGACAGGAAAGAGTATGTTATAAAAGAGTTTGGTTCAGCAATTCACTGACATTTGGTTTCTATAATATACAAGATGTTTATTTACACTACTTACAAATACGTTAGAGAGCCAAGAATCTATGGTTGACTGTTTTCGAAAAGCCTCTTGTCACTGTCTTTTCGACCACTGATTCACCCTGCACCGACCGCTTGTCTTCCTCTATTGCTTGCTGCACCGCGTAGTGTACCAAGGGTCGGTAATGCAGTTTCCTTTACATATTGGGCGTGAGGCCCACCACCGGAGGCGCGAGTGCTGAAATCGCTGTGTCGTGCAGGGTTGGATCACGTGATCTCGCCTCGCACTGGCAAAGGAAAGCTGGCGGTTGCATGTGTGATTCTACCGTGACTTTGCGGGGTCTTCATTTTCGAACAGCGTTGTTTTGCTCTGGCTTCATGTGTGCGGACTTCTGCAGACAGACTACACAATCCGGAAAGACAGCAAAATTTACCGGCGACATGCCACAGTGCGCTACATACGTGAAGGTACTCTCACGGCGGCTTGCAGTGCCATTGTCTCCTCTCTCTTTTTGTGTTTTGGTTGTTATCAACAATGCGGTTAACATGAGCACCGACCATGAATGCTCGCATAAAAGCGGAACATTTTGGTTTCCGCACGGGAACCCTGTCACAACTAATAATGAATGTGCGAAAAGTCCAATTATATATATTTCAAAATAGAATATAGGTGTGTGTATCTGGGGGAAGTTGCTGTCATTGTCATTACACTCAAGAATGTGCCCCGTTGTTGTCCGATTTGTGAGGGAGTCTAGATATAGCCCGGAAGTTCAATTCTTTTCCCTTTATTTTGGTAATGTCACCTTATTCCAGTCTATTTCTTTGCAGTTGCTTCTGTTTGTTCGGCCAGCACGTTGGACGCAACTTTCCTTCTTACATCATACATGTGTCGCTCCAGTTAGAGCTACTTTTCTCGCCAAGGTAACCTAACAGTAGCCTGTGCCACTCTCACCCTCCTCCCCGGCTCTCGTTCTCTATGTGTGTACTCGACCACACTGGTTTCCGTCCACCAGTAGCGTAGCCAGGGGGTGGCACACCAGGCCCATGCCTCTGCCCTCCCAATATTTTCCTATGGAATATAGGGGAGCAGAAAATAACGGTGTACCACATCTACTTGCATAGCTGGGACCCATTCAATCGAGGTGACGCCCCTTCGAAAAAATTTCTGGCATGGCCTCTGCCATCTGTGTCCTCAGCTCACAGGGTTCTTTGCTTATAGATTACGTCTGTAGGATGGGCCCATAGCAACTGTCACTTCCTCTCAATGCTGTTCTGATCTACAGGCAAAAATTTGGTAAGCTTCGAAAACTGATTCATCTACTAAGAGCTGCCATGAAATATTGCACAGTCGTTGAATAAAGCTTAAAAGAAAAAAAAACTGGACACTCCCTATTTTATTGAAAGCTCTGAGCCACCCGCCCCTTTTTTTTGTCTTGAAGTTGCGTCGTCCTGGCCACGGTCCTGGCGATGGACATTTGCAGTACTGTCACTAGGTCAACGGGTGCACGCCATTGTTACTTTACCTGGTCGAACGCGCCTTAGAGGAAGAGATGAAGTGATACCTAACCCCACGGTGGGGAAAAAACAAGGTGGGAATTCGGGGAAGGGGAGGTGTAGTGATTCGAAAATTTCTTGGTTTGGAATTCTAACCCGTGCAGGGAATCCTGAATAGGCCACCTTTACCATTTTACACCGGTGCTTTATGAAAAAGCGTATTGAGATTTGGAAGGGGCTGTTATCCCTAGTCACGGGACACTGCACATAATGTTCACTTACTCATGCGTTTGTTCGCTGCCTAATGATCAGTATCAGTGTAATCACTGATGTCTAAATATGCTTCTGGAAATAATTTGGATCAGTGTATGACATTTCTGCTTCCTGAAAAACAAAACTAAATTGTGCACCAGTTTTTTTTTCTTTTACCACCTCTGCTCTTCGGTTTCAGGAATCTCCCAAACCTCATGGTCACAAGCTTGGCAGATCCATATTTAAATTCACAGAGTCTGTCAAATGGTTTTACATTCACAGCAAATGCTAATATGGACTTTATCGTTGTTGGCTCAGTGGAGTGGTTCAAAATATTACTTTCGTTGAAACATGAGTGCTCATGTTTACTTGCAAGATGTTTCAGCGCGCGAACAAAGGAAAAAGGACAGTTGAAAAAGCTCACTCTAAATTGGTCAAGCGGGGCATCGCTAACCTCTGCCTTGTCAATGCCTTAAAGAAGTCATGCCCGCACATGGTACACCACAGCTTTGCTCTACAAGTAGAGCGGCTTACCAAAGCTGGTTACCCCGCGCATGTTCTCGTTTCGGTGGCGGAAAAGCTGGTCACTGTCTTGAAGCGAGGCGACAAACCGGATAAGCGAAACAGTGTCAGAAAGAGCCGGCCTGTCGTACTGCCTTACGTGCACGACGTATCACACAGGCTAAAAAAGATTGCTCGAGACGCCAACGTTTTTGTGGTTTTTTCTGCCCCGGAAAAATTGCAGAGGCTTTGCAAACGGGTCAATGCACCTCGTGCAAATTCTGCCTCGTGCTCTGTCGCGCACAGGACACGCTACGTCCCATGCGCAGTGGGAGTCATTTACTTGATTCCACTGACGTGTGGGTGCATCTATGTCGGGCAAACCGGCAGGTGCATAAATGACCGCCTCCGAGAACACCGAAACAATGTGCACAATGTGGTACAAGGGCATCTTGGCGTTCATTGCCGAGATTGTTAGTGCACCCATCTCTTTGATCAGTGCTCAATATTGGCAAGGCACAGGGACCAGCTTACCCGAGAAATTATTGAAGCCGAAAAAATACACTTGCTAGGAGATAAATGTGTAAGCACATCTTCGATTGCTTTATCACAGGCTGAACGTGATTACCTAGCTGGGCTTTGAGGCAATAGAGGACCTGTCACACGTGTTTTGTTACTGATGGATAGATTAGGCGTGCCTTTTACCTTCATGCTCTGTTATCATCTTTTTTTAGCAGTATATATTCTTGCCACTCTGTCAAATAAAGTTAGTTGCGAGTCAGCGCTCTTTCTGTCTACCCTGTCCTTTTTCCTTTGTTCGCGCGCTGAAACATCTTGCAAATATGACTACGCACCAACTAGCCCAAGTTTCCACTCTCATGTTTACACTGCACAATTTAGGTCTTGTCGAATGGCTTGTACATATTTTGTTTCTAAATGTAAGCTATGAAGCGTGGAAGCTTGGGAAAGTTGGTTCATTCAGTTAGTGCATTCAGTTAAATGAAAGCTGAATACTGCTCAAAATTTGGCATCTAGTGATGAAAATTGCACACCTTTTTTCCTGTAACCTGCTCAAAATTTACATTTTAGTGCTTCAAAAGTAATATTTTTCTGTTCCTAAAATTGCTCCGTGTTGTATTTCGATTGTTGCACCCCTGATCTTGTTAAACAGTAGCTTTCAGTGACGTTGTGTTCAATAAGCAAGCAAGCTTGATATTTGGACATTCTTTTCGCATTTCTTCTGGCGCCCCCATAATCTAGCATGCACCTACCAGTCTGACCAATATAACCGTTGGCGCATGACTGAGGAATCTTGTACACTACTCCTGAAACACAAGGAATGGAGGAGCTTCGGTGTTTCTGACCACATTCACCTTTATTTTTGGTTTTGCCTTTGGCCCCGAGCTTAACAAGTGTGCAAGTGCTGCCCAGCTTCTTAAGAGCCGTTCATACCACTGCCACATCATATCTGGATGCGACATTCTTAATTGTGGGCCATCTTGTGAACAAGTCCAGCAAGTGTTGTGTATCTTTATGTACTAATAAGAGCTTGTATCAATAAAGAACTTGAACGTAGGGCAGCAGGCTAAAGCGGCTTTCATTATTTTTCTCACAGACTTCGCATTTGCTGAAATGTTTGATCCATCTCACCACCTTTTCGCAGGATCTAGTGACCGCATAATCTGGAAACCCTGCTGTTGGAAACCTCTGGATCTGAGCATAAACACTGCTCATTACCTTGTGCACAAATGACTTGCACACAGCCTCCTGTACCAAAGATGCAGCCAATCCATCTTCGATCACTTTGGAATAAGCTAATGTGTAAGGCAAACGAGGCTGTTGCGACCTGGGCCTGTACTGCCAACACACATGCATTGGTAAGGAGGGAGACCGCTGCTCTTACTGCTCATTTTTTATACATTTTTGTTTATTTGTGCCAAGCTGCTCTAAAAGCATAGTAATCAAGAAAATTGCACCGAAGTGCTCCGAAACAGCCTCGAAAGCTAAAACTTTTATGCCAACCTCAGCTTCAGCGGGGAAAAAAATGGTGAGTTTGTCTAATAAGATACACTCAAATGTGTTTTTTTTTCTCACTTTCCGCATTTCTTGTGACAAAGGCTCCCAGGGTGCCGCCATAATCTTTAAACTTTAGCAAATATACGTGACTCACAAGAATGTGCTGCGGTACATCGAGCTAGCTGCTTCTACTAGCTAGGCTGTGTGTTCTAGCGCCACTGTCGGCTTGCGAAAACCACCGAGTTTGGTGGCAAGCATAGCGGGATTGACTCTGCGGTTCTCTGTCGTGCATAGCCCATTCGTCCAGGCACTGTGGCTTTCATGTTGACACTGCCGCATGTGGTCACCTACGAGTACGTGTTAGCTGTGAGTGAGTAACTGTAAACGTGGAGTTATTTTTTCCCTGCACCCAACGCGTCTTCCGGATGCTCTGGCACGTGCACATGGGTTCTCAAAATGGGTTGCGTGAGCGGCAGATTGTGTGCAACCTATTCCCGGTTTACACCCATTAGCTACTAATTTATTTAGAAAGGCGAGAGTTCTCATTACATTTTATATTTAAAAAAGCCATCGCAGGTGAAATCCGCACATGAATGTATGCAGGTAGAGAGAAACACTTGGTTACATGCGAAGTCGCGGTGACAAAACGAGTGTTCGAACCATTGTAAACAATATTAACGGGCACCTTGGTGCTTAATTCGTGACTCCTTACACATCAGCAATCACTTGACACAGTTTTCATTGTGGGCAATTTGCCACTGCTTCGTTTTTTAATCAAAATTCACAAGAAGTGCCCTAAGAGGTGTCGCTGCATGCGTGCCGGCCCTGGGCTACACGAGCTTTTTTGGCTTATCTCATTCAATGTTTCGGTCGACGGCAGTGTGACTTTGTTTTCTTTCTTTTCTTCTTTTTTTTGCAATAAAACCTGCCTCTCGGACAGCGTTTAATTTGCGTGGACAGGGATTTTTTCACCTGTGGTGTGCTAGCACTTTACGCGAATCACGGAGCGGCGAGGGCAGCAATTGCGAGCCGATGTATTATTGGGAGTTCTTCATCGATGGTGATGACCTATAGATATTGAAAAAATATCAACACTGGCCAACTTGTGCTATATTAATAGCGCGTGGTTGCTCATGTGGAGAGGCGTTATCAGTATCACTCGCTTATCACTTAGTGTCATATGCACGTGCTTTACGAGATAGTCTATGCTTCAAGATTTCTTGGATCTTGCCCTGCACTTTTGGAGTTGGTCTTGCATGAGATGACCGCGAACGGCAGTGCAGCTTGCTTTTGTTTGTTAGAAGCTCTTGAAGCTATCATGTCACGCTTTTTTTGAGCGAACGACCACTCTTACGTCACTAAGATTCTTGTGCAATCACAATTATTCAATTTCTTTTTAAGTGTGATGTGTTCCTTTTTAATGTCTCCGCGGAACCTAGCTTTCAACTAAACCTTTTTTAGATATTATTTTACGTGTTACGAGGGCTAGATGGCACGTGTGTGGCATGTAAAGAAGTAGTGCAGTTCATATCTAGCGATCATCTGTTCAAAAACTTCCTTCAAAATCTGTTTCAGTTTAATGTGTATCATAAGGAAATTAAAGTATGCACTGGTGCCCCCACGTTGCTAAACATGGGTATTTTTAAGCTCCCAGGACAACTTAGTAAAGGCTGCTAACTGCTCCAAAATTGAAATTTCGCTGCTCCAGAAACCACTCCCAATTTAGTTTCAGCCATCTCACACCAGTTTGAGTAAAGCGTTAACCTTAGGTCTAAAAACTGAAGGTTTAATTGCTGCGGCAGTTTTGCCGTAAAGTGAAGTACGCTTCCATTCTCTAAAGAGACACTAAAGAGCAAACCAATTTTTTGCATATATGTACTTCTAATTACACTATCCGACAAACACTTGTCTTGCGACAACATGATGCTCGGCCACGGACAAAACATGCAAGAAGAAAATTTGGGTGGAGATTTCACTGAGATTGCCTTTACCAAATACAGTGACGCACGAAATAATGAAGGCATCTACTGGGGTAGGGGGGGGGGGGAGGTCACACATAGCTTCTACTCATTAAAAATGAAGTACATTGTGTTCAGTGGGTGCTAGACCTAGAATACGATGATTGGAAAATTTCATTGAGCCAATGTCATAAAAATACGAAAAAGACATTTTGAAATTTGCTACGTGATGCTCAAATGCAGGGGCGCAACAGCTGCGCTGATTGCGTCAATTTTATAAAATTGCTCATTTGTGTGCCGAGCTGTGCCAAAACCATAAAATTTTCCGAAATTGTGCCACGCTGCGCCAAAACGCCCGACGGGCCTCAAAATTTTCTCGTTTGCCCTAAGGTGAGCGAGAAATGGAGACCATTTTAGCCACTTGTAGTTTGCATAATCAGTCTATGCGGGCAGACCATAACCATAAACCGCAGTGTAAAACAGCTGCTCATTAGTTCAAGACACTCGCAAAACTCTATCAACCAGATGAAGTTACAACGCCGAGTGCCTGTCGGTCTGCTGACCGCAGCAGATATATTTAACGGCGGGACGACGCAACTACAACACAAAGACAAGAGATTTCAGCCGAAGACAGGAGACTTCGTGTTGGGATTTAACTGTTTATTTGGGCGAACCTGTGCCCAGTAAACGGAAAGCCCAATTACAGCAGCAGTCTCGCACAGATAGTAGTCTCGAACCGATAGCGGCGAACGGAGCGTCGGCCTTCGATCAACAACTGACAAGCGGCGAAGTGCGTCGGCATTTATACTCTTGCCGTCGAATGTTCTAGCGTTATCGCTGGCGGTGGCGTAGGTTCCAGAACAATCTGTACCGTTCGCACAGTGGGCGTGATCTTATCGAAATGATCTACTACAGTCCGGAACCTTCTCGGAAACTGCAGGCGTGGTTTGCGCTGAGAATCGTGTGGTGTTTTTGGACGATAACCAAAACTTGGAAAATGGAACGTGGCATTGCCCCACTTTGAAAAAAAAGGCATCGTCCCGATGCTTTAACTAAAGATGAAGGTACAATAATAATGCAAGAAAAAAACAATGAATAAATTACGATACAACAATAATACAAAAAAAACACTGTTTCAGTTTGTTAACGCGCATGAAACGGCTTGAGGCGCGTGACATGGACGACTTCAGGTCGCGATCGGCGTTGATGAGAGTTCGTGATGCCGTCGGGGACAACCTCGTAATCAAGTGGGCCGAGACGTCGAACAACCCTGTACGGTCCGAAGTACCGTCGCAGAAGCTTTTCACTTAGTCCACGTCGGCGTATCGGCGTCCACACCCAAACACGTTCACCGGGCTAGTATTCCACGAAGCGTCGTCGAAGGCTGTAACGGTGGCTGTCGGTCGTCTGTTGATTCTTGATACGGAGACGCGCAAGTTGTCGGGCTTCTTCGGCGCGTTGAAGGTACTCGCTCACATCGAGGTTTTCTTTTTCGGTGACGTTGGGTAACATGGCATCGAGCGTCGTTGCCGGGCTCCCTCCGTAGACCAATTTGTATGGAGATATCTGCGTCGTCTCCTGCACCGCCGTGTTGTATGCGAAGGTCACATACGGAAGAATGGCGTCCCACGTCTTGTGTTCGACATCGACGTACATTGACAGCATGTCGGCGATCGTCTTGTTAAGCCGCTCGATGAGGCCGTTGGTCTGTGGGTGGTACGCTGTCGTCCGGCGGTGGTTTGTTTGGCTGTATGCCAAGATCGCTTGAGTTAAGTCGGCAGTGAATGCCGTTCCTCTGTCGCTGATAAGGACCTCCGGGGCGCCGTGAGGTAGGACGATATTTTGGACGAAGAACTTGATTGATATGTGGGGTTTAACGTCCCAAAACCACTCTATGATTATGAGAGACGCCGTAGTGGAGGGCTCCGGAAATTTCGACCACCTGGGGTCCTTTAACGTGCACCCAAATCTGAGCACACGGGCCTACAACATTTCCGCCTCCATCGGAAATGCAGCCGCCGCAGCCGGGATTCGAACCCGCGCCCTGCGGGTCAGCAGCCGAGTACCTTAGCAACTAGACCACCGCGGCGGGGCTTGGACGAAGAACTTAGCTACCTCGGATGCACTGCATTTTGGCAGGGCTTTTGTCTCGGCGTAGCGGGTGAGGTAGTCGGTAGCTACCACGATTCACTTGTTTCCGAAAGCCGACGTCGGGAACGGCCTCAGTAGGTCCATACCAATCTGCTGGAAAGGTCGGCAAGGTGGATCAATTGGCTGCAGAAGTCCCGCTGGCCTTGTCGGCGGTGTCTTGCGTCGCTGACAGTCCCGGCATGTCCTCACATAACGAGTGACGTCGGTGGTAAGACGTGGCCAGTAGTACCTTTCTTGTATCCTCGTGAGCGTGCGAGAAACACGGAGGTGCCCTGCCGTCGGATCGTCGTGCAGGGCCTGCAGGAGTTCTGGTCGCAGAGCTGAAGGCACCACAAAGAGGTACTTAGCTCGAAGCGGTGAAAAGTTTTTCTTTTGAAGAAGACCGTTTCGTAGAAAGAACGACGCAAGTGCGCGCTTGAATACCTTCGGGACTTCGGCGGTCCTGCCTTCGAGGTATTCTATGAGGGCCTTAAGTTCCGGGTCGGCCCGCTGTCGTTCAGCGAAGTCGTCGGTAATTATCGTTCCCAAGAAGTAGTCGTCATCCGGGTCGTTGGGTAGCGGTTGGTCGACAGGCGCACGAGAGACAGTCGGCGTCGGAGTGTTTTTTGCCGGACTTGTAAATGACAGTAATGTCATATTCTTGAAGTTTCAGGCTCCATCGTGCGAGGCGACCTGAAGGGTCCTTCAAGGTGGCTAGCCAACACAAGGCGTGGTGGTCGCTCACAACTTTGAAGGGCCTGCCGTAGAGGTAGGGTCGAAATTTCGACGTAGCCCAGATGATGGCGAGGCACTCCTTTTCTGTTGTGGAATAATTTGCTTCTGCTTTGGATAGCGATCGGCTGGCGTAACTAATAACCCTTTCAAGTCCGTCAGCCCTCTGCAAAAGAACGGCGCCAAGATCTACGCTGCTTGCGTCAGTATGTATTTCTGTCTCGGCGGATTCGTCGAAATGAGCAAGTAACGGAGGCGTCTGGAGGCGATGTTTAAGCTCCTGGAAAGCGTGTTCCTGTGGTGTTTCCCACTTGAACTTCACGTCGGCCTTGGTAAGGTTAGTGAGAGGATCGGCGATTCGGGCGAAGTTTTTCACGAACCGCCTATAATAGGCGCACAGGCCTAGAAATCGGCGCACGGCTTTCTTCTCAGTGGGCGGCGGGAAGTCGGCGATGGCGGCTGTTTTCCGTGGATTGGGACGAACTCCAGACTTTCTGATAACGTGCCCCAGAAACAAGAGCTCCTTAGACGCAAATCTGCACTTTTCTGGCTTCAGTGTGAGTCCGGAAGTCTGGACGGCTTGAAGTACAGCTTCAAGGCGCCGAAGATGCTCGTCGAAACTCGAGGAAAACACGACGACGTCGTCCAAGTACACAAGGCAAGTCTGCCACTTCAATCCTACCAGTACTGTATCCATAACGCGTTGAGAAGTTGCAGGCGCTGTGCAAAGGCCGAAGGGCATCACCTTAAACTCGAAGAGGCCGTCCGGTTCTATAAACACCGTCTTCTTTCGGTCTCTTTCGTCTACTTCGATTTGCCAATAGCCAGTCTTGAGGTCCATTGACGAAAAGTACTTGGTGTTATGGAGCCGATCAAGTGCGTCGTTTATTCGTGGGAGAGGATACACGTCCTTTCTTGTGATTTTGTTCAGGCGGCGATAATCAACGCAGAAACGTAGCGTCCCATCCTTTTTCTTCACTAACACCATGGGGGATGTCCATGGACTCTTGGGCGGCTGGATAATGTCATCCCGCAGCATTTCGTCAACTTGTCTCTTCATGGCCTCACGTTCTCGCGTCGAAACCCTCTACGGACTCAGACGGAGTGGTCTGGCATTTTCTTCGGTTATGATTCGATGTTTCGTGATTGGGGTCTGCCGAATTTTAGATGACGACGAAAAGCATTCTTCATATTGCAGGAGCAGGGCCTTGAGCTGTTCTTGCTTATCGTTCGGAAGTCTGGGAATGACGTCGAAAGCTATGGGAGGGGCTTGGTTTCTCTGAGCAGGTTCCGCGGAATCGGCGAGGGCGAAAGCACTGGTGGCTTCGACAGTTTCTTCGATGTATGCGACCGTTGTTCCTTTGTTCACATGTTTGTACTCGTTGCTGAAATTCGTGAGCATAACCGTTGCTTTGCCTCCCCGCAGCTCTGCAATTCCTCTTGCGACGCAAATATTTCGTGTGACCAACAGATGCTGACTGCCTTCAACGACGCCTTCCAAGTCAGGTGATTTAAGAGCACCGACTGAAATAATGACACTTGAGCGAGGCGGAATGGTGACTTGTTCTTCCAGCACATTCAAGGCATGGTGTCCTGACGGCGTGCGCGGTGGTAGTGCTTCTTCTGTGGATAACGTTATCGACTTTGTTTTTAGGTTGATGACAGCACCATGGAGGCATAAGAAGTCCATGCCAAGGATGACATCTCTCGAGCAACGCTGTAGGACTACGAAGTCTGTAGGATAAATACGGCGGTTAACGGTGACTCTCGCTGTGCAGATTCCTGCAGGCGTTACGAGATGACCTCCGGTTGTGCGGATTTCAGGGCCTTTCCAAGCTGTCCTAACTTTCTTTAACTTCGAGGCGAACGACCCACTGATGACAGAATAGTCGGCTCCAGTATCGACGAGAGCGGTCACACTGTGGCCGTCGATAAGAACGTCGAGGTCGCTAGTTCACCGTCTTGCATTACAGTTAGGGCGTGGCGTCGGGTCACGGCTGCGTCGGCTTGTTTCGCTGCTTCCATGTTGCGTCGTCAGGCCACCTTCGGTAAGTGAGCTTTCGCCGCCAGGGCTTTGCCTGGTTGGCGTTGTGTTCGGAAAGCTCCGTCGCGGCGTCGTCGTCGTCGGAGGATCTTCGGTATTTCGTCGCACAGCAACCGCACCTCCACCGGTTGCTGCCCTTAGTTTCCCGGATACGGGCTAGGAGACAGGCCCCGCGTTGGGCCAGAGTACTGCCAGTGGTGCGGTAACGTGCGGCGGCTGGGCGACGGCGAACGCGAAGGGCTTCGTGGGTTCCACCGAGTTCCTGTCAGGTAGTCGGCGATGTCACGTGGTCGTTCTCCTGGCTGTGGACGCGGTGCATTGACGGCGGAGCCACGCAGTCCCATCTGTCGGTACTGGGAACGGCGGTATGTGTGTCCGGCCTCGCCGCAGTGGTAGCAGAGCGGGCGATGGTCAGGGGTACGCCAGACGTCAGTCTTCCTCGGTGCACTGCGCTGGGCCTCTGGAGAACGGTATGACGTCGGTGGGGGTGGTGGCGGCGGTGGCGTCTGTCGACAGAAGTGCGATGGGGCGGCGTTTTGGCGTGGACGGGGAGGAGCGTTGTGGCGCAGTGCAGCGGCGTAGCTTATAGCTTCCGGCTCGGGCAGCGGTGCGTAGGGAATTTGAAGCGATTGCCGATCTTCTTCTAGCACAATGTAGGCGATTGAATCCACTTGAGGCTGCGCCAAAGGCAACAGCTTGCGCAGCTCTTCCCGCATGATCGCTCGAACCGTTTCACGCAGGTCTCCGGAGTTACTTTCTTGTGCAGTCTGCGGTCAGGCGACGATTATACTGTCTGGTGCGCATGTCCAGGGTCTTTTCGATAGTGGTCGCTTCGGCTACAAATTCTTGGACGGTTTTCGGTGGGTTTCTCATCAGTCCCGCGAAGAGCTCCTGTTTGACCCCTCGCATGAGGAAACGAACTTTTTTCTCCTCAGGCATGTCTGGGTCAGCGTGACGAAATAGTCGGGTCATTTCTTCTGTGAAAATGGCGACATTTTCATTTGGTAGCTGAACCCGGGTCTCTAATAAAGCAGCGGCCCTCTCTTTGCGAGCGACGCTCGCGAACGTTTGCAGGAATGCGCCGCAGAAAACATCCCAGGTTGGGAGCGTGGACTCCCGATTTTCGAGCCAGGTCCTTGCGGTGTCTTCCAAATAGAAGAACACACGAGGCAGCTTTTCGTCATGGTCCCAGTGGTTGAGGGCGGCCACATGGTCGTATGTTTATAGCCAGGACTCCGGGTCTCCGAACGATGACCCATGGAAAATTGGTGGTTCCCTGGGATGGTGCATGACCATCGTGGGCTGGGACGCTGCGGTTGTCATTGTCGCTCATGTCATTGTGCGAGAGGTACGGGGATCGATACCCCGCACCTCCACCAGATGTCACGGGGTCGTGACGTGGCCGAAGACAGGAGACTTCGTGTTGGGATTTAACTGTTTATTTGGGCGAACCTGTGCCCGGTAAACGGAAAGTCCAATTACAGCAGCAGTCTCGCACAGATAGTAGTCTCGGACCGATAGCGGCGAACGGAGCGTCGGCCTTCGATCAACAACTGACAAGGGGCGAAGTGCGTCGGCATTTGTACTCTTGCCGTCGAATGTTCTAGCGTTATCGCTGGCGGTGGCGTAGGTTCCAGAACAATCTGTACCGTTCGCACAGTGGGCGTGATCTTATCGAAATGATCTACTACAGTCCGGAACCTTTTCGAAAACTGCAGGCGCGGTTTGCGCTGAGAATCGTGTGGTGTTTTGGGACGATAACAAAAACTTGGGAAATGGAACGTGGCAGTATCATAAGGAAATTAAAGTATGCACTGGTGCCCCCACGTTGCTAAACATGGGTATTTTTAAGCTCCCAGGACAACTTAGTAAAGGCTGCTAACTGCTCCAAAATTGAAATTTCGCTGCTCCAGAAACCGCTCCCAATTTAGTTTCAGCCATCTCACCCCAGTTTGAGTAAAGCGTTAACCTTAGGTCTAAAAACTGAAGGTTTAATTCCTGCGGCAGTTTAGCCGTAAAGTGAAGTACGCTTCCATTCTCTAAAGAGACACTAAAGAGCAAAACAATTTTTTGCATATATGTACTTCTAATTACACTATCCGACAAACACTTCCCTTGCGGCAACATGGTGCTCGGCAACGGACAAAACATGCAAGAAGAAAACTTGGGTGGAGATTTCACTGAGATTGCCTTTACCAAACACAGTGACGCACGCAATAATGAAGGCGTCTACTGGGGGAGGGGGGGGGGTCACACATAGCTTCTGCTCATTAAAAATGAAGTACATTGTGTTCAGTGGGTGCTAGACCTAGCATGCGATGATTGGAAAATTTCATTGAGCCAATGTCATAAAAATACGAAAAAGACATTTTGAAATTTGCTACGTGATGCTCAAATTCAGGGGTGCAACAGCTGCGCTGATTGCGTCAAATTTATAAAATTGCTCATTTGTGTGCCGAGCTGTGCCAAAACCATAAAATTTGCCGAAATTGTGCCACGCTGCGCCAAAATGCCCGACGGGCCTCAAAATTTTCTCGTTTGCCCTAATGTGAGCGAGAAATGGAGACCATTTTAGCTACTTGTAGTTTGCATCATCAGTCTATGCGGGCAGACCCTAAGCATAAACCGCAGTGTAAGACAGCTGCTCATTAGTTCAAGACACTCGCAAAACTCTATCAACCAGATGAAGTTACAACGCCACGTGCCTGTCGGTCTGCTGACCGCAGCAGATATATTTAACGGTGGGACGACGCAACGACAACACAAAAGATGTGTTGCCGTAGCCAGCAACACTTCGTTGGAAATATGAATTTTCTAGTCAGCAAGTGCTGCCATGGCATCTTAGGAACCATTAGGAAATAAAGCTGTAAGTGTTCAAGCTCTCAGCATATCGAGCTTGTACACTACCAGCTTTACAGCCAGTTCATGCCGTGACGTCAGTTGCCATAGCAACACCACATGCGATAGATATCCGGTGCCATTGCGAAGCCAACTGGCTGGTTGGTCTCGCAATGGTTTGATTAGATTGCTTTATCTGGTCAAACGCGCCTTGCAAGCAAGCCAAAAGTTGTGCCCTAAACCTAACTCCTTCATGGAAAAAAAATTGAAGGGAGGGGAGGGGGTTGTGGTTCGAAAATTGGCCCCGAGCTTAAACAGAGAGGAGCTTTGCAGAGCTACTCTCTGTTTTCAAGTGCTATTTATGTGAGAGTAGCCTTCTGACAGTTGGTCTTGTTCTAACCCGTGCAGAAACACTGCTTAAGCCACCTTCGCCATAGTACATGATGGCCTGAGAAAAAGCCTTATAATATTTAGAAGGGACCTATAGTAGTCTCTAGACACTTTGCAGTTTGTTCAATGACTGATGTATATATATGCCACATATTTGTCAGTTGGAAAAGTTACTGGCAAAATTATTTGGGGTACAATATGACATCTCTGCAGCTGTAAAAAATCCGTTTTTTTCCAGTTTTAGGAATCTCATGGTCACCATCTGGGGAAATCCACATTTGAATTCTCAAACAATTTGACAGGCCTGGTGATTTCTAATGTGGACCTCATGATTGTTTGCGGAGTGAAGTGATTAAAGAAATCACTACTTTGTTGAAATAGGAGAGCTCATATTCACTGTGCATGATTTAGGGAATGTTAAATGGCTTGCACATAAATATATATTTTTAAGGCTAAGCCTTCTTTCTCAAGCTGCTCGAAATTCGGTCTTTCGTGGTAAAAAAATGAATGTTTTTTCGCTTGTAACCTGCTCCAAATTTCAATTTTAGTGCTCCCAGAGTAAAATTTTGCTGCTTTGAAAATCGCTCCAAATTCTAGTTCAGCTGTCGCACCATGGCAAATGTTTAAGCACGAAATTTACCATTGAAATGTTGACCTTGATTTTTGTTCATTATAATGAAATGATGACAGTGAAACTTGTAGCATTAGAGATCTCAGACCACAGTTTGTTCATCTAAGTCAAGCAATTGTTTCTCTTTCTTGTCCCGACTATATCTACTTGCGGTGAGTCTGGAGGCGCACGCTCGCTTTCTTTGCGGACTGTGTACAGAAAGGAGGTTGTGCTTCTACCTGTTGCCGCAATCTTGTTCCAAACTAACTCGCCGCTGTCCATCGGGAGAAAAGGCTGACGCACTCAAATAATGCTCAGGTTCATTTCTACTGTTGCACTTTCTGGTGGTATAAACGCAATGGAAACATGGTTGGAAGCATATATGACACCTTTTTCTGATACTTCAAGACAGGAGTGAATTGATAAATATTTCATTCTGCACGCACGTACCATTGTGCGTCGGGTTCAGAAGGCTTGGCCACAAAATCCTTCACAAACTGGCAGAGGAAATGACAGACAACATAATCTTTTCTTTTTTTCTTAGAAAAATTATTTTGGAAACGTTTACTTCGAATTCATATGCGGCAGCCTGTGCCCATGAGAATGATAAATTGGCACACTCTTGTTCAAGGTATCACATTTCGTGCTTATTGAAATAAGTACTTCATTAAGGTGAAAGTAAAAGCATAAAAGGGATGGTTACTATTTCTCACAAGTAGGTGTGAAAAGGACTCGCAATAGCAGGAGTAATAGCAGTAGTAATAAGAATGTCAATGAAAATAATAATTGTTCAAATTGAAAACACAACATTTGGAGATATGAAAGATCATGTTGTGATGCAGTTTTGGAAAGTCGTTTTAGTAAAGAAAAAAAAAACCAAGCCCGCACAATCCCACATGCAATCTTCAGTGCCGATGAAAAAATGTGAAACATTTTCATATGCAATAAGGCTCGCCAGAGACGCACAGGAACAATATAATTTTAGAGAATCAGAAAATGTCCTCATTAGTACTAATATATTTTCATTGCACCTGAAGAAAAAAAGCACCGTTGGCAAAAATTTGTTGTGATGCTTTTAGCTGAAATAGCGACATTGTTTCTAACCAGAAATGCTTTTGTGTGGGCTTGTAAACAAAGCGAGACGGCATGTCATTTCAATATGTTAACATTTTTATGCAATTAACTAGAAAAATCTGGGGAAACTTTTCAGAAGTAATTGGCGCTGACGCTTTTCCGTGACTCTTGTTCACACTTTCCGAACAGGCCAGCAGCAGTGAATCTTTAATGTATTGCCCAATAATCAACTGTTATTGTCAAGGATTATTATTCGAGGAAGTTAGTTCACTGATATTGTCACGTAAGAGTGAGGGTAGCCCGAAGACAGGAGACCGGGAGGTTAGTAGAAATAGAAGGAGATCCGTTTATTTGGCGGACTTGCGCTCACTAAAGTAAAACAGACACACCGGCCTAGCGGGAGGCGAAGAGCGCGTTCGACGGCCGTCGGGTAACCGAAAATGTCCCACTGGAACGCAAAACGCGTTCGACGGCCGTCGGGTAACAGAAATGTCCCACTAGAACGCAAGGCGCGTTCGACGGCCGTCGGGTAACAGAAATGTCCCACTGGAACGCAAGGCGCGTTCACCATCCGAGATACAGTCGTCGCGTCTGGTGCTATCTCGTTATCAACGAATGGTCGACGTGCGGGCCATGATCTTCGCAGATGAGTCGCGGTGCATCCTGGACCACGATAAGGCCGCGTGCCGGCGGTATCGGCATGCACAACACTATCCGCAATACGCCTCGCGGCATTGCACCCCTCCTCAACGTAAGCATCGACCCGATGCTTTGTTTAAAATAAAATTAAAACAAAAGGACAGCCTGTGAGAAAGTAAATGGCAAATAAGCACGAATCACGCACACATAAAGAAAACAAGAGATGCAAACAGGGAGCCTCCTTTAGAGCGCATGATAGGGCTTCAAACGGGCGACGTGTACCACTTCTTGTCGTGCGCGGCGTCGTTGGGATGAGCAAGCCCCATCAGGGACCACTTCATAGTCCACTTCACCCACTTGACGGATGACTTTGTATGGGCCGAAATAACGGCGCATGAGTTTTTCGCTTAATCCTCGGCGGCGAACGGGCGTCCAAACCCAGACTTTGTCACCTGGCCTGTATGTTAAATCGCGTCTCCGCAGGTTGTAGCGTCTTGCGTCGTTTCGCTGTTGGTCTTTTATGCGCAGACGAGCAAGCGGCCAGGCTTCTTCTGCGTGCTGAAGGTAGGCGGCCACGTCTAGGTTGTTTTCATCGGTGACATTAGGCAGCATGGCGTCCAGGGTAGTAACGGCATCCCTCCCATGGACGAGATTAAATGGTGTCATTTTAGTGGTCTCCTGCACCGCGGTGTTGTAGGCGAAGACCACGTAAGGCAGAATTAAGTCCCAGGTCTTGCGTTCTGTGTCCACGTACATAGCGAGCATATCGGCAATGGTCTTGTTCAAGCGTTCCGTGAGACCATTTGTCTGCGGATGGTACGCAGTTGTTCTTCGGTGATCTGTATGACTGTAATGTAAGATTGCCTGAGTAAGATCAGCCGTAAACGCTGTTCCCCTGTCTGTTATTAGTACCTCAGGTGCGCCATGACGGAGGAGAATTGATTCGACAAAAAATTTGGCAACTTCTACGGCTGTGCCGTTCGGGAGGGCCTTAGCTTCTGCGTATCGGGTAAGGTAATCAGTGGCCACTATGATCCACTTGTTGCCGGATGTTGACGTGGGGAAAGGTCCAAGCAGGTTCATACCAATCTGTTGGAATGGTCTCGACGGGGGTTCAGTTGGCTTGAGAAATCCAGCTGGCTTTGTTGGAGGTCTCTTCCGGCGCTGACATTCGCGGCAACTCTTGACGTACCGCGCAACATCTGAGGAGAGGTGGGGCCAGTAGTATCGTTCTTGAATTCTGTGGAGTGTGCGTGTAAAACCGAGGTGACCTGCAGTGGGTTCGTCATGCAACGCTTGTAAAATTTCTTCTCTGAGGCTGCTTGGGACGACAAGAAGGTAAGCTGCCTTATTCGGTGCGAAGTTCTTTTTAACTACCACCCCGTTTTGCACACAGAAGAAGGATATCCCACGCTTGAACAGTGCAGGCGGTATGGAGGCCTTTCCTTCGATGTTGTTGATCAACTGTTGTAGGATCGGATCTGAGCGCTGCTGTAATGCAAAGGTGCTGCTGCTGATAGGCCCAAGAAAGTCATCGTCGTCTTCATGGCTTGGTGGTGCGCCGACAGGGGCTCTTGAGAGGCAGTCTGCGTCGGAGTGCTTACGACCAGATGTGTAGACTACCTTAACGTCAAACTCCTGAAGCCGTAGGCTCCATCGAGCGAGGCGGCCAGAAGGGTCTTTCAAACTGGCCAACCAGCACAACGCATGATGGTCCGTTACGACCTAGAAGGGTCTGCCATATAAGTATGGGCGTAATTTCGAGGTGGCCCATACTATCGCAAGACACTCCTTCTCAGACGTGGAATAGTTCACTTCCGCTTTCGACAGTGAGCGGCTTGCATACGCGATGACGCGCTCGCAGCCCTTGTGCTTCTGAACGAGAACGGCACCTAAGCCGATGCTGCTGGCGTCTGTATGTATCTCAGTTTCGGCATTTTCATCAAAGTGACCCAGCAGAGGCGGCGACTGTAAACGTTGTTGAAGTTCTTTGAATGCCTCACGTTGCTCAGCTTTCCATTCGAAAGGGGCGTCCGACTTGGTGAGCTGCGCCAAAGGGGCAGCAATGTGTGAGAAGTTCTTGACAAAGCGTCGGTAATAGGCGCACAGTCCTAAGAATCGGCGCACTGCTCTCTTATCTTGCGGCTGAGGAAACTGTGCGATAGCGGCTGTCTTTTCGGGATCTGGTCTTACGCCATCTTTGCTTATAACATGGCCAAGAAACTGTAGTTCTTCATAGGCAAAATGGCATTTTTCTTGCTTCAGTGTCAGCCCTGATGACTTAATTGCGTCCAGTACCATCCGGAGTCTTTTCAGGTGGTCGCTAAAGTTGGAGGCGAAGACGACCACATCGTACAGGTATACGAGACATATTTGCCACTTGAGACCTGCCAGTACTGTGTCCATTAGACGCTGGAAGGTTGCTGGAGCGGAACAAAGTCCAAATGGCATCACTTTGAACTCATACAATCCATCCGGCGTGATGAAGGCGGTCTTTTCTCGGTCTCTTTCATCAACCTGAATTTGCCAATACCCTGTCTTCAGATCAATGAACGAGAAGTACCTTGCATCACTAAGACGATCTAGGGTATCGTCGATCCTTGGTAAAGGGTACACGTCCTTCTTGGTTACACTATTCAACCGTCGGTAATCGACGCAAAACCGAAGACTTCCGTCTTTCTTTTTGACAAGGACAACTGGTGCCACCCATGGGCTTTTCGATGGCTGAATTACATCGTCGTGTAACATTTCCTCAACTTGCTCTCGGATGGCCTGACGTTCACGTGCCGACACACGATAAGGGCTTTGATTGAGAGGGCGGATGTCTTCTTGTGTTATGATTCGATGCTTTGCCAGAGAAGTGTGTCGGACCTGTGAAGAAGTGGCGAAACAGTCGTCATAACGTCGAAGGAGGTTCTGGAGCAGTTGCTGCTTGCATTGAGGCAATGAAGGGTTAATGTCGAATGACAGCTGCGAGTTGTGGGTCTGTGGGGTGATGGTCGCTGGATTCAAGAGGGCGAGGGTGTCACTGACTTCCGCGATTTCATCGAGAAAGGCAATTGTCGTGCTTTTGGCCAGGTGACGATGTTCTTGGCTGAAATTTGTTAGCAGCACTGGGCCCTGTCCATTCCGGAAGTCCGCAATGCCTCTTGCGATTGCGATATCACGGCCAAGCAAAAGCTGTATGTTACCTTCGACGACGCCATGAGCATTTTCGGCAGTACCAGTGGTTACGGGGATTAGGGTCGTTGATCGGGGTGGGACGCTCACGTCATTCTCGAGCACACGGAGGGCTGTGCGATTGTGTGGTGCCGAGTATGAATTTATGGCTTGATCCGAGGAAAGTTTGATGGATCTGGACGCCAGGTCAATAACCGCGTGATCTTGAGTCAAGAAGTCCATGCCGAGAATGACGTCACGGGAGCACTGTGGGAGCACCAAGAAAGTAGCAAGGTATGTGTGACCATCGAATGTCACCCTTGCAGTACATCGTCCCGATGGGGTGAGGAGGTGGCCTCCCGCTGTGCGGATCTGCGGGCCGTCCCAAGCCGTCTTGACCTTCTTCAGCTGTGCTGTCAATGGCCCGCTGATGACCGAGTAGTCAGCTCCTGTGTCAATAGAGGCAGTTACCGGGTGGCCGTCGATAGATACTTCAAAATCGGTGGCACGTGGGCTGGAGTTGCGCGTTGGTTTTGGGTTCGGGTCATGGCTTCGTCTTGTTGATTCGTTTTGCTTCGTCTCGCGGCTTGGGTTGTTGTGCGTTGTCGTCGTCGTAGATGATGTGCTGTCGTCATATATGGTCTTCGGTGGAGGGTCTTCAGCTTTTCCTCTTGAAGCAACCTCACCTCCAAAGGTTGCTGGTTTTAGTTTCCCCTACGGGGGCTTGGGGACGTTCTTCGTTCGTTGGTGCGGCGGTTCGGTGACGTGAAGCGTGGAGATGGCGGTGATGGAGAACGGCTGGACAAGTACTCTGTATGGCGCAAGTAGTTTTCGATTGCCGGGGGTCGTTGTCCAGGGCGTGGCCGTGGTGCCTGAGATGAGAAGCCATGCAGTCCCATCCGCCTGTAGGGGCAGTGTCGAAGAATGTGGCCGGCCTCACCGCAGTAAAAGCATAGGGGACGGTCGTCGGGAGTTCTCCAGGTGTCGCATTTTCTTTGGCTCGGGCGTCTCTCATATGTAGGGTGGGCGGGTAAGGGCGGACGGCTACTTGGGGCTGCAGCGTACCGTCGAGGACTGGGCTCGTTTCGTCGGGGTGGCCTAGTGTTCACTGCAGCGGCGTAAGTCATTGCTTCGGCCTCTGTTCGAGTCATCGCTGATGAAGAGCCAAGCGCCTGCTGGACTTCATCACGCACTATGTCCAAGAGAGATGCTCCTTGGGGGGGCTGGGGGGTAGGAGGTAGCAATCGGCGTAGTTCTTCCTTAACCACTTCTCGAATAGCTTCCCGCAGATCGTTGGTGGTTAGCCCACCTCGAATCGGTTCCGAGTAGAGCGAGCTGAGCTGAAACGGGCGGTTGTATTGCCGAGTCCGGGCGTCCAGGGTCCTTTCTATGGTGCGCGCTTCTTCAGTAAATTCGGCGACTGTTTTAGGAGGGTTCCTTACGAGACCGGCGAAAAGCGACTCCTTCATCCTTCGCATAAGGTATCCGACCTTTTTGTCTTCGGTCATGTCTTGGTCCGCTCGCCTAAAAAGACGTTTCATTTCTTCGACGTACACGTTTAGGGTCTCATTGGGCTGTTGGGTCCTCGATTCTAGCAGCAGCTGGGCCCTTTCTTTTCGCATGATGCTGGTGAAGGTCCTGAGCAACTCATTCTTCAGAAATTCCCAGGTGGTCAGTGTGGTCTCATGGTTTTCATACCACGTTTTGGCGGGGCCGTCCAGGGAAAAGTAAACGTATCGCAGCTTCATTTCTTCATCCCACCTGTTTAATGTAGCCACGCGCTCGAATTGGTCGAGCCATTCTTCTGGGTCTTCAGCGGCATAACCATGGAAATTTGGGGCACCCGCGGCTGCTTCAGCATGACAGGGGTAGGTGATTGCGGGGTGCTCATGGTGGCTGTGGAAGCGTCATTTCGTGGTCGCGTGGGGTCCGGTAGCGGTCCCAGCTCAGGTGGCAGGTTTCGGAGGCGGCGACTGCTTCGAGTATCTGTGTCTTCAGCGTGCTCGTTCATACCCCGCACCTCCACCAGATGTCACGTAAGAGTGAGGGTAGCCCGAATACAGGAGACCGGGAGGTTAGTAGAAATAGAAGGAGATCCGTTTATTTGGTGGACTTGCACTCACTAAAGTAAAACAGACACACCGGCCTAGCGGGAGGCGAACAGCGCGTTCGACGGCCGTCGGGTAACCGAAAATGTCCCACTGGAACGCGAAGCGCGTTCGACGGCCGTCGGGTAACAGAAATGTCCCACTAGAACGCAAGGCGCGTTCGACGGCCGTCGGGTAACAGAAATGTCACACTGGAAAGCAAGGCGCGTTCACCATCCGAGATACAGTCGTCGTAGCGTCTGGCGCTATCTCGTTATCAACGAATGGTCGACGTACGGGCCATGATCTTCGCAGATGAGTCGCGGTGCATCCTGGACCACGATAAGGCCGCGTGCCGGCAGTATCGGCATACGCAACACTATCCGCAATACGCCTCGCGGCAATATGTTTACGAAAGACGCCATAGTTGAAGGCTCTGGGAATTTTGACCATGTGGAGTTCTTTAACGTGCACCTAAAAAATAAATTTAGGTGCACGTTTAAGTGCACGTTATAATAAATTTAGGTGAACGGGCGTGTCAACGCCCGCGCACTCCGCATGCGGGCGTCGAGAGTTGGCTCTCGACGCCCGCATGCGGAGTGTGCGGACAAGGTATAAAAACTATATTTTACTCGCGGTGGCTGCTTAGGCCATAAAAGCAGGGAGCGAGCGAGCGCCTACAGACCGGCTGTGATCTACCACCATTTCGTTATATTGTTCCCTTCACAATTGATCAGGTAATCGTGTATGTACCCAAATTAATACTGCCAAAGCATCTGATATTGCTGTCCCGATTCATCTTGTTGGCATCACTTAAAGGAGTACTGAGACAAATTTTCAATATTTAGGAATTGTTGTTCTATAGAAGACGATTGGTTTCAAGAAGATAGTTAGTGTTGCGTGGGAAAGCATAGCATATGTTTTTAACACCTCTACTTTTAAAAGACACTGTCAATTTTGATATGAAGTGGGTGGCTTCTCTGTGATATGACAAGGCAGTGTGACATTGCAGGAACTTGGCAATTTGCTACGTACTAATGGCAGAAATGCGATCTGCTCGTGGTACATTTAAACCATGAGTGCATTGTCCCTATTGACCATGACAGTGATTTCTGTGATTCAGGCTGCATGGAAATTCCGTTTGCAAACTCGGAGGAACCTTGTTGACGCATCATGATACTGTCCACTCCATTGCTTGCCAATACGTTGGAACAAAAACTTTAAAGTCAAAGTAACAATCTCATGCACGCTGGCTGACTATTGTGTGGCAAGTGGTAATACTGCTTGCATACCGAGGAAACTAAAAATGTCCCTTTTGCGATGTCTCAAAATTGTCTCGGTACAGCTTTTAAAGACATTAAAACCAAAAACATTTTTCGCGTATTAGTCAACTACAATTTATCTATCCAGGAAATACCACCCTTACCGCGAAACGACGCTTGGTAATTGAGATAACGCACCAAAAGAAAATGTGGGTGGAGATGGTCGCTTGATCTTTTCGCACGAAACCAGGTGACATCATAATATTCAAACACGTGTACTGGGTCTTATGTAAATATTGATTCATCAAAATTAAGTACACTGTTATCTGTCGGTGTGATGATCCTAAGATACGAAATTTCCGAAATAATCATCAAGCCAATGTTGCGAAAATACAATTCATTTTACAAATTTGAGCATCACAAAATAACAATAAACTTCATCCCTGATATTTTCTTCGCTGAAAATGAACTTCTGGCTTGAGAGGTCTCGGTGTGCAGCGTGTCAGTCTAAACTGAGACATTAGTTCTCTTTAGTGTACCTTCAAGAAAATATTGCCAACTGCTGGTGTAACACGAGTCACTGCAAACACTGCTTTGAAGCAATTTTTGATTTGATTGAAGTACAACATGAGAGGTTCACTGGCATTTTAGTCCTATCACTTCATTGAACTCGGCCTTGTCGTTGACCCTCGTGTTCTAGCGGCTTAACAGCAGTCATGTGTTCTTTTTAGGGCATGACATGGCATTATTATGATCCATTTCTTGTGCCCAATGCAGGGGCTATCGTGATATTTCTGCGGCAGAATGATCCGAAGACATGCAGTGAATTTAGCTTAGATGTTGAAGACCTGCACTACCATGAAATCGGGTTACTTAGTGACAGATTTTTCATGTTTTTTTCTCTTGCTGGAGAATCGTCAATATAAAGGCAAATGAAGAATGGCAGAACGTTCATAGAACATTCCCTCGCACTACGGAGTGTTCTACTGATGCCAATTTTCAATACAAATGGTTCTATTTAGTTGGGGAGGTGAGGTGGGGCAAATGACTCTTCGTCGTGTAGGCAGCTTTGTGACAATGTTGTTTTTGGCTGTGTATGATTGAGAAAAAAGGCTAGCACAAAGTTACACAATGAAAAGTTCATTTGAGTTATCTACAACTGTTTTCTGTTCTAGCAACCTCACAGTTGTATGAAAATTTATTCATACATGTGCCTCCGCAATCAAGATGTTTTACCTCAAAGATACCTTGTTTTGCTCTGTTGGTGTTTGGCTGGAAATGAAACGAGTATATTATGCAACAAACGGCATTGTAATTTTTTTTGTCTGGCCCACTGAGCGTTGAGTAGTGAACTTCA
This sequence comes from Rhipicephalus microplus, assembly GCF_043290135.1. NCBI lineage: Eukaryota > Metazoa > Arthropoda > Arachnida > Ixodida > Ixodidae > Rhipicephalus > Rhipicephalus microplus. Next base: position 1,186,796 of record NW_027464612.1, on the reverse strand, counting down.
AGACTAACAAAGTTTCCATGCGTCCGTCCATTTAACCACCACCAGCAAACTTTATCTGGTGCGTGTAGTGAACAAAACCATAGGCAGGTAGTCTTTTTTTTTGTAAACGGTTGCGTGTAAAGGAAAGGTGAATTGCCCACAACACTTGTGCAGGCCACGTTCATACGCCTCTGGGCTGTCTAAAAGATACTCTTGCGGTAAAAACTCGATGCTGAAGTGCCTCTGCTTAACTTAATTTGTGCAAAAGACAGGGTTCTTGTTGCAAAGGAGCAGATTACTCAAAGCTTAGCTTTATGGAGCCAGCCAATTCAGTAGGCGTTTTTCTCACTTGCTGCTGTGGCTAAGTAACATCGGAATTTGTGCATTGCTAGAGAAGTGTCAAATCTGTTCGACGTTTACTTGTTGTTTAGTTCACTTAACACGCAGTTTCAGTTTTCTCGCTTCCCTGTGTCGGCCTAAATTTAACATGTCTGTTAATGTATGTCTGTATGTTAACATGGATAATTGCTAGGCTTTAATGTGCCAACAAGATATCATTGTGAGGTACGCTGTAGTGTGCGTATTAAGATTGTGACCGCTTGGGGTTCTCCAATGCGCACATATCTTTTGGTTCGCGGGTGTTCTTTTTATATTTCGTCCCCATCTAAATGCAGCCGTTATGGTCGGAAATCCATCCCGCGCTATCAACCATACGACGGCGACACCACCCGTGCTATGCTGTCACAGTCGTTTCACTAATCAACAAACAAACGACAAGTACATGCATTCCGCAGACAGGGTGTACATATGCCGCCAGAAAAAGTGATGCTGCAGCCACTACTTATTCGTTTTTTTACTACAGAAGTGCGCAGTGTAGTATCGTCGCCGCACAGGCATATAAGCCAGTACTACCATAGCAAAAAATCCCAACCAGGAAATGATAACGAGGAAGTTGCCACCACTGCACAACACTGTCTCTTCGATGCCACATGCATATATGCAGTCCGCTTTGCAGAGCTCCTCTCTGTTTTCAAGTGCTATTTATGTGAGAGTAGCCTTCTGACAGTTTTTTTAAACCACAGTACAGTATTACTGGCGCAATTGCTTTTAGAGCTTTTCGTTCCAAAATGAAGCATGGTAGCGCCACAAGTACGTGCTCTCTCTGCAGCCGGTCCGCAAAGGGCTGTATGTGTCGCAAGTTTCTGTCAAGTACTGCTTTTTGGTGAGCTACCTATCCAGTCCTGGTCTCCTATAAAACGAATACTTCAGATCAATGCAAGTCTCTAAAATCGCATGAAATTTCGGAGCTTTATTTTATGCGAAAAGAACAACATAGGAAACCACATCAGCACATCTTTCATAGCCTTTGGAGATACCATTTTAAAATTGGTACAGGAGCCTTGCAATAATCCACAAGTGCCAGTGCTGAAATTGGGTTAGCATAGATTCTTTTATCTTGTGTTGTCTATCTGGTGGTCTGTCATCCTCTTGTGTAGTATTAGCTGACGTGTGCCGAAGAATAATCCAGAGTTGAAAGTTCGTGCAGTCGTGTGTCTTGTTGTCCTGTTATAAATATATACAGCCATAGGCTATAGCTGCAGACTAGTTCACCTGGCTTGCAACCCTGTAAATCATGTGTAGAAATCATGAAAGACCTGGTGTCTATTCGTCAATTAGTCAAACAAGCTTGTTTTAATCAACTTTAATTGAAACCTATTCCTGAATATTTTGGTCTGTGGCAGATAATATTTTGGTCTGCGGCAGATTTTTTTTGCACAATGACTGTTGAAGTATTTGTTCATTTTATTCTATAATGGCCACATGGCATTTCATCTGGATAGTACATTATAACATCTACTGTCATTGTTGTTCATTGTTTTTGCTTGCATATATGTTATACTGCAGTGCTTAGAACTTATCTTGAGGTGTTTATTTCTATTTACGTATGCAGGTGTCTGAAAAAGCACAGCGTTTCATCAAGACGCGGCTGTTGAAGTTTGTTGGCCTTTATGGAGGTTAGGACAGGCACTTTACAGATGTGTTCATAGATTTGCAGCCCGGTCGCTGCTGCCCCTTGGAGCAGGGATCTGCGACAGCCTGTGATGGTTGATTTCCTGCCCAATCGCTGCTTGCAGGACCCTGGGCAGCCCACTGTTTTTGCCTCATCTCCTGCTGCAGCCTCTGATTAATCGCCCAACCTCTGCTGCCCTGGCCAGCCCTATGCCGATAGAGCCTTGCTGTACTCGCCTCCTAGTTTGGGCTTCATTACTGAACTGCAGCAACTTGAAAAGCCGAACTTAAATAAATAGTTTAACTTGGTATACTTAGAAATAAAGTTACAAAAATTGTGTTCTAGTATTCGTATTTATAGATTGCTAGTGTGCGGAATATTTGCACGGAGCAGTTACTTTAGTTAATGTTTTTTTAGCTAATACTTGATAGAACAGACCAGTCTCGCGAAACTGAAGAAAAAGGTATGTCTTATGCTCTACATGTGGGGAGGGTAATTGGCAATGCAAGAAAAAAGGCAAAAATGGACGATTTAGTGAACTCTTGTAGTGCTTCTACACTAGTCATCCAGTGGTCAGCCGCCTTGAAGTATACTACGCTGCCAAGCTCGTACGGGGCTGCTATAAGCTGCTAGAGGAGATTCTGGGGACGTAATGTAAAGTCCACCGGCAAAGAAATGCCAGTAGTAAAAAGCCCATATTATTAACGGCGGTAAATTGGCAAGCCAATGGTAGCCAATATTCGTCGTAATGCGAATGCTGGCGTAATAACGGCATTTCATTGGCTACAAAGTGGCCCGAGAATGGTCCTATGCTGGATGTATGTTGGCAACTACGTCGCTGAAAGGACAGGCCTTCATTGGCATGTGTAGAGTGGGCCGCCGTCAGCTGGGTGTCGACAAACGCAACGGCAGGACGTCGGCCACAGGTTGGCTTGAACGGCAGTCCTACACCGGAAGAAGTTGCACTTTGCGGATTTGCCAACTTTGGACCAATATTGCAGCTGACGTTAGCCAATACCGGTCCAAGATCGGTCCAACGCCGATGTGCTGCCTGGGTTAGGTTAGGTTGAGTTATGTTCAAGCTAGGTAGCATCGTGAAACTACCGAAAACGACGATATCTAACGAGATAGTGTTGGTTTGTAGCGAGTGCAAAACTGCGCTGGGTGAAATATTGTGAAAGCACACAAAACGGCATTGAACTAGCCAGATACTGCGTCTCGTACCGTTACAAGTGCGAAACTGCTATATTGTGATATTCTCGTGAAAGCGCATGCAAGCATCGTGAAACCTTAAAGAACGATGTCATTAGCGAGATACAGCGTTCTGTACTGTACTAAGTTGGTGAAAAACTGTGAGGTCATGAAAATATCGTAGTTGGGAACGAAACAGTGTAAGAGAGTGTTTTTAGATACAAGTGCGAAGGTTAGGTTAAGTTATGAAGCGTCATAAAACCGCATTAAACAATGTCGGCTATTGAGATGCAGTGTTTTTCACCATTACAAGTCGGAAACTGCGATATCTTATGTGAAAGCGCATGATACCGTCGTAATGTTGAAAGCATTGTAAAGTATTGAGTAAAACTTTTTTAACGATAGAAGTGCGAATGTTAGGTTAGGTTGAGTTATGTTAGTTTAAGCTAGGTAGCGTCGTGAAACCACCAAAAGCGACGTCATCTAACGAGATAGTGTTGTTTTGTTGCGAATGCAAAACTCCGATATGTGAAAGATTGTGAAAGCACACAAAACGGCGTGAACTAGCCAGATACTGCGTCTTGTACTGTTACAAGTATGAAACTGCTATATTGTTCGAGCACAACCATTCCATTAGAGGAGAATCGATGACAGGCAGAAACCACGTGGCTAATATGTAATTGTTATCACAATGTAATCGACAAAGTAATGTTGTAAACAGCAGTAGAGGCAAGCATGAGTAGTCGTGTTGCAACTGTGAAGCTCGTGCAAAGGCCAGTTTGTCTGTGCCTGCATTCATACGGTGCCAAAACCGTTTCATTCTGGCATGGCATGAGAGAGCGTGCTGTGATGAGCGCATATGCTGTCCCACATCTGGATAGAACGGAGAACATAAACAGGCATTTAATTGTAAGCAACGAAATGAGCAGCAGATCTGGCCCTTCACGTCAGCCCCGAGAAAGCCAAATAACATAGAAGTTAATCTCCTGCAAATATTTTTTTAGCATCCCAGTTTCCTCAGTCTGAGCAACATGGCACACGAAAATTTGTTGGCATTGCCGCCCCTATCTGCCACCACACGTTAATATGGACATTCCGTGCCTTCACAGGTGGAGCGTGCCGAGCCTTCAACATTGGAGAGATGCCCTCGGTGTCTGCTAGATTGCAGCAGATTCTACACAAGGTCTGTACAACGCTGTCGGGTGTTTCAAAAACACATCAATTTTCTAATTATTTCTTTTTTTAGCTTAGCAAGTGTTGTCGTCCTTGCATAATAACAAGGAAGTCATTTTTTTTATGCTGTTGACCTGTGGTTTGCATTCCAAGGCTCGTTTAGGGCAGTGTGTTGGCTATCGCTTGGACACCAGTGCTAGTACTGAGTGGCAAGTTTCGAAATGTCTCGTAAGTGCTTTCTATTCATAGAAACCAGAAAAGCTGAAACCTCAAAGTGAGGCTTTCCTTAAGGGTTGAGCACCTTAACCATATCTGTCTGTCAGTCGGTCTGTGTAGTATCTATCTGATCGATCGGTTTATTCTAGCCTATTAAGTTTGGGCGCTCTGTGATCGTCTCCTTAACTTGACACCTAAGGTCAGCAACTCACTTATGAGTCGACTTAGTCGAGACTCGCTCATACTCAAATAAGCCAGGTGCTTGACTGATTAGGGGTGAGTAATATTTTAGCGAGCTTGATGTCGAGCGAGTCTCGTTTAAGAAAACTTTGGTGGGTTAGAATGAGCCCCAGGCGCGAAGTATGTATAAGTGAGTTTGAGTGAGCTCTAATGTTTTGCCAACTAATGTTTGACATGAATCAAAACTTGCATGACAGGAAACAGTATGTTATAAAAGGGTTTGATTCAGCAATTCACTGACATTTGCTTTCTATAATATACAAGATGTTTATTTACACTACTTACAAATGCGTTAGAGAGCCAAGAATCTATGGTTGACTGTTTTCGAAAAGTCTCTTGTCACTGTCTTTTCGACCACTTATTCAACCTGCACCGACCGCTTGTCTTCCTCTATTGCTTGCTGCACCGTTTAGTGTACCAAGGGTCGGTAATGCAGTTTCCCTTACATATTGGGCGTGAGGCCCACCACCGGAGGCGCGAGTGCTGTGTCGTACAGGGTTGGATCACGTGATCTCGCCTCGCACTGGCAAAGGAAAGCTGGCGGTTGCATGTGTGATTCTACCGTGACTTTGCAGGGTCTTCATTTTCGAACAGCGTTGTTTTGCTCTGGCTTCATGTGTGCGGACTTCTGCAGACAGACTACACAATCCGGAAAGACAGCAAAATTTACCGGCGACATGCCACAGTGCGCTACATACGTGAAGGTAGTCTCACGGCGGTTGCAGTGCCATTGTCTCCTGTCTCTTTTTGTGTTTTGGTTGTTATCAACAATGGGGTTAACATGAGCACCGACCATGAATGCTCGCATAAAAGCGGAACATTTAGGTTTGCGCACGGGAACCCTGTCACAACTAATAATGAATGTGCGAAAAGTCCAATTATATATATTTCAAAATAGAATGTAGGTGTGTGGAGCTGGGGGAAGTTGCTGTCATTGTCATCACACTCAAGAATGTGCCCCGTTGTTGTCCGATTTGTGAGAGAGTCTAGATATAGCCCGGAAGTTCAATTCTTTTCCCTTTATTTTGGTAATGTCACCTTATTCTAGTCTATTTCGTTGCAGATGCTTCTGTTTGTTCGGCCAGCACGTGAGACGCAACTTTCTTTCTTACATCATACATGTGTCGCTCCAGTTAGAGCTACTTTTCTGGCCAAGGTAACCTAACAGTAGCCTGTGCCACTCCCACCCTCCTCCCCGGCTCTCCTTCTCTATGTGTGTATTCGACCACACTGGTTTCCGTCCACCAGTAGCGTAGCCAGGGGGTGGCACACCCGGCCCGTGCCTCTGCCCTCCCAATATTTTCCTATGGTATATAGGGGAGCAGAAAATAACGGTGTGACTTTGTTTTCTTTCTTTTCTTCTTTTTTTTGCAATAAAACCTGCCTGTCTACGGTCAGCGTTTTGTTTGCGTGGACAGGGATTTTTTCACCTGTGGTGCGGTAGCACTTTACGCGAGTCACGCAGCGGCGAGGGCAGCAATTGCGAGCCGATGTATTATTGGGAGTTCTTCATCGATGGTGATGACCTATATATATTGAAAAAGTATCAACACTGGCCAACTTGTGCTATAATAATAGCGCGTGGTTGCTGATGTGGAGAGGCGTTATCAGTATCACTCGCTTATCACTTACTGTCATATGCACGTGCTTCACGAGATAGTCTATGCTTCAAGATTTCTTGGATCTCGCCCTGCACTTTTGGAGTTGGTCTTGCATGAGATGACCGCGAACGGCAGTGCAGCTTGCTTTTGTTTGTTAGAAGCTCTTTACGCTATCATGTCACGATTTTTTTTGAGCGAGCGACCACTCTTACGTCACTAAGATTCTTGTGCAATCACAACTATTTAATTTCTTTTTGAGTGTGATGTGTTCTTTTTAATGTCTCCGCGGAACCTAGCTTTCAACTAAACCTTTTTTAGATATTATTTTACGTGTTACGAGGGCTAGATGTCACGTGTGTGGATGTAAAAAAGTAGTGCAGTTCATACCTAGCAATCATCTGTTCAAAAACTTCCTTCAAAATCTGTTTCAGTTTAATGTGTAACCTAAGGAAATTAAAGTATGCACTGGTGCCCCCACGTTGCTAAACATGGATATTTTCAAGCTCCCAGGACAACTTAGTAAAGGCTGCTAACTGCTGCAAAATTGAAATTTCGCTGCTCCAGAAACCGCTCCCAATTTAGTTTCAGCCATCTCACCCCAGTTTGAGTAAAGCGTTAACCTTAGGTCTAAAAACTGAAGGTTCAATTCCTGCAGCAGTTTTGCCGTAAAGTGAAGTACCCTTCCATTCTCCAAAGAGACACTAAAGAGCAAAACAATTTTTTTGCATATATGTACTTCTAAATACACTATCCGACAAACACTTTTCTTGCGGCAACATGATGCTCGGCAACGGACAAAACATGCAAGAAGAAAATTTGGGTGGAGATTCCAATGAGATTGCCTTTGCCAAACACAGTGACGCACGAAATAATGAAGGCGTCTACTGGGGGGGGGGGGGGGGGTCACACATAGCTTCTACTCATTAAAAATGAAGTACATTCTGTTCAGTGGGTGCTAGACCTAGCATACGAAGATTGGAAAATTTCATTGAGCCAATGTCATAAAAATACGAAAAAGACATCTTGAAATTTGCTACGGGATGCTCAAACGCAGGGGTGCAACAGCTGTTCTGATTGCGTCAATTTTATGAAATTGCTCATTTGTGTGCCGAGCTGTGCCAAAACCATAAAATTTGCCGAAATTGTGCCACGCTGCGCCAAAATGCCCGACGGCCCTCAAAATTTTCTCGTTTGCCCTAATGTGAGCGAGAAATGGAGACCATTTTAGCCACTTGTAGTTTGCATCATCAGTCCATGCGGGCAGACCCTAACCATAAACCGCAGTGTAAGACAGCTGCTCATTAGTTTAAGACACTCGCAAAACTCTATCAACCAGATGAAGTTACAACGCCGCGTGCCTGTCGGTCGGCTGACCGCAGCAGATATATTTAACGGCGGGACGACGCAACGACAACACAAAAGATGTGTTGCCGTAGCCAGCAACACTTCGTTGGAAATATGAATTTTCTAGTCATCAAGTGCTGCCATGGCATCTTAGGAACCATTAGGAAATAAAGCTGTAAGTGTTCAAGCTCTCAGCATATCGAGCTTGTACACTACCAGCTTTACAGCCAGTTCATGCCGTGACGTCAGTTGCCATAGCAACACCACATGCGATAGATATCCGGTGCCATTGCGAAGCCAACTGGCAGGTTGGTCTCGCAAAGGTTTGATTAGATTGCTTTATCTGGTCAAACGCGCCTTGCAAGCAAGCCAAAAATTGTGCCCTAAACCTAACTCCTTCATGAAAAAAAAAAATGAAGGGAAGGAGGGGGGGGGGGGGTTGTGGTTCGAAAATTTCTTGGTCTTGTTCTAACCTGTGCAGAAACACCGCTTAAGCCACCTTCACCTAGTACATGATGGCCTGTGAAAAAGCCTTTTAATATTTAGAAGGGGCTTATAGTAGTCTCTAGACACTTTGCAGTTTGTTCAATCACTGACGTATATATATGCCACATATTAGTCAGTAGGAAACGTTACTGGCAAAATTATTTGGGGTACAATATGACATCTCTACAGCTGTAAAAAATCCGTTTTTTCCAGTTTTAGGAATCTCATGGTCACCAACTGGGGAAATCCACATTTGAATTCTCAAACGATTTGACAGGCCTGGTGACTTCTAATGTGGACCTCATGATTGTTTGCGGAGTGGGGTGATTAAAGAAATTACTACTTTGTTGAAATTGGAGTGCACGTATTCACTGTGCATGATTTAGGGAATGTTAAATGGCTTGCACATAAATATATATTTTTAAGTCTAAGCCTTCTTTCTCAAGCTGCTCAAAATTCGGTCTTTCGTGGTAAAAAAAAATGATTGTTTTTTCGCTTGTAATCTGCTACAAATTTAAATTTTAGTGCTCCAAAAGTAAAATTTTGCTGCTTTGAAAATTGCTCCAAATTCTAGTTCAGCTGTCGCACCCTGGCAAACGTTTAAGCACGAAATTTACCATTGAAATGTTGACCTTGATTTTTGTTCATTATTAATGAAATGATGACAGTGAAACTTGTAGCATTAGAGATCTCAGACCACAGTTTGTTCATCTAAGTCAAGCAATTGTTTTTCTTTATTGTCCCGACTATATCTACTTGCGGCGAGTCTGGAGGCGCACGCTCGCTTTATTTGCGGACTGTGTACAGAAAGGAGGTTGTGCTTCTACCTATTGCTGAAATCTTGTTCCAAACTAACTCGCCGCCGTCCATTGGAAAAAAAAAGGCTAGCGCACTCAAATAATGCTCAGGTTCATTTCTACTTTTGCACTTTCTGGTGTTACCAACGCAATGGAAACATGGTAGGAAGCATATATGACACCTCTTTCTGATACTTCAAGACAGGAGTGAATTGATAAATATTCCATTCTGCACGCACGTACCATTGTGCATCGGGTTCAGAAGGCTTGGCCACAAAATCTTTCACAAACTGGCAGAGGAAATGATAGACAACATAATCTTTTCTTTTTTTCTGAGAAAAATTGTTTTGGAAACGTTTACTTCGAATTCGTATGCGGCAGCCAGTGCCCATGAAAATGATAAATTGGCACATTCTTGTTCAAGGTATCACATTTCGTGCTTATTGAAATAAGTACTTCATTAAGGTGAAAGTAAAAGCATAAGAGGGATGGTCACTATTTCTCACAAGTAGGTGTGAATAGCACTCGCAATAGCAGGAGTAATAGCAGTAGTAATAAGAATGTCAATAAAAATAATAATTGTTCAAAATAAAAACACAAAATTTGGAGACATGAAAGATCATGTTGTGATGCAGTTTTGGAAAGTCGTTTTAGTAAAGAAAAAAAAAAACCAAGCCCGCACAATCCCACATGCAATCTTCAGTGCCGATTAAAAAATGTGAAACATTTTCATATGCAATAAGGCTCTCCAGAGACGCACGGGAACAATATAATTTTATAGAATCAAAAAATGTCCTTATTAGTACTAATATATTTTCATTGCACCTGAAGAAAAAAAAGCACCGTTGGCAAAAATTTGTTGTGATGCTTTTAGCTGAAATAGAGACATTGTTTCTAACCAGAAATGCTTTTGTGTGGGCTTGTAAACAAAGCGAGACGGCATGTCATTTCAATCCGTCAACATTTTTATGCAATTAACTAGAAGAATCTGGGAAAAAGTTTCAGAAGTAATTAGCGCCGACGCTTTTGCGTGACTCTTGTCCACACTTTCCGAACAGGCCAGCAGCAGTGAATCTTCAATGTATTGCTCAATAATCGAGTGTTATTGTCAAGGATTATTATTCGAAGAAGTTCGTTCACTGATATATTTATGTGGGCGTCGAGAGTTGGCTCTCGACGCCCACATGCGGAGTGCGCGGACACTGTGTAAAAACAACTATATTTTACTCGCGGTGGCTGCTTAGGCCATAAAAGCAGGGAGCGAGCGAGCGCCTACAGACCGGCTGTGATCTACCACCCATTCGTTATATTGTTCCCTTCACAATTGATCAGGTAATCGTGCATATACCCAAATACATGCTGCCAAACCATCTGATATTGCTGTCCCGATTCATCTTGTTTGCATCACTTAAAGGAGTACTGAGACAAATTTTCAATATTTAGGAAGTGTGGTTCTATAGAAGACGATTAGTTTCAAGAAGACAGTTTGTATTGCGTGGGAAAACATCGCATATGTTAGATGCGGAAGCTTGTTATACTCGCGCCTTGTAGTGCGCCGTCCGCGCTGTCCGCGCCGTCCGCACCGCTTCTCGAACATTCGACAGCTGACGCGCGCGCATGCGCCGTCGCGCCGTCGCCCACTCTTCCACCATCTGTGCATCCCTTCCTCCTCTACACACCGCGCGTGCTTCACTCCTCCACCATCTGTGCACCCTTCCTCCTCTACACACCGCGTTCGACATCTACAATTCTCCTGATTCTCCAGTGGACGCGCATGTGGCGTCGCGCTTCGAGAACATTCAACAGCTGACAGTGCATGCGCCGTCGAGCTGTATATATACTCAAGGTCGGCGCTCGCTCGCTCAGTTGCCGCTCGTCGGTTGGTTTGTACGGCGCGTCGACGTCCAAGGTCGCGGTGAAATGAATTCCAACGAATCCACAAACACAATGATCGACGTCCCTTCGACCAGCGCCGCCCTTTCGCATACGTGTGTACGTGTTCACTCATTTAACACCCCCTCCTACAACCACGTTAACCAATTTAGCCATCGACCCAAGTAAGTCGCAATTTAACACCCCATTTCACAACCACGTTAACCAATTTAGCCATCGACCCAAGTAAGTCGCACTTTAACACCCCGTTAACCAATTATATGCTCCGCAACCTCCTCAGTGTTCCCCCGAGGGAAGCTGCGGGCAATTTTTTTTAATACCTCTACTTTTAAAAGACACTATCAATTTCGATATCAAGTGGGTGGCTTCTCTGTGATATGACAAGGCAGTGTGACGTTGCAGGAACTTGGCAATTTGCTACGTACTAATGGCAGAAAAGCGATCTGCTCGTGGTACATATAAACCATGAGTGCATTGTCCCTATTGACCATAACAGTGATTTCTGTGATTCAGGCTGCATGGAAACTCCGTTTTCAAACTCGGAGGAACCTTGTTGACTCGTCATGATGATGTCCACTCCATTGTGTCCAATACGTTGGAACAAAAACTTTAAAGTCAAAGTAACTATCTCATGCACGCTGGCTGACTATTGTGTGGCAAGTGGTAATACTGCTTGCATACCGAGGAAACTAAAAATGTCCCTTTTGCGATGTCTCAAAATTGTCTCGGTACACGTTTTAAAGACACTAAAACCAAAAACATTTTACGCGTATTAGTGATGTACAATTTCTCAATCCAGGAAATACCACCCTTACCGCGAAACGACGCTTGGTAATTGAGATAACGCACCAAAAGAAAATTTGGGTGGAGACGCTCACTTGATATTTTCGCACGAAACCAGGTGACATCATAAAATTCAAACACGTGTACTGGGTCTCATGTAAATATTGATTCATCAAAATTAAGTACACTGTTATCTGTCGGTGTGATGGACCTAAGATACAAAATTTCAGAAATATTCATCAAGCCAATGTTGCGAAAATACAATTCATTTTCAAAAATTAGCATCACAAAATAAAAAATAAACTTCATCCCTAATATTTTCTTCGCTGAAAATGAACTTGTGGCTTGAGAGGTCTCTGTGTGCCGCGTGGCAGTCTAAACTGAGACATTAGTTCTCTTTAGTGTACCTTCAAGAAAATATTGGCAACTGCTGGTGCAACTGCTGGAGTCACTACAAACATTGCTTTGAAGCAATATTTGATTTTATTGAATTACTAGCTTTTAGTCAAATTACTAACTTATCAATCTCTCGTAAGGACGAAGATAGAATACGCATCAGCCATTTGGGGCCCGCATCAAGCATATCTCATCGATCAACTCGAGTCACTTCAAAATCAAGCCACACGATTTATTCATTCTACGTACTCTTATGACGTCAGCATATCAGCACTGAAAGCAGAATCTGGCCTATCATTGCTTGCATCTCGTCGCCGCATTTCTAGTCTTTCCCATTTTCACAAGTTTTTTTACAGCTCGCTCGGCAGGCCACCATACATTCTTCCTCTGGCCCGCATCTCCCTTCGCACTGGTCACCCGCAACAAGTTGAGCGGCCGCGTACGCGCACCGTCACTTTTTCGTCCTCATTCTTTTTTCGTGCAACTACGGACTGGAACGGCCTTTCTAACGAAATAACCGCCATAACCTGTCCTACCACCTTTTTGAACACCGTAACAAACTACCTTGCATTGTAAAAAAAAAATGGCTTTCACGTCTCATATATGTACCCACCCCGTATGTAATACCCCTTCAATATGGGGCCTTTAAGGTAATAAAATGAAATGAAATGAAATGAAACATGAGAGGTTCACTGACATTTTAGTCCTATCACTTCATTGAACTCGGCCTTGTCGTTGACCCTTGTGTTCTAGCGACTTAACAGCAGTCTTGAGTTCTTTTTGGGGCAAGGCATAGCATTATTGTGATCCCTTTCTTGTGCCCAATGCAGGGGCTATCGTGATATTTCTGTGGCAGAATAATCCGAAGACATGCAGTGAATTTAGCTTAGATGTCGAAGACCTGTACTACGATGAAATCGGGTTACGTTGTGACAGATTTTTCATGTTTTTTTCTCTTGCTGCAGAATCGTCAATATAAAGGCAAATGAAGAATGGCAGAACGTTCATAAAATATTTCCTCACACTACGGAGTGTCCTACTGATCCCAATTTTCAATACAAATGGCTCTATTGTGGTGGGGAGGTGGGGTGGGGCAAATGACTCTACGTCGTGTGGGCAGCTTTGTGACAATGTTGTTTTTGGCTGTGTATGATTGAGAAAAAAGGCTAGCACAAAGTTACACAATGAAAAGTTCATTTGAGTTATCTACAACTGTTTTCTGTTCTAGCAACCTCACAGTTGTATGAAAATTTATTCATACATGTGCCTCCGCAATCAAGATGTTTTACCTCAAAGATACCTTGTTTTGCTCGATTGGTGTTTGGCTGGAAATGAAACGAGCACATTATGCAACAAACGGCATTGTAAACTTTTTTTTGTCTGGCCCACTGAGCGTTGAGTAGTGAAGTTCAAGACTAACAAAGTTTCCATGCGTCCGTCCATTTAACCACCTTCAGCAAACTTCATCTGGTGCGTGTAGTGAACAAAACGATAGGCAGGTAGTCTTTTTTTTTGTAAACGGTTGCGTGTAAAGGAAAGGTGAATTGCCCACAACACTTGTGCAGGCCACGTTCATACGCCTCTGGGCTGTCTAAAAGATACTCTTGCGGTAAAAACTCGATGCTGAAGTGCCTCTGCTTAACTTAATTTGTGCAAAAGACAGGGTTCTTGTTACAAAGGAGCAGATTACTCAAAGCTTAGCTTTATGGAGCCAGCCAATTCAGTAGGCGATTTTCTCACTTGCTGCTGTGGCTAAGTAACATCGGAATTTGTGCATTGCTAGAGAAGTATCAAATGTCTTCGACGTTTACTTGTTGTTTAGTTCACCTAACACGCAGTTTCAGTTTTTTCCGCTTCCCTGTGTCGGCCTAAAATAAACATGTCTGTTCAACATCGATAATTGCTAGGCTTTAATGTGCCAACAAGATATCATTGTGAGGTACGCTGTAGTGTGCGTACAAAGATAGTGACCGCTTGGGGTTCTCCAATGTGCACATAGCTTTTGGTTCGCGGGTGTTCTTTTTATATTTCGTCCCCATCTAAATGCAGCCGTTATGGTCAGGAAATCCATCCCGCGCTATCAACCATACGACCGCGACACCACCCGTGCTATGCTGCCACAGTTGTTCGCCTGATCAACATCAACGTACATGCATTCCACAGACAGGGTGTGCATATGCCGCCAGAAAAAGTGATGCTGCAGCCACTACTTATTCGTTTTTTTTATTATAGAAGTGCGCAGTGTAGTATCGTTGCCGCACGGGCATATAAGCCAGTACTACAATAGCACAATGTCCCAACCAGGAAATGATCACGAGGAAGTTGCCATCACTGCACAACACTGTTTCTTCAATGCCACATGCATAGATGCAGTCCGCTTTGCAGAGCTCCTCTCTATTTTTAAGTATTATTTATGTGAGAGTAGCCTTCTGACAGTTTTTTTAGCCACAGTACAGTATTACTGGCGCAATGGCTTTTAGAGCTTATCGTTCCAGAATGAAGCACGGTAGCGCCAAGAGTACGTTCTCTCTCTGCAGCCGGTTCGCAAATGGCTGTATTGTGTCGCGAATTTCTGTCAAGTACGGCTTTTTGGTGAGCTACCTATCCAGTCCTGGTCTCCTATAAAACCAAGACTTCAGATCATGCAAGTCTCCAAAAGCACATGAAATTTCGGAGGTTTATTTATAGCGAAAAGAACAACGTAGGAAACCACATCAGCACATCTTTCATAGCCTTTGGAGATACCATTTTAAACTTGGTACAGGAGCCTTGCAATAATCCACAAGTGTCAGTGCTGAAATTGGGTTAGCATAGATTCTTTTATCTTGTGTTGTCTATCTGGTGGTCTGTCATCCTCTTGTGCAGTATTAGCTGACGTGTGCCGAAGAATAATCCAGAGTTGAAAGTTCGTGCAGTCGTGTGTCTTGTTGTCCTGTTATAAATTTATACAGCCATAGGCTATAGCTGCAGACTAGTTCACCTGGCTTGCAACCCTGTAAATCATGTGTAGAAATCATGAAAGACCTGGTGTCTATTCGTCAATTAGTCAAACAAGCTTGTTTTAATCAACTTTAATTGAAACCTATTCCTGAATATTTTGGTCTGTGGCAGATAATATTTTGGTCTGTGGCAGATTTTTTTTGCACAATGACAGTTGAAGTATTTGTTCATTTTATTCCATAATGGCCACATGGCATTTGATCTGGATAGTACATTATAACACCTACTATCATTGTTGTTCATTGTTTTTGCTTGCATATATGTTATACTGCAGTGCTTAGAACTTATCTTGAGGTGTTTATTTCTATTTACGTATGCAGGTGTCTGAAAAAGCACAGCGTTTCATCAAGACGTGGCTGTTGAAGTTTGTTGGCCTTGATGGAGGTTAGGAAAGGCACTTTACCGATGTGTTCATAGATTTGCAGCCCGGTCGCTGCTGCCCCTTGGAGCAGGGATCTGCGACAGCCTGTGATGGTTGGTTTCCTGCCCAATCGCTGCTTGCAGGACCCTTGGAAGCCCACTTTCATTGCCTCATCTGCTGCTGCAGCCTCTGAGTCATTGCCCAACCTCTGCTTCTCTGGCCAGCCCTATGCCGATAGAGCCTTGCTGTACTCGCCTCCTAGTTTGGGCTTCATTACTGAACTGCAGCAACTTGAAAAGCCGAACTGAAATAAATAGTTTGGCTTAGTATACTCAGAAATAAGGTTACAAAATATTGTGTTCTGGTATTCTTATTTATAGATTGCTAGTGTGCGGAATATTTGCACGGAGCAGTTACTTTAGTTAATGTTTTTTTAGCTAATACATAATAGAACAGCCCATTCTCACGAAACTGAAGAAAAATGTATGTCTTATGCTCTACATGTGGGGAGGATAATAGGCAATGCAAGAAAAAAGGCAAAATTGGACGATTTAGTGAAATCCTGTAGTGCTTCTACACTAGTCATCCAGTGGTCAGTCGCCTTGAAGTATACTACGCTGCCAAGCTCGTACGGGGCGCTATAAGCTGCTAGAGGTGATTCTGGGGATGTAATGTAAAGTCCACCGGCAAAGAAATGCCAGTAGTAAAAAGCCCATATTAATCACGGTGTAAAATTGGCAAGCCAATGGTAGCCAATATTCGTCGTAAAGTGAATGCTGGCGTAAAACCGGCATTTCATTGGCTACAAAGTGGCCCGAGATTGGTCCTATGCTGGATGTATGTTGGCAACTGCGTCGGTGAAAGGACGGGCCTTCATTGGCATGTGTAGAGTGGGCAGCCGTCGGCTGGGTGTCGGCAAATGCAACGGCAGGACGTCGGCCCCAGGTTGGCTTGAACGGCGGTCCTACATCGGCAGAAGTTGATCTTTGCCGATTTGCCAACCTCTGGCCAATATTGCAGCGACGTTAGCCAATACCGGTCCAAGATCGGTCCATCGCCGGAGTGCTGCCTGGGTTAGGTTAGGTTGAGTTATGTTCAAGCTAGGTAGCTTCGTGAAACTACCGAAAACGACGACATCTAACGAGATAGTGTTGGTTTGTAGCGAGTGCAAAACTGCGATAGGTGAAATAATGTGAAAACACAAAAACGGCATTGAACTAGACAGATACTGCGTCTTGTACCGTTACAAGGGCGAAACTTCTATATTGTGGTATTCTCGTGAAAGCGCATGCAAGAATCGTGAAACTTTAAAGAACGATGTCATTAGCGAGATACAGCGTTCTGTAGTGTACTAAGTTGGTGAAAAACTGTGAGGTCATGATAAAATCGCAATTGTGAACCAAACAGTGTAACAGAGCGTTTTTAAATACAAGTGCGAAGGTTAGGTTAGGTTAAGTTATGAAGCGTCATAAAACCGCAATAAACAATTTCAGCTATTGAGAAGCAGTGTTTTTCACCATTACAAGTCGGACACTGCGATATCTAATGTGAAAGTGCATGAAACCGTCGTAATGTTGCAAAAAGCATTGTAAAGTAGCGAATAAAACGTTTTCTAGCGCTAGAAGTGCAAAGGTTAGGTTAGGTTGAGTTATGTTAGTTCAAGCTAGGTAGTGTCGTGAAGCCACCAAAAACGACGTCATCTAACGAGATAGTGTTGTTTTGTTGCTAAAACGAAACTGCTATAGGTGAGTTATTGTGAAAGCACACAAAACGGCGTCAACTAGCCAGATACTGCGTCTTGTACTGTTACAAGTGCGAAACTGCTATATTGTGTTATTCTCGTGAAAGCGCAAGCAAGCATCGTGGAACCTTAAAGTACGATGTCATTTAGCGGGATACAGCGTTCTGTACTGTACTAAGTGGGTGAAAAACTGTGAGGTCATGCAAATATCGTAATTGTGAACGAAACAGTGTAACAGAGCGTTTTTAGATACAAGTGCGAAGGTTAGGTTAGGTTATGAAGCGTCATAAAACCGCATTAAACAATGTCAACTAATGATATGCAGCGTTTTTCACAACTACAAGTCGGAAACTGCGATATCTAATGTGAAAGCGCATG
Organism: Rhipicephalus microplus; assembly: GCF_043290135.1. NCBI lineage: Eukaryota > Metazoa > Arthropoda > Arachnida > Ixodida > Ixodidae > Rhipicephalus > Rhipicephalus microplus. Next base: position 1,169,206 of record NW_027464612.1, on the reverse strand, counting down.
AAACCTTCGTATTGTTGCAGAAAGCACTGTAAAGTAGCGAGTAAAACGTTTTCTAACGATAGAAGTGCGAAGGTTAGGTTAGGTTAAGTTCGTTTAAGCTAGGTCGCGTCGTGAAACCACCAAAAATGACGTCATTTATTGAGATAGTGTTGTTTTGTTGCGAGTGCGAAACTGCGATATGTGAAATAATGTGAAAGCACACATAACGGCACGAACTAGCCAGATACTGCGTCTTGTACTGTTACAAGCGCGAAACTGCTATTTTGTGATATTCTCGTGAAAGCGCATGCAAGCATCGTGAAACCTTAAAGAACGATGTCATTTAGCGAGATACAGCGTTGTGTACTGTACTAGGTTGGTGAAAAACTGTGAGCGCATGCAAATATTGTAATTGTGAACGAAACAGTGTAATAGAGCGTTTTTAGATATAAGCGCGAATGTTAGGTTAGATTAAGTTATGAAGCGTCATAGAACCGTAATAAACAATGTCAGCCAATGAGATGTAGTGTTTTTCACCATTACAAGTCGGACACAGCGATATCTAATGTGAAAGTGCATGAAACCGTCGTAATGTTGCAAAAAGTATTGTAAAGTAGCGAATAAAATGTTTTCTAGCGCTAGAAGTGCAAAGGTTAGGTTAGGTTGAGTAATGTTAGTTCAAGCTAAGTAGCGTCGTAAAGCCACCAAAAACGACGTCATCTAACGAGATAGTGTTGTTTTATTGCGAGTACGAAACTGCGATAGGTGAAATGTTGTGAAAGCACAAAAAACGGCATGAATAAGCCAGATACTGCGTGTTGTACCGTTACAAGTGCGAAACTGCTATACTGTGATATTCTCGTTAAAGCGCATGCAAGCATCGTGAAACCTTAAAGAACGATGTCATTTAGCGAGATGCAGCGTTCTGTACTGTCATAGATTGGTGAAAAACTGTGAGGTCATGCAAATATCCTAATTGTGAACGAAACAGTGTAATAAAGTGTTTTTAGATACAAGTGCGAATGTTAGGTTAGGTTAAGATATCAACCGTCGTAAAACCGCATTAAACAATGTCACTTAGTGAGATGCAGTGTTTTTCACCATTACAAGTCGGGATCTGCGATATCTAATATGAAAACGCAAGAAACCGTAGTAATGTTGCAAAAGGCATTGTGAACTAGCGAATAAAACGTTTTCTAACGCTAGAAGTGCAAAGGATAGGTAAGGTTGAGTTATGTTAGTTCAAGCTAGGTAGCGTCGTGAAGCCACCAAAAACGACGTCATCTAACGAGATAGTGTTGTTTTGTTGCGAGTACGAAACTGAGATAGGTGAGTTATTGTGAAAGCACACAAAACGGCGTGAACAGGCCAGATACTGCGTCTTGTACTGTTACAAGTGCGAAACTGGTATATTGTGTTATTCTCGTGAAAGCGCATGAAAGCATCGTGAAACCTCAAAGAACGATGTCATTTAGCGAGATACAGCGTTCTGTACTGTAATAGATTAGTGAAAAACTGTGAGGTCATGCAAATATCCTAATTGTGAACGAAACAGTGTAATAGAGTGTTTTTAGATACAAGTGCGAATGTTAGGTTAGGTTAACATATGAACCGTCGTAGAACCGCATTAAACAATGTCCTTAGTGGGATGCAGTGTTTTTCACCTTTACAAGTCGGAAACTGCGATGTCTATGTGAAAGCGCATGAAACCGTCGTAATGTTGCAGAAAACACTGTAAAGTAGCGAGTAAAACGTTTTCTAACGCTAGAAGTGCGAAGGTTAGGTTAGGTTGAGTTGTGTTAGTTTAAGCTAGGTCGCGTCGTGAAACCACCAAAAATGACGTCATCCATTGAGATAGTGTTGTTTTTTTGCGAGTACGAAACTGGATAGGTGAAATACTCTGAAAGCGCACAAAACGGCATGAGCTTGCCGGATACTGCGTCTTGTACCGTTACAAGTGCGAAACTGCTATTTTGTGATATTCTCGTGAAAGCGCATTCAAGCATCGTGGAACCTTAAAGAACGATGTCATCTAGCTAGATACAGCGTTCTGTACTGTACTAGTTGGTGAAACACTGTAAGGTCATGCAAATATCGTAATTTTGAACGAAACAGTGTATTAGAGCGTTTTTAGATACAAGTGAAAAGGTTAGGTTAGGTTAAGTCATGAAGCGACAAAAAACCGCATCAAACAATGTCAGCTATTGAGATGCAGTGTTTTTCACGATTACAAGTCGAAAACTGCGATATCTAATGTGAAAGCGCATGAAACCGTCGTAACGTTGTAGAAAGCATTGTAAAGTAGCGAGTAAAACGTTTTCTAACGCTAGAGATGCGAAAGTTAGGTTAGGTTGATTTATGTTATTTTAAGCTAGGTAGCGTCGTTAAACCGCCAAAAACGACGTCATCTAACGAGTTAGTGTTGTTTTGTTGCGAGTGCGAAACTGCGATATGTGAAATATTGTGAAATCACACATAACGGCACGAACTAGCCGGATACTGCGTCTTGTACTGTTACAAGCGCGAAACTGCTATTGTGATATTCTCGTGAAAGTGCTTCCAAGCATCATGAAACTTTAAAAAACGATGTCATTTAGCGAGATACAGCGTTCTGTACTGTAATAGATTGGTGAAAAACTGTGAGGTCATGCAAATATCGTAATTGTGAACGAAACAGTGTAATAGAGCGTTTTTAGATACAAGCGCGAATGTTAGGTTAGGTTAAGATATGAACCGTCGTAAAACCGCATTAAACAATGTCACTTGGTGAGATGTAGTGTTTTTCACCATTGCAAGTCGGGAACTGCGATATCTAATGTGAAAGCGCATGAAACCATCGTAATGTTGTAGAAAGCATTGTAAAGTAGCGAGTAAAACGTTTTCTAAAGATGGAAGTGCGAAGGTTAGGTTAGGTTATGTTGGTTTAAGCTAGGTAGCGTCGTCAAACCACCAAAAACGACGTCATCTAACGAGATAGTTTTGTTTTATTGCGAGTACTAAACTGCGATAGGTGAAATGTTGTGAAAGCACACAAAACGGCATGAACAAGCCAGATACTGCGTGTTGTACCGTTACAAGTGCGAAACTGCTATACTGTGATATTCTCGTTAAAGCGCATGCAAGCATCGTGAAACCTTAAAGAACGATGTGATTTAGCGAGATACAGCGTTCTGTACTGTAATAGAGTGGTGAAAAACTGTGAGGTCATGCAAATATCGTAATTGTGAATGAAACAGTGTAATAGAGTGTTTTAGATACAAGTGCGAATTTTAGGTTAGGTTAAGATATGAACCTTCGTAAAACCGCATTAAACAATGTCACTTAGTGAGATGCAGTGTTTTTCACCATTACAAGTTGGGAACTGCGATATCTATTGTGAAAGCGCATGAAACCGTCGTAATGTTGTAGAAAGCATTGTAAAGTAGTGACTAAAACGTTTTCTAACGATAGAAGTGCGAAGGTTATGTTAGGTTGAGTTATGTTAGTTTAAGCTAGGTAGCGTCGTGAAACCACCAAAAACGACGTCATCTAACGAGATAGTGTTGTTTTATTGCGAGTACGAAACTGCGATAGGTGAAATATTGTGAAAGCACACAAAATGGCATAAACTAGCCAGGTACTGCGTCTTGGACCGTTACAAGTGCGAAACTGCTATATGGGATATTCTCGTGAAAGCGCATGAAAGCATCGTGAAACCTTTAAGAACGATTTCATTTAGCGAGATACAGCGTTCTGTACTATACTAGGTTGGTGAAAAATTGTGAGGTCATGCAAATGTCGTAATTGTGAACGAAACAGTGTAATAGAGCGTTTTTAGATACAAGTGCAAAGGTTAGGTTAGGTTAAGTCATTGAGCGACAAAAAACCGCATCCAACAATGTCAGCTATTGAGATGCAGTGTTTTTCACCATTACAAGCCGGAAACTGCGATATCTAATGTGAAAGCGCATGAAACCGTCGTAATGTTGGAGAAAGCATTGTAAAGTAGCGAGTAAAACGTTTTCAAACGCTAGAGATGTGAAGGTTAGGTTAGGTTGTGTTATGCTATTTTAAGCTAGGTAGCGTCGTCAAACTACTGAAAACGACGTCATTTAACGAGTTAGTGTTGTTTTGTTGCGAGTGCGAAACTGCGAAATGCGAAATATTGTGAAAGCACACATAACGGCACGAACTAGCCAGATACTGCGTCTTGTTTTGTTACAAGCGTGGAACTGCTATTGTGATGTTCTCGTGAAAGTGCTTGCAAGCATCGTGAAACCTTAAAGAACGATGTCATTTAGCGAGATACAGCGCTCTGTACTGTACTAAGTTGGTGAAAAAAACTTTGAGGTCATGCAAATATCGTAATTTTCAACGAAACAGTGTAACCGAGCGATTTTAGATACAAGTTCGAAGGTTAGGTTAGATTAAGTTATGAAGCGTCATAAAACCGCATTTAACAATGTCAGCCAATGAGATGTGTTTTTCACCATTACAAGTCGGAAACTGCGACATCTAATGTGAAAGTGCATGAAACCGTCGTAATGTTGCAAAAAGCATTGTAAAGTAGCGAATAAAACGTTTTCTAACGCTAGAAGTGCAAAGAATAGGTAAGGTTGAGTTATGTTAGTTCAAGCTAGGTAGCGTCGTGAAGCCACCAAAAACGACGTCATCTAACGAGATAGTGTTGTTTTCTTGCGAGTACGAAACTGCGATAGGTGAGTTTTTGTGAAAGCACACAAAACGGCGTGAACTAGCCAGATACTGCGTCTTGTACTGTTACAAGTGTGAAACTGGTATATTGTGTTATTCTCGTGAAAGCGCATGAAAGCATCGTGATACCTCAAAGAACGATGTCATTTAGCGAGATACAGCGTTCTGTACTGTACTAGGTTGGTGAAAAACTGTGAGGTCATGCAAATATCGTAATTGTGAACGAAACAGTGTATTAGAGCCTTTTTAGTTACAAGTGCGAAGGTTAGGTTAGGTTAAGATATGAACCGTCGTAAAACCGCATTAAACAATGTCACTTAGTGAGATGCAGTGTTTTTCAGCATCACAAGTCGGGAACTGCGATATCTAATGTGAAAGCCTCCGAAACCGGCGCAATGCTGTAGAAAGCATTGTAAAGTAGCGAGTAAAACGATTTCACACGAAAGAAGTGCGAAGGTTATGTTAGGTTGAGTTAGTTTAGGCTAGGTAGCGTCGTGAAACCACCAAAAACGACGTCATCTAACGAGATAGTTTTGTTTAATTGCGAGTACGAAACTGCGATAGGTGAAATATTGTGAAAGCACACAAAACGGCATGAACAAGCCAGATACTGCGTCTTGTACCGTTACAAGTGCGAAACTGCTGTATAGTGATATTCTCGTTAAAGCGCATGCAAGCATCGTGAAACCTTAAAGAACGATTTCATTTAGCGAGGTACAGCGTACTGTACTGTAATAAGTTGGTGAAAAACAGTGAGGTCATGCAAATATCGTAATTGTGAACGAAACAGTGTAATAGAGCGTTTTTAGTTACAAGTGCGAAGGTTAGGTTAGGTTAAGATATGAACCGTCGTAAAACCGCATTAAACAATGTCACTTAGTGAGATGCAGTGTTTTTCATCATTACAAGTCGGAAACTGCGATATCTATTGTGAAAGCGCATGAAACCGTCATAATGTTGCAGAAAGCATTGGAAAGTAGCGAGGAAAACGTTTTCCAACGAAAGGAGTGCGAAGATTATGTTAGGTTGACTTATGTAAGTTTAAGCTAGCTAGCGTCGTGAAACCACCAAAAACGACGTCATCTAACGAGATAGTGTTGTTTTATTGGGAAGACGAAACTGCGATACGTGAAATATTGTGAAAGCACACAAAACGGCATGAACAAGCCAGATACTGCATATTGTACCGTTACAAGTGCGAAACTGCGGTATTGTGATATTCTCGTTAAAGCACATGCAAGCATCGTGGAACCTTAAAGAACGTTGTCATTTAGCGAGATAGAGCGTTCTGTACTGTAATAAGTTGGTGAAAAACTGTGAGGTCATGCAAATATCGTAATTGTGAACGAAACAGTGTAATAGAGCGTTTTTAGATACAAGCGCAATTGTTAGGTTAGGTTAAGTCATGAAGCGACAAAAAAACGCATCAAACAATGTCAGCTATTGAGATGCAGTGTTTTTCACCATTACAAGTCGGAAACTGCGATATCTAATGTGAAAATGCATGAAACCGTCGTGAAGTATTAAAAAGCATTGTAAAGTAGCGAATAAAACGTTTTCTAACGCTAGAAGTGCAAAGGATAGGTAAGGTTGAGTTAGGTTAGATCAAACTAGGTAGCGTCGTGAAGCCACCAAAAACGACGTCATCTAATGAGATAGTGTTGTTTTGTTGCGAGTACGAAACTGCGATAGGTGAGTTATTGTGAAAGCACACAAAACGGCGTGAACTAGCCAGATACTGCGTCTTGTACTGTTACAAGTGCGAAACTGGTATATTGGGTTATTCTCGTGAAAGCGCATGCAAGCATCGTGGAACACTAAAGAACGATGTCATATAGCGGGATACAGCGTTCTGTACTGTACTAAGTGGGTGAAAAATTGTGCGGTCATGTAAATATCGTAATTTTGAACGAAACAGTGTAATAGAGCGTTTTTAGATACAAGCGCGAATGTTAGGTTAGGTTAAGATATGAACCGTCGTAAAACCGCATTAAACAATGTCACTTAGTGAGATGCAGTGTTTTTCACCATTACAAGTCGGGAACTGCGATATCTAATGTGAAAGCGCATGAAACCATCGTAATGTTGTAGAAAGCATTGTAAAGTAGCGAGTAAAACGTTTTCTAACGATAGAAGTGCGAAGGTGAGGTTAGGTTAGGTTAGTTTAAGCTAGGTAGCGTCGTGAAACCACCAAAAACGACGTCATCTAACGGGATAGTGTTGTTTTATTGCAAGTACGAAACTGCGAAAGGTGAAATGTGAAAACACACAAAACGGCATGAACAAGCCAGATACTGCGTGTTGTACCGTTACAAGTGCGAAACTGCTATACTGTGATATTCTCGTTAAAGCGATTGCAAGCATCGTGAAACCTTAAAGAACGATGTCATTTAGCGAGATACAGCGTTCTGTACTGTATTAAGTTGGTGAAAAACTGTGAGGTCATGCAAATTTCGTAATTGTGAACGAAACAGTGTAATAGAGCGTTTTTAGTTACAAGTGCGAAGGTTAGGTCAGGTTAAGATATGAAGCGTCGTAAAACCGCATTAAACATTGTCACTTAGTGAGATGCAGTGTTTTTCACCATTACAAGTCGGGCACTGCAATATCTATTGTGAAAGCGCATGAAACCGTCGTAAAGTTGTAGAAAGCATTGTAAAGTAGAAAGTAAAACGTTTTCTAACGATAGAAGTGCGAAGGTTCTGTTAGGTTGAGTTATGTTAGTTTAAGCTAGGTAGCGTCGTGAAACCACCAAAAACGACGTCATTTAACGAGATTGTGTTGTTTTATTGCGAGTACGAAACTGCGATAGGTGAAATATTGTGAAAGCACACAAAATGGCATAAACTAGCCAGATACTGCGTCTTAAACCGTTACAAGTGCGGAATTGCTATATTGTGATATTCTCGTGAAAGCGCATGAAAGCATCGTGAAACCTTCAAGAACGATGTCATTTAGTGAGATACAGCGTTCTGTACTGTACTAGGTTGGTGAAAAACTGTGAGGTCATGCAAATATCCTAATTGTGAACAAAACAGTGTAATAGAGCGTTCTTAGATACAAGCGCGAATGTTAGGTTAGGTTATGAAGCGTCATAAAACCGCAATAAACAATTTCAGCTATTGAGATGCAGTGTTTTTCACCACTACAAGTCGGAAACTGCGATATATAATGTGAAAGTGCATGAAACCGTCGTAATGTTGCAGAAAGCATTGTAAAGTAGCGAGTAAAACGTTTTCTAACGCTAGAGATGCGAAAGTTAGGTTAGGTTGAGTTATATTATTTGAAGCTAGGTAGCGTCGTTAAACCACCACAAACGACGTCTTCTAACGAGTTAGTGTTGTTTTGTTGCGAGTGCGAAACTGCGACATGTGAAATATTGTGAAAGCACACATAACGGCACTAACTAGCCAGATACTGCGTCTTGTACCGTTACAAGTGCGAAACTGCTAATGTGATATTCTCGTGAAAGTGCTTGCAAGCATCGTGAAACCTTAAAGAACGATGTCATTTAGCGAGATACAGCGTTCTGTACTGTACTAAGTTGGTGAAAAAACTTTGAGGTTATGCAAATATCGTAATTGTCAACGAAACAGTGTAACCGAGCGTTTTTAAATACAAGTTCGAAGGTTACGTTAGATTAAGTTATGAAGCGTCATAAAACCGCATTAAACAATGTCAGCCAATGAGATGTGTTTTTCACCATTACAAGTCGGAAACTGCGATATCTAATGTGAAAATGCATGAAACCGTCGTAATGTTTTAAAAAGCATTTTAAAATAGCGAATAAAACGTTTTCTAACGCTAGAAGTGCAAAGGATAGGTAAGGTTGAGTTAGGTTAGTTCAAACTAGGTAGCGTCGTGAAGCCACCAAAAACGACGTCATCTAATGAGATAGTGTTGTTTTGTTGCGAGTACGAAACTGCGATAGGTGAGTTATTGTGAAAGCACACAAAACGGCGTGAACTAGCCAGATACTGCGTCTTGTACTGTTACAAGTGCGAAACTGGTATATTGGGTTATTCTCGTGAAAGCGCATGCAAGCATCGTGGAACCTTAAAGAACGATATCATATAGCGGGATACAGCGTTCTGTACTGTACTTAGTGGGTGAAAAACTGTGCGGTCATGCAAATATCGTAAAATTGAACGAAACAGTGTAATAGAGCGTTTTTAGATACAAGCGCGAATGTTAGGTTAGGTTATGAAGCGTCATAAAACCGCAATAAACAATTTGAGCTATTGAGATGCAGTGTTTTTCACGATTACAAGTCGAAAACTGCGATATCTAATGTGAAAGCGCATGAAACCGTCGTAACATTGTAGAAAGCATTGTAAAGTAGCGAGTAAAACGTTTTCTAACGCTAGAGATGCGAAGGTTCGGTTAGGTTGATTTATGTTATTTTAAGCTAGGTAGCGTCGTTAAACCGCCAAAAACGACGTCATCTAACGAGTTAGTGTTGTTTTGTTGCGAGTGCGAAACTGCGATATGTGAAATATTGTGAAAGCACACATAACGGCACGAACTAGCCGGATACTGCGTCTTGTACTGTTACAAGCGCGAAACTGCTATTGTGATATTCTCGTGAAAGTGCTTCCAAGCATCGTGAAACTTTAAAAAACGATGTCATTTAGCGAGATACAACGTTCTGTACTGTAATAGATAGGTGAAAAACTGTGAGGTCATGCAAATATCGTAATTGTCAACGAAACAGTGTAATAGAGCGTTTTTAGATACAAGCGCGAATGTTAGGTTAGGTTAAGATATGAACCGTCGTAAAACCGCATTAAACAATGTCACTTGGTGAGATGTAGTGTTTTTCACCATTGCAAGTCGGGAACTGCGATATCTAATGTGAAAGCGCATGAAACCATCGTAATGTTGTAGAAAGCATTGTAAAGTAGCGAGTAAAACGTTTTCTAACGATGGAAGTGCGAAGGTTAGGTTAGGTTAAGTTGGTTTAAGCTAGGTAGCGTCGTCAAACCACCAAAAACGACGTCATCTAACGAGATAGTTTTGTTTTATTGCGAGTACTAAACTGCGATAGGTGAAATGTTGTGAAAGCACACAAAACGGCATGAACAAGCCAGATACTGCGTGTTGTACCGTTACGAGTGCGAAACTGCTATACTGTGATATTCTCGTTAAAGCGCATGTAAGCATCGTGAAACCTTAAAGAACGATGTGATTTAGCGAGATACAGCGTTCTGCACTGTAATAGATTGGTGAAAACTGTGAGGTCATGCAAATATCGTAATTGTGAATGAAACAGTGTAATAGAGTGTTTTAGATACAAGTGCGAATGTTAGGTTAGGTTAAGATATGAACCTTCGTAAAACCGCATTAAACAATGTCACTTAGTGAGATGCAGTGTTTTTCACCATTACAAGTTGGGAACTGCGATATCTATTGTGAAAGCGCATGAAACCGTCGTAATGTTGTAGAAAGCATTGTAAAGTAGTGACTAAAACGTTTTCTAACGATAGAAGTGCGAAGGTTATGTTAGGTTGAGTTATGTTAGTTTAAGCTAGGTAGCGTCGTGAAACCACCAAAAACGACGTCATCTAACGAGATAGTGTTGTTTTATTGCGAGTACGAAACTGCGATAGGTGAAATATTGTGAAAGCACACAAAATGGCATAAACTAGCCAGGTACTGCGTCTTGGACCGTTACAAGTGCGAAACTGCTATATTGTGATATTCTCGTGAAAGCGCATGAAAGCATCGTGAAACCTTTAAGAACGATGTCATTTAGCGAGATACAGCGTTCTGTACTATACTAGGTTGGTGAAAAATTGTGAGGTCATGCAAATGTCGTAATTGTGAACGAAACAGTGTAATAGAGCGTTTTTAGATACAAGTGCAAAGGTTAGGTTAAGTTAAGTCATTGAGCGACAAAAAACCGCATCCAACAATGTCAGCTATTGAGATGCAGTGTTTTTCACCATTACAAGCCGGAAACTGCGATATCTAATGTGAAAGCGCATGAAACCGTCGTAATGTTGGAGAAAGCATTGTAAAGTAGCGAGTAAAACGTTTTCAAACGCTAGAGATGTGAAGGTTAGGTTAGGTTGTGTTATGCTATTTTAAGCTAGGTAGCGTCGTCAAACTACTGAAAACGACGTCATTTAACGAGTTAGTGTTGTTTTGTTGCGAGTGCGAAACTGCGATATGCGAAATATTGTGAAAGCACACATAACGGCACGAACTAGCCAGATACTGCGTCTTGTACTGTTACAAGCGTGAAACTGCTATTGTGATGTTCTCGTGAAAGTGCTTGCAAGCATCGTGAAACCTTAAAGAACGATGTCATTTAGCGAGATACAGCGCTCTGTACTGTACTAAGTTGGTGAAAAAAACTTTGAGGTCATGAAATATCGTAATTTTCAACGAAACAGTGTAACCGAGCGATTTTAGATACAAGTTCGAAGGTTAGGTTAGATTAAGTTATGAAGCGTCATAAAACCGCATTTAACAATGTCAGCCAATGAGATGTGTTTTTCACCATTACAAGTCGGAAACTGCGACATCTAATGTGAAAGTGCATGAAACCGTCGTAATGTTGCAAAAAGCATTGTAAAGTAGCGAATAAAACGTTTTCTAACGCTAGAAGTGCAAAGGATAGGTAAGGTTGAGTTATGTTAGTTCAAGCTAGGTAGCGTCGTGAAGCCACCAAAAACGACGTCATCTAACGAGATAGTGTTGTTTTGTTGCGAGTACGAAACTGCGATAGGTGAGTTTTTGTGAAAGCACACAAAACGGCGTGAACTAGCCAGATACTGCGTCTTGTACTGTTACAAGTGTGAAACTGGTATATTGTGTTATTCTCGTGAAAGCGCATGAAAGCATCGTGAAACCTTAAAGAACGATGTCATTTAGCGAGATACAGCGTTCTGTACTGTATTAAGTTGGTGAAAAACTGTGAGGTCATGCAAATTTCGTAATTGTGAACGAAACAGTGTAATAGAGCGTTTTTAGTTACAAGTGCGAAGGTTAGGTCAGGTTAAGATATGAAGCGTCGTAAAACCGCATTAAACATTGTCACTTAGTGAGATGCAGTGTTTTTCACCATTACAAGTCGGGCACTGCAATATCTATTGTGAAAGCGCATGAAACCGTCGTAAAGTTGTAGAAAGCATTGTAAAGTAGAAAGTAAAACGTTTTCTAACGATAGAAGTGCGAAGGTTCTGTTAGGTTGAGTTATGTTAGTTTAAGCTAGGTAGCGTCGTGAAACCACCAAAAACGACGTCATTTAACGAGATTGTGTTGTTTTATTGCGAGTACGAAACTGCGATAGGTGAAATATTGTGAAAGCACACAAAATGGCATAAACTAGCCAGATACTGCGTCTTAAACCGTTACAAGTGCGGAATTGCTATATTGTGATATTCTCGTGAAAGCGCATGAAAGCATCGTGAAACCTTCAAGAACGATGTCATTTAGTGAGATACAGCGTTCTGTACTGTACTAGGTTGGTGAAAAACTGTGAGGTCATGCAAATATCCTAATTGTGAACAAAACAGTGTAATAGAGCGTTCTTAGATACAAGCGCGAATGTTAGGTTAGGTTATGAAGCGTCATAAAACCGCAATAAACAATTTCAGCTATTGAGATGCAGTGTTTTTCACCACTACAAGTCGGAAACTGCGATATATAATGTGAAAGTGCATGAAACCGTCGTAATGTTGCAGAAAGCATTGTAAAGTAGCGAGTAAAACGTTTTCTAACGCTAGAGATGCGAAAGTTAGGTTAGGTTGAGTTATATTATTTGAAGCTAGGTAGCGTCGTTAAACCACCACAAACGACGTCTTCTAACGAGTTAGTGTTGTTTTGTTGCGAGTGCGAAACTGCGACATGTGAAATATTGTGAAAGCACACATAACGGCACGAACTAGCCAGATACTGCGTCTTGTACCGTTACAAGTGCGAAACTGCTAATGTGATATTCTCGTGAAAGTGCTTGCAAGCATCGTGAAACCTTAAAGAACGATGTCATTTAGCGAGATACAGCGTTCTGTACTGTACTAAGTTGGTGAAAAAACTTTGAGGTTATGCAAATATCGTAATTGTCAACGAAACAGTGTAACCGAGCGTTTTTAGATACAAGTTCGAAGGTTACGTTAGATTAAGTTATGAAGCGTCATAAAACCGCATTAAACAATGTCAGCCAATGAGATGTGTTTTTCACCATTACAAGTCGGAAACTGCGATATCTAATGTGAAAATGCATGAAACCGTCGTAATGTTTTAAAAAGCATTTTAAAATAGCGAATAAAACGTTTTCTAACGCTAGAAGTGCAAAGGATAGGTAAGGTTGAGTTAGGTTAGTTCAAACTAGGTAGCGTCGTGAAGCCACCAAAAACGACGTCATCTAATGAGATAGTGTTGTTTTGTTGCGAGTACGAAACTGCGATAGGTGAGTTATTGTGAAAGCACACAAAACGGCGTGAACTAGCCAGATACTGCGTCTTGTACTGTTACAAGTGCGAAACTGGTATATTGGGTTATTCTCGTGAAAGCGCATGCAAGCATCGTGGAACCTTAAAGAACGATGTCATATAGCGTGATACAGCGTTCTGTACTGTACTAAGTGGGTGAAAAACTGTGCGGTCATGCAAATATTGTAAAATTGAACGAAACAGTGTAATAGAGCGTTTTTAGATACAAGCGCGAATGTTAGGTTAGGTTATGAAGCGTCATAAAACCGCAATAAACAATTTGAGCTATTGAGATGCAGTGTTTTTCACGATTACAAGTCGAAAACTGCGATATCTAATGTGAAAGCGCATGAAACCGTCGTAACATTGTAGAAAGCATTGTAAAGTAGCGAGTAAAACGTTTTCTAACGCTAGAGATGCGAAGGTTCGGTTAGGTTGATTTATGTTATTTTAAGCTAGGTAGCGTCGTTAAACCGCCAAAAACGACGTCATCTAACGAGTTAGTGTTGTTTTGTTGCGAGTGCGAAACTGCGATATGTGAAATATTGTGAAAGCACACATAACGGCACGAACTAGCCGGATACTGCGTCTTGTGCTGTTACAAGCGCGAAACTGCTATTGTGATATTCTCGTGAAAGTGCTTCCAAGCATCGTGAAACTTTAAAAAACGATGTCATTTAGCGAGATACAACGTTCTGTACTGTAATAGATAGGTGAAAAACTGTGAGGTCATGCAAATATCGTAATTGTCAACGAAACAGTGTAATAGAGCGTTTTTAGATACAAGCGCGAATGTTAGGTTAGGTTAAGATATGAACCGTCGTAAAACCGCATTAAACAATGTCACTTGGTGAGATGTAGTGTTTTTCACCATTGCAAGTCGGGAACTGCGATATCTAATGTGAAAGCGCATGAAACCATCGTAATGTTGTAGAAAGCATTGTAAAGTAGCGAGTAAAACGTTTTCTAACGATGGAAGTGCGAAGGTTAGGTTAGGTTAAGTTGGTTTAAGCTAGGTAGCGTCGTCAAACCACCAAAAACGACGTCATCTAACGAGATAGTTTTGTTTTATTGCGAGTACTAAACTGCGATAGGTGAAATGTTGTGAAAGCACACAAAACGGCATGAACAAGCCAGATACTGCGTGTTGTACCGTTACGAGTGCGAAACTGCTATACTGTGATATTCTCGTTAAAGCGCATGTAAGCATCGTGAAACCTTAAAGAACGATGTGATTTAGCGAGATACAGCGTTCTGCACTGTAATAGATTGGTGAAAACTGTGAGGTCATGCAAATATCGTAATTGTGAATGAAACAGTGTAATAGAGTGTTTTAGATACAAGTGCGAATGTTAGGTTAGGTTAAGATATGAACCTTCGTAAAACCGCATTAAACAATGTCACTTAGTGAGATGCAGTGTTTTTCACCATTACAAGTTGGGAACTGCGATATCTATTGTGAAAGCGCATGAAACCGTCGTAATGTTGTAGAAAGCATTGTAAAGTAGTGACTAAAACGTTTTCTAACGATAGAAGTGCGAAGGTTATGTTAGGTTGAGTTATGTTAGTTTAAGCTAGGTAGCGTCGTGAAACCACCAAAAACGACGTCATCTAACGAGATAGTGTTGTTTTATTGCGAGTACGAAACTGCGATAGGTGAAATATTGTGAAAGCACACAAAATGGCATAAACTAGCCAGGTACTGCGTCTTGGACCGTTACAAGTGCGAAACTGCTATATTGTGATATTCTCGTGAAAGCGCATGAAAGCATCGTGAAACCTTTAAGAACGATGTCATTTAGCGAGATACAGCGTTCTGTACTATACTAGGTTGGTGAAAAATTGTGAGGTCATGCAAATGTCGTAATTGTGAACGAAACAGTGTAATAGAGCGTTTTTAGATACAAGTGCAAAGGTTAGGTTAAGTTAAGTCATTGAGCGACAAAAAACCGCATCCAACAATGTCAGCTATTGAGATGCAGTGTTTTTCACCATTACAAGCCGGAAACTGCGATATCTAATGTGAAAGCGCATGAAACCGTCGTAATGTTGGAGAAAGCATTGTAAAGTAGCGAGTAAAACGTTTTCAAACGCTAGAGATGTGAAGGTTAGGTTAGGTTGTGTTATGCTATTTTAAGCTAGGTAGCGTCGTCAAACTACTGAAAACGACGTCATTTAACGAGTTAGTGTTGTTTTGTTGCGAGTGCGAAACTGCGATATGCGAAATATTGTGAAAGCACACATAACGGCACGAACTAGCCAGATACTGCGTCTTGTACTGTTACAAGCGTGAAACTGCTATTGTGATGTTCTCGTGAAAGTGCTTGCAAGCATCGTGAAACCTTAAAGAACGATGTCATTTAGCGAGATACAGCGCTCTGTACTGTACTAAGTTGGTGAAAAAAACTTTGAGGTCATGAAATATCGTAATTTTCAACGAAACAGTGTAACCGAGCGATTTTAGATACAAGTTCGAAGGTTAGGTTAGATTAAGTTATGAAGCGTCATAAAACCGCATTTAACAATGTCAGCCAATGAGATGTGTTTTTCACCATTACAAGTCGGAAACTGCGACATCTAATGTGAAAGTGCATGAAACCGTCGTAATGTTGCAAAAAGCATTGTAAAGTAGCGAATAAAACGTTTTCTAACGCTAGAAGTGCAAAGGATAGGTAAGGTTGAGTTATGTTAGTTCAAGCTAGGTAGCGTCGTGAAGCCACCAAAAACGACGTCATCTAACGAGATAGTGTTGTTTTGTTGCGAGTACGAAACTGCGATAGGTGAGTTTTTGTCAAAGCACACAAAACGGCGTGAACTAGCCAGATACTGCGTCTTGTACTGTTACAAGTGTGAAACTGGTATATTGTGTTATTCTCGTGAAAGCGCATGAAAGCATCGTGATACCTCAAAGAACGATGTCATTTAGCGAGATACAGCGTTCTGTACTGTACTAGGTTGGTGAAAAACTGTGAGGTCATGCAAATATCGTAATTGTGAACGAAACAGTGTATTAGAGCCTTTTTAGTTACAAGTGCGAAGGTTAGGTTAGGTTAAGATATGAACCGTCGTAAAACCGCATTAAACAATGTCACTTAGTGAGATGCAGTGTTTTTCATCATTACAAGTCGGGAACTGCGATATCTATTGTGAAAGCGCATGAAACCGTCGTAATGTGGCAGAAAGCACTGTAAAGTAGCGAGTAAACCGTTTTCTAACGCTAGAAGTGCGAAGGTTAGGTTAGGTTGAGTTGTGTTAGTTTAAGCTAGGTCGCGTCGTGAAACCACCAAAAATGACGTCATCTATTGAGATAGTGTTGATTTTTTTGCGAGTACGAAACTGGATAGGTGAAATATTTTGAAAGCACACAAAACGGCATGAACTAGCCGGATACTGCGTCTTGTACCGTTACAAGTACGAAACTGCTATTTTGTTATATTCTCGTGAAAGCGCATGCAAGCATCGTGAAACCTTAAAGAACGATGTCATCTAGCTAGATGTAGCGTTCTGTACTGTACTAGTTGGTGAAACACTGTAAGGTCATGCAAATATCGTAATTGTGAACGAAACAGTGTAATAGAGCGTTTTTAGATACAAGTGTAAAGGTTAGGTTAGGTTAAGTCATGAAGCGGCAAAAAAAAGCATCAAACAATGTCAGCTATTGAGATGCAGCGTTTTTCACCACTACAAGTCGGCAACTGCGATATCTATTGTGAAAGCGCATGGAACCGTCGTTATGTTGTAGAAAGCACTGTAAAGTAGCGAGTAAAACGTTTTCTAACGATAAAAGTGCGAAGGTTATGTTAGGTTGAGTTATGTTAGTTTAAGCTAGGTAGCGTCGTGAAACCACCAAAAACGACGTCATCTAACGAGATAGTGTTGTTTTATTGCGAGTACGAAACTGCGATATGTGAAATATTGTGAAAGCACACAAAACGGCGTGAACTAGCCAGATACTGCGTCTTGTACTGTTACAAGTGCGAAACTGGTATATTGTGTTATTCTCGTGAAAGCGCATGATAGCATCGTGAAACCTTATAGAACGATGTCATTTGGCGAGATACAGCGTTCTGTACTGTACTAGGTTGGGGAAAAACTGTGAGGTCATGCAAATATCGTAATCGTGAACGAAACAGTGTAATAGAGCGTTTTAGATACAAGCACGATTGTTAGGTAAAGTTATGAAGCGTCATAAAACCGCAATAAAAATTTTCAGCTATTGAGATGCAGCGTTTTTCACCATTACAAGTCGGAAACTGCGATATCTAATGGGAAAGCGCATGAAACCGTCGTAATGTTGCAGAAAGCAATGTAAAGTAGCGAGTAAAACGTTTTCTAACGCTGGAGATGCGAAGGTTAGGTTAGGTTGAGTTATGTTATTTAAAGCTAGGTAGCGTCATTAAACCACCAAAAACGACGTCATTTAACGAGTTAGTGTCGTTTTGTGGCGAGTGCGAAACTGCGATATGTGAAATATTGTGAAAGCACACATAACGGCACGAACTAGCCAGATACTGCGTCTTGTACTGTTACGAGCGCGAAATTGCTATTGTGATATTCTCGTGAAAGTGCTTGCAAGCATCGTAAAACCTTAAACAACGATGTCATTTATCGAGATACAGCGTTCTGTACTGTACTAAGTTGGTGAAAAAACTTCGAGGTCATGCAAATATCGTAGTTGTCAACGAAACAGTGTAACCGAGCGATTTTAGATACAAGTTCCAAGGTTAGGTTAGATTAAGTTATGAAGCGTCATAAAACCGCATTAAACAATGTCAGCCAATGAGATGTAGTGTTTTTCACCATTACAAGTCGGAAACTGCGATATCTAATGTGAAAATGCATGAAACCGTCGTAATGTTGCAAAAAGCATTGTAAAGTAGCGAATAAAACGTTTTCTAACGCTAGAAGTGCAAAGGATTGGTAAGGTTGAGTTATGTTAGTTCAAGCTAGGTAGCGTCGTGAAGCCACCAAAAACGACATCATCTAACGAGATAGTGTTGTTTTGTTGCGAGTACGAAACTGCGATAGGTGAGTTATTGTGAAAGCACACAAAACGGCGTGAACTAGCCAGATACTGCGTCTTGTACTGTTACAAGTGCGAAACTGGTATATCGTGTTATTCTCGTGAAAGCGCAAGCAAGCATCGTTGAACCTTAAAGAAGGATGTCATTTAGCGGGATACAGCGTTCTGTAGTGTACTAAGTGGGTGAAAAAATGTGCGGTCATGCAAATATCGTAGTTGTGAACGAAACAGTGTAATAGAGCGTTTTTAGATACACGTGCAAAGGTTAGGTTAGGTTAAGTCATGAAGCGTCATAAAACCGCATTAAACAATGTCAGCCAATGAGATGTGTTTTTCACCATTACAAGTCGGAAACTGCGACATCTAATGTGAAAGTGCATGAAACCGTCGTAATGTTGCAAAAAGCATTGTAAAGTAGCGAATAAAACGTTTTCTAACGCTAGAAGTGCAAAGGATAGGTAAGGTTGAGTTATGTTAGTTCAAGCTAGGTAGCGTCGTGAAACCACCAAAAACGACGTCATTTAACGAGATTGTGTTGTTTTATTGCGAGTACGAAACTGCGATAGGTGAAATATTGTGAAAGCACACAAAATGGCATAAACTAGCCAGATACTGCGTCTTAAACCGTTACAAGTGCGGAATTGCTATATTGTGATATTCTCGTGAAAGCGCATGAAAGCATCGTGAAACCTTCAAGAACGATGTCATTTAGTGAGATACAGCGTTCTGTACTGTACTAGGTTGGTGAAAAACTGTGAGGTCATGCAAATATCCTAATTGTGAACAAAACAGTGTAATAGAGCGTTCTTAGATACAAGCGCGAATGTTAGGTTAGGTTATGAAGCGTCATAAAACCGCAATAAACAATTTCAGCTATTGAGATGCAGTGTTTTTCACCACTACAAGTCGGAAACTGCGATATATAATGTGAAAGTGCATGAAACCGTCGTAATGTTGCAGAAAGCATTGTAAAGTAGCGAGTAAAACGTTTTCTAACGCTAGAGATGCGAAAGTTAGGTTAGGTTGAGTTATATTATTTGAAGCTAGGTAGCGTCGTTAAACCACCACAAACGACGTCTTCTAACGAGTTAGTGTTGTTTTGTTGCGAGTGCGAAACTGCGACATGTGAAATATTGTGAAAGCACACATAACGGCACGAACTAGCCAGATACTGCGTCTTGTACCGTTACAAGTGCGAAACTGCTAATGTGATATTCTCGTGAAAGTGCTTGCAAGCATCGTGAAACCTTAAAGAACGATGTCATTTAGCGAGATACAGCGTTCTGTACTGTACTAAGTTGGTGAAAAAACTTTGAGGTTATGCAAATATCGTAATTGTCAACGAAACAGTGTAACCGAGCGTTTTTAGATACAAGTTCGAAGGTTACGTTAGATTAAGTTATGAAGCGTCATAAAACCGCATTAAACAATGTCAGCCAATGAGATGTGTTTTTCACCATTACAAGTCGGAAACTGCGATATCTAATGTGAAAATGCATGAAACCGTCGTAATGTTTTAAAAAGCATTTTAAAATAGCGAATAAAACGTTTTCTAACGCTAGAAGTGCAAAGGATAGGTAAGGTTGAGTTAGGTTAGTTCAAACTAGGTAGCGTCGTGAAGCCACCAAAAACGACGTCATCTAATGAGATAGTGTTGTTTTGTTGCGAGTACGAAACTGCGATAGGTGAGTTATTGTGAAAGCACACAAAACGGCGTGAACTAGCCAGATACTGCGTCTTGTACTGTTACAAGTGCGAAACTGGTATATTGGGTTATTCTCGTGAAAGCGCATGCAAGCATCGTGGAACCTTAAAGAACGATGTCATATAGCGGGATACAGCGTTCTGTACTGTACTAAGTGGGTGAAAAACTGTGCGGTCATGCAAATATTGTAAAATTGAACGAAACAGTGTAATAGAGCGTTTTTAGATACAAGCGCGAATGTTAGGTTAGGTTATGAAGCGTCATAAAACCGCAATAAACAATTTGAGCTATTGAGATGCAGTGTTTTTCACGATTACAAGTCGAAAACTGCGATATCTAATGTGAAAGCGCATGAAACCGTCGTAACATTGTAGAAAGCATTGTAAAGTAGCGAGTAAAACGTTTTCTAACGCTAGAGATGCGAAGGTTCGGTTAGGTTGATTTATGTTATTTTAAGCTAGGTAGCGTCGTTAAACCGCCAAAAACGACGTCATCTAACGAGTTAGTGTTGTTTTGTTGCGAGTGCGAAACTGCGATATGTGAAATATTGTGAAAGCACACATAACGGCACGAACTAGCCGGATACTGCGTCTTGTGCTGTTACAAGCGCGAAACTGCTATTGTGATATTCTCGTGAAAGTGCTTCCAAGCATCGTGAAACTTTAAAAAACGATGTCATTTAGCGAGATACAACGTTCTGTACTGTAATAGATAGGTGAAAAACTGTGAGGTCATGCAAATATCGTAATTGTCAACGAAACAGTGTAATAGAGCGTTTTTAGATACAAGCGCGAATGTTAGGTTAGGTTAAGATATGAACCGTCGTAAAACCGCATTAAACAATGTCACTTGGTGAGATGTAGTGTTTTTCACCATTGCAAGTCGGGAACTGCGATATCTAATGTGAAAGCGCATGAAACCATCGTAATGTTGTAGAAAGCATTGTAAAGTAGCGAGTAAAACGTTTTCTAACGATGGAAGTGCGAAGGTTAGGTTAGGTTAAGTTGGTTTAAGCTAGGTAGCGTCGTCAAACCACCAAAAACGACGTCATCTAACGAGATAGTTTTGTTTTATTGCGAGTACTAAACTGCGATAGGTGAAATGTTGTGAAAGCACACAAAACGGCATGAACAAGCCAGATACTGCGTGTTGTACCGTTACGAGTGCGAAACTGCTATACTGTGATATTCTCGTTAAAGCGCATGTAAGCATCGTGAAACCTTAAAGAACGATGTGATTTAGCGAGATACAGCGTTCTGCACTGTAATAGATTGGTGAAAACTGTGAGGTCATGCAAATATCGTAATTGTGAATGAAACAGTGTAATAGAGTGTTTTAGATACAAGTGCGAATGTTAGGTTAGGTTAAGATATGAACCTTCGTAAAACCGCATTAAACAATGTCACTTAGTGAGATGCAGTGTTTTTCACCATTACAAGTTGGGAACTGCGATATCTATTGTGAAAGCGCATGAAACCGTCGTAATGTTGTAGAAAGCATTGTAAAGTAGTGACTAAAACGTTTTCTAACGATAGAAGTGCGAAGGTTATGTTAGGTTGAGTTATGTTAGTTTAAGCTAGGTAGCGTCGTGAAACCACCAAAAACGACGTCATCTAACGAGATAGTGTTGTTTTATTGCGAGTACGAAACTGCGATAGGTGAAATATTGTGAAAGCACACAAAATGGCATAAACTAGCCAGGTACTGCGTCTTGGACCGTTACAAGTGCGAAACTGCTATATTGTGATATTCTCGTGAAAGCGCATGAAAGCATCGTGAAACCTTTAAGAACGATGTCATTTAGCGAGATACAGCGTTCTGTACTATACTAGGTTGGTGAAAAATTGTGAGGTCATGCAAATGTCGTAATTGTGAACGAAACAGTGTAATAGAGCGTTTTTAGATACAAGTGCAAAGGTTAGGTTAAGTTAAGTCATTGAGCGACAAAAAACCGCATCCAACAATGTCAGCTATTGAGATGCAGTGTTTTTCACCATTACAAGCCGGAAACTGCGATATCTAATGTGAAAGCGCATGAAACCGTCGTAATGTTGGAGAAAGCATTGTAAAGTAGCGAGTAAAACGTTTTCAAACGCTAGAGATGTGAAGGTTAGGTTAGGTTGTGTTATGCTATTTTAAGCTAGGTAGCGTCGTCAAACTACTGAAAACGACGTCATTTAACGAGTTAGTGTTGTTTTGTTGCGAGTGCGAAACTGCGATATGCGAAATATTGTGAAAGCACACATAACGGCACGAACTAGCCAGATACTGCGTCTTGTACTGTTACAAGCGTGAAACTGCTATTGTGATGTTCTCGTGAAAGTGCTTGCAAGCATCGTGAAACCTTAAAGAACGATGTCATTTAGCGAGATACAGCGCTCTGTACTGTACTAAGTTGGTGAAAAAAACTTTGAGGTCATGAAATATCGTAATTTTCAACGAAACAGTGTAACCGAGCGATTTTAGATACAAGTTCGAAGGTTAGGTTAGATTAAGTTATGAAGCGTCATAAAACCGCATTTAACAATGTCAGCCAATGAGATGTGTTTTTCACCATTACAAGTCGGAAACTGCGACATCTAATGTGAAAGTGCATGAAACCGTCGTAATGTTGCAAAAAGCATTGTAAAGTAGCGAATAAAACGTTTTCTAACGCTAGAAGTGCAAAGGATAGGTAAGGTTGAGTTATGTTAGTTCAAGCTAGGTAGCGTCGTGAAGCCACCAAAAACGACGTCATCTAACGAGATAGTGTTGTTTTGTTGCGAGTACGAAACTGCGATAGGTGAGTTTTTGTCAAAGCACACAAAACGGCGTGAACTAGCCAGATACTGCGTCTTGTACTGTTACAAGTGTGAAACTGGTATATTGTGTTATTCTCGTGAAAGCGCATGAAAGCATCGTGATACCTCAAAGAACGATGTCATTTAGCGAGATACAGCGTTCTGTACTGTACTAGGTTGGTGAAAAACTGTGAGGTCATGCAAATATCGTAATTGTGAACGAAACAGTGTATTAGAGCCTTTTTAGTTACAAGTGCGAAGGTTAGGTTAGGTTAAGATATGAACCGTCGTAAAACCGCATTAAACAATGTCACTTAGTGAGATGCAGTGTTTTTCATCATTACAAGTCGGGAACTGCGATATCTATTGTGAAAGCGCATGAAACCGTCGTAATGTGGCAGAAAGCACTGTAAAGTAGCGAGTAAACCGTTTTCTAACGCTAGAAGTGCGAAGGTTAGGTTAGGTTGAGTTGTGTTAGTTTAAGCTAGGTCGCGTCGTGAAACCACCAAAAATGACGTCATCTATTGAGATAGTGTTGATTTTTTTGCGAGTACGAAACTGGATAGGTGAAATATTTTGAAAGCACACAAAACGGCATGAACTAGCCGGATACTGCGTCTTGTACCGTTACAAGTACGAAACTGCTATTTTGTTATATTCTCGTGAAAGCGCATGCAAGCATCGTGAAACCTTAAAGAACGATGTCATCTAGCTAGATGTAGCGTTCTGTACTGTACTAGTTGGTGAAACACTGTAAGGTCATGCAAATATCGTAATTGTGAACGAAACAGTGTAATAGAGCGTTTTTAGATACAAGTGTAAAGGTTAGGTTAGGTTAAGTCATGAAGCGGCAAAAAAAAGCATCAAACAATGTCAGCTATTGAGATGCAGCGTTTTTCACCACTACAAGTCGGCAACTGCGATATCTATTGTGAAAGCGCATGGAACCGTCGTTATGTTGTAGAAAGCACTGTAAAGTAGCGAGTAAAACGTTTTCTAACGATAAAAGTGCGAAGGTTATGTTAGGTTGAGTTATGTTAGTTTAAGCTAGGTAGCGTCGTGAAACCACCAAAAACGACGTCATCTAACGAGATAGTGTTGTTTTATTGCGAGTACGAAACTGCGATATGTGAAATATTGTGAAAGCACACAAAACGGCGTGAACTAGCCAGATACTGCGTCTTGTACTGTTACAAGTGCGAAACTGGTATATTGTGTTATTCTCGTGAAAGCGCATGATAGCATCGTGAAACCTTATAGAACGATGTCATTTGGCGAGATACAGCGTTCTGTACTGTACTAGGTTGGGGAAAAACTGTGAGGTCATGCAAATATCGTAATCGTGAACGAAACAGTGTAATAGAGCGTTTTAGATACAAGCACGATTGTTAGGTAAAGTTATGAAGCGTCATAAAACCGCAATAAAAATTTTCAGCTATTGAGATGCAGCGTTTTTCACCATTACAAGTCGGAAACTGCGATATCTAATGGGAAAGCGCATGAAACCGTCGTAATGTTGCAGAAAGCAATGTAAAGTAGCGAGTAAAACGTTTTCTAACGCTGGAGATGCGAAGGTTAGGTTAGGTTGAGTTATGTTATTTAAAGCTAGGTAGCGTCATTAAACCACCAAAAACGACGTCATTTAACGAGTTAGTGTCGTTTTGTGGCGAGTGCGAAACTGCGATATGTGAAATATTGTGAAAGCACACATAACGGCACGAACTAGCCAGATACTGCGTCTTGTACTGTTACGAGCGCGAAATTGCTATTGTGATATTCTCGTGAAAGTGCTTGCAAGCATCGTAAAACCTTAAACAACGATGTCATTTATCGAGATACAGCGTTCTGTACTGTACTAAGTTGGTGAAAAAACTTCGAGGTCATGCAAATATCGTAGTTGTCAACGAAACAGTGTAACCGAGCGATTTTAGATACAAGTTCCAAGGTTAGGTTAGATTAAGTTATGAAGCGTCATAAAACCGCATTAAACAATGTCAGCCAATGAGATGTAGTGTTTTTCACCATTACAAGTCGGAAACTGCGATATCTAATGTGAAAATGCATGAAACCGTCGTAATGTTGCAAAAAGCATTGTAAAGTAGCGAATAAAACGTTTTCTAACGCTAGAAGTGCAAAGGATTGGTAAGGTTGAGTTATGTTAGTTCAAGCTAGGTAGCGTCGTGAAGCCACCAAAAACGACATCATCTAACGAGATAGTGTTGTTTTGTTGCGAGTACGAAACTGCGATAGGTGAGTTATTGTGAAAGCACACAAAACGGCGTGAACTAGCCAGATACTGCGTCTTGTACTGTTACAAGTGCGAAACTGGTATATCGTGTTATTCTCGTGAAAGCGCAAGCAAGCATCGTTGAACCTTAAAGAAGGATGTCATTTAGCGGGATACAGCGTTCTGTAGTGTACTAAGTGGGTGAAAAAATGTGCGGTCATGCAAATATCGTAGTTGTGAACGAAACAGTGTAATAGAGCGTTTTTAGATACACGTGCAAAGGTTAGGTTAGGTTAAGTCATGAAGCGTCATAAAACCGCATTAAACAATGTCAACTATTGATATGCAGTGTCTTTAACAAATACAAGTCGGAAACTGCAATATCTAATGTGAAAGCGCATGAAACCGTCGTAACGTTGTAGAAAGCTTTGTAAAGTAGCGAATAAAACGTTTTCTAACGCTAGAAGTGCAAAGGATAGGTAAGGTTGAGTTATGTTAGTTTAAGCTAGGTAGCGTCGTGAAACCACCAAAAACGACGTCATTTAACGAGATTGTGTTGTTTTATTGCGAGTACGAAACTGCGATAGGTGAAATATTGTGAAAGCACACAAAATGGCATAAACTAGCCAGATACTGCGTCTTAAACCGTTACAAGTGCGGAATTGCTATATTGTGATATTCTCGTGAAAGCGCATGAAAGCATCGTGAAACCTTCAAGAACGATGTCATTTAGTGAGATACAGCGTTCTGTACTGTACTAGGTTGGTGAAAAACTGTGAGGTCATGCAAATATCCTAATTGTGAACAAAACAGTGTAATAGAGCGTTCTTAGATACAAGCGCGAATGTTAGGTTAGGTTATGAAGCGTCATAAAACCGCAATAAACAATTTCAGCTATTGAGATGCAGTGTTTTTCACCACTACAAGTCGGAAACTGCGATATA
Organism: Rhipicephalus microplus; assembly: GCF_043290135.1. Classification (NCBI taxonomy): domain Eukaryota; kingdom Metazoa; phylum Arthropoda; class Arachnida; order Ixodida; family Ixodidae; genus Rhipicephalus; species Rhipicephalus microplus. The sequence goes on along the minus strand of NW_027464612.1, from coordinate 1,143,418 downwards.
TAATGTGAAAGTGCATGAAACCGTCGTAATGTTGCAGAAAGCATTGTAAAGTAGCGAGTAAAACGTTTTCTAACGCTAGAGATGCGAAAGTTAGGTTAGGTTGAGTTATATTATTTGAAGCTAGGTAGCGTCGTTAAACCACCACAAACGACGTCTTCTAACGAGTTAGTGTTGTTTTGTTGCGAGTGCGAAACTGCGACATGTGAAATATTGTGAAAGCACACATAACGGCACGAACTAGCCAGATACTGCGTCTTGTACCGTTACAAGTGCGAAACTGCTAATGTGATATTCTCGTGAAAGTGCTTGCAAGCATCGTGAAACCTTAAAGAACGATGTCATTTAGCGAGATACAGCGTTCTGTACTGTACTAAGTTGGTGAAAAAACTTTGAGGTTATGCAAATATCGTAATTGTCAACGAAACAGTGTAACCGAGCGTTTTTAGATACAAGTTCGAAGGTTACGTTAGATTAAGTTATGAAGCGTCATAAAACCGCATTAAACAATGTCAGCCAATGAGATGTGTTTTTCACCATTACAAGTCGGAAACTGCGATATCTAATGTGAAAATGCATGAAACCGTCGTAATGTTTTAAAAAGCATTTTAAAATAGCGAATAAAACGTTTTCTAACGCTAGAAGTGCAAAGGATAGGTAAGGTTGAGTTAGGTTAGTTCAAACTAGGTAGCGTCGTGAAGCCACCAAAAACGACGTCATCTAATGAGATAGTGTTGTTTTGTTGCGAGTACGAAACTGCGATAGGTGAGTTATTGTGAAAGCACACAAAACGGCGTGAACTAGCCAGATACTGCGTCTTGTACTGTTACAAGTGCGAAACTGGTATATTGGGTTATTCTCGTGAAAGCGCATGCAAGCATCGTGGAACCTTAAAGAACGATGTCATATAGCGGGATACAGCGTTCTGTACTGTACTAAGTGGGTGAAAAACTGTGCGGTCATGCAAATATTGTAAAATTGAACGAAACAGTGTAATAGAGCGTTTTTAGATACAAGCGCGAATGTTAGGTTAGGTTATGAAGCGTCATAAAACCGCAATAAACAATTTGAGCTATTGAGATGCAGTGTTTTTCACGATTACAAGTCGAAAACTGCGATATCTAATGTGAAAGCGCATGAAACCGTCGTAACATTGTAGAAAGCATTGTAAAGTAGCGAGTAAAACGTTTTCTAACGCTAGAGATGCGAAGGTTCGGTTAGGTTGATTTATGTTATTTTAAGCTAGGTAGCGTCGTTAAACCGCCAAAAACGACGTCATCTAACGAGTTAGTGTTGTTTTGTTGCGAGTGCGAAACTGCGATATGTGAAATATTGTGAAAGCACACATAACGGCACGAACTAGCCGGATACTGCGTCTTGTACTGTTACAAGCGCGAAACTGCTATTGTGATATTCTCGTGAAAGTGCTTCCAAGCATCGTGAAACTTTAAAAAACGATGTCATTTAGCGAGATACAACGTTCTGTACTGTAATAGATAGGTGAAAAACTGTGAGGTCATGCAAATATCGTAATTGTCAACGAAACAGTGTAATAGAGCGTTTTTAGATACAAGCGCGAATGTTAGGTTAGGTTAAGATATGAACCGTCGTAAAACCGCATTAAACAATGTCACTTGGTGAGATGTAGTGTTTTTCACCATTGCAAGTCGGGAACTGCGATATCTAATGTGAAAGCGCATGAAACCATCGTAATGTTGTAGAAAGCATTGTAAAGTAGCGAGTAAAACGTTTTCTAACGATGGAAGTGCGAAGGTTAGGTTAGGTTAAGTTGGTTTAAGCTAGGTAGCGTCGTCAAACCACCAAAAACGACGTCATCTAACGAGATAGTTTTGTTTTATTGCGAGTACTAAACTGCGATAGGTGAAATGTTGTGAAAGCACACAAAACGGCATGAACAAGCCAGATACTGCGTGTTGTACCGTTACGAGTGCGAAACTGCTATACTGTGATATTCTCGTTAAAGCGCATGTAAGCATCGTGAAACCTTAAAGAACGATGTGATTTAGCGAGATACAGCGTTCTGCACTGTAATAGATTGGTGAAAACTGTGAGGTCATGCAAATATCGTAATTGTGAATGAAACAGTGTAATAGAGTGTTTTAGATACAAGTGCGAATGTTAGGTTAGGTTAAGATATGAACCTTCGTAAAACCGCATTAAACAATGTCACTTAGTGAGATGCAGTGTTTTTCACCATTACAAGTTGGGAACTGCGATATCTATTGTGAAAGCGCATGAAACCGTCGTAATGTTGTAGAAAGCATTGTAAAGTAGTGACTAAAACGTTTTCTAACGATAGAAGTGCGAAGGTTATGTTAGGTTGAGTTATGTTAGTTTAAGCTAGGTAGCGTCGTGAAACCACCAAAAACGACGTCATCTAACGAGATAGTGTTGTTTTATTGCGAGTACGAAACTGCGATAGGTGAAATATTGTGAAAGCACACAAAATGGCATAAACTAGCCAGGTACTGCGTCTTGGACCGTTACAAGTGCGAAACTGCTATATTGTGATATTCTCGTGAAAGCGCATGAAAGCATCGTGAAACCTTTAAGAACGATGTCATTTAGCGAGATACAGCGTTCTGTACTATACTAGGTTGGTGAAAAATTGTGAGGTCATGCAAATGTCGTAATTGTGAACGAAACAGTGTAATAGAGCGTTTTTAGATACAAGTGCAAAGGTTAGGTTAAGTTAAGTCATTGAGCGACAAAAAACCGCATCCAACAATGTCAGCTATTGAGATGCAGTGTTTTTCACCATTACAAGCCGGAAACTGCGATATCTAATGTGAAAGCGCATGAAACCGTCGTAATGTTGGAGAAAGCATTGTAAAGTAGCGAGTAAAACGTTTTCAAACGCTAGAGATGTGAAGGTTAGGTTAGGTTGTGTTATGCTATTTTAAGCTAGGTAGCGTCGTCAAACTACTGAAAACGACGTCATTTAACGAGTTAGTGTTGTTTTGTTGCGAGTGCGAAACTGCGATATGCGAAATATTGTGAAAGCACACATAACGGCACGAACTAGCCAGATACTGCGTCTTGTACTGTTACAAGCGTGAAACTGCTATTGTGATGTTCTCGTGAAAGTGCTTGCAAGCATCGTGAAACCTTAAAGAACGATGTCATTTAGCGAGATACAGCGCTCTGTACTGTACTAAGTTGGTGAAAAAAACTTTGAGGTCATGAAATATCGTAATTTTCAACGAAACAGTGTAACCGAGCGATTTTAGATACAAGTTCGAAGGTTAGGTTAGATTAAGTTATGAAGCGTCATAAAACCGCATTTAACAATGTCAGCCAATGAGATGTGTTTTTCACCATTACAAGTCGGAAACTGCGACATCTAATGTGAAAGTGCATGAAACCGTCGTAATGTTGCAAAAAGCATTGTAAAGTAGCGAATAAAACGTTTTCTAACGCTAGAAGTGCAAAGGATAGGTAAGGTTGAGTTATGTTAGTTCAAGCTAGGTAGCGTCGTGAAGCCACCAAAAACGACGTCATCTAACGAGATAGTGTTGTTTTGTTGCGAGTACGAAACTGCGATAGGTGAGTTTTTGTCAAAGCACACAAAACGGCGTGAACTAGCCAGATACTGCGTCTTGTACTGTTACAAGTGTGAAACTGGTATATTGTGTTATTCTCGTGAAAGCGCATGAAAGCATCGTGATACCTCAAAGAACGATGTCATTTAGCGAGATACAGCGTTCTGTACTGTACTAGGTTGGTGAAAAACTGTGAGGTCATGCAAATATCGTAATTGTGAACGAAACAGTGTATTAGAGCCTTTTTAGTTACAAGTGCGAAGGTTAGGTTAGGTTAAGATATGAACCGTCGTAAAACCGCATTAAACAATGTCACTTAGTGAGATGCAGTGTTTTTCATCATTACAAGTCGGGAACTGCGATATCTATTGTGAAAGCGCATGAAACCGTCGTAATGAGGCAGAAAGCACTGTAAAGTAGCGAGTAAACCGTTTTCTAACGCTAGAAGTGCGAAGGTTAGGTTAGGTTGAGTTGTGTTAGTTTAAGCTAGGTCGCGTCGTGAAACCACCAAAAATGACGTCATCTATTGAGATAGTGTTGATTTTTTTGCGAGTACGAAACTGGATAGGTGAAATATTTTGAAAGCACACAAAACGGCATGAACTAGCCGGATACTGCGTCTTGTACCGTTACAAGTACGAAACTGCTATTTTGTTATATTCTCGTGAAAGCGCATGCAAGCATCGTGAAACCTTAAAGAACGATGTCATCTAGCTAGATGTAGCGTTCTGTACTGTACTAGTTGGTGAAACACTGTAAGGTCATGCAAATATCGTAATTGTGAACGAAACAGTGTAATAGAGCGTTTTTAGATACAAGTGTAAAGGTTAGGTTAGGTTAAGTCATGAAGCGGCAAAAAAAAGCATCAAACAATGTCAGCTATTGAGATGCAGCGTTTTTCACCACTACAAGTCGGCAACTGCGATATCTATTGTGAAAGCGCATGGAACCGTCGTTATGTTGTAGAAAGCACTGTAAAGTAGCGAGTAAAACGTTTTCTAACGATAAAAGTGCGAAGGTTATGTTAGGTTGAGTTATGTTAGTTTAAGCTAGGTAGCGTCGTGAAACCACCAAAAACGACGTCATCTAACGAGATAGTGTTGTTTTATTGCGAGTACGAAACTGCGATATGTGAAATATTGTGAAAGCACACAAAACGGCGTGAACTAGCCAGATACTGCGTCTTGTACTGTTACAAGTGCGAAACTGGTATATTGTGTTATTCTCGTGAAAGCGCATGATAGCATCGTGAAACCTTATAGAACGATGTCATTTGGCGAGATACAGCGTTCTGTACTGTACTAGGTTGGGGAAAAACTGTGAGGTCATGCAAATATCGTAATCGTGAACGAAACAGTGTAATAGAGCGTTTTAGATACAAGCACGATTGTTAGGTAAAGTTATGAAGCGTCATAAAACCGCAATAAAAATTTTCAGCTATTGAGATGCAGCGTTTTTCACCATTACAAGTCGGAAACTGCGATATCTAATGGGAAAGCGCATGAAACCGTCGTAATGTTGCAGAAAGCAATGTAAAGTAGCGAGTAAAACGTTTTCTAACGCTGGAGATGCGAAGGTTAGGTTAGGTTGAGTTATGTTATTTAAAGCTAGGTAGCGTCATTAAACCACCAAAAACGACGTCATTTAACGAGTTAGTGTCGTTTTGTGGCGAGTGCGAAACTGCGATATGTGAAATATTGTGAAAGCACACATAACGGCACGAACTAGCCAGATACTGCGTCTTGTACTGTTACGAGCGCGAAATTGCTATTGTGATATTCTCGTGAAAGTGCTTGCAAGCATCGTAAAACCTTAAACAACGATGTCATTTATCGAGATACAGCGTTCTGTACTGTACTAAGTTGGTGAAAAAACTTCGAGGTCATGCAAATATCGTAGTTGTCAACGAAACAGTGTAACCGAGCGATTTTAGATACAAGTTCCAAGGTTAGGTTAGATTAAGTTATGAAGCGTCATAAAACCGCATTAAACAATGTCAGCCAATGAGATGTAGTGTTTTTCACCATTACAAGTCGGAAACTGCGATATCTAATGTGAAAATGCATGAAACCGTCGTAATGTTGCAAAAAGCATTGTAAAGTAGCGAATAAAACGTTTTCTAACGCTAGAAGTGCAAAGGATTGGTAAGGTTGAGTTATGTTAGTTCAAGCTAGGTAGCGTCGTGAAGCCACCAAAAACGACATCATCTAACGAGATAGTGTTGTTTTGTTGCGAGTACGAAACTGCGATAGGTGAGTTATTGTGAAAGCACACAAAACGGCGTGAACTAGCCAGATACTGCGTCTTGTACTGTTACAAGTGCGAAACTGGTATATCGTGTTATTCTCGTGAAAGCGCAAGCAAGCATCGTTGAACCTTAAAGAAGGATGTCATTTAGCGGGATACAGCGTTCTGTAGTGTACTAAGTGGGTGAAAAAATGTGCGGTCATGCAAATATCGTAGTTGTGAACGAAACAGTGTAATAGAGCGTTTTTAGATACACGTGCAAAGGTTAGGTTAGGTTAAGTCATGAAGCGTCATAAAACCGCATTAAACAATGTCAACTATTGATATGCAGTGTCTTTAACAAATACAAGTCGGAAACTGCAATATCTAATGTGAAAGCGCATGAAACCGTCGTAACGTTGTAGAAAGCTTTGTAAAGTAGCGAATAAAACGTTTTCTAACGCTAGAAGTGCAAAGGATAGGTAAGGTTGAGTTATGTTAGTTCAAGCTAGGTAGCGTCGTGAAACCACCAAAAACGACGTCATCTAACGAGATAGTGTTGTTTTATTGCGATTACGAAACTGCGATGAATGAAATGTTGGGAAAGCACACAAAACGGCATGAACAAGCCAGATACTGCGTGTTGTATCGTTACAAGTGCGAAACTGCTGTATTGTGACATTCTCGTGAAAGCGCATGCAAGCATCGTGAAACTTAAAAGAACGATCTCATCTAGCTAGATACAGCGTTCTGTACTGTACTAGTTGGTGAAACACTGTAAGGTCATGCAAATATCGTAGTTGTGAACGAAACAGTGTAATAGAGCGTTTTTAGATACACGTGCAAAGGTTAGGTTAGGTTAAGTCATGAAGCGTCATAAAACCGCATTAAACAATGTCAACTATTGATATGCAGTGTCTTTAACAAATACAAGTCGGAAACTGCAATATCTAATGTGAAAGCGCATGAAACCGTCGTAACGTTGTAGAAAGCTTTGTAAAGTAGCGAATAAAACGTTTTCTAACGCTAGAAGTGCAAAGGATAGGTAAGGTTGAGTTATGTTAGTTCAAGCTAGGTAGCGTCGTGAAGGCACCAAAAACGACGTCATCTAACGAGATAGTGTTGTTTTGTTGCGAGTACGAAACTGCGATAGGTGAGTTATTGTGAAAGCACACAAAACGGCGTGAACTAGCCAGATACTGCGTCTTGTACCGTTACAAGTGCGAAACTGCTGTACTGTGATATTCTCGTTGAAGCGCATGAAAGCATCGTGATACCTTAAAGAATGATGTCATTTAGCGAGATACAGCGTTTTGTACGGTACTAGGTTGGTGAAAAACTGTGAGGTCATGCAAATATCGTAATTGTGAACGAAACAGTGCAATAGAGCGTTTTTACATACAAGCGCGAATGTTAGGTTAGGTTAAGATATGAACCGTCGTAAAACCGCATTAAACAATGTCACTTAGTGAGATGCAGTGTTTTTCAGCATCACAAGTCGGGAACTGCGATATCTAATGTGAAAGCCTCCGAAACCGGCGCAATGCTGTAGAAAGCATTGTAAAGTAGCGAGTAAAACGATTTCACACGAAAGAAGTGCGAAGGTTATGTTAGGTTGAGTTAGTTTAGGCTAGGTAGCGTCGTGAAACCACCAAAAACGACGTCATCTAACGAGATAGTTTTGTTTAATTGCGAGTACGAAACTGCGATAGGTGAAATATTGTGAAAGCACACAAAACGGCATGAACAAGCCAGATACTGCGTCTTGTACCGTCACAAGTGCGAAACTGCTGTATAGTGATATTCTCGTTAAAGCGCATGCAAGCATCGTGAAACCTTAAAGAACGATTTCATTTAGCGAGATACAGCGTTCTGTACTGTAATAAGTTGGTGAAAAACAGTGAGGTCATGCAAATATCGTAATTGTGAACGAAACAGTGTAATAGAGCGTTTTTAGTTACAAGTGCGAAGGTTAGGTTAGGTTAAGATATGAACCGTCGTAAAACCGCATTAAACAATGTCACTTAGTGAGATGCAGTGTTTTTCATCATTACAAGTCGGAAACTGCGATATCTATTGTGAAAGCGCATGAAAACGTCATAATGTTGCAGAAAGCATTGGAAAGTAGCGAGGAAAACGTTTTCCAACGAAAGGAGTGCGAAGATTATGTTAGGTTGACGTATGTAAGTTTAAGCTAGCGAGCGTCGTGAAACCACCAAAAACGACGTCATCTAACGAGATAGTGTTGTTTTATTGGGAAGACGAAACTGCGATACGTGAAATATTGTGAAAGCACACAAAACGGCATGAACAAGCCAGATACTGCATATTGTACCGTTACAAGTGCGAAACTGCGGTATTGTGATATTCTCGTTAAAGCGCATGCAAGCATCGTGGAACCTTAAAGAACGTTGTTATTTAGCGATATAGAGCGTTCTGTACTGTAATAAGTTGGTGAAAAACTGTGAGGTCATGCAAATATCGTAATTGTGAACGAAACAGTGTAATAGAGCGTTTTTAGATACAAGCGCAATTGTTAGGTTAGGTTAAGTCATGAATGACAAAAAACCGCATCAAACAATGTCAGCTATTGAGATGCAGTGTTTTTCACCATTACAAGTCGGAAACTGCGATATCTAATGTTAAAATGCATGAAACCGTCGTGAAGTATTAAAAAGCATTGTAAAGTAGCGAATTAAACGTTTTCTAACGCTAGAAGTGCAAAGGATAGGTAAGGTTGAGTTAGGTTAGTTCAAACTAGGTAGCGTCGTGAAGCCACCAAAAACGACGTCATCTAATGAGATAGTGTTGTTTTGTTGCGAGTACGAAACTTCGATAGGTGAGTTATTGTGAAAGCACACAAAACGGCGTGAACTAGCCAGATACTGCGTCTTGTACTGTTACAAGTGCGAAACTGGTATATTGGGTTATTCTCGTGAAAGCGCATGCAAGCATCGTGGAACCTTAAAGAACGATGTCATATAGCGGGATACAGCGTTCTGTACTGTACTAAGTGGGTGAAAAATTGTGCGGTCATGCAAATATCGTAATTTTGAACGAAACAGTGTAATAGAGCGTTTTTAGATACAAGCGCGAATGTTAGGTTAGGTTAAGATATGAACCGTCGTAAAACCGCATGAAACAATGTCACTTAGTGAGATGCAGTGTTTTTCACCATTACAAGTCGGGAACTGCGATATCTAATGTGAAAGCGCATGAAACCATCATAATGTTGTAGAAAGCATTGTAAAGTAGCGAGTAAAACGTTTTCTAACGATAGAAGTGCGAAGGTTAGGTTAGGTTAGGTTAGTTTAAGCTAGGTAGCGTCGTGAAACCACCAAAAACGACGTCATCTAACGGGATAGTGTTGTTTTATTGCAAGTACGAAACTGCGAAAGGTGAAATGTGAAAACACACAAAACGGCATGAACAAGCCAGATACTGCGTGTTGTACCGTTACAAGTGCGAAACTGCTATACTGTGATATTCTCGTTAAAGCGATTGCAAGCATCGTGAAACCTTAAAGAACGATGTCATTTAGCGAGATACAGCGTTCTGTACTGTATTAAGTTGGTGAAAAACTGTGAGGTCATGAAATTTCGTAATTGTGAACGAAACAGTGTAATAGAGCGTTTTTAGTTACAAGTGCGAAGGTTAGGTCAGGTTAAGATATGAAGCGTCGTAAAACCGCATTAAACATTGTCACTTAGTGAGATGCAGTGTTTTTCACCATTACAAGTCGGGCACTGCAATATCTATTGTGAAAGCGCATGAAACCGTCGTAAAGTTGTAGAAAGCATTGTAAAGTAGAAAGTAAAACGTTTTCTAACGATAGAAGTGCGAAGGTTCTAATAGGTTGAGTTATGTTAGTTTAAGCTAGGTAGCGTCGTGAAACCACCAAAAACGACGTCATTTAACGAGATTGTGTTGTTTTATTGCGAGTACGAAACTGCGATAGGTGAAATATTGTGAAAGCACACAAAATGGCATAAACTAGCCAGATACTGCGTCTTAAACCGTTACAAGTGCGAAACTGCTATATTGTGATATTCTCGTGAAAGCGCATGAAAGCATCGTGAAACCTTCAAGAACGATGTCATTTAGCGAGATACAGCGTTCTGTACTGTACTAGGTTGGTGAAAAACTGTGAGGTCATGCAAATATCCTAATTGTGAACGAAACAGTGTAATAGAGCGTTCTTAGATACAAGCGCGAATGTTAGGTTAGGTTATGAAGCGTCATAAAACCGCAATAAACAATTTCAGCTATTGAGATGCAGTGTTTTTCACCACTACAAGTCGGAAACTGCGATATATAATGTGAAAGCGCATGAAACCGTCGTAATGTTGCAGAAAGCATTGTAAAGTAGCGAGTAAAACGTTTTCTAACGCTAGAGATGCGAAAGTTAGGTTAGGTTGAGTTATATTATTTGAAGCTAGGTAGCGTCGTTAAACCACCACAAACGACGTCTTCTAACGAGTTAGTGTTGTTTTGTTGCGAGTGTGAAACTGCGATATGTGAAATATTGTGAAAGCACACATAACGGCACGAACTAGCCAGATACTGCGTCTTGTACCGTTACAAGTGCGAAACTGCTAATGTGATATTCTCGTGAAAGTGCTTGCAAGCATCGTGAAACCTTAAAGAACGATGTCATTTAGCGAGATACAGCGTTCTGTACTGTACTAAGTTGGTGAAAAAACTTTGAGGTTATGCAAATATCGTAATTGTCAACGAAACAGTGTAACCGAGCGTTTTTAGATACAAGTTCGAAGGTTACGTTAGATTAAGTTATGAAGCGTCATAAAACCGCATTAAACAATGTCAGCCAATGAGATGTGTTTTTCACCATTACAAGTCGGAAACTGCGATATCTAATGTGAAAATGCATGAAACCGTCGTAATGTTTTAAAAAGCATTTTAAAATAGCGAATAAAACGTTTTCTAACGCTAGAAGTGCAAAGGATAGGTAAGGTTGAGTTAGGTTAGTTCAAACTAGGTAGCGTCGTGAAGCCACCAAAAACGACGTCATCTAATGAGATAGTGTTGTTTTGTTGCGAGTACGAAACTGCGATAGGTGAGTTATTGTGAAAGCACACAAAACGGCGTGAACTAGCCAGATACTGCGTCTTGTACTGTTACAAGTGCGAAACTGGTATATTGGGTTATTCTCGTGAAAGCGCATGCAAGCATTGTGGAACCTTAAAGAACGATGTCATATAGCGGGATACAGCGTTCTGTACTGTACTAAGTGGGTGAAAAACTGTGCGGTCATGCAAATATCGTAAAATTGAACGAAACAGTGTAATAGAGCGTTTTTAGATACAAGCGCGAATGTTAGGTTAGGTTAAGATATGAACCGTCGTAAAACCGCATTAAACAATGTCACTTAGTGAGATGCAGTGTTTTTCACCATTACAAGTCGGGAACTGCGATATCTAATGTGAAAGCGCATGAAACCGTCGTAATGTTGTAGAAAGCATTGTAAAGTAGCGAGTAAAACGTTTTCTAACGATAGAAGTGCGAAGGTTAGGTTAGGTTAGGTTAGTTTAAGCTAGGTAGCGTCGTGAAACCACCAAAAACGACGTCATCTAACGGGATAGTGTTGTTTTATTGCGAGTACGAAACTGCGAAAGGTTAAATGTTGTGAAAACACACAAAACGGCATGAACAAGCCAGATACTGCGTGTTGTACCGTTACAAGTGCGAAACTGCTATACTGTGATATTCTCGTTAAAGCGATTGCAAGCATCGTGAAACCTTCAAGAACGATGTCATTTAGCGAGATACAGCGTTCTGTACTGTACTAAGTGGGTGAAAAACTGTGCGGTCATGCAAATATCGTAAAATTGAACGAAACGGTGTAATAGAGCGTTTTTAGATACAAGCGCTCATGTTAGGTTAGGTTAAGATATGAACCGTCGTAAAACCGCATTAAACAATGTCACTTAGTGAGATGCAGTGTTTTTCACCATTACAAGTCGGGAACTGCGATATCTAATGTGAAAGCGCATGAAACCGTCGTAATGTTGTAGAAAGCATTGTAAAGTAGCGAGTAAAACGTTTTCTAACGATAGAAGTGCGAAGGTTAGGTTAGGTTAGGTTAGTTTAAGCTAGGTAGCGTCGTGAAACCACCAAAAACGACGTCATCTAACAAGATAGTTTTGTTTTGTTGCTAAAACGAAACTGCTATAGGTGAGTTATTGTGAAAGCACACAAAACGGCGTCAACTAGCCAGATACTGCGTCTTGTACTGTTACAAGTGCGAAACTGCTATATTGTTCGAGCACAACCATTCCATGAGATGAGAATTGATGACAGGCAGAACCCACGTGGCTAATATGTAATTGTTATCACAATGTAATAGACAAAGTAATGTTGTAAACAGCAATAGAGGCAAGCATGAGTAGTCGTGTTGCAACTGTGAAGCTCGTGCAAAGGCCAGTTTGTCTGTGCCTGCATTCATACGGTGCCAAAACCGTTTCATTCTGGCATGGCATGAGAGAGCGTGCTGTGATGAGCGCATATGCTGTCCCACATCTGGATAGAACGGAGAACATAAACAGGCATTTAATTGTAAGCAACGAAATGAGCAGAAGATCTGTCCCTTCACGTCAGCCACGAGAAAGCCAAATAACATAGAACTTAATCTCCTGCAAATATTTTTTTAGCATCCCAGTTTCCTCAGTCTGAGCAACATGGCACACGAAAATTTGTTGGCATTGCCGCCCCTATCTGCCACCACTCGTTAATATGGACATTCCGTGCCTTCACAGGTGGAGCGTGCCGAGCCTTCAACATTGGAGAGATGCCCTCGGTGTCTGCTAGATTGCAGCAGATTCTCTACAAGGTCTGTACAACGCTGTCGGGTGTTTCAAAAACACATCAATTTTCTAATTATTTCTTTTTTTTTAGCTTAGCAAGTGTTGGTGTCCTGCCATAATAACAAGGAAGTCATTTTTTCTTATGCTGTTGACCTGTGGTTTGCATTCCAAGGCTCGTTTAGGGCAGTGTGTTGGCTATCGCTTGGACACCAGTGCTAGTACAGAGTGGCAAGTTTCGAAATGTCTCGTAAGTGCTTTCTATTCATAGAAACCAGAAAAGCTGAAACCTCAAAGTGAGGCTTTCCTTAAGGGTTGAGCACCTTAACCATATCTGTCTGTCAGTCGGTCTGTGTAGTATCTATCTGATCGATCAGTTTATTCTATCCTATTAAGTCTGGGCGCTCTGTGATCGTCTCCTTAACTTGACACCTAAGGTCAGCAACTCACTTATGAGTCGACTTAGTCGAGACTCGCTCATACTCAAATAAGCCAGGTGCTTGACTGATTAGGGGTGAGTAATATTTTAGCGAGCTTGATGTCGAGCGAGTCTCGTTTAAGAAAACTTTGGTGGGTTAGAATGAGCCCCAGGCGCGAAGTATGTATAAGTGAGTTTGAGTGAGCTCTAATGTTTTGCCAACTAATGTTTGACATGAATCAAAACTTGCATGACAGGAAACAGTACGTTATAAAAGGGTTTGATTCAGCAATTCACTGACATTTGCTTTCTATAATATACAAGATGTTTATTTACACTACTTACAAATGCGTTAGAGAGCCAAGAATCTATGGTTGACTGTTTTCGAAAAGTCTCTTGTCACTGTATTTTCGACCACTTATTCACCCTGCACCGACCGCTTGTCTTCCTCTATTGCTTGCTGCACCGTTTAGTGTATCAAGGGTCGGTAATGCAGTTTCCCTTACATATTGGGCGTGAGGCCCACCACCGGAGGCGCGAGTGCTGTGTCGTACAGGGTTGGATCACGTGATCTCGCCTCGCACTGGCAAAGAAAAGCTGGCGGTTGCATGTGTGATTCTACCGTGACTTTGCAGGGTCTTCATTTTCGAACAGCGTTGTTTTGCTCTGGCTTCATGTGTGCGGACTTCTGCAGACAGACTACACAATCCGGAAAGACAGCAAAATTTACCGGCGACATGCCACAGTGCGCTACATACGTGAAGGTAGTCTCACGGCGGTTGCAGTGCCATTGTCTCCTGTCTCTTTTTGTGTTTTGGTTGTTATCAACAATGGGGTTAATATGAGCACCGACCATGAATGCTCGCATAAAAGCGGAACATTTAGGTTTCCGCACGGGAACCTCGTCACAACTAATAATGAATGTGCGAAAAGTCCAATTATATATATTTCAAAATAGAATGTAGGTGTGTGGAGCTGGGGGAAGTTGCTGTCATTGTCATTACACTCAGGAATGTGCCCCGTTGTTGTCCGATTTGTGAGAGAGTCTAGATATAGCCCGGAAGTTCAATTCTTTTCCCTTTATTTTGGTAATGTCACCTTATTCTAGTCTATTTCGTTGCAGATGCTTCTGTTTGTTCGGCCAGCTCGTTAGACGCAACTTTCTTTCCTACATCATACATGTGTCGCTCCAGTTAGAGCTACTTTTCTGGCCAAGGTAACCTAACAGTAGCCTGTGCCACTCCCACCCTCCTCCCCGGCTCTCCTTCTCTATGTGTGTATTCGACCACACTGGTTTCCGTCCACCAGTAGCGTAGCCAGGGGGTGGCACACCCGGCCCGTGCCTCTGCCCTCCCAATATTTTCCTGTGGTATATAGGGGAGCAGAAAATAACGGTGTGACTTTGTTTTCTTTCTTTTCTTCTTTTTTTTGCAATAAAACCTGCCTGTCTACGGTCAGCGTTTTGTTTGCGTGGACAGGGATTTTTTCACCTGTGGTGCGGTAGCACTTTACGCGAGTCACGGAGCGGCGAGGGCAGCAATTGCGAGCCGATGTATTATTGGGAGTTCTTCATCGATGGTGACGACCTATAGATATTGAAAAAGTATCAACACTGGCCAACTTGTGCTATAATAATAGCGCGTGGTTGCTGATGTGGAGAGGCGTTATCAGTATCACTCGCTTATCACTTAGTGTCATATGCACGTGCTTCACGAGATAGTCTATGCTTCAAGATTTCTTGGATCTCGCCCTGCACTTTTGGAGTTGGTCTTGCATGAGATGACCGCGAACGGCAGTGCAGCTTGCTTTTGTTTGTTAGAAGCGCTTTACGCTATCATGTCACGATTTTTTTTTGAGCGAACGACCACTCTTACGTCACTAAGATTCTTGTGCAATCACAATTATTTAATTTCTTTTTGAGTGTGATGTGTTCTTTTTAATGTCTCCGCGGAACCTAGCTTTTAACTAAACCTTTTTTAGATATTATTTTACGTGTTACGAGGGCTAGATGTCACGTGTGTGGATGTAAAAAAGTAGTGCAGTTCATACCTAGCGATCATCAGTTCAAAAACTTCCTTCAAAATCTGTTTCAGTTTAATGTGTATCCTAAGGAAATTAAAGTATGCACTGGTGCCCCCACGTTGCTAAACATGGGTATTTTCAAGCTCCCAGGACAACTTAGTAAAGGCGGCTAACTGCTGCAAAATTGAAATTTCGCTGCTCCAGAAACCGCTCCCAATTTAGTTTCAGCCATCTCACCCCAGTTTGAGTAAAGCGTTAACCTTAGGTCTAAAAACTGAAGGTTCAATTCCTGCAGCAGTTTTGCCGTAAAGTGAAGTACCCTTCCATTCTCCAAAGAGACACTAAAGAGCAAAACAATTTTTTGCATATATGTACTTCTTAATACACTATCCGACAAACACTTTTCTTGCGGCAACATGATGCTCGGCAACGGACAAAACATGCAAGAAGAAAATTTGGGTGGAGATTCCACTGAGATTGCCTTTGCCAAACACAGTGACGCACGAAATAATGAAGGCGTCTACTGGGGGGGGGGGGGGGGGGGTCACACATAGCTTCTACTCATTAAAAATGAAGTACATTCTGTTCAGTGGGTGCTAGACCTAGCATACGATGATTGGAAAATTTCATTGAGCCAATGTCATAAAAATACGAAAAAGACATCTTGAAATTTGCTACGTGATGCTCAAACGCAGGGGTGCAACAGCTGTTCTGATTGCGTCAATTTTATAAAATTGCTCATTTGTGTGCCGAGCTGTGCCAAAACCATAAAATTTGCCCAAATTGTGCCACGCTGCGCCAAAATGCCCGACGGCCCTCAAAATTTTCTCGTTTGCCCTAATGTGAGCGAGAAATGGAGACCATTTTAGCCACTTGTAGTTTGCATCATCAGTCCATGCGGGCAGACCCTAACCATAAACCGCAGTGTAAGACAGCTGCTCATTATTTAAAGACAGTCGAAAAACTCTATCAACCAGATGTAGTTACAACGCCACGTGCCGGTCGGTTTGCTGACCGCAGCAGATATATTTAACGGCGGGACGACGCAACGACAACACAAAAGATGTGTTGCCGTAGCCAGCAACACTTCGTTGGAAATATGAATTTTCTAGTCATCAAGTGCTGCCATGGCATCTTAGGAACCATTAGGAAATAAAGCTGTAAGTGTTCAAGCTCTCAGCATATCGAGCTTGTACACTACCAGCTTTACAGCCAGTTCATGCCGTGACGTCAGTTGCCATAGCAACACCACATGCGATAGATATCCGGTGCCATTGCGAAGCCAACTGGCAGGTTGGTCTCGCAATGGTTTGATTAGATTGCTTTATCTGGTCAAACGCGCCTTGCAAGCAAGCCAAAAATTGTGCCCTAAACCTAACTTCTTCATGAAAAAAAAATGAAGGGAAGGAGGGGGGGGGGGGGGTTGTGGTTCGAAATTTCTTGGTCTTGTTCTAACCTGTGCAGAAACACCGCTTAAGCCACCTTCGCATAGTACATGATGGCCTGTGAAAAAGCCTTATAATATTTGGAAGGGGCTTGTAGTAGTCTCTAGACACTTTGCAGTTTGTTCAATCACTGATGTATATATATGCCACATATTAGTCAGTAGGAAAAGTTACTGGCAAAATTATTTGGGGTACAATATGACATCTCTACAGCTGTAAAAAATCCGTTTTTTTCTAGTTTTAGGAATCTCATGGTCACCATCTGGGGAAATCCACATTTGAATTCTCAAACGATTTGACAGGCCTGGTGACTTCTAATGTGGACCTTATGATTGTTTGCGGAGTGGGGTGATTAAAGAAATTACTACTTTTTGAAATTGGAGTGCACATATTCACTGTGCATGATTTAGGGAATGTTAAATGGCTTGCACATAAATATATATTTTTAAGTCTAAGCCTTCTTTCTCAAGTTGCTCAAAATTCGGTCTTTCGTGGTAAAAAAAAAATGAATGTTTTTTCGCTTGTAACCTGCTACAAATTTAAATTTTAGTGCTCCAAAAAGAAAATTTTGCTGCTTTGAAAATTCAAATTTTAGTGCTCCAACTTCTAGTTCAGCTGTCGCACCCTGGCAAATGTTTAAGCACGAAATTTACCATTAAAATGTTGACCTTGATTTTTGTTCATTATTAATGAAATGATGACAGTGAAACTTGTAGCATTAGAGATTTCAGACCACAGTTTGTTCATCTAAGTCAAGCAATTGTTTCTCTTTATTGTCCCGACTATATCTACTTGCGGCGAGTCTGGAGGCGCACGCTTGCTTTATTTGCGGACTGTGTACAGAAAGGAGGTTGTGCTTCTACCTATTGCTGCAATCTTGTTCCAAACTAACTCGCCGCCGTCCATTGGAAAAAAAAGGCTAGCGCACTCAAATAATGCTCAGGTTCATTTCTACTTTTGCACTTTCCTGTGTTACCAACGCAATGGAAACATGGTAGGAAGCATATATGACACCTTTTGCTGATACTTCAAGACAGGAGTGAATTGATAAATATTCCATTCTGCACGCACGTACCATTGTGCATTGGGTTCAGAAGGCTTGGCCACAAAATCTTTCACAAACTGGCAGAGGAAATGATAGACAACATAATCTTTTCTTTTTTTCTGAGAAAAATTGTTTTGGAAACGTTTACTTCGAATTCGTATGCGGCAGCCAGTGCCCATGAAAATGATAAATTGGCACATTCTTGTTCAAGGTATCACATTTCGTGCTTATTGAAATAAGTACTTCATTAAGGTGAAAGTAAAAGCATAAGAGGGATGGTCACTATTTCTCACAAGTAGGTGTGAATAGCACTCGCAATAGCAGGAGTAATAGCAGTAGTAATAAGAATGTCAATGAAAATAATATTTGTTCAAAATAAAAACACAAAATTTGGAGACATGAAAGATCATGTTGTGATGCAGTTTTGGAAAGTCGTTTTAGTAAAGAAAAAAAAAACCAAGCCCGCACAATCCCACATGCAATCTTCAGTGCCGATTAAAAAATGTGAAACATTTTCTCATGCAATAAGGCTCTCCAGAGACGCACAGGAACAATATAATTTTATAGAATCAAAAAATGTCCTCATTAGTACTAATATATTTTCATTGCACCTGAAGAAAAAAAAAGCACCGTTGGCAAAAATTTGTTGTGATGCTTTTAGCTGAAATAGCGACATTGTTTCTAACCAGAAATGCTTTTGTGTGGGCTTGTAAAGAAAGCGAGACGGCATGTCATTTCAATCCGTCAACATTTTTATGCAATTAACTAGAAGAATCTGGGAAAAAGTTTCAGAAGTAATTAGCGCCGACGCTTTTGCGTGACTCTTGTCCACACTTTCCGAACAGGCCAGCAGCAGTGAATCTTCAATGTATTGCTCAATAATCGAGTGTTATTGTCAAGGATTATTATTCGAGGAAGTTCGTTCACTGATATATTTACGAAAGACGCCATAGTTGAAGGCTCTGGGAGTTTTGACCATGTGGAGTTCTTTAACGTGCACCTAAATATTAAATTTAGGTGCACGTTTAGGTGCACGTTATAATAAATTTAGGTGTACGGGCGTCTCGACGCCCACGCACTCCGCATGCGGGCGTCGAGAGTTGGCTCTCGACGCCCACATGCGGAGTGCGCGGACACTGTGTAAAAACAACTATATTTTACTCGCAGTGGCTGCTTAGGCCATAAAAGCAGGGAGCGAGCGAGCGCCTACAGACCAGCTGTGATCTACCACCCATTCGTTATATTGTTCCCTTCACAATTGATCAGGTAATCGTGCATGTACCCAAATACATGCTGCCAAACCATCTGATATTGCTGTCCCATTTCATCTTGTTGGCATCACTTAAAGGAGTACTGAGACAAATTTTCAATATTTAGGAATATTGGTTCTATAGAAGACGATTGGTTTCAAAAAGACAGTTTTTATTGCGTGGGAAAACATCGCATATGTTTTTAATACCTCTACTTTTAAAAGACACTACCAATTTCGATATCAAGTGGGTGGCTTCTCTGTGATATGACAAGGCAGTGTGACGTTGCAGGAACTTGGCAATTTGCTACGTACTAATGGCAGAAAAGCGATCTGCTCGTGGTACATATAAACCATGAGTGCATTGTCCCTATTGACCATAACAGTGATTTCTGTGATTCAGGCTGCATGGAAACTCCGTTTTCCAACTCGGAGGAACCTTGTTGACTCGTCATGATGATGTCCACTCCATTGTGTCCAATACGTTGGAACAAAAACTTTAAAGTCAAAGTAACTATCTCATGCACGCTGGCTGACTATTGTGTGGCAAGTGGTAATGCTGCTTGCATACCGAGGAAACTAAAAATGTCCCTTTTGCGATGTCTCAAAATTGTCTCGGTACACGTTTTAAAGACACTAAAACCAAAAACATTTTACGCGTATTAGTGATGTACAATTTCTCAATCCAGGAAATAGCACCCTTACCGCGAAACGACGCTTGGTAATTGAGATAACGCACCAAAAGAAAATGTGGGTGGAGACGCTCACTTAATATTTTCGCACGAAACCAGGTGACATCATAAAATTCAAACACGTGTACTGGGTCTCATGTAAATATTGATTCATCAAAATTATGTACACTGTTATCTGTCGGTGTGATGGACCTATGATACAAAATTTCAGAAATATTCATCAAGCCAATGTTGCGAAAATACAATTCATTTTCAAAATTTAGCATCACAAAATAAAAAATAAACTTCATCCCTAATATTTTCTTCGCTGAAAATGAACTTGTGGCTTGAGAGGTCTCTGTGTGCCGCGTGTCAGTCTAAACTGAGACATTAGTTCTCTTTAGTGTACCTTCAAGAAAATATTGCCAACTGCTGGTACAACTGCTGGAGTCACTACAAACATTGCTTTGAAGCAATATTTGATTTTATTGAATTACTAGCTTTTAGTCAAATTACTAACTTATCAATCTCTCGTAAGGACGAAGATAGAATACGCATCAGCCATTTGGAGCCCGCATCAAGCATATCTCATCGATCAACTCGAGTCACTTCAAAATCAAGCCACACGATTTATTCATTCTACGTACTCTTATGACGTCAGCATATCAGCACTGAAAGCAGAATCTGGCCTATCATTGCTTGCATCTCGTCGCCGCATTTCTAGTCTTTCCCATTTTCACAAGTTTTTTTACAGCTCGCTCGGCAGGCCACCATACATTCTTCCTCCGGCACGCATCTCCCATCGCACTGGTCACCCGCAACAAGTTGAGCGGCCGCGTACGCGCACCGTCACTTTTTCGTCCTCATTCTTTTTTCGTGCAGCTACGGACTGGAACGGCCTTTCTAACGAAATCACCGCCATAACCTGTCCTACCACCTTTTTGAACACCGTAACAAATTACCTTGCATTGTAAAAAAAAATGGCTTTCACGTTTTCATATATGTACCCACCCCGTATGTAATACCCCTTCAATGGGGTCTTTAAGGTAATAAAATGAAATGAAATGAAATGAAACATGAGAGGTTCACTGACATTTTAGTCCTATCACTTCATTGAACTCGGCCTTGTCGTTGACCCTTGTGTTCTAGCGACTTAACAGCAGTCTTGAGTTCTTTTTGGGGCAAGGCATAGCATTATTGTGATCCCTTTTTTGTGCCCAATGCAGGGGCTATCGTGATATTTCTGCGGCAGAATAATCCGAAGACATGCAGTGAATTTAGCTTAGATGTCGAAGACCTGTACTACGATGAAATCGGGTTACGTTGTGACAGATTTTTTATGTTTTTTTCTCTTGCTGCAGAATCGTCAATATAAAGGCAAATGAAGAATGGCAGAACGTTCATAAAATATTTCCTCACACTACGGAGTGTTCTACTGATCCCAATTTTCAATACAAATGGCTCTATTGTGGTGGGGAGGTGGGGTGGGGCAAATGACTCTACATCGTGTGGGCAGCTTTGTGACAATGTTGTTTTTGGCTGAGCATGATTGAGAAAAAAGGCTAGCACAAAGTGACACAATGAAAAGTTCATTAGAGTTATCTACAACTGTTTTCTGTTCTAGCAACCTCACAGTTGTATGAAAATTTATTCATACATGTGCCTCCGCAATCAAGATGTTTTACCTCAAAGATACCTTGTTTTGCTCGATTGGTGATTGGCTGGAAATGAAACGAGCACATTATGCAACAAACGGCATTGTAAACTTTTATTTTGTCTGGCCCACTGAGCGTTGAGTAGTGAAGTTCAAGACTAGCATAGTTTCCATGCGTCCGTCCATTTAACCACCTTCAGCAAACTTCATCTGGTGCATGTAGTGAACAAAACGATAGGCAGGTAGTCTTTTTTTTTGTAAACGGTTGCGTGTAAAGGAAAAGTGAATTGCTCACAACACTTGTGCAGGCCACGTTCATACGCCTCTGGGCTGTCTAAAAGATACTCTTGCGGTAAAAACTCGATGCTGAAGTGCCTCTGCTTAACTTAATTTGTGCAAAAGACAGGGTTCTTGTTACAAAGGAGCAGATTACTCAAAGCTTAGCTTTATGGAGCCAGCCAATTCAGTAGGCGTTTTTCTCACTTGCTGCTGTGGCTAAGTAACATCGGAATTTGTGCATTGCTAGAGAAGTATCAAATGTCTTCGACGTTTACTTGTTGTTTAGTTCACCTAACACGCAGTTTCAGTTTTTTCCGCTTCCCTGTGTCGGCCTAAAATAAACATGTCTGTTCAACATCGATAATTGCTAGGCTTTAATGTGCCAACAAGATATCATTCTGAGGTACGCTGCAGTGTGCGTACAAAGATTGTGACCGCTTGGGGTTCTCCAATGTGCACATAGCATTTTGGTTCGCGGGTGTTCTTTTTATATTTCGTCCCCACCTAAATGCAGCCGTTATGGTCAGGAAATCCATCCCGCGCTATCAACCATACGACCGCGACACCACCCGTGCTATGCTGTCACAGTTGTTCGCCTGATCAACATCAACGTACATGCATTCCACAGACAGGGTGTACATATGCCGCCAGAAAAAGTGATGCTGCAGCCTCTACTTATTCGTTTTTTTATTATAGAAGTGCGCAGTGTAGTATCGTCGCCGCACGGGCATATAAGCCAGTACTACAATAGCACAATGTCCCAACCAGGAAATGATCACGAGGAAGTTGCCGTCACTGCACAACACTGTTTCTTCAATGCCACATGCATAGATGCAGTCCGCTTTGCAGAGCTCCTCTCTATTTTTAAGTATTATTTATGTGAGAGTAGCCTTCTGACAGTTTTTTTTAAGCCTCAGTACAGTATTACTGGCGCAATGGCTTTTAGAGCTTATCGTTCCAGAATGAAGCACGGTAGCGCCAAGAGTACGTTCTCTCTCTGCAGCCGGTTCGCAAATGGCTGTATTGTGTCGCGAGTTTCTGTCAAGTACGGTTTTTTGGTGAGCTACCTATCCAGTCCTGGTCTCCTATAAAACCAAGACTTCAGATCATGCAAGTCTCCAAAAGCACATGAAATTTCGGAGGTTTATTTATAGCGAAAAGAACAACGTAGGAAACCACATCAGCACATCTTTCATAGCCTTTGGAGATACCATTTTAAACTTGGGACAGGAGCCTTGCACTAATCCACAAGTGTCAGTGCTGAAATTGGGTTAGCATAGATTCTTTCATCTTGTGTTGTCTATCTGGTGGTCTGTCATCCTCTTGTGCAGTATTAGCTGACGTGTGCCGAAGAATAATCCAGAGTTGAAAGTTCGTGCAGTCGTGTGTCTTGTTGCCCTGTTATCAATTTATACAGCCATAGGCTATAGCTGCAGACTAGTTCACCTGTCATGCAACCCTGTAAATCATGTGTAGAAATCACGAAAGACCTGGTGTATGTTTGTCAATTAGTCAAACAAGCTTGTTTTAATCAACTTTAAATGAAATCTATTCCTGAATTTTTTGGTCTGTGGCAGATTTTTTTTGCCCAATGACTGTTGAAGTATTTGTTCATTTTATTCCATAATGGCCACATGGCATTTGATCTGGATAGTACATTATAACATCTACTGTTATTGTTGTTCATTGTTTTTGCTTGCATATATGTTATACTGCAGTGCTTAGAACTTATCTTGAGGTGTTTATTTCAATTTACGTATGCAGGTGTCTGAAAAAGCACAGCGTTTCATCAAGACATGGCTGTTGAAGTTTGTTGGCCTTGATGGAGGTTAGGAAAGGCACTTTATAGATGTGTTCATAGATTTGCAGCCCGGTCGCTGCTGCCCCTTGGAGCAGGGATCTGCGACAGCCTGTGATGGTTGGTTTCTTGCCCAATCGCTGCTTGCAGGACCCTTGGAAGCCTACTTTCATTGCCTCATCTGCTGCTGCAGCCTCTGAGTCATTGCCCAACCTCTGCTTCCCTGGCCAGCCCTATGCCGATAAAGCCTTGCTGTACTCGCCTCCTAGTTTGGGCTTCATTACTGAACTGCAGCAACTTGAAAAGCCGAACTGAAATAAATAGTTTGGCTTAGTATACTCAGAAATAAGGTTACAAAATATTGTGTTCTGGTATTCTTATTTATAGATTGCTAGTGTGCGGAATATTTGCACGGAGCAGTTACTTTAGTTAATGTTTTTTTAGCTAATACATAATAGAACAGCCCATTCTCGCGAAAATGAAGAAAAATGTATGTCTTATGCTCTACATGTGGGGAGGATAATAGGCAATGCAAGAAAAAAGGCGAAATTGGACGATTTAGTGAAATCCTGTAGTGCTTCTACACTAGTCATCCAGTGGTCAGTCGCCTTGAAGTATACTACGCTGCCAAGCTCGTACGGGGCGCTATAAGCTGCTAGAGGTGATTCTGGGGATGTAATGTAAAGTCCACCAGCAAAGAAATGCCAGTAGTATAAAGCCCATATTATTCACGGTGTAAAATTGGCAAGCCAATGGTAGCCAATATTCGTCGTAAAGTGAATGCTGGCGCAATACCGGCATTTCATTGGCTACAAAGTGGCCCGAGATTGGCCCTATGCTGGATGTATGTTGGCAACTGCGTCGGTGAAAGGACGGGCCTTCATTGGCATGTGTAGAGTGGGCCGCCGTCGGCTGGGTGTCGGCAAATGCAACGGCAGGACGTCGGCCCCAGGTTGGCTTGAACGGCGGTCCTACATCGGTAGAAGTTGATCGTTGCCGATTTGCCAACCTTGGGCCAATATTGCAGCGACGTTAGCCAATACCGGTCCAAGATCGGTCCATCGCCGGAGTGCTGCCTGGGTTAGGTTAGGTTGAGTTATGTTCAAGCTAGGTAGCGTCGTGAAACTACCGAAAACGACGACATCTAACGAGATAGTGTTGGTTTGTAGCGAGTGCAAAACTGCGATAGGTGAAATAATGTGAAAGCACACAAAACGACATTGAACTAGACAGATACTGCGTCTTGTACCGTTACAAGGGCGAAACTGCTATATTGTGGTATTCTCGTGAAAGCGCATGCAAGAATCGTGAAACTTTAAAGAACGATGTCATTAGCGAGATACAGCGTTCTGTAGTGTACTAAGTTGGTGAAAAACTGTGAGGTCATGATAATATCGCAATTGTGAACCAAACAGTGTAACAGAGCGTTTTTAAATACAAGCGCGAAGGTTAGGTTAGGTTAAGTTATGAAGCGTCATAAAACCGCAATAAACAATTTCAGCTATTGAGATGCAGTGTTTTTCACCATTACAAGTCGGACACTGCGATATCTAATGTGAAAGTGCATGAAACCGTTGTAATGTTGCAAAAAGCATTGTAAAGTAGCGAATAAAATGTTTTCTAGTGCTAGAAGTGCAAAGGTTAGGTTAGGTTGAGTTATGTTAGTTCAAGCTAGGTAGTGTCGTGAAGCCACCAAAAACGACGTCATCTAACGAGATAGTGTTGTTTTGTTGCGAAAACGAAACTGCTATAGGTGAGTTATTGTGAAAGCACACAAAACGGCGTCAACTAGCCAGATACTGCGTCTTGTACTGTTACAAGTGCGAAACTGCTATATTGTGTTATTCTCGTGAAAGCGCAAGCAAGCATCGTGGAACCTTAAAGAACGATGTCATTTAGCGGGATACAGCGTTCTGTACTGTACTAAGTGGGTGAAAAAATGTGCGGTCATGCAAATATCGTAATTGTGAACGAAACAGTGTAACAGAGCGTTTTTAGATACAAGTGCGAAGGTTAGGTTAGGGTATGAAGCGTCATAAAACCGCATTAAACAATGTCAACTAATGATACGCAGCGTTTTTCACAACTACAAGTCGGAAACTGCGATATCTAATGTGAAAGCACATGAAACCATCGTATTGTTGCAGAAAGCACTGTAAAGTAGCGAGTAAAACGTTTTCTAACGATAGAAGTGCGAAGGTTAGGTTAGGTTAAGTTAGTTTAAGCTAGGTAGCGTCGTGAAACCACCAAAAACTACGTCATCTAACGAGATAGTGTTGTTTTAATGCGAGTACGAAACTGCGATAGGTGAAATGTTGTGAAAGCACAAAAAACGGCATGAATAAGCCAGATACTGCGTGTTGTACCGTTACAAGTGCGAAACTGCTATACTGTGATATTCTCGTTAAAGCGCATGCAAGCATCGTGAAACCTTAAAGAACGATGTCATTTAGCGAGATACAGCGTTCTGTACTGTCATGGATTGGTGAAAAACTGTGAGGTCATGCAAATATCCTAATTGTGAACGAAACAGTGTAATAGAGTGTTTTTAGATACAAGTGCGAATGTTAGGTTAGGTTAAGATATCAACCGCCGTAAAACCGCATTAAACAATGTCACTTAGTGAGGTGCAGTGTTTTTCACGATTACAAGTCGGGATCTGCGATATCTAATGTGAAAATGCAAGAAACCGTCGTAATGTTGCAAAAGGCATAGTGAAGTAGCGAATAAAACGTTTTCTAACGCTAGAAGTGCAAGGATAGGTAAGGTTGAGTTATGTTAGTTCAAGCTAGGTAGCGTCGTGAAGCCACCAAAAACGACGTCATCTAACGAGATAGTGTTGTTTTGTTGCGAGTACGAAACTGCGATAGGTGAGTTATTGTGAAAGCACACAAAACGGCGTGAAGTAGCCGGATACTGCGTCTTGTACTGTTACAAGTGCGAAACTGGTATATTGTGTTATTCTCGTGAAAGCGCATGCAAGCATCGTGGAACCATAAAGAACGATGTCATTTAGCGGGATACAGCGTTCTTTACTGTCATAGATTGGTGAAAAACTGTGAGGTCATGCAAATATCCTAATTGTGAACGAAACAGTGTAATAGAGTGTTTTTAGATACAAGTGCGAATGTTAGGTCAGGTTAACATATGAACCGTCGTAGAACCGCATTAAACAATGTCACTTAGTGAGATGCAGTGTTTTTCACCTTTACAAGTCGGAAACTGCGATATCTATGTGAAAGCGCATGAAACCGTCTTAATGTTGCAGAAAACACTGTAAAGTAGCGAGTAAAACGTTTTCTAACGCTAGAAGTGCGAAGGTTAGGTTAGGTTGAATTGTGTTAGTTTAAGCTAGGTCGCGTCGTGAAACCACCAAAAATGACGTCATCTATTGAGATAGTGTTGTTTTTTTGCGAGTACGAAACTGGATAGGTGAAATACTCTGAAAGCGCACAAAACGGCATGAGCTAGCCGGATACTGCGTCTTGTACCGTTACAAGTGCGAAACTGCTAATTTGTGATAATCTCGTGAAAGCGCATTCAAGCATCGTGAAACCTTAAAGAACGATGTCATGTAGCTAGATACAGCGTTTTGTACTGTACTAGTTGGTGAAACACTGTAAGGTCATGCAAATATCGTAATTTTGAACGAAACAGTGTAATAGAGCGTTTTTAGATACAAGTGAAAAGGTTAGGTTAGGTTAAGTCAAGAAGCGACAAAAAACCGCGTCAAACAATGTCAGCTATTGAGATGCAGTGTTTTTCACGATTACAAGTCGGGAACTGCGATATCTAATGTGAAAGCGCATGAAACCGTCGTAACATTGTAGAAAGCATTGTAAAGTAGCGAGTAAAACGTTTTCTAACGCTAGAGATGCGAAGGTTAGGTTAGGTTGAGTTATGTTATTTTAAGCTAGGTAGCGTCGTTAAACCACCAAAAACGACGTCATCTAATGAGTTAGTGTTGTTTTGTTGCGAGTGCGAAACTGCGATATGTGAAATATTGTGAAAGCACACATACCGGCACGAACTAACCGGATACTGCGTCTTTTACTGTTACAAGCGCGAAACTCCTATTGTGATATTCTCGTGAAAGTGCTTGCAAGCATCGTGAAACCTTAAAAAAACGATGTCATTTAGCGAGATACAGCGTTCTGTACTGTAATAGATTGGTGAAAAACTGTGAGGTCATGCAAATATCGTAATTGTCAACGAAACAGTGTAACCAAGTGTTTTTAGATACAAGTTCGAAGGTTAGGTTAGATTAGGTTATGAAGCGTCATAAAACCGCATTAAACAATGTCACTTAGTGAGATGTAGCGTTTCTCACCATTACAAGTTGGGAACTGCGATATCTAATGTGAAAGCGCATGAAACCGTCGTAATGTGGTAGAAAGCATTGTAAAGTAGCGAGTAAAACGTTTTCTAACGATGGAAGTGCGAAGGTTAGGTTAGGTTAAGTTAGTTTAAGCTAGGTAGCGTCGTGAAACCACCAAAAACGACGTCATCTAACAAGATAGTTTTGTTTTATTGCGAGTACGAAACTGCGATAGGTGAAATGTTGTGAAAGCACACAAAACGGCATGAACAAGCCAGATACTGCGTGTTGTACCGTTACAAGTGCGAAACTGCTATACTGTGATATTCTCGTTAAAGCGATTGCAAGCATCGTGAAACCTTCAAGAACGATGTCATTTAGTGAGATACAGCGTTCTGTACTGTACTAGGTTGGTGAAAAACTGTGAGGTCATGCAAATATCGTAATTGTGAACGAAACAGTGTAATAGAGCGTTTTTAGATACAAGCGCGAATGTTAGGTTAGGTTATGAAGCGTCATAAAACCGCAATAAACGATTTCAGCTATTGAGAAGCAGTGTTTTTCACCATTACAAGTCGGAAACTGCGATATATAATGTGAAAGCGCATGAAACCGTCGTAATGTTGCAGAAAGCATTGCAAAGTAGCGAGTAAAACGTTTTCTAACGCTAGAGATGCGAAGGTTAGGTTGAGTTATATTATTTGAAGCTAGGTAGCGTCGTTAAACCACCAAAAACGACGTCATCTAACGAGTTAGTGTTGTTTTGTTGCGAGTGCGAAACTGCGATATGTGAAATATTGTGAAAGCACACATAACGGCACGAACTAGCCAGATACTGCGTCTTGTACTTTTACAAGCGCGAAACTGCTAATGTGATATTCTCGTGAAAGTGCTTGCAAGCATCGTGAAACCTTAAAGAACGATGTCATTTAGCGAGATACAGCGTTCTGTACTGTACTAAGTTGGTGACAAAACTTTGAGGTTATGCAAATATCGTAATTGTCAACGAAACAGTGTAACCGAGCCTTTTTAGATACAAGTGCAAAGGTTAGGTAACTTAAGTCATTGAGCGACAAAAAACCGCATCAAACAATGTCAGCTATGGAGATGCATTGTTTTTCACCATTACAAGTCGGGAACTGCGATATCTAATGTGAAAGCGCATGAAACTGTCGTAACGTTGTAGAAAGCGTTGTAAAGTAGCGAGTAAAACGTTTTTTAACGATAGAAGTGCGAAGATTATGTTAGGTTGAGTTATGTTAGTTTAAGCTAGGTAGCGTCGTGAAACCACCAAAAACGACGTCGTCTAACGAGATAGTGTTGTTTTATTGCGAGTACGAAACTGCGATAGGTGAAATATTGTGAAAGCACACAAAATGGCATGAACTAGCCAGATAGTGCGTCTTGTACCGTTCCAAGTGCGAAACTGCTATATCATGAGATTCTCGCGAAAGCGCATGAAAGCATCGTGATACCTTAAAGAACGATGTCATTTAGCGAGATACAGCGTTCTGTACTGTACTAGGTCGGTGAAAAACTGTGAGGTCATGCAATTATCGTAATTGTGAACGAAACAGTGTAATAGAGCGTTTTTAGATACATGCGCGAATGTTAGGTAAGGTTAAGATATGAACCGTCGTAAAACCGCATCAAACAATGTCACTTAGTGGGATGCAGTGTTTTTCAATATTACAAGTTGGGAACTGCGATATCTAATGTGAAAGCCTCCGAAACCGTCGTAATGTTGTAGAAAGCATTGTAAAGTAGCGAGTACAACGATTTCTCACGATAGAAGTGCGAAGGTTATGATAGGTTGAGTTAGTTTAGGCTAGGTAGCGTCGTAAAACCACCAAAAACGACGTCATCTAACGAGATAGTGTTGTTTAATTGCGAGTACGAAACTGCGATAGGTGAAATATTGTGAAAGCACACAAAACGGCATTAACAAGGCAGATACTGCGTCTTGTACTGTTACAAGAGCGAAACTGCTATATAGTGATATTCTCGTTAAAGCGCATGCAAGCATCGTGAAACCTTAAAGAACGCTGTCATTTAGCGAGATACAGCGTTCTGTACTGTACTAGGTTGGTGAAAAACTGTGAGGTCATGCAAATATCGTAATTGTGAACGAAACAGTGTAATAGAGCGTTTTTAGATACAAGCACGAATGTTAGGTAAGGTTATGAAGCGTCATAAAACCACAATAAAAAATTTCAGCTATTGAGATGCAGTGTTTTTCAGCATTACAAGTCGGAAACTGCGATATCTAATGTGAAAGCGCATGAAACCGTCGTAATGTTGCAGAAAGCACTGTAAAGTAGCGAGAAAAACGTTTTCTAACGCTAGAAGTGCGAAGGTTAGGTTAGGTTGAGTTGTGTTAGGTCAAGCTAGGTCGCGCCGTGAAACCACCCAAAATGACGTCATCTATTGAGATAGTGTTGTTTTTTTGCGAGTACGAAACTGGATAGGTGAAAAATTGTGAAAGCACACAAAACGGCATGAACTAGCCGAGTACTGCGTCTTGTACTGTTACAAGTGCGAAACTGCTATTTTGTGATATTCTCGTGAAAGCGCATGCAAGCATCGTGAAACCTTAAAGAACGATGTCATCTAGCTAGATACAGCGATCTGTACTGTACTAGTTGGTGAAACACTGTAAGGTCATGCAAATATCGTAATTGTGAACGAAACAGTGTAATAGAGCGTTTTTAGATACAAGTGCAAAGGTTAGGTTAGGTTAAGTCATTGAGTGACAAAAAACCGCATCAAACAATATCAGCTATTGAGATGCAGTGTTTTTCACCATTACAAGTCGGAAACTGCGATATCTAATGTGAAAGCGCATGAAACCGTCGTAACGTCGTAGAAAGCGTTGTAAAGTAGCGAGTAAAACGTTTTTTAACGATAGAAGTGCGAAGATTATGTTAGGTTGAGTTATGTTAGTTTAAGCTAGGTAGCGTCGTGAAACCACCAAAAACGACGTCGTCTAACGAGATAGTGTTATTTTATTGCGAGTACGAAACTGCGATAGGTGAAATATTGTGAAAGCACACAAAATGGCATGAACTAGCCAGATAGTGCGTCTTGTACCGTTCCAAGTGCGAAACTGCTATATTATGATATTCTCGCGAAAGCGCATGAAAGCATCGTGATACCTTAAAGAACGATGTCATTTAGCGAGATACAGCGTTCTGTACTGTACTAGGTTGGTGAAAAACTGTGAGGTCATGCAAATATTGTAATTGTGAACGAAACAGTGTAATAGAGCGTTTTTAGATACAAGCGCGAATGTTAGGTAAGGTTAACATATGAATTGTCGTAAAACCGCATTAAACAATGCCACTTAGTGAGATGCAGTGTTTTTCACCATTACAAGTCGGGAACTGCGATATCTAATGTGAAAGCGCATGAAACCGTCGTAATGTTGTAGAAAGCATTGTAAAGTAGCGAGTAAAACGTTTTCTAACGATAGAAGTGCGAAGGTTAGGTTAGGTTAAGTTAGTTTAAGCTAGGTAGCGTCGTGAAACCACCAAAAACGACGTCATCTAACGAGATATTGTTGTTTTATTGCGAGTACGAAACTGCGATAGGTGAAATATTGTGAAAGCACACAAAACGGCGTGAGCTTGCCAGACAATGCGTCTTGTACTGTTACAAGTGCGAAACTGGTATAGTGTGTTATTCTCGTGAAAGCGCATGAAAGCATCGTGAAACCTTAAAGAACGATGTCGTTTGGCGAGATACAGCGTTCTGTACTGTACTAGGTTGGTGAAAAACTGTGAGGTCATGCAAATATCGTAATTGTGAACGAAACAGTGTAATGGAACGTTTTTAGATACAAGCGCGAATGTAAGGTAAGGTTAAGATATGAACCGTCGTAAAACCGCATTAAACAATGTCACTTAGTGAGATGCAGTGTTTTTCACCATTACAAGTTGGGAACTGCGATATCTAATGTGAAAACCTCCGAAACCGTCGTAATGTTGTAGAAAGCATTGTAAAGTAGCGAGTAAAACGTTTTCTAACGCTAGAGATGTGAAGGTTAGGTTAGGTTGAGTTATTTTATTTTAAGCTTGGTAGCGTCGTTAAACCACCAAAAACGACGTCATTTAACGAGTTAGTGTTGTTTTGTTGCGAGTGCGAAACTGCGATATGTGAAATATTGTGAAAGCACACATAACGGCACGAACTAGATAGATACTGCGTCTTGTACTGTTACAAGCGCGAAACTGCTATTGTGATATTCTCGTGAAAGTGCTTGCAAGCATCGTGAAACCTTAAAGAACGATGCCATTTAGCGAGATACAGCGTTCTGTACTGTACTAGGTTGGTGAAAAAAACTTTGAGGTCATGCAAATATCGCAATTGTCAACGAAACAGTGTAACCGAGCGTTTTTAGATACAAGTACGAAGGTTAGGTTAGATTAAGTTATGAAGCGTCATAAAACCGCATTAAACAATGTCAGCCAATGAGATGTAGTGTTTTTCACCATTACAAGTCGGAAACTGCAATATCTAATGTGAAAGTGCATGATACCGTCGTAATGTTGCAGAAAGCACTGTAAAGTAGCGAGTAAAATGCTTTCTAACGCTAGAAGTGCGAAGGTTAGGTTAGGTTTAGTTGTGTTAGTTTCAGCTAGGTCCCGTCGTGAAACCACCAAAAATGACGTCATCTAACGAGATAGTGTTGTTTTTTGCGAGTACGAAACTGGATAGGTGAAATATTGTGAAAGCGCACAAAACGGCCTGAACTAGCCGGATACTGCGTCTTGTACCGCTACAAGTGCGAGACTGCTATTTTGTGATATTTTCGTGAAAGCGCATGCAAGCATCGTGAAACCTTAAGGAACGATGTCATCTAGCTAGATACAGCGTTCTGTAACACTGTGAAACACTGTAAGGTCATGCAATTATCGTAATTGTGAACGAAACAGTGTAATAGAGCGTTTTTAGATACAAGTGCAAAGGATAGGTTAGGTTAAGTCATTGAGCGACAAAAAACCGCATCAAACAATGTCAGCTATTGAGATGCAGTGTTTTTCACCATTACAAGTCGGGAACTGCGATATCTAATGTGAAAGCGCATGAAACCGTCGTAACGTCGTAGAAAGCGTTGTAAAGTAGCGAGTAAAACGTTTTCTAACGATAGAAGTGCGAAGGTTAGGTTAGGTTAAGTTAGTTTAAGCTAGGTAGCGTCGTGAAACCACCAAAAACGACGTCATCTAACGAGATATTGTTGTTTTATTGCGAGTACGAAACTGCGATAGGTGAAATATTGTGAAAGCACACAAAACGGCGTGAGCTTGCCAGATACTGCGTCTTGTACTGTTACAAGTGCGAAACTGGTATAGTGTGTTATTCTCGTGAAAGCGCATGAAAGCATCGTGAAACCTTAAAGAACGATGTCGTTTGGCGAGATACAGCGTTCTGTACTGTACTAGGTTGGTGAAAAACTGTGAGGTCATGCAAATATCGTAATTGTGAACGAAACAGTGTAATGGAACGTTTTTAGATACAAGCGCGAATGTAAGGTAAGGTTAAGATATGAACCGTCGTAAAACCGCATTAAACAATGTCACTTAGTGAGATGCAGTGTTTTTCACCATTACAAGTTGGGAACCGCGATATCTAATGTGAAAACCTCCGAAACCGTCGTAATGTTGTAGAAAGCATTGTAAAGTAGCGAGTAAAACGTTTTCTAACGCTAGAGATGTGAAGGTTAGGTTAGGTTGAGTTATTTTATTTTAAGCTTGGTAGCATCGTTAAACCACCAAAAACGACGTCATTTAACGAGTTAGTGTTGTTTTGTTGCGAGTGCGAAACTGCGATATGTGAAATATTGTGAAAGCACACATAACGGCACGAACTAGATAGATACTGCGTCTTGTACTGTTACAAGCGCGAAACTGCTATTGTGATATTCTCGTGAAAGTGCTTGCAAGCATCGTGAAACCTTAAAGAACGATGCCATTTAGCGAGATACAGCGTTCTGTACTGTACTAGGTTGGTGAAAAAAACTTTGAGGTCATGCAAATATCGCAATTGTCAACGAAACAGTGTAACCGAGCGTTTTTAGATACAAGTACGAAGGTTAGGTTAGATTAAGTTATGAAGCGTCATAAAACCGCATTAAACAATGTCAGCCAATGAGATGTAGTGTTTTTCACCATTACAAGTCGGAAACTGCAATATCTAATGTGAAAGTGCATGATACCGTCGTAATGTTGCAGAAAGCACTGTAAAGTAGCGAGTAAAATGCTTTCTAACGCTAGAAGTGCGAAGGTTAGGTTAGGTTTAGTTGTGTTAGTTTCAGCTAGGTCCCGTCGTGAAACCACCAAAAATGACGTCATCTAACGAGATAGTGTTGTTTTTTGCGAGTACGAAACTGGATAGGTGAAATATTGTGAAAGCGCACAAAACGGCCTGAACTAGCCGGATACTGCGTCTTGTACCGCTACAAGTGCGAGACTGCTATTTTGTGATATTTTCGTGAAAGCGCATGCAAGCATCGTGAAACCTTAAGGAACGATGTCATCTAGCTAGATACAGCGTTCTGTAACACTGTGAAACACTGTAAGGTCATGCAATTATCGTAATTGTGAACGAAACAGTGTAATAGAGCGTTTTTAGATACAAGTGCAAAGGATAGGTTAGGTTAAGTCATTGAGCGACAAAAAACCGCATCAAACAATGTCAGCTATTGAGATGCAGTGTTTTTCACCATTACAAGTCGGGAACTGCGATATCTAATGTGAAAGCGCATGAAACCGTCGTAACGTCGTAGAAAGCGTTGTAAAGTAGCGAGTAAAACGTTTTCTAACGATAGAAGTGCGAAGGTTAGGTTAGGTTAAGTTAGTTTAAGCTAGGTAGCGTCGTGAAACCACCAAAAACGACGTCATCTAACGAGATATTGTTGTTTTATTGCGAGTACGAAACTGCGATAGGTGAAATATTGTGAAAGCACACAAAACGGCGTGAGCTTGCCAGATACTGCGTCTTGTACTGTTACAAGTGCGAAACTGGTATAGTGTGTTATTCTCGTGAAAGCGCATGAAAGCATCGTGAAACCTTAAAGAACGATGTCGTTTGGCGAGATACAGCGTTCTGTACTGTACTAGGTTGGTGAAAAACTGTGAGGTCATGCAAATATCGTAATTGTGAACGAAACAGTGTAATGGAACGTTTTTAGATACAAGCGCGAATGTAAGGTAAGGTTAAGATATGAACCGTCGTAAAACCGCATTAAACAATGTCACTTAGTGAGATGCAGTGTTTTTCACCATTACAAGTTGGGAACTGCGATATCTAATGTGAAAACCTCCGAAACCGTCGTAATGTTGTAGAAAGCATTGTAAAGTAGCGAGTAAAACGTTTTCTAACGCTAGAGATGTGAAGGTTAGGTTAGGTTGAGTTATTTTATTTTAAGCTT
This sequence comes from Rhipicephalus microplus, assembly GCF_043290135.1. Classification (NCBI taxonomy): domain Eukaryota; kingdom Metazoa; phylum Arthropoda; class Arachnida; order Ixodida; family Ixodidae; genus Rhipicephalus; species Rhipicephalus microplus. The sequence continues at coordinate 1,108,483 of NW_027464612.1, read as the reverse complement.
GGTAGCGTCGTTAAACCACCAAAAACGACGTCATTTAACGAGTTAGTGTTGTTTTGTTGCGAGTGCGAAACTGCGATATGTGAAATATTGTGAAAGCACACATAACGGCACGAACTAGATAGATACTGCGTCTTGTACTGTTACAAGCGCGAAACTGCTATTGTGATATTCTCGTGAAAGTGCTTGCAAGCATCGTGAAACCTTAAAGAACGATGCCATTTAGCGAGATACAGCGTTCTGTACTGTACTAGGTTGGTGAAAAAAACTTTGAGGTCATGCAAATATCGCAATTGTCAACGAAACAGTGTAACCGAGCGTTTTTAGATACAAGTACGAAGGTTAGGTTAGATTAAGTTATGAAGCGTCATAAAACCGCATTAAACAATGTCAGCCAATGAGATGTAGTGTTTTTCACCATTACAAGTCGGAAACTGCAATATCTAATGTGAAAGTGCATGATACCGTCGTAATGTTGCAGAAAGCACTGTAAAGTAGCGAGTAAAATGCTTTCTAACGCTAGAAGTGCGAAGGTTAGGTTAGGTTTAGTTGTGTTAGTTTCAGCTAGGTCCCGTCGTGAAACCACCAAAAATGACGTCATCTAACGAGATAGTGTTGTTTTTTGCGAGTACGAAACTGGATAGGTGAAATATTGTGAAAGCGCACAAAACGGCCTGAACTAGCCGGATACTGCGTCTTGTACCGCTACAAGTGCGAGACTGCTATTTTGTGATATTTTCGTGAAAGCGCATGCAAGCATCGTGAAACCTTAAGGAACGATGTCATCTAGCTAGATACAGCGTTCTGTAACACTGTGAAACACTGTAAGGTCATGCAATTATCGTAATTGTGAACGAAACAGTGTAATAGAGCGTTTTTAGATACAAGTGCAAAGGATAGGTTAGGTTAAGTCATTGAGCGACAAAAAACCGCATCAAACAATGTCAGCTATTGAGATGCAGTGTTTTTCACCATTACAAGTCGGGAACTGCGATATCTAATGTGAAAGCGCATGAAACCGTCGTAACGTCGTAGAAAGCGTTGTAAAGTAGCGAGTAAAACGTTTTTTAACGATAGAAGTGCGAAGATTATGTTAGGTTGAGTTATGTTAGTTTAAGCTAGGTAGCGTCGTGAAACCACCAAAAACGACGTCGTCTAACGAGATAGTGTTGTTTTATTGCGAGTACGAAACTGCGATAGGTGAAATATTGTGAAAGCACACAAAATGGCATGAACTAGCCAGATAGTGCGTCTTGTACCGTTCCAAGTGCGAAACTGCTATATCATGAGATTCTCGCGAAAGCACATGAAAGCATCGTGATACCTTAAAGAACGATGTCATTTAGCGAGATACAGCGTTCTGTACTGTACTAGGTCGGTGAAAAACTGTGAGGTCATGCAAATATCGTAATTGTGAACGAAACAGTGTAATAGAGCGTTTTTAGATACAAGCGCGAATGTTAGGTAAGGTTAAGATATGAACCGTCGTAAAACCGCATCAAACAATGTCACTTAGTGGGATGCAGTGTTTTTCAATATTACAAGTTGGGAACTGCGATATCTAATGTGAAAGCCTCCGAAACCGTCGTAATGTTGTAGAAAGCATTGTAAAGTAGCGAGTAAAACGATTTCTCACGATAGAAGTGCGAAGGTTATGTTAGGTTGAGTTAGTTTAGGCTAGGTAGCGTCGTAAAACCACCAAAAACGACGTCATCTAACGAGATAGTGTTGTTTAATTGCGAGTACGAAACTGCGATATGTGAAATGTTGTGAAAGCACACAAAACGGCATGAACAAGCCAGATACTTCGTGTTGTACCGTTACAAGTGCGAAACTGCTATACTGTGATATTCTCGTTAAAGCGCATGCAAGCATCGTGAAACCTTAAAGAACGATCTCATTTTGCGAGATACAGCGTTCTGTACTGTAATAGATTGGTGAAAAACTGTGAGGTGATGCAAATATTGTAATTGTGAATGAGACAGTGTAATAGAGTGTTTTAGATACAAGTGCGAATGTTAGGTTAGGTTAAGATATGAACCGTCGAAAAACTGCATTAAACAATGTCACTTAGTGAGATGCAGTGTATTTCACCATTTTCATTTTCATTTTCATTTATTTATACTGTTAGCCCAGAAGTGGGCCGTTTCAGGGTGGAAGTACAAACAATTATTTGCAAAAAGAAGTACCGTACAGGTCTCGAGATAATTTCTCGGTATTATTGTGACCAGCAACTCGAAGTTATACATAGCATACATAAATGGAACACACATGCGATGCAAGGGGATTTGCGGCCTGCAGCAGCCATGGCTAAGTCCTCGTTTTGATTTTTCTAGGTTCCTGCCTCCGTGTTCCTTTTGCTGCTTGGTCGCACACCGTCACCGAGGATTGGCACTGATTCATCCTTTCTGCGCCGTCACCACTCAAGAATGACATCATCCTCCCGCTGACGTCATAACGAATGTAGCGCCACCGGACACTACATAAAGACGCTGCCCACAGCTCTTTTTTGGGATTTGCGGCCAGCAGCAGCCATGGCTAAGTCCTCGTTTTGATTGTTCTAGGTTCCTGCCTCCGTGTTCCTTTTGCTGCTTGGTCGCACACCGTCACCGAGGATTGGCACTGATTCATTCTTTCTGCGCCGTCACCACTCAAGAATGACATCATCCTCCCGCTGACGTCATAACGAATGTAGCGCCACCGGACACTACATAAAGACGCTGCCCACAGCTCTTTCTTGGGATTTGCGGCCAGCAGCAGCCATGGCTAAGTCCTCGTTTTGATTGTTCTAGGTTCCTGCCTCCGTGTTCCTTTTGCTGCTTGGTCGCACACCGTCACCGAGGATTGGCACTGATTCATCCTTTCTGCGCCGTCACCACTCAAGAATGACATCATCCTCCCGCTGACGTCATAACGAATGTAGCGCCACCGGACACTACATAAAGACGCTGCCCACAGCTCTTTCTTGGGATTTGCGGCCAGCAGCAGCCATGGCTAAGTCCTCGTTTTGATTGTTCTAGGTAGGCATTTAGCCTTGCGCTCTTTACAGAACTGTATTTCTTGCATACTGCTGGCCGCTGATCCCCACTATTCCTTGTTGTGTTCTGTATCCTGGGCACTAGTATGGGTGTAGACGTGTCTACATACCGGGCACGCATCGGGTCGTTTGTGTCTTGTTGTAAGAACACAAGTTACCCTAGAGCTCGCTTCAATGGCGCGTGTAACTTGTTCCGCTTTGCTAGCCCGAGACCATGTGTTTTGTTGGTGAGCACGTGCCTTTCTTTGCTCCTACTCTGTGCTGGTGACGTGGAAGTGAACCCTGGTCCGAAGATTGATGACGTTCTAGCTTTGATGAAAGATTTTCATGAAGAAACTACAGCTACACTGACAGAAATAAAACAAAACATCGCAGGCATTAATGCTAAAATTCATGACATTGAGACAGGTCTGCAAAAGATATCGCAAATTGAGTCAACGTGCGAAGATGTAGGTGATTCAGTACGTGAAGTAAAATCAAGCATATCAAAAGTAAATGAAGATCTCGGTGATGTAGTAGACGATATAAATAACAGGATGAGGCGGAACAACCTCATCGTTAAAGGCCTTCCCGAGACCGACAAAGAAGACTACGAGGTAACAGAAAAAATTGTTAAAGAATTTTTTTCCGCGCACCTTGAGTTACAAGTTGGTGACATTGAACGCGCCCATCGCGTCGGTAAGCGACGCCCGCATTTTGACCGACCCATTATAATCAAATTTCTAAACTTTAAGTCCAAAACCGAGGTCTTGCGCAATGCCCCGAAACTGAAAAACTTAGATTTTCCCAAGGTTTGGATTGACGAAGATTTCTCGCCGAAGGTGCAGATGGCCCGTAAACGGTTGAGGGATTTTGCAAAGCTTAAGCGCAAAGGAAGCGAGCGTTATTCGGTTCGCTTTAACTGTTTGTACATTTGGGGCCGCGTTTTTCGATACAACTTTGTCACTGATAGCGTTGTCGAAGTAACTCCCAGACAGGAATTCACGGCCCATGCAATGAAACCCCAAGGCAGTTCTCTTAATGAAGTCTCTCCGCACCAACCTCTCGCTGATTGACAAACTACCTCTTCTAATCGAAACTCCACCTACAAATCTGAAGTAACGTTGCTCCGAATAAATTTTCGGAGCATTTTAAATAAGCTAGACACCCTAAATTCCTTCTTGTACACATGTTCCGCCGACATTTTGATCGGTACGGAAACATGGCTGTCGGCCGACATTTCGAACTCTGAACTTAACTTTCCTGCACAGTTTACAGTTTTTCGCAAAGATAGATCGGTATCTAAAGGAGGAGGAGTAATTATAGCTGTTAAACAAGAATTCCAACCGTCAGTTTTTGCTTACGACTCGTCCATCGAAGCAATTTGGGTTACTGCGCAGTCAGCTCACACTACCGTAATTATCGGTGCCTGCTACCGACCCCCCGATAGCGGTCCAGAGTTCGTCGTCTTGCTGAATGATTCACTCGAGTATGTGCATGCCCATTATCCAAATTCTGTTCTTATTCTCGGCGGCGACTTCAACTACCCAGGCATAGATTGGGCATCTTCTTCTGTCAGCAGTAACAGCTCCCACCGTCACGAATGCTTGCGTTTTCTACATTTGACACACGTCCACCTCATGACCCAGTTAGTAACAGAACCTACACGTGGCGATAACATTTTAGATTTACTTTTCACTAATAATTCCCAGGAAGCTCTTACCCACGTGCTTGAAGAAATAAGCGACCACAGAGTTGTCCATTGTTCACTATATCTACCACGCGCCGACAAATCAAAGGTAACTAAGCAGTTATTGAATTACGCATGTGCTGACATCGATAAGATGAACCGTATGTTAGATGATTTTATACCAATATTTGAGTCAAGCTTTGAACATCGCCCTACAAACGAAAATTGGCTTCAATTCCGTGACACACTAAAAAAATAGAAGAATGCTGCGTCCCGAAACTAACAATCAGCACCAAAACAAATGACCCGTGGTTCACACGCGATGTAAAAAGATGCCTAAATAGGAAGAAACGAGCTTTTAAAAGGGCTACACGAACTAATACTCCGGAAGATTGGCTTAGTTATAAAAATCTTTCAAAACAAGCGGAGGCCTCAATAAAAGAGGCCAAGGAAAAATATTTTAACTGCACCTTACCTAACCTTTTGAAAACTGACCCCCAGAAATTCTGGCGCGTGGTGAACCCTACAGCCTACCCTTCTGAGCCAACTCTACTGAGTGATCAAGGCCGTTGTCGCCAGAGGAAAGTGCTGAATTCTTCAATGAATTCTTTGCATCGGTGTTCACGGAAGAACTTCCACTAGACTCACTGGCACTGTTAAAACCTACCATTCACGACCCTTTTTCTTCGATTACAATAACTGAAAATGGTGTCGCACAAGCTGTACAACGCCTTCCTCATAAGACTAGCCCGGGGCCCGACGGAATTAGTGCCAAACTCCTAAAATTAACCCGCCACAGATCAGCGTATTTATTGTCGCTGATCTTTCAGCAGTCGCTTGACACGGGCTGTGTACCGGAAGACTGGAAATATGCCTTTGTTAAACCCATATACAAATCCGGCCAAAAGTCAAGTCCGAACAACTACCGTCCAATCTCTCTGACCTGTATATCTTGCAAGCTATTAGAACATATCATTTACTCGAAAATTATATCTCACTTGAACAAAAACAACGTCCTCATCCCAAACCAACACGGCTTTCGGGAAAAGCGCTCTTGCAACACCCAACTATTCGAATTGTTGACTGACTTGCACAAATCCATGCATAGCTCTGCTCCTACAGATGCTATTTTTATAGACCTTTCAAAGGCTTTTGATCGCGTCCAACATAACCGATTAATAACTAAAGTCCGTAACCTCCAGCTTGATCAGAAAACAATCCAATGGATTCAAGAGTTCCTCTGTAACCGGTCGCAATCGGTCAAACTTAACCACATAATTTCCAGAAAGTGCATGGTAAAATCCGGTGTCCCCCAGGGCTCTGTGCTCGGACCATTATTATTTTTGGTCTACATCAATGACATTGGATCTAATATTGTTTCTTCTCTACGCCTATTCGCAGATGATTGCGTTATATATAAGGAGATTACCGAACCGAATGACAGTAGCATCCTACAGTCAGATTTGTTAAAACTCGCAGAGTGGTGCAATTTGTGGCAGATGCACATCAACGCTGAAAAAACCAAACATATTAGATTTACTTCCGTAGCCAACCCCTCATCATCCGTCAGATACATAGTCAATAGCACCGTAATTGAGACCGTTTCATCCACAAAATACCTCGGCATTTTCTTTAGTTCCGACCTAACCTGGAACAGTCACATTGAATACATCACCAGCAAATCATCAAAAAAACTCGGTCTTTTGAAACGCCGCCTCAGATGCGCAAACTTGAAAACTAAACTTCACGCATATCAAGCTCTGATCAGGCCTTCACTAGAGTATGCGTCAACCATCTGGCATCCACACACGGCAATGTTATCTGATATGCTAGAATCGGTACAAAATAAAGCAGCTCGGTTTATCACCTCCTGTCATTCTCGCCATCAAAGCGTAACATGTCTTAAGCGTTCTCTGAACCTTCCATTGCTTGCCACGCGCAGAAAGTTGTCCCGCCTATGTTTTTTCCATAGTTTATATCATAGTGACTCGTCATTTTCCCGATCATTCATTCACCCGGCTCCCTACGTTTCTGATCGCGGTGGTCATGCACATAAGGTCAATCCAATATATTCACGCACTAAGAAATACCAATTTTCACCTCTGCTGTTATCCATTAACGAGTGGAACGCGCTGCCCTCAAACATCGTCGCTATTACAGAACCCTCCCTTTTCCAGTCTGCAGTACAAACTTACTTAGAAGCTGACAATAATTTGTAACCACCATTGATAATTAATGTGTTACGCATGCTTAGAGAATGTTTATTGCTATTTCTTGAAATATGTTTCCTGTTATGGTGGGCTACTTACTGTGTTTTTTGCTTATTGTGTTATTAGTAATGTTGCTTGGGCTATCGGTCTGTTTGATTACTAGTATTACTCCCTGACATGTTGTTTTACTGATGCTATAGTAACCTCTTGTATGTATCCCCCCTTATGTAATGCCCTCCGGGCTTTTAAGGTATTTAAATAAATAAATAAATAAATAAAATACATACGCGCAGAACAGCACATGACGCATTTGAGGCTTACAAATCGGGAATTACAATTACAAGTTGGGAACTGCGATATCTATTGTGAAAGCGCATGAAACCGTCGTGATGTTGTAGAAAGCATTGCAAAGTAGCGAGTAAAACGTTTTCTAACGATAGAAGTGCCAAGGTTATGTTAGGTTGAGTTATGTTAGTTTAAGCTAGGTAGCGTCGGGAAACCACCAAAAACGACGTCATCTAACGAGACAGTGTTGTTTTATTGCGAGTACGAAACTGCGATAGGTGAAATATTGTGAAAGCACACAAAATGACACGAACTAGCCAGATACTGCGTCTTGGACCGTTACAAGTATGAAACTGCTATATTGTGATATTCTCGTGAAAGTACTTGCAAGCATCGTGAAACCTTAAAGAACGATGTCATTTAGCGAAATACAGCGTTCTGTACTGTACTAAGTTGGTGAAAAAACTTTGAGGTCATGCAAATATCGTAATTGTCAACGAAACAGTGTAACCGAGCGTTTTTAGATACAAGTTCGAAGGTTAGGTTAGATTAAGTTATGAAGCGTCATAAAACCGCATTAAGCAATGTCAGCCAATGAGATGTAGTGTTTTTCACCATTACAAGTCGGAAACTGCGATATCTAATGTGAAAGTGCATGCAACCGTCGTAATGTTGCAAAAAGCATTGTAATGTAGCGAAGAAAACGCTTTCTAACGCTAGAAGTGCAATGGATCAGTAAGGTTGAGTTATGTTAGTTCAAGCTAGGTAGCGTCGTGAAGCCACCAAAAACGACGTCATCTAACGAGATAGTGTTGTTTTGTTGCGAGTACGAAACTGCGATAGGTGAGTTATTGTGAAAGCACACAAAACGGCGTGAACTAGCCAGATACTGCGTCTTGTACTGTTACAAGTGCGAAACTGGTATATTGTGTTATTCTTGTGAAAGCGCATGCAAGCATCGTGGAACCTTAAAGAACGATGTCATTTAGCGGGATACAGCGTTCTGTACTCTACTAAGTGGGTGAAAAACTGTGCGGTCATGCAAATATTGTAATTGTGAACGAAACAGTGTAACAGAGCGTTTTTAGATACAAGTGCGAAGGTTAGGTTAGGTTATGAAGCGTCATAAAACCGCATTAAACAATGTCAACTATTGATATGCAGTGTTTTTCACAATTAAAAGTCGGAAACTGCGATATCTAATGTGAAGCGCATGAAACCGTCGTAGTGTTGCAGAAAGCACTGTAAAGTAGCGAGTAAAACGTTTTCTAACGCTAGAAGTGCGAAGGTTAGGTTAGGTTGAGTTATGTTAGTTTAAGCTAGGTCGCGTCGTAAAAACCACCAAAAATGACGTCATCTAACGAGATAGTGTTGTTTTTTGCGAGTACGAAACTGGATAGGTGAAATATTCTGAAAGCGCACAAAACGGCCTGAACTAGCCGGATACTGTGTCTTGTACTGTTACAAGTGCGAGACTGCTATTTTGTGATATTCTCGTGAAAGCGCATGCAAGCATCGTGAAACCTTAAAGAACGATGTGATCTAGCTAGATACAGCGTTCTGTACTGTACTAGTTGGTGAAACACTGTAAGGTCATGCAAATATCGTAATTGTGAACGAAACAGTGTAATAGAGCGTTTTTAGATACAAGTGCAAAGGTTAGGTTAGGTTAAGTCATTGAACGACAAAAAACCGCATCAAACAATGTCAGCTATTGAGATGCAGTGTTTTTCACCATTACAAGTCGGGAACTGCGATATCTAATGTGAAAGCGCATGAAACCGTCGTAACGTTGTAGAAAGCGTTGTAAAGTAGCGAGTAAATCGTTTTTCAACGATAGTAGTGCGAAGATTATGTTGGGTGTAGTTATGTTAGTTTAAGCTAGGTAGCGTCGTGAAACCACCAAAAACGACGTCGTCTAACGAGATAGTGTTGTTTTGTTGCGAGTATGAAACTGCGATAGGTGAATTATTGTGAAAGCACACAAAACGGCGTGAACTAGCCAGATACTGCGTCTTGTACTGTTACAAGTGCGAAACTGGTATATTGTGTTATTCTTGTGAAAGCGCATGCAAGCATCGTGGAACCTTAAAGAACGATGTCATTTAGCGGGGTACAGCGTTCTGTACTCTACTAAGTGGGTGAAAAACTGTGCGGTCATGCAAATATTGTAATTGTGAACGAAACAGTGTAACAGAGCGTTTTTAGATACAAGTGCGAAGGTTAGGTTAGGTTATGAAGCGTCTTAAAACCGCATTAAACAATGTCAACTATTGATATGCAGTGTTTTTCGCAATTAAAAGTCGGAAACTGCGATATCTAATGTGAAAGCGCATTAAACCGTCGTAGTGTTGCAGAAAGCACTGTAAAGTAGCGAGTAAAACATTTTCTAACGCTAGAAGTGTGAAGGTTAGGTTAGGTTGAGTTATGTTAGTTTAAGCTAGGTCGCGTCGTAAAAACCACCAAAAATGACGTCATCTAACGAGATAGTGTTGTTTTTTGCGAGTACGAAACTGGATAGGTGAAATATTCTGAAACGCACAAAACGGCCTGAACTAGCCGGATACTGCGTCTTGTACTGTTACAAGTGCGAGACTGCTATTTTGTGATATTCTCGTGAAAGCGCATGCAAGCATCGTGAAACCTTAAGGAACGATGTCATCCAGCTAGATACACCGTTCTGTACTGTACTAGTTGGTGAAACACTGTAAGGTCATGCAAATATCGTAATTGTGAACGAAACAGTGTAAAAGAGCGTTTTTTGAAAGAAGTGCCAAGGTTAGGTTAGGTTAAGTCGTGAAGCGACAAAAAAACCGCATTAAACAATGTCAGCTATATAGATGCAGTGTTTTTCACCATTACAAGTTGGGAACTGCGATATCTAATGTGAAAGCGCATGAAACCGTCGTAACGCTGTAGAAAGCATTGTAAAGTAACGAGTAAAGCGTTTTTTAACGATAGAAGTGCGAAGGTTATGTTAGGTTGAGTTATGTTAAAGCTAGGTAGCGCCATGAAACCACCAAATACGACGTCATCTAACGAGACAGTGTTGTTTTATTGCGAGTACAAAACTGCGATAGGTGAAATATTGTGAAAGCACACAAAATGGCATGAACTAGCCCGATACTGCGTCTTGTACCGTTACAAGTGCGAAACTGCTATATTGTGATATTTTCGCGAAAGCGCATGAAAGCGTCCTGATACCTTAATGAACGATGTCATTCAGCGAGATACAGCGTTCTGTACTGTACTAGGGTGGTGAAAAACTGTGAGGTCATGCAAATATTTAATTGTGAACGAAACAGTGTAATAGAGCGTTTTTAGATACAAGCGCGAATGTTAGGTTAGGTTAAGATATGAACCGTCGTAAAACCGCATTGAACAATGTCACTTATTGAGATGCAGTGTTTTTCACCGTTGCAAGTCGGGAACTGCTATATCTAATGTGAAAGCCTCCGAAACCGTCGTAATGTTGTTCAAAGCATTGTAAAGTAGCGATTAAAACGATTTCTCACAATAGAAGTGCGAAGGTTATGTTAGGTTGAGTTAGTTTAGGCTAGGTAGCGTCGCGAAACCACCAAAATTGACGTCATCTAACGAGATAGTGTTGTTTAATTGCGAGTACGAAACTGCGATAGGTGAAATATTGTGAAACCACACAAAACGGCATGAACAAGCCAGATACTGCGTCTTGTACCGTTACAAGTGCGAAACTGCTATATAGTGATATTCTCGTTAAAGCGCATGCAAGCATCGTGAAACTTTAAAGAACGATGTCATTTAGCGAGATACAGCGTTCTGTACTGTAATAAGTTGGTGAAAAACTGTGAGGTCATGCAAATATCGTAATTGTGAACGAAACAGTGTAATAGAGCGTTTTTAGTTACAAGTGCGAAGGTTAGGTTAGGTTAAGATATGAACCGTCGTAAAACCGCATTAAACAATGTCACTTAGTGAGATGCAGTGTTTTTCACCATTAAGAGCCGGGAACTGCGATATCTAATGTGAAAGCGCATGAAACCGTCGTAATGTTGCAGAAACCATTGAAAAGTAGCGAGTAAAACGTTTTCTAACAATAGGAGTGCGAAGGTTATGTTAGGTTGAGTTATGTTAGTTTAAGCTAGCTAGCGTCGTGAAACCACCAAAAACGGCATCATCTAACGAGATAGTGTTGTTTTATTGCGAGGATGAAACTGCGATAGGTTAAATATTGTGAAAGCACACAAAACGGCATGAACAAGCCAGATACTGCGTGTTGTACCGTTACAAGTGCGAAACTGCTGTATTGTGATATTCTCGTTAAAGCGCATGCAAGCATCGTGGAACCTTAAAGAACGATGTCATTTAGCGAGATACAGCGTTCTGTACTGTAATAAGTTGATGAAAAACTGTGAGGTCATGCAAATATTGTAATTGTGAAGGAAACGTTGTAATAGAGCGTTTTTAGATACAAGCGCGAATGTTAGGTTAGGTTAAGATATGAACCGTCGTAAAACCGCATTAAACAATGTCACTTAGTGAGCTGCAGTGTTTTTCACCATTACAAGTCAGCAACTGCGATATCTATTGTGAAAGCGCATGAAACTGTCGTATTGTTGTAGAAAGCATTGTGAAGTAGCGAGTAAAACTATTTCTAACGATTGAAGTGCGAAGGTTAGGTTAGGTTAAGTTAGTTTAAGGTAAGTAGCGTCGTGAAACCACCAAAAACGTCGTCATCTAACGAGATAGTGTTGTTTTATTGCGAGTACGAAACTGCGATATGTGAAATGTTGTGAAAGCACACAAAACGGCATGAACAAGCCAGATACTTCGTGTTGTACCGTTACAAGTGCGAAACTGCTATACTGTGATATTCTCGTTAAAGCGCATGAAAGCATCGTGAAACCTTAAAAACGATGTCATTTGGCGAGATACAGCGTTCTGTACTGTAATAGATTGGTGAAAAACAGTGAGGTGATGCAAATATCGTAATTGTGAACGAGACAGTGTAATAGAGTGTTTTAGATACAAGTGCGAATGTTAGGTTAGGTTAAGATATGAACCGTCGTAAAACTGCATTAAACAATGTCACTTAGTGAGATGCAGTGTTTTTCACCATTACAAGTCGGGAACTGCGATATCTATTGTGAAAGCGCATGAAACCGTCGTAATGTTGTAGAAAGCATTGTAAAGTAGCGAGTAAAACGTTTTCTAACGATAGAAGTGCGAAGGTTATGTTAGGTTGAGTTATGTTAGTTTAAGCTAGGTAGCGTCGGGAAACCACCAAAAACGATGTCATCTAACGAGACAGTGTTGTTTTATTGCGAGTACGAAACTGCGATAGGTGAAATATTGTGAAAGCACACAAAATGGCATGAACTAGCCAGATACTGCGTCTTGGACCGTTACAAGTATGAAACTGCTATATTATGGGATTCTCGTGAAAGTACTTGCAAGCATCGTGAAACCTTAAAAAACGATGTCATTTAGCGAGATACAGCGTTCTGTACTGTACTAAGTTGGTGAAAAAACTTTGAGGTCATGCAAATATCGTAATTGTCAACGAAACAGTGTAACCGAGCGTTTTTAGATACAAGTTCGAAGGTTAGGTTAGATTTAGTTATGAAGCGTCATAAAACCGCATTAAGCAATGTCAGCCAATGAGATGTAGTGTTTTTCACCATTACAAGTCGGAAACTGCGATATCTAATGTGAAAGTGCATAAAACCGTCCTAATGTTGCAAAAAGCATTGTAATGTAGCGAATAAAACGCTTTCTAATGCTAGAAGTGCAAAGGATCAGTAAGGTTAAGTTATGTTAGTTCAAGCTAGGTAGCGTCGTGAAGCCACCGAAAACGACGTCATCTAACGAGATAGTGTTGTTTTGTTGCGAGTACAAAACTGCGATAGGTGAGTTATTGTGAAAGCACACAAAACGGCGTGAACTAGCCAGATACTGCGTCTTGTACTGTTACAAGTGAGAAACTGGTATATTGTGTTATTCCCGTGAAAGCGCATGCAAGCATCGTGGAACCTTAAAGAACGATGTCATTTAGCGGGATACAGCGTTCTGTACTGTACTAAGTGGGTGAAAAACTGTGCGGTCATGCAAATATCGTAATTGTGAACGAAACAGTGTAACAGAGCGTTTTTAGATACAAGTGCGAAGGTTAGGTTAGGTTATGAAGCGTCATAAAACCGTATTAAACAATGTCAATTATTGATATGCAGTGTTTTTCACAATTACAAGTCGGAAACTGCGATATCTAATGTGAAAGCGCATGAAACCGTCGTAGTGTTGCAGAAAGCACTGTAAAGTAGCAATTAAAACGTTTTCTAACGCTAGAAGTGCGAAGGTTAGGTTAGGTTGAGTTATGTTAGTTTAAGCTAGGTCGCGTCGTGAAACCACCAAAAATGACGTCATCTAACGAGAAAGTGTTTTTTTTTTCGAGTACGATACTGGATAGGTGAAATATTCTGAAAGCGCACAAAACGGCCTGAACTAGCCGGATACTGCGTCTTGTACCGTTACAAGTGCGAGACTGCTATTTTGTGATATTCTCGTGAAAGCGCATGCAAGCATCGTGAAACCTTAAGGAACGATGTCATCTAGCTAGATACACCGTTCTGTACTGTACTAATTGGTGAAACACTGTACGGTCATGCAAATATCGTAATTGTGAACGAAACAGTGTAATAGATCGTTTTTAGAAAGAAGTGCGAAGGTTAGGTTAGCTTAAGTCGTGAAGCGACAAAAAAAACCGCATTAAACAATGTCAGCTATATAGATGCAGTGTTTTTCAACATTACAAGTCGGGAACTGCGATATCTAATGTGAAAGCGCATGAAACCGTCGTAACGTTGTAGAAAGCATCGTAAAGTAGCGAGTAAAACGTTTTTTAACGATAGAAGTGCGAAGGTTATGTTAGGTTGAGTTATGTTAGTTTAAGCTAGGTAGCGTCGTGAAACCACCAAAAACGACGTCGTCTAACGAGATAGTGTTGTTTAATTGCGAGTACGAAACTGCGATAGGTGGAATATTGTGAAAGCACACAAAATGGCATGAACTAGCTAGATACTGCATCTTGTTCTGTTACAAGTGCGAAACTGCTATATTGTGATATTCTCGTGAAAGCGCATGAAAGCATCGTGAAACCTTAAAGAACGATGTCATTTAGCGAGATACAGCGTTCTGTACTGTACTAGGTTGGTGAAAATCTGTGAGGTCATGCAAATATCGTAATTGTGAACGAAACAGTGTAATAGAGCGTTTTTAGTTACAAGTGCGAAGGTTAGGTTAGTTTAAAATATGAACCGTCGTAAAACCGCATTAAACAATGTCACTTAGTGAGATGCAGTGTTTTTCACCATTACAAGTCGGGAACTGCAATATCTAATGTGAAAGCGCATGAAACCGTCGTAATGTTGCAGAAACAATTGAAAAGTAGCGAGTAAAACGTTTTCTAACGATAGGAGTGCGAAGGTTAGTTAAGTTAAGTTAGTTTAAGCTAGGTAGCGTCGTGAAACCACCAAAAACGACGTCATCTAACGAGATAGTCTTGTTTTATTGCGTGTACGAAACTGCGATAGGTAAAATGTTGTGAAAGCACACAAAACAGCGTGAACTAGCCAGATACTGCGTCTTGTACTGTTACAAGTGCGAAACTGGTATATTGTGTTATTCTCGTGAAAGCGCATGCAAGCATCGTGGAACCTTAAAGAACGATGTCATTTAGCGGGATACAGCGTTCTGTACTGTAATAGATTGGTGAAAAACTGTGACGTGATGCAAATATCGTAATTGTGAACGATACAGTGTAGTAGAGTGTTTTAGATACAAGTGCGAATGTTAGGTTAGGTTAAGATATGAACCGTCGTAAAACTGCATTAAACAATGTCACTTAGTGAGATGCAGTGTTTTTCACCATTACAAGTCGGGAACTGCGATATCTATTGTGAAAGCACATGAAGCCGTCGTAACGTTGTAGAAAGCATCGTAAAGTAGCGAGTAAAACGTTTTCTAACGATAGAAGTGCGAAGGTTATGTTAGGTTGAGTTATGTTAGTTTAAGCTAGTTAGCGTCGGGAAACCACCGAAAACGACGTCATCTAACGAGACAGTGTTGTTTTATTGCGAGTACGAAACTGCGATAGGTGAAATATTTTGAAAGCACACAAAATGGCATGAACTAGCCAGATACTGCGTCTTGGACCGTTACAAGTGCGAAACTGCTATATTGTGATATTCTCGTGAAAGTACTTGCAAGCATCGTGAAACCTTAAAAAACGATGTCATTTAGCGAGATACAGCGTTCTGTACTGTACTAAGTTGGTGAAAAAACTTTGAGGTCATGCAAATATCGTAATTGTCAACGAAACAGTGTAACCGAGCGTTTTTAGATACAAGTTCAAAGGTTAGGTTAGATTAAGTTATGAAGCGTCATAAAACCGCATTAAGCAATGTCAGCCAATGAGATGTAGTGTTTTTCACCATTACAAGTCGGAAACTGCGATATTTTATGTGAAAGTGCATGAAACCGTCCTAAAGTTGCAAAAAGCATTGTAATGTAGCGAAAAAAACGCTTTCTAATGCTAGAAGGGCAAAGGATCAGTAAGGTTGAGTTATGTTAGTTCAAGTTAGGTAGCGTCGTGAAGCCACCAAAAACGACGTCATCTAACGAGATAGTGTTGTTTTGTTGCGACTACGAAACTGCGATAGGTGAGTTATTGTGAAAGCACACAAAACGGCGTGAACTAGCCAGATACTGCGTCTTGTACTGTTACAAGTGCGAAACTGGTATATTGTGTTATTCCCGCTAAAGCGCATGCAAGCATCGTGGAACCTTAAAGAACGATGTCATTTAGCGGGATACAGCGTTCTGTACTGTACTAAGTGGGTGAAAAACTGTGCGGTCATGCAAATATCGTAATTGTGAACGAAACAGTGTAACAGAGCGTTTTTAGATACAAGTGCGAAGGTTAGGTTAGGTTATGAAGCGTCATAAAACCGCAATAAACAATGTCAACTATTGATATGCAGTGTTTTTCACAATTACAAGTCGGAAACTGCGATGTCTAATGTGAAAGCGCATGAAACCGTCGTAGTGTTCCAGAAAGCACTGTTAAGTAGCAATTAAAACGTTTTCTAACGCTAGAAGTGCGAAGGTTAGGTTAGGTTGAGTTATGTTAGTTTAAGCTAGGTCGCGTCGTGAAACCACCAAAAATGACGTCATCTAACGAGATAGTGTTGTTTTTTGCGAGTACGATACTGGATAGGTGAAATATTCTGAGAGCGCACAAAACGACCTGAACTAGCCGGATACTGCGTCTTGTACCGTTACAAGTGCGAGACTGCTATTTTGTGATATTCTCGTGAAAGCGCATGCAAGCATCGTGAAACCTTAAGGAACGATGTCATCTAGCTAGATACACCGTTCTGTACTGTACTAGTTGGTGAAACACTGTAAGGTCATGCAAATATCGTAATTTTGAACGAAACGGTGTAATAGAGCGTTTTTAGAAAGAAGTGCGAAGGTTAGGTTATGTTAAGTCGTGAAGCGACAAAAAAACCGCATTAAACAATGTCAGCTATATAGATGCAGTGTTTTTCAACATTACAAGTCGGGAACTGCGATATCTAATGTGAAAGCGCATGAAACCGTCGTAACGTTGTAGAAAGCATCGTAAAGTAGCGAGTAAAACGTTTTTTAACGATAGAAGTGCGAAGGTTATGTTAGGTTGAGCTCTGTTAGTTTAAGCTAGGTAGCGTCGTGAAACCACCAAAAACGACGTCGTCTAACGAGATAGTGTTGTTTTTTTGCGAGTACGAAACTGCGATAGGTGAAATATTGTGAAAGCACACAAAATGGCATGAACTAGCTAGATACTGCATCTTGTTCCGTTACAAGTGCGAAACTGCTATATTGTGATATCCTCGTGAAAGCGCATGAAAACATCGTGAAACCTTAAAGAACGACGTCATTGAGCGAGATACAGCGTTCTGTACTGTACTAGTCTGGTGTAAAACTGTGAGGTCATGCAAATATCGTAATTGTGAACGAAACAGTGTAATAGAGCGTTTTTAGATACAAGTGCGAAAGTTAGGTTAGGTTAAGATATGAACCGTCGTAAAACCACATTAAACAATATCACTTAGTGAGATGCAGTGTTTTTCATCATTACTAGTCGGGAACTGCGATATCTATTGTGAAAGCGCATGAAACCGTCGTAATGTTGCAGAAAGCATTGTAAAATAGCGAGTAAAACGTTTTCTAACGCTAGAGATGCGAAGGTTATGTTAGGTTGAGTTATGTTAGTTTAAGCTAGGTAGCGTCGTGAAACCACAAAAAACGACGTCATCTAACGAAATAGTGTTGTTTTATTGCGAGTACAAAACTGCGATAGGTGAAATATTGTGAAAGCGCACAAAACGGCATGAACTAGCCGGATACTGCGTCTTGTACCGTTACAAGTGTGAAACTGCTGCTTTGTGATATTCTCGGGAAAGCGCATGCAAGCATCGTGAAACCTTCAAGAACGATGTCATCTAGCTAGATACAGCGTTCTGTACTGTACTAGTTGGTGAAACACTGTGAGGTCATGCAAATATCGTAATTGTCAATGAAACAGTGTAACCGAGCGTTTTTAGATACAAGTTCAAAGGTTAGGTTAGATTAAGTTATGAAGCGTCATAAAACCGCATTAAGCAATGTCAGCCAATGAGATGTAGTGTTTTTCACCATTACAAGTCGGAAACTGCGATATTTTATGTGAAAGTGCATGAAACCGTCCTAATGTTGCAAAAAGCATTGTAATGTAGCGAAAAAAACGCTTTCTAATGCTAGAAGTGCAAAGGATCAGTAAGGTTGAGTTATGTTAGTTCAAGTTAGGTAGCGTCGTGAAGCCACCAAAAACGACGTCATCTAACGAGATAGTGTTGTTTTGTTGCGACTACGAAACTGCGATAGGTGAGTTATTGTGAAAGCACACAAAACGGCGTGAACTAGCCAGATACTGCGTCTTGTACTGTTACAAGTGCGAAACTGGTATATTGTGTTATTCCCGTGAAAGCGCATGCAAGCATCGTGGAACCTTAAAGAACGATGTCATTTAGCGGGATACAGCGTTCTGTACTGTACTAAGTGGGTGAAAAACTGTGCGGTCATGCAAATATCGTAATTGTGAACGAAACAGTGTAACAGAGCGTTTTTAGATACAAGTGCGAAGGTTAGGTTAGGTTATGAAGCGTCATAAAACCGCAATAAACAATGTCAACTATTGATATGCAGTGTTTTTCACAATTACAAGTCGGAAACTGCGATGTCTAATGTGAAAGCGCATGAAACCGTCGTAGTGTTGCAGAAAGCACTGTAAAGTAGCAATTAAAACGTTTTCTAACGCTAGAAGTGCGAAGGTTAGGTTAGGTTGAGTTATGTTAGTTTAAGCTAGGTCGCGTCGTGAAACCACCCAAAATGACGTCATCTAACGAGATAGTGTTGTTTTTTGCGAGTACGATACTGGATAGGTGAAATATTCTGAAAGCGCACAAAACGACCTGAACTAGCCGGATACTGCGTCTTGTACCGTTACAAGTGCGAGACTGCTATTTTGTGATATTCTCGTGAAAGCGCATGCAAGCATCGTGAAACCTTAAGGAACGATGTCATCTAGCTAGATACACCGTTCTGTACTGTACTAGTTGGTGAAACACTGTAAGGTCATGCAAATATCGTAATTGTGAACGAAACGGTGTAATAGAGCGTTTTTAGAAAGAAGTGCGAAGGTTAGGTTAGGTTAAGTCGTGAAGCGACAAAAAAACCGCATTAAACAATGTCAGCTATATAGATGCAGTGTTTTTCAACATTACAAGTCGGGAACTGCGATATCTAATGTGAAAGCGCATGAAACCGTCGTAACGTTGTAGAAAGCATCGTAAAGTAGCGAGTAAAACGTTTTTAACGATAGAAGTGCGAAGGTTATGTTAGGTTGAGCTCTGTTAGTTTAAGCTAGGTAGCGTCGTGAAACCACCAAAAAGGACATCGTCTAACGAGATAGTGTTGTTTTTTTGCGAGTACGAAACTGCGATAGGTGAAATATTGTGAAAGCACACAAAATGGCATGAACTAGCTAGATACTGCATCTTGTTCCGTTACAAGTGCGAAACTGCTATATTGTGATATCCTCGTGAAAGCGCATGAAAGTATCGTGAAACCTTAAAGAACGACGTCATTGAGCGAGATACAGCGTTCTGTACTGTACTAGTCTGGTGAAAAACTGTGAGGTTAGCAAATATCGTAATTGTGAACGAAACAGTGTAATAGAGCGTTTTTAGATACAAGTGCGAAGGTTAGGTTAGGTTAAGATATGAACCGTCGTAAAACCACATTAAACAATATCACTTAGTGAGATGCAGTGTTTTTCATCATTACTAGTCGGGAACTGCGATATCTATTGTGAAAGCGCATGAAACCGTCGTAATGTTGCAGAAAGCATTGTAAAGTAGCGAGTAAAACGTTTTCTAACGATAGAAGTGCGAAGGTTATGTTAGGTTGAGTTATGTTAGTTTAAGCTAGGTAGCGTCGTGAAACCACCAAAAACGACGTCATCTAACGAAATAGTGTTGTTTTATTGCGACTACGAAACTGCGATAGGTGAGTTATTGTGAAAGCACACAAAACGGCGTGAACTAGCCAGATACTGCGTCTTGTACTGTTACAAGTGCGAAACTGGTATATTGTGTTATTCCCGTGAAAGCGCATGCAAGCATCGTGGAACCTTAAAGAACGATGTCATTTAGCGGGATACAGCGTTCTGTACTGTACTAAGTGGGTGAAAAACTGTGCGGTCATGCAAATATCGTAATTGTGAACGAAACAGTGTAACAGAGCGTTTTTAGATACAAGTGCGAAGGTTAGGTTAGGTTATGAAGCGTCATAAAACCGCAATAAACAATGTCAACTATTGATATGCAGTGTTTTTCACAATTACAAGTCGGAAACTGCGATGTCTAATGTGAAAGCGCATGAAACCGTCGTAGTGTTGCAGAAAGCACTGTAAAGTAGCAATTAAAACGTTTTCTAACGCTAGAAGTGCGAAGGTTAGGTTAGGTTGAGTTATGTTAGTTTAAGCTAGGTCGCGTCGTGAAACCACCCAAAATGACGTCATCTAACGAGATAGTGTTGTTTTTTGCGAGTACGATACTGGATAGGTGAAATATTCTGAAAGCGCACAAAACGACCTGAACTAGCCGGATACTGCGTCTTGTACCGTTACAAGTGCGAGACTGCTATTTTGTGATATTCTCGTGAAAGCGCATGCAAGCATCGTGAAACCTTAAGGAACGATGTCATCTAGCTAGATACACCGTTCTGTACTGTACTAGTTGGTGAAACACTGTAAGGTCATGCAAATATCGTAATTGTGAACGAAACGGTGTAATAGAGCGTTTTTAGAAAGAAGTGCGAAGGTTAGGTTAGGTTAAGTCGTGAAGCGACAAAAAAACCGCATTAAACAATGTCAGCTATATAGATGCAGTGTTTTTCAACATTACAAGTCGGGAACTGCGATATCTAATGTGAAAGCGCATGAAACCGTCGTAACGTTGTAGAAAGCATCGTAAAGTAGCGAGTAAAACGTTTTTAACGATAGAAGTGCGAAGGTTATGTTAGGTTGAGCTCTGTTAGTTTAAGCTAGGTAGCGTCGTGAAACCACCAAAAAGGACATCGTCTAACGAGATAGTGTTGTTTTTTTGCGAGTACGAAACTGCGATAGGTGAAATATTGTGAAAGCACACAAAATGGCATGAACTAGCTAGATACTGCATCTTGTTCCGTTACAAGTGCGAAACTGCTATATTGTGATATCCTCGTGAAAGCGCATGAAAGTATCGTGAAACCTTAAAGAACGACGTCATTGAGCGAGATACAGCGTTCTGTACTGTACTAGTCTGGTGAAAAACTGTGAGGTTAGCAAATATCGTAATTGTGAACGAAACAGTGTAATAGAGCGTTTTTAGATACAAGTGCGAAGGTTAGGTTAGGTTAAGATATGAACCGTCGTAAAACCACATTAAACAATATCACTTAGTGAGATGCAGTGTTTTTCATCATTACTAGTCGGGAACTGCGATATCTATTGTGAAAGCGCATGAAACCGTCGTAATGTTGCAGAAAGCATTGTAAAGTAGCGAGTAAAACGTTTTCTAACGATAGAAGTGCGAAGGTTATGTTAGGTTGAGTTATGTTAGTTTAAGCTAGGTAGCGTCGTGAAACCACCAAAAACGACGTCATCTAACGAAATAGTGTTGTTTTATTGCGAGTACGAAACTGCGATAGGTGAAATATTGTGAAAGCGCACAAAACGGCATGAACTAGCCGGATACTGCGTCTTGTACCGTTACAAGTGTGAAACTGCTGCTTTGTGATATTCTCGTGAAAGCGCATGCAAGCATCGTGAAACCTTCAAGAACGATGTCATCTAGCTACATACAGCGTTCTGTACTGTACTAGTTGGTGAAACACTGTGAGGTCATGCAAATATCGTAATTGTGAACGAAACAGTGTCCTAGAGCGTTTTTAGATACAAGTGCAAAGGTTAGGTTAGGTTAACTCATGAAGCGGCAGAAAACCGCATCAAACAATGTCAGCTATTGAGAATGGAATGGAATGAAAAAAAACTTTATTTTCAGCTATTGAGATGCAGTGTTTTTCGCCATTACAAGTCGGGAACTGCGATATCTAATGTGAAAGCGCATGAAACCGTCGTAACGTTGTAGAAAGCATCGTAAAGTAGCGAGTAAAACGTTTTCTAACGATAGAAGTGCGAAGGTTATGTTAGGTTGAGTTATGTTAGTTTAAGCTAGGTAGCGTCGTGAAACCACCAAAAACGACGTCGTCTAACGAGATAGTGTTGTTTTTTTGCGAGTACGAAACTGCGATAGGTGAAATATTGTGAAAGCACACAAAATGGCATGAACTAGCTAGATACTGCATCTTGTTCCGTTACAAGTGCGAAACTGCTATATTGTGATATCCTCGTGAAAGCGCATGAAAGCATCGTGAAACCTTAAAGAACGATGTCATTGAGCGAGATACAGCGTTCTGTACTGTACTAGTCTGGTGAAAAACTGTGAGGTCATGCAATTATCGTAATTGTGAACGAAACAGTGTAATAGAGCGTTTTTAGATACAAGTGCGAAAGTTAGGTTAGGTTAAGATATGAACTGTCGTAAAACCACATTAAACAATATCACTTAGTGAGATGCAGTGTTTTTCATCATTACTAGTCGGGAACTGCGATATCTATTGTGAAAGCGCATGAAACCGTCGTAATGTTGCAGAAAGCATTGTAAAATAGCGAGTAAAACGTTTTCTAACGATAGAAGTGCGAAGGTTATGTTAGGTTGAGTTATGTTAGTTTAAGCTAGGTAGCGTCGGGAAACCACCGAAAACGACGTCATCTAACGAGACAGTGTTGTTTTATTGCGAGTACGAAACTGCGATAGGTGAAATATTGTGAAAGCACACAAAATGGCATGAACTAGCCAGATACTGCGTCTTGGACCGTTACAAGTATGAAACTGCTATATTGTGATATTCTCGTGAAAGTACTTGCAAGCATCGTGAAACCTTAAAAAACGATGTCATTTAGCGAAATACAGCGTTCTGTACTGTACTAAGTTGGTGAAAAAACTTTGAGGTCATGCAAATATCGTAATTGTCAACGAAACAGTGTAACCGAGCGTTTTTAGATACAAGTTCAAAGGTTAGGTTAGATTAAGTTATGAAGCGTCATAAAACCGCATTAAGCAATGTCAGCCAATGAGATGTAGTGTTTTTCACCATTACAAGTCGGAAACTGCGATATTTTATGTGAAAGTGCATGAAACCGTCCTAATGTTGCAAAAAGCATTGTAATGTAGCGAAAAAAAACGCTTTCTAATGCTAGAAGTGCAAAGGATCAGTAAGGTTGAGGTATGTTAGTTCAAGTTAGGTAGCGTCGTGAAGCCACCAAAAACGACGTCATCTAACGAGATAGTGTTGTTTTGTTGCGACTACGAAACTGCGATAGGTGAGTTATTGTGAAAGCACACAAAACGGCGTGGGACTAGCCAGATACTGCGTCTTGTACTGTTACAAGTGCGAAACTGGTATATTGTGTTATTCCCGTGAAAGCGCATTCAAGCATCGTGGAACCTTAAAGAACGATGTCATTTAGCGGGATACAGCGTTCTGTACTGTACTAAGTGGGTGAAAAACTGTGCGGTCATGCAAATATCGTAATTGTGAACGAAACAGTGTAACAGAGCGTTTTTAGATACAAGTGCGAAGGTTAGGTTAGGTTATGAAGCGTCATAAAACCGCAATAAACAATGTCAACTATTGATATGCAGTGTTTTTCACAATTACAAGTCGGAAACTGCGATGTCTAATGTGAAAGCACATGAAACCGTCGTAGTTGTCAGAAAGCACTGTAAAGTAGCAATTAAAACGTTTTCTAACGCTAGAAGTGCGAAGGTTAGGTTAGGTTGAGTTATGTTAGTTTAAGATAGGTCGCGTCGTGAAACCACCAAAAATGACGTCATCTAACGAGATAGTGTTGTTTTTTGCGAGTACGATACTGGATAGGTGAAATATTCTGAAAGCGCACAAAACGACCTGAACTAGCCGGATACTGCGTCTTGTACCGTTACAAGTGCGAGACTGCTATTTTGTGATATTCTCGTGAAAGCGCATGCAAGCATCGTGAAACCTAAAGGAACGATGTCATCTAGCTAGATACACCGTTCTGTACTGTACTAGTTGGTGAAACACTGTAAGGTCATGCAAGTATCGTAATTTTGAACGAAACGGTGTAATAGAGCGTTTTTAGAAAGAAGTGCGAAGGTTAGGTTAGGTTAAGTCGTGAAGCGACAAAAAAACCGCATTAAACAATGTCAGCTATATAGATGCAGTGTTTTTCAACATTACAAGTCGGGAACTGCGATATCTAATGTGAAAGCGCATGAAACCGTCGTAACGTTGTAGAAAGCATCGTAAAGTAGCGAGTAAAACGTTTTTTAACGATAGAAGTGCGAAGGTTATGTTAGGTTGAGCTCTGTTAGTTTAAGCTAGGTAGCGTCGTGAAACCACCAAAAACGACGTCGTCTAACGAGATAGTGTTGTTTATTTGCGAGTACGAAACTGCGATAGGTGAAATATTGTGAAAGCACACAAAATGGCATGAACTAGCTAGATACTGCATCTTGTTCCGTTACAAGTGCGAAACTGCTATATTGTGATATCCTCGTGAAAGCGCATGAAAACATCGTGAAACCTTAAAGAACGACGTCATTGAGCGAGATACAGCGTTCTGTACTGTACTAGTCTGGTGTAAAACTGTGAGGTCATGCAAATATCGTAATTGTGAACGAAACAGTGTAATAGAGCGTTTTTAGATACAAGTGCGAAAGTTAGGTTAGGTTAAGATATGAACCGTCGTAAAACCACATTAAACAATATCACTTAGTGAGATGCAGTGTTTTTCATCATTACTAGTCGGGAACTGCGATATCTATTGTGAAAGCGCATGAAACCGTCGTAATGTTGCAGAAAGCATTGTAAAATAGCGAGTAAAACGTTTTCTAACGATAGAAGTGCGAAGGTTATGTTAGGTTGAGTTATGTTAGTTTAAGCTAGGTAGCGTCGGGAAACCACCGAAAACGACGTCATCTAACGAGACAGTGTTGTTTTATTGCGAGTACGAAACTGCGAAAGGTGAAATATTGTGAAAGCACACAAAATGGCATGAACTAGCCAGATACTGCGTCTTGGACCGTTACAAGTATGAAACTGCTATATTGTGATATTCTCGTGAAAGTACTTGCAAGCATCGTGAAACCTTAAAAAACGATGTCATTTAGCGAGATACAGCGTTCTGTACTGTACTAAGTTGGTGAAAAAACTTTGAGGTCATGCAAATATCGTAATTGTCAACGAAACAGTGTAACCGAGCGTTTTTAGATACAAGTTCAAAGGTTAGGTTAGATTAAGTTATGAAGCGTCATAAAACCGCATTAAGCAATGTCAGCCAATGAGATGTAGTGTTTTTCACCATTACAAGTCGGAAACTGCGATATTTTATGTGAAAGTGCATGAAACCGTCCTAATGTTGCAAAAAGCATTGTAATGTAGCGAAAAAAAAACGCTTTCTAATGCTAGAAGTGCAAAGGATCAGTAAGGTTGAGTTATGTTAGTTCAAGTTAGGTAGCGTCGTGAAGCCACCAAAAACGACGTCATCTAACGAGATAGTGTTGTTTTGTTGCGACTACGAAACTGCGATAGGTGAGTTATTGTGAAAGCACACAAAACGGCGTGAACTAGCCAGATACTGCGTCTTGTACTGTTACAAGTGCGAAACTGGTATATTGTGTTATTCCCGTGAAAGCGCATGCAAGCATCGTGGAACCTTAAAGAACGATGTCATTTAGCGGGATACAGCGTTCTGTACTGTACTAAGTGGGTGAAAAACTGTGCGGTCATGCAAATATCGTAATTGTGAACGAAACAGTGTAACAGAGCGTTTTTAGATACAAGTGCGAAGCTTAGGTTAGGTTATGAAAAGTCATAAAACCGCAATAAACAATGTCAACTATTGATATGCAGTGTTTTTCACAATTACAAGTCGGAAACTGCGATGTCTAATGTGAAAGCGCATGAAACCGTCGTAGTGTTGCAGAAAGCACTGTAAAGTAGCAATTAAAACGTTTTCTAACGCTAGAAGTGCGAAGGTTAGGTTAGGTTGAGTTATGTTAGTTTAAGCTAGGTCGCGTCGTGAAACCACCAAAAATGACGTCATCTAACGAGATAGTGTTGTTTTTTGCGAGTACGATACTGGATAGGTGAAATATTCTGAAAGCGCACAAAATGGGATGAACTAGCTAGATACTGCATCTTGTTCCGTTACAAGTGCGAAACTGCTATATTGTGATATCCTCGTGAAAGCGCATGAAAGTATCGTGAAACCTTAAAGAACGACGTCATTGAGCGAGATACAGCGTTCTGTACTGTACTAGTCTGGTGAAAAACTGCGAGGTTAGCAAATATCGTAATTGTGAACGAAACAGTGTAATAGAGCGTTTTTAGATACAAGTGCGAAGGTTAGGTTAGGTTAAGATATGAACCGTCGTAAAACCACATTAAACAATATCACTTAGTGAGATGCAGTGTTTTTCATCATTACTAGTCGGGAACTGCGATATCTATTGTGAAAGCGCATGAAACCGTCGTAATGTTGCAGAAAGCATTGTAAAGTAGCGAGTAAAACGTTTTCTAACGATAGAAGTGCGAAGGTTAAGTTAGGTTGAGTTATGTTAGTTTAAGCTAGGTAGCGTCGTGAAACCACCAAAAACGACGTCATCTAACGAAATAGTGTTGTTTTATTGCGAGTACGAAACTGCGATAGGTGAAATATTGTGAAAGCACACGAAACGGCATGAACTAGCCGGATACTGCGTCTTGTACCGTTACAAGTGTGAAACTGCTGCTTTGTGATATTCTCGTGAAAGCGCATGCAAGCATCGTGAAACCTTCAAGAACGATGTCATCTATCTAGATACAGCGTTCTGTACTGTACTAGTTGGTGAAACACTGTGAGGTCATGCAAATATCGTAATTGTGAACGAAACAGTGTCCTAGAGCGTTTTTAGATACAAGTGCAAAGGTTAGGTTAGGTTAAGTCATGAAGCGGCAGAAAACCGCATCAAACAATGTCAGCTATTGAGAATGGAATGGAATGAAAAAAACTTTATTTTCAGCTATTGAGATGCAGTGTTTTTCGCCATTACAAGTCGGGAACTGCGATATCTAATGTGAAACCGCATGAAACCGTCGTAACGTTGTAGAAAGCATTGTAAAGTAGCGAGTAAAACGTTTTCTAACGATAGAAGTGCGAAGGTTATGTTAGGTTGAGTTATGTTAGTTTAAGCTAGGTAGCGTCGTGAAAACACCAAAAAACGACGTCGTCTAACGAGATAGTGTTGTTTTATTGCGAGTACGATACTGCGATAGGTGAAATAGTGTGAAAGCACACAAAATGGCATGAACTAGCCGGATACTGCGTCTTGTACCGTTACAAGTGTGAAACTGCTGCTTTGTGATATTCTCGTGAAAGCGCATGCAAGCATCGTGAAACCTTAAAGAACGATGTCATTTAGCGAGATACAGCGTTCTGTACTGTAATAAGTTGGGGAAAAACTCTGAGGTCATGCAAATATCGTAATTGTGAACGAAACAGTGTAATAGAGCGTTTTTAGTTACAAGTGCGAACGTTAGGTTAGGTTAAGATATGAACCGTCGTAAAACCGCATTAAACAATGTCACTTAGTGAGATGCAGTGTTTTTCACCATTACAAGTCAGGAACTGCGATATCTAATGTGAAAGCGCATGAAACCGTCGTAATGTTGTAGAAAGCATTATAAAGTAGCGAGTAAAACGTTTTCTAACGATAGAAGTGCGAAGGTTAGGTTAGGTTAAGTTAGTTTAAGCTAGGTAGCGTCGTGAAACCACCAAAAACGACGTCATCTAACGAGATAGTGTTGTTTTATTGCGAGTACGAAACTGCGATAGGTGAAATGTTGTGAAAGCACACAAAACGGCGTGAACTAGCCAGATACTGCGTCTTGTACTGTTACAAGTGCGAAACTGGTGTATTGTGTTATTCTCGTGAAAGCGCATGCAAGCATCGTTGAACCTTAAAGAACGATGTCATTGAGCGGGATACAGCGTTCTGTACTGTACTAAGTGGGTGAAAAACTGTGTGGTCATGCAAATATCGTAAATGTGAACGAAACAGTGTAACAGAGCGTTTTTAGATACATGTGCGAAGGTTAGGTTAGGTTATGAAGCGTCATAAAACCGCATTAAACAATGTCAACTATTGATATGCAGTGTTTTTCACAATTACAAGTCGGAAACTGCGATATCTAATGTGAAAGCGCATGAAAACGTCGTAGTGCTGCGGAAAGCACTGTAAAGTAGCGAGTAAAATGTTTTCTAACGCTAGAAGTGCGAAGGTTAGGTTAGGTTGAGTTATGTTGGTTTTAGCTAGGTTGCGTCGTAAACCACCAAAAATGACGTCATCTAACGAGATAGTGTTGTTTTTTGCGAGTACGAAACTGGATAGGTGAAATATTCTGAAAGCGCACAAAACGGCCTGAACTAGCCGGATACTGCGTCTTGTACCGTTACAAGTGCGAGGCAGCTATTTTGTGATATTCTCGTGAAAGCGCATGCAAGCATCGTGAAACCTTAAGGAACGATGTCATCTAGCTAGATACACCATTCTGTACTGTACTAGTTGGTGAAACACTGTAAGGTCATGCAAATATCGTAATTGGGAACGAAACAGTGTAATAGAGCGTTTTTAGAAAGAAGTGCGAAGGTTAGGTTAGGTTAAGTCGTGAAGCGACAAAAAACCGCATTAAACAATGTCAGCTATATAGATGCAGTGTTTTTCACCATTACAAGTCGGGAACTGCGATATCTAATGTGAAAGCGCATGAAAATGTCGTAACGTTGTAGAAAGTATTGCAAAGTAGCGGGTAAAACGTTTTTTAACGATAGAAGTGCGAAGGTTATGTTAGGTGGAGTTATGTTAGTTTAAGCTAGGTAGCGTCGTGAAACCACCAAAAACGACGTCGTCTAACGAGATAGTGTTGTTTTATTGCGAGTACGAAACTGCGATAAGTGAAATATTATGAAAGCACACAAAATGGCATGAACTAGCAAGATACTGCATCTTGTTCCGTTACAAGTGCGAAAGTGCTATATTGTGATATTCTCGTGAAAGCGCATGAAAGCATCGTGAAACCTTAAAGAACGATGTCATTTAGCGAGATACAGCGTTCTGTACTGTACTAGGTTGGTGAAAAACTGTGAGGTCATGCAAATATCGTAATTGTGAACGAAACAGTGTAATAGAGCGTTTTTAGACACAAGTGCGAAGGTTAGGTTAGGTTAAGATATGAACCGTCGTAAAACCGCATAATCAATGTCACTTAGTGAGATGCAGTGTTTTTCATCATTACAACTCGGAAACTGCGATATCTATTGTGAAAGCGCATAAAACCGTCGTAATGTTGCAGAAAGCATTGTAAAGTAGCGAGTAAAACGTTTTCTAACGATAGAAGTGCGAAGGTTAGGTTAGGTTAAGTTAGTTTAAGCTAGGTAGCGTCGTGAAACCACCAAAAACGACGTCATCTAACGAGATAGTGTTGTTTTATTGCGAGTACGAAACTGCGATAGGTGAAATGTTGTGAAAGCACACAAAACGGCGTGAACTATCCAGATACTGCGTCTTGTACTGTTACAAGTGCGAAACGGGTATATTGTGTTATTCTCGTGAAAGCGCATGCAAGCATCGTGAAACCTTAAAGAACGATGTCATTTAGCGGGATACAGCGTTCTGTACTGTACTAAGTTGGTGAAAAAACTTTGAGGTCATGCAAATATCGTAATTGTGAACGAAACAGTGTAATAGAGCGTTTTTAGATACAAGCGCGAATGTAAGGTTAGGTTATAAAGCGTCATAAAACCGCAATAAACAATTTCAGCTATTGAGATGCAGTGTTTTTCACTATTACAAGTCGGGAACTGCGATATCTAATGTGAAAGCGCATGAAGCCGTCGTAACTTTGTAGAAAGCATTGTAAAGTAGCGAGTAAAACGTCTTCTAACGATAGAAGTGCGAAGGTTAGGTTAGGTTAAGTTAGTTTAAGCTAGGTAGCGTCGTGAAACCACCAAAAACGACATAATCTAACGAGATAGTGTTGTTTTATTACGAGTGCGAAACTGCGATAGGTGAAATATTGTGAAAGCACACAAAACGGCATGAACAAGCCAGATACTGCGTGTTGTTTAGTTACAAGTGCGAAACTGTATACTGTGATATTCTCGTTAAAGCGCATGCAAGCATCGTGAAACTTTTAAGAACGATGTCATTTAGCGAGATACAGCGTTCTGTACTGTAATAGATTGGTGAAAAACTGTGAGTTCATGCAAATATCGTAATTGTGAACGAAACAGTGTAATAGAGTGTTTTTAGATACAAGTGCGAATGTTAGGTTAGGTTAAGATATGAACCGTCGTAAAACCGCATTAAACAATGTCACTTAGTGAGATGCAGTGTTTTTCACCATTACAAGTCGGGAACTGCAATATCTATTGTGAAAGCGCATGAAACCGTCGTAATGTTGTAGAAAGCATTGTAAAGTAGCGAGTGAAACGTTTTCTAACGATGGAAGTGCGAAGGTTATGTTAGGTTGAGTTATGTTAGTTTAAGCTAGGTGGCGTCGTTAAACCACCAATTGCGACGTCCTCTAACGAGTTAGTGTTGTTTTGTTGCGAGTGCGAAACTGCGATATGTGAAATATTGTGAAAGCACACATAACGGCACGAACTTGCCAGATACTGCGTCTTCTACAGTTACAAGCGCGAAACTGCTATTGTGATATTCTCGTGATAGTGCTTGCAAGCATCGTGAAACCTTAAAGAACGATGTCATTTAGCGAGATACAGCGTTCTGTACTGTACTAAGTTGGTGAAAAAACTTTGAGGTTATGCAAATATCGTAATTGTCAACGAAACAGTGTAACCGAGTGTTTTTAGATACAAGTTCGAAGGTTACGTTAGATTAAGTTATGAAGCATCATAAAACCGCATTAAACAATGTCAGCCAATGAGATGTGTTTTTCACCATTACAAGTCGGAAACTGCGATATCTAATGTGAAAATGCATGAAACCGTCGAAATGTTTTAAAAAGCATTGTAAAGTAGCGAATAAAACGTTTTATAACGATACAAGTGCGTAGGTTAGGTTAGGTTAAGTTATTTTAAGCTAGGTAGCGTCGTGAAAACACCAAAAACGACGTAATCTAACGAGATAGTATTGTTTTATTGCGCGTACGAAACTGCGATAGGTGAAATGTTGTGAAAGCACACAAAACGGCATGAACAAGCCAGATACTGCGTGTTGTACCGTTACAAGTGCGAAACTGCTGTATTGTGATATTCTCGTTAAAGCGCATGCAAGCATCGTGGAACCTTAAAGAACAATGTCATTTAGCAAGATACAGCGTTCTGTACTGTAATAAGTTGGTGAAAAACTGTGAGGTCATGCAAATATCGTAATTGTGAAGGAAACAGTGTAATAGAGCGTTTTTAGATACAAGCGCGAATGTTAGGTTAGGTTAAGATATTAACCGTCGTAAAACCACATTAAACAATGTCACTTAGTGAGATGCAGTGTTTTTCACCATTACAAGTCGGGAACTGCGATATTTAATGTGAAAGCGCATGAAACCGTCGTAATGTTGTAGAAAGCACTGTAAAGTAGCGAGTAAAACGTTTTCTAACGATAGAAGTGCGTAGGTTAGGTTAGGTTAAGTTAGTTTAAGCTAGGTAGCGTCGTGAAAACACCAAAAACGACGTGATCTAACGAGATAGT
This sequence comes from Rhipicephalus microplus, assembly GCF_043290135.1. Lineage (NCBI taxonomy): Eukaryota > Metazoa > Arthropoda > Arachnida > Ixodida > Ixodidae > Rhipicephalus > Rhipicephalus microplus. The sequence goes on along the minus strand of NW_027464612.1, from coordinate 1,076,827 downwards.
GTTGTTTTATTGCGCGTACGAAACTGCGATAGGTGAAATGTTGTGAAAGCACACAAAACGGCATGAACAAGCCAGATACTGCGTGTTATATCGTTACAAGTGCGAAACTGCTGTATTGTGACATTCTCGTTAAAGCGCATGCAAGCATCGTGAAACCTTAAAGAACGATGTCATTTAGCGAGATACAGCGTTCTGTACTGTAATATGTTGGTGAAAAACTGTGAGGTCATGCAAATATCGTAATTGTGAACAAAACAGTGTAATAGAGTGTTTTATACACGTGCGAATGTTAGGTTAGGTTAAGATATGAACCGTCGTAAAACCGCAATAAACAATGTCACTTAGTGAGATGCAGTGTTTTTCAACATTACAAGTCGGGAACTGCGATATCTATTGTGAAAGCGCATGAAACCGTCGTAATGTTGTAGAAAGCATTGTGAAGTAGCGAGTAAAACGTTTTCTAACGATAGAAGTGCGAAGGTTGGGTTAGGTTAAGTTAGGTTAAGCTAAGTAGCGTCGTGAAACCACCAAAAACGACGTCATCTAACGAGATAGTGTTGTTTTATTGCGAGTACGAAACTGCGATAGGTGAAATATTGTGAAACCACACAAAACGGCATGAACAAGCCAGATACTGCGTCTTGTACCGCTACAAGTGCGAAACTGCTATATAGTGATAGTCTCGTTAAAGCGCATGCAAGCATCGTGAAACCTTAAAGAACGATGTCATTTAGCGAGATACAGCGTTCTGTACTGTAATAAGTTGGTGAAAAACTGTGAGGTCATGCAAATATCGTAATTGTGAACGAAACAGTGTAATAGAGCGTTTTTAGTTACAAGCGCGAAGATTAGGTTAGGTTAAGATATGAACCGTCGTAAAACCACATTAAACAATGTCACTTAGTGAGATGCAGTGTTTTTCACCTTTACAAGTCGGAAACTGCGATATCTAATGTGAAAATGCATGAAACCGACGTAATGTTTTAAAAAGCATTGTAAAGTAGCGAATAAAACGTTTTCTAACGATAGAAGTGCGTAGGTTAGGTTAGGTTAGGTTATTTTAGGCTAGGTAGCGTCGTGAAAACACCAAAAACAACGTAATCTAACGAGATAGTGTTGTTTTATTGCGCGTACGAAACTGCGATAGGTGAAATGTTGTGAAAGCACACAAAACGGCATGAACAAGCCAGATACTGCGTGTTGTACCGTTACAAGTGCGAAACTGCTGTATTGTGATATTCTCGTTAAAGCGCATGCACGCATCGTGAAACCTTAAAGAACGATGTCATTTAGCGAGATACAGCGTTCTGTACTGTAATAAGTTGGTGAAAAACTGTGAGGTCATGCAAATATAGTAATTGTGAAGGAAACAGTGTAATAGAGCGTTTTTAGATACAAGCGCGAATGTTAGGTTAGGTTAAGATATGAACCGTCGTAAAACCACATTAAACAATGTCACTTAGTGAGATGCAGTGTTTTTCACCATTACAAGTCGGGAACTGCGATATTTAGTGTGAAAGCGCATGAAACCGTCGTAATGTTGTAGAAAGCACTGTAAAGTAGCGAGTAAAACGTTTTCTAACGATAGAAGTGCGTAGGTTAGGTTAGGTTAAGTTAGTTTAAGCTAGGTAGCGTCGTGAAAACACCAAAAACGACGTAATCTAACGAGATAGTGTTGTTTTATTGCGCGTACGAAACTGCGATAGGTGAAATGTTGTGAAAGCACACAAAACGGCATGAACAAGCCAGATACTGCGTGTTGTATCGTTACAAGTGCGAAACTGCTATACTGTGATATTCTCGTTAAAGCGCATGCAAGCATCGTGAAACCTTAAAGAACGATGTCATTTAGCGAGATACAGCGTTCTGTACTGTAATAGATTGGTGAAAAACTGTGAGGTCATGCAAATATCGCAATTGTGAACGAAACAGTGTAATAGAGTGTTTTTTACACGTGCGAATGTTAGGTTAGGTTAAGATATGAACCGTCGTAAAACCGCATTAAACAATGTCACTTAGTGAGATGCAGTGTTTTTCACCATTACAAGCCGGGAACTGCGATATCTTTTGTGAAAGCCTCCGAAACCGTCGTATAGTTGTTGAAAGCATTGTAAAGTAGCGAGTAAAACGATTTCTCACAATAGAAGTGCGAAGGTTATGTTAGGTTGAGTTAGTTTAGGCTAGGCAGCGTCGCGAAACCACCAAAAACAACGTCATCTAACGAGATAGTGTTGTTTAATTGCGAGTACGAAACTGCGATAGGTGAAATATTGTGAAACCACACAAAACGGCATGAACAAGCCAGATACTGCGTGTTGTACCGTTACAAGTACGAAACTGCTATATAGTGATATTCTCGTTAAAGCGCATGCAAGCATCGTGAAACCTTAAAGAACGATGTCATTTAGCGAGATACAGCGTTCTGTACTGTAATAAGTTGGTGAAAAACTGTGAGGTCATGCAAATATCGTAATTGTGAAGGAAACAGTGTAATAGAGCGTTTTTAGATACAAGCGCGAATGTTAGGTTAGGTTGAGATATGAACCGTCGTAAAACCACATTAAACAATGTCCTTAGTGAGATGCAGTGTTTTTCACCATTACAAGTCGGGAACTGCAATATCTATTGTGAAAGCGCATGAAACCGTCGTAATGTTGTAGAAAGCATTGTAAAGTAGCGAGTAAAACGTTTTCTAACGATAGAAGTGCGAAGGTTATCTTAGGTTGAGTTATGTTAATTTAAGTAAGTAGCTGCATGAAACCACCAAAAACGACGTCATCTAACCAGATAGTGTTGTTTTATTGCGAGTACGAAACTGCGATAGGTGAAATATTGTGAAAGCACACAAAATGGCATGAACTAGCCAGAAACTGCGTCTTGGACCGTTACAAGTGCGAAGCTGCTATATTGTGATATTCTCGTGAAAGCGCATGAAAGCATCGTGAAACCTTAAAGAACGATGTCATTTAGCGAGACACAGCGTTCTGTACTGTACTAGGTTGGTGAAAAACTATGAGGTCATGCAATCATCGCAATTGTGAACGAAACAGTGTAATAGAGCGTTTTTAGATACAAGCTCGAATGTTAGGTTAGGTTATGAAGCGTCATAAAACCGCAATAAACAATTTCAGCTATTGAGATGCAGTGTTTTTTACCATTACAAGTCGGAAACTGCGATATCTAATGTGAAAGCGCATGAAACTGTCGTAATGTTGCAGAAAGCATTGTAAAGTAGCCAGTAAAACGTTTTCTAACGCTAGAGATGCGAAGGTTAGGTTAGGTTGAGTTATGTTATTTTAAGCTAGGTGGCGTCGTTAAACCACCAATTGCACAGTCGTCGCCCATGCACTGCATCTCATTCCCGTTAGCCTCATTAACGAACTAGGGCATAACACTAAAGAAGCATTGTTAAAAGCAGTAGAAAAAGCTCAAAGGACGGACAAATACCGGACAGTTGGCGACAAAGTAGAATTAACTTAATCTATAAAGGCAAGGGAGAAAAGGACAAGATTCGCTCGTATAGACCACTAACAATTACATCGGTACTATACAGGATGGCGATGCAAGCAGTAAAAATGAAAATAGAAACATGGGCCGAACATAACGATATTTTGGGAGAACTTCAGAACGGATTTCGAGTCGACAGGTGGTTAGACGATAACCTGTTTGTTCTCACTCAGTGAATAGAAATATCCAAAATAGAGAATAGGCCCTTGTACGTGGCTTTCCTAGACATCACGGGGGCATACGACAACGTTAATCAGGAAATTTTGTGGGATATATTGAAAGGAATGGGCATGGGCGACGACTGTATACAGCTTTTGAGGAAGATATACCGAGAAAATACAGTTTGCATAGAGTGGGAAGGAATGCGTAGCAAAGAGAACGTTGAGGTTAGCAGGGGTCTGAGACAGGGATGTCCTTTGTCCCCGCTGTTATTCATGCTGTACATGGTGAGTATGGAAAAAGCGCTAGAAGGTAGCAACATTGGTTTTAATCTGTCACACAAACAGGGCGGCATGATGATTGAGCAGAAGCTTCCAGGTTTATTTTATGCGGACGATATCGTCTTATTTGCGGACAGTCGAGATGATATAAAGCAGCTGGCGAATATATGCGGAAGGGAAGGTGAAGCTCTTGGACTAGGATTCAGTGTAACGAAGTGTGGATTGATGGTATTCAATGATCCCTGTGATCAGACGGTGTCCATACAAGGCCAAGAAATACCGAGGGTAAGTGAATACAAGTACCTTGGAGTATGGGTAAATGAGAGTGATAGATACATGGAGGTACAGGAAAAAGCCTCGGCAGCAAAAGGAAAGAGGAATGCGGCAATAATGAAGCACAAAGCGTTGTGGGGATACAATAGGTATGAGGTGCTTCGAGGTCTGTGGAAGGGTGTAATGGTTCCAGGGCTTACTTTTGGGAACTCAGTGGTGTGCATGAGGGCAGAGGTGCAAGCGGGAATGGATGTAAATCAAAGGACTGTGGGACGCCTCGCGTTGGGTGCTCACGGGAAGACGACAAACGAGGCTGTAAAGGGCGATATGGGGTGGGCAGGTTTTGAGGCGAGGGAAGCGCAGAGCAAAATAAGGTTCGAAGAAAGGCTAAGAAATATGAAGGAGAGTAGATGGGCAGAGAAGGTGTTCCGTTATTTGTATAGGAAGAGCGTGGACACACAGTGGAGAAAAAGAACTAGAAGACTCACTAGTAAGTATACGGCTGGTATTGTAAGCCGTATGTCAACAAAGAGCGTTAAGGGAAAAGTCAGGGAGGCGGAGAGGATTTACTGGATGGCAGCTATGGAGAAAAAACCGGCTTTGAGTAACTACCGAAAGGGCAAAAATGAAATAAGGAGGGAGGCATTTTACGATAATTCAAGGGGAAGCGCTTTACTGTTTGAAGCGAGATCGGGTTGCCTTAGAACGCGTAGTTATAAAGCAAGATTCAGTAAAGAAGAAGAACAATGCACATGCTGCGGGAAAGATAAGGAAACGGCGGAGCATGTTCTGATTGAATGTGGAGATATCCACCCAAGTGTACGTTTGGGCACGAGCCTACAGGAAGCCTTGGGTTTTAGGGACAACAATGGAAAGCTGAACACACCCGCGATTGAAATAAGTAAGAGACGGTTAGAGTATTGGTGGCAGAAAATTAGAGATAAAGGACAAAAATAAATATTGGAAAAATAAAATATGGACAGTGTGCCGTAAATGGCAGAGAACTTAAGCTGAAAATTTACCTTTTTTTCTATTAAGATAGAATTTATCGAAGTAGAAGCATTACGCCAACATAAAAAAAAAAGTTTTTTTTTGTCGAGCCTGGTGGCATACTTGTCACCACCCCGTTATAAAGGGGACGCTCATAGCATCCATCCATCCATCCATGCGACTTCCTCTAACGAGTTAGTGTTGTTTTGTTGCGAGTGCGAAACTGCGATATGTGAAATATTGTGAAAGCACACATAACGGCACGAACTAGCCAGATACTGCGTCTTCTACAGTTACAAGCGCGAAACTGCTATTGTGATATTCTCGTGATAGTGTTTTCAAGCATCGTGAAACCTTAAAATACGATGTCATTTAGCGAGATACAGCGTTCTGTACTGTAGTAAGTTGGTGAAAAAACTTTGAGGTTATGCAAATATCGTAATTGTCAACGAAACAGTGTAACCGAGTGTTTTTAGATACAAGTTCGAAGGTTACGTTAGATCAAGTTATGAAGCGTCATAAAACCGCATTAAACAATGTCAGCCAATGAGATGTGTTTTTCACCATTACAAGTCGGAAACTGCGATATCTAATGTGAAAATGCATGAAACCGTCGTAATGTTTTAAAAAGCATTGTAAAGTAGCGAATAGAACGTTTTCTAACGATAGAACTGCGTAGGTCAGGTTAGGTTAGGTTATTTTAAGCTAGGTAGCGTCGTGAAAACCCCAAAAACAACGTAATCTAACGAGATAGTGTTGTTTTATTGCGCGTACGAAACTGCGATAGGTGAAATGTTGTGAAAGCACACAAAACGGCATGAACAAGCCAGATACTGCGTGTTGTACCGTTACAAGTGCGAAACTGCTGTATTGTGATATTCTCGTTAAAGCGCATGCACGCATCGTGAAACCTTCAAGAACGATGTCATTTAGCGAGATACAGCGTTCTGTACTGTAATAAGTTGGTGAAAAACTGTGAGGTCATGCAAATATCGTAATTGTGAAGGAAACAGTGTAATAGAGCGTTTTTAGATACAAGCGCGAATGTTAGGTTACGTTAAGATATGAACCGTCGTAAAACCACATTAAACAATGTCACTTAGTGAGATGCAGTGTTTTTCACCATTACAAGTCGGGAACTGCGATATTTAATGTGAAAGCGCATGAAACCGTCGTAATGTTGTAGAAAGTACTGTAAAGTAGCGAGTAAAATGTTTTCTAACGACAGAAGTGCGTAGGTTAGGTTAGGTTAAGTTAGCTTAAGCTAGGTACCGTCGTGAAAACACCAAAAACGACGTAATCTAACGAGATAGTGTTGTTTTATTGCGCGTACGAAACTGCGATAGGTGAAATGTTGTGAAAGCACACAAAACGGCATGAACAAGCCAGATACTGCGTGTTGTATCGTTACAAGTGCGAAACTGCTATACTGTGATATTCTCGTTAAAGCGCATGCAAGCATCGTGAAACCTTAAAGAACGATGTCATTTAGCGAGATACAGCGTTCTGTACTGTAATAGATTGGTGAAAAACTGTGAGGTCATGCAAATATCGTAATTGTGAACGAAACAGTGTAATAGAGTGTTTTTTACACGTGCGAATGTTAGGTTAGGTTAAGATATGAACCGTCGTAAACCCGCATTAAACAATGTCACTTAGTGAGATGCAGTGTTTTTCACCATTACAAGCCGGGAACTGCGATATCTAATGTGAAAGCCTCCGAAACCGTCGTAATGTTGTTGAAAGCACTGTAAAGTAGCGAGTAAAACGTTTTCTAACGATAGAAGTGCGTAGGTTAGGTTAGGTTAAGTTAGTTTAAGCTAGGTAGCGTCGTGAAAACACCAAAAACGACGTCATCTAACGAGATAGTGTTGTTTTATTGCGATTACGAAACTGCGATGAGTGAAATGTTGTGAAAGCACACAAAACGGCATGAACAAGCCAGATACTGCGTGTTGTACCGTTACAAGTACGAAACTGCTATATAGTGATATTCTCGTTAAAGCGCATGCAAGCATCGTGAAACCTTAAAGAACGATGTCATTTAGCGAGATACAGCGTTCTGTACTGTAATAAGTTGGTGAAAAACTGTGAGGTCATGCAAATATCGTAATTGTGAACGAAACATTGTAATAGGGCGTTTTTAGATTCAAGCGCGAATGTTAGGTTAGGTTAAGATATGAACCGTCGTAAAACCGCATTAAACAATGTCACTTAGTGAGATGCAGTGTTTTTCACCATTACAAGTCGGGAACTGCGATATCTAATGTGAAAGCGCATGAAACCGTCGTAATGTTGTAGAAAGCATTGTAAAGTAGGGAGTAAAACGTTTTCTAACGACAGAAGTGCGAAGGTTAGTTAGGTTAAGTTAGTTTAAGCTAGGTAGCGTCGCGAAACCACCAAAAACAACGTCATCTAACGAGATAGTGTTGTTTAACCTCGAGTACGAAACTGCGATAGGTGAAATATTGTGAAACCACACAAAACGGCATGAACAAGCCAGATACTGCGTGTTGTACCGTTACAAGTGCGAAACTGCTGTATTGTGATATTCTCGTTAAAGCGCATGCAAGCATCGTGGAACCTTAAAGAACGATGTCATTTAGCGAGATACAGCGTTCTGTACTGTAATAAGTTGGTGAAAAACTGTGAGGTCATGCAAATATCGTAATTGTGAACGAAACAATGTAATAGGGCGTTTTTAGATTCATGCGCGAATGTTAGGTTAGGTTAAGATATGAACCGTCGTAAAACCGCATTAAACAATGTCACTTAGTGAGATGCAGTGTTTTTCACCATTACAAGTCGGGAACTGCGATATTTAATGTGAAAGCGCATGAAACCGTCGTAATGTTGTAGAAAGCATTGTAAAGTAGGGAGTAAAACGTTTTCTAACAACAGAAGTGCGAAGGTTAGGTTAGGTTAAGTTAGTTTAAGCTAGGTAGCGTCGTGAAACCACCAAAAACGACGTCATCTAACGAGATAGTGTTGTTTTATTGCGTGTACGAAACTGCGATAGGTGAAATGTTGTGAAAGCACACAAAACGGCATGAACAAGCCAGATACTGCGTGTTGTATCGTTACAAGTGCGAAACTGCTATACTGTGATATTCTCGTTAAAGCGCATGCAAGCATCGTGAAACCTTAAAGAACGATGTCATTTAGCGAGATACAGCGTTCTGTACTGTAATAGATTGGTGAAAAACTGTGAGGTCATGCAAATATCGTAATTGTGATCGAAACAGTGTAATAGAGTGTTTTATGCACGTGCGAATGTTAGGTTAGGCTAAGATATGAACCGTCGTAAAACCGCATTAAACAATGTCACTTAGTGAGATGCAGTGTTTTTCACCATTACAAGTCGGGAACTGCGATATCTATTGTGAACGCGCATGAAACCGTCGTAATGTTGCAGAAAGCATTGTGAAGTAGCAAGTAAAACGTTTTCTAACGATAGAAGTGCGAAGGTTAGTTAGGCTAAGTTAGTTTAAGCTAGGTAGCTTCGTGAAACCACCAAAAAAGACGTCATCTAACGAGATAGTGTTCTTTTATTGCGAGTACGAAACTGCGATAGGTGAAATGTTGTGAAAGCACACAAAACGGCATGAACAAGCCAGATTCTGCGTGTTGTACCGTTACAAGTGCGAAACTGCTTTACTGTGATATTCTCGTGAAAGTGCTTGCAAGCATCGTGAAACCTTAAAGAACGATGTCATCTAGCTAGATACAGTGTTATGTACTGTACTAGTTGGTGAAACACTGTGAGGTCATGCAAATATCGTAATTGTGAACGAAACAGTGTAAGAGAGCGTTTTTAGATACGAGTGCAAAGGTTAGGTTAGGTTAAGTCATGAAGCGGCAAAAAACCGCATCAAACAATGTCAGCTATTGAGAATGGAATGGAATGAAAAAACTTTATTTTCAGCTATTGAGATGCAGTGTTTTTCACCATTACAAGCCGGGAACTGCGACATCTAATGTGAAAGCGCATGAAACCATCGAAACGTTGTAGAAAGCATTGTAAAGTAGCGAGTAAAACGTTTTCTAACGATAGAAGTGCGAAGGTTATGTTAGGTTAAGTTGTGTTAGTTTAAGCTAGGTAGCCTCGTGAAACCACCAAAAACGACGTCATCTAACGAGATAGTGTTGTTTTATGGCGAGTACGAAACTGCGATAGGTGAAATGTTGTGAAAGCACACAAAACGGCATGAACAAGCCAGATACTGCGTGTTGTATCGTTACAAGTGCGAAACTGCTGTATTGTGATATTCTCGTTAAAGCGCATGCAAGCATCGAGAAACCTAAAGAACGATGTCATTTAGCGAGATACAGCGTTCTGTACTGTAATAAGTTGGTGAAAAACTGTGAGGTCATGCAAATATCGTAATTGTGAAGGAAACAGTGTAATAGAGCGTTTTTAGATACAAGCGCGAATGTTAGGTTAGGTTAAGATATGAACCGTCGTAAAACCGCATTAAACAATGTCACTTAGTGAGATGCAGTGTTTTTCACCATTACAAGTCGGGAACTGCGATATCTAATGTGAAAGCGCATGAAACCGTCGTAATGTTGTAGAAAGCATTCTAAAGTAGCGAGTAAAACGTCTGCTGACGATATAAGTGCGAAGGTTAGGTTAGGTTAAGTTAGTTTAAGCAAGGTCGCGTCGTGAAACCACCAAAAACGACGTCATCTAACGAGATAGTGTTGTTTTATTGCGAGTGCGAAACTGCGATAGGTGAAATATTGTGAAAGCACACAAAACGGCATGAACAAGCCAGATACTGCTTGTTGTATCGTTACAAGTGCGAAACTGTATACTGTGATATTGTCGTTAAAGCGCATGCAAGCATCCTGAAACCTTAAGGAACGATGTCATTTAGCGAGATACAGCGTTCTGTACTGTAATAGATTGGGGAAAAACTGTGAGGTCATGCAAATATCGTAATTGTGAACGAAACAGTGTAATAGAGTGTTTTTAGATACAAGTGCGAATGTTAGGTTAGGTTAAGATATGAACCGTCGTAAAACCGCATTAAACAATGTCACTTAGTGAGATGCAGTGTTTTTCACCATTACAAGTCGGGAACTGCAATATCTCTTGTGAAAGCGCATGAAACCGTCGTAATGTTGTAGAAAGCATTGTAAAGTAGCGAGTAAAACGTTTTCTAACGATAGAAGTGCGAAGGTTATGTTAGGTTAAGTTATGTTAGTTTAAGCTAGGTAGCGTCGTGAAACCACCAAAAACGACGTCATCTAACGAGATAGTGTTGTATTATTGCGATTACGAAACTTCGATGGGTGAAATGTTGGGAAAGCACACAAAACGGCATGAACAAGCCAGATACTGCGTGTTGTATTGTTACAAGTGCGAAACTGCTGTATTGTGACATTCTCTTTAAAGCGCATGCAAGCATCGTGAAACCTTAAAGAACGATGTCATTTAGCGAGATACAGCGTTCTGTACTGTAATAAGTTGGTGAAAAACTGTGAGGTCATGCAAATATCGTAATTGTGAACGAAACAGTGTAATAGAGTGTTTTATACACGTGCAAATGTTAGGTTAGGTTAAGATATGAACCGTCGTAAAACCGCAATAAACAATGTCACTTAGTGAGATGCAGTGTTTTTCAACATTACAAGTTGGGAACTGCGATATCTATTGTGAAAGCGCGTGAAACCGTCGTAATGTTGTAGAAAGCATTGTGAAGTAGCGAGTAAAACGTTTTCTAACGATAGAAGTGCGAAGGTTGGGTTAGGTTAAGTTAGGTTAAGCTAAGTAGCGTCGTGAAACCACCAAAAACGACGTCATCTAACGAGATAGTGTTGTTTTATTGCGAGTACGAAACTGCGATAGGTGAAATATTGTGAAAGCACACAAAATGGCATGAACTAGCCAGATACTGCGTCTTGGACCGTTACAAGAGCGAAACTGCTATATTGTGATATTCTCGTGAAAGCGCATGAAAGCATCGTGAAACCTTAAAGAACGATGTCATTTAGCGAGATACAGCGTTCTGTACTGTACTAGGTTGGTGAAAAACTATGAGGTCATGCAAATATCGCAATTGTGAACGAAACAGTGTAATAGAGCGTTTTTAGATACAAGCGCGAATGTTAGGTTAGGTTATAAAGCGTCATAAAACCGCAATAAACAATTTCAGCTATTGAGATGCAGTGTTTTTCACCATTACAAGTCAGGAACTGCGATATCTAATGTGAAAGCGCATGAAGCCGTCGTAACTTTGTAGAAAGCATTGTAAAGTAGCGAGTAAAACGTCTTCTAACGATATAAGTGCGAAGGTTAGGTTAGGTTAGGTTGGTTTAAGCAAGGTAGCGTCGTGAAACCACCAAAAACGACGTCATCTAACGAGATAGTGTTGTTTTATTGCGAGTGCGAAACTGCGATAGGTGAAATATTGTGAAAGCACACAAAACGGCATGAACAAGCCAGATACTGCGTGTTGTATTGTTACAAGTGCGAAACTGTATACTGTGATATTCTCGTTAAAGCGCATGCAAGCATCGTGAAACCTTAAGGAACGATGTGATTTAGCGAGATACAGCGTTCTGTACTGTAATAGATTGGTGAAAAACTGTGAGGTAATGCAAATATCGTAATTGTGAACGAAACAGTGTAATAGAGTGTTTTTAGATACAAGTGCGAATGTTAGGTTAGGTTAAGATATGAACCGTCGTAAAACCGCATTAAACAATGTCACTTAGTGAGATGCAGTGTTTTTCACCATTACAAGTCGGGAACTGCAATATCTATTGTGAAAGCGCATGAAACCGTCGTAATGTTGTAGAAAGCATTGTAAAGTAGCGAGTAAAACGTTTTCTAACGATAGAAGTGCGAAGGTTATGTTAGGTTAAGTTATGTTAGTTTAAGCTAGGTAGCGTCGTGAAACCACCAATAACGACGTCATCTAACGAGATAGTGTTGTTTTATTGCGATTACGAAACTGCGATGAATGAAATGTTGGGAAAGCACACAAAACGGCATGAACAAGCCAGATACTGCGTGTTGTATCGTTACAAGTGCGAAACTGCTGTATTGTGACATTCTCTTTAAAGCGCATGCAAGCATCGTGAAACCTTAAAGAACGATGTCATTTAGCGAGATACAGCGTTCTGTACTGTAATAGATTGGTGAAAAACTGTGAGGTCATGCAAATATCGTAATTGTGAACGAAACAGTGTAATAGAGTGTTTTATACACGTGCGAATGTTAGGTTAGGTTAAGATATGAACCGTCGTAAAACCGCAATAAACAATGTCACTTAGTGAGATGCAGTGTTTTTCAACATTACAAGTCGGGAACTGCGATATCTATTGTGAAAGCGCATGAAACCGTCGTAATGTTGTAGAAAGCATTGTGAAGTAGCGAGTAAAACGTTTTCTAACGATAGAAGTGCGAAGGTTGGGTTAGGTTAAGTTAGGTTAAGCTAAGTAGCGTCGTGAAACCACCAAAAACGACGTCATCTAACGAGATAGTGTTGTTTTATTGCGAGTACGAAACTGCGATAGGTGAAATATTGTGAAAGCACACAAAATGGCATGAACTAGCCAGATACTGCGTCTTGGACCGTTACAAGAGCGAAACTGCTATATTGTGATATTCTCGTGAAAGCGCATGAAAGCATCGTGAAACCTTAAAGAACGATGTCATTTAGCGAGATACAGCGTTCTGTACTGTACTAGGTTGGTGAAAAACTATGAGGTCATGCAAATATCGCAATTGTGAACGAAACAGTGTAATAGAGCGTTTTTAGATACAAGCGCGAATGTTAGGTTAGGTTATAAAGCGTCATAAAACCGCAATAAACAATTTCAGCTATTGAGATGCAGTGTTTTTCACCATTACAAGTCGGGAACTGCGACATCTAATGTGAAAGCGCATGAAGCCGTCGTAACTTTGTAGAAAGCATTGTAAAGTAGCGAGTAAAACGTCTTCTAACGATAGAAGTGCGAAGGTTATGTTAGGTTGAGTTATGTTAGTTTAAGCTATGTAGCGCCGTGAAACCACCAAAAACGACGTTATCTAACGAGATTGTGTTGTTTTATTGCGAGTGCGAAACTGCGATAGGTGAAATATTGTGAAAGCACACAAAACGGCATGAACAAGCCAGATACTGCGTGTTGTATCGTTACAAGTTCGAAACTGTATACTGTGATATTCTCGTTAAAGCGCATGCAAGCATCGTGAAACCTTAAGGAACGATGTCATTTAGCGAGATACAGCGTTCTGTACTGTACTAAGGGGGTGAAAAACTGTGCGGCCATGCAAATATCGTAATTGTGAACGAAACAGTGTAACAGAGCGTTTTTAGATACAAGCGCGAAGGTTAGGTTAGGTTAAGATATGAACCGTCGTAAAACCGCAATAAACAATTTCACTTAGTGAGATGCAGTGTTTTTCATCATTACAGGTCGGAACTTGCGATATCTATTGTGAAAGCGCATGAAACCGTCGTAATGTTGCAGAAAGCATTGTAAAGTAGCGAGTAAAACGTTTTCTAACGATAGAAGTGCCAAGGTTATGTTAGGTTGAGTTATGTTAGTTTAAGCTAGGTAGCGTCGTGAAACCACCAAAAACGACGTCATCTAACGAAATAGTGTTGTTTTATTGCGGGTACGAAACTGCGATAGGTGAAATATTGTGAAAGCGCACAAAACGGCATGAACTAGCCGGATACTGCGTCTTGTACCGTTACAAGTGCGAAACTGCTATTTTGTGATATTCTCGTGAAAGCGCATGCAAGCATCGTGAAACCTTAAAGAACGATGTCATCCAGCTAGATACAGCGTTATGTACTGTACTAGTTGGTGAAACACTGTGAGGTCATGCAAATATCGTAATTGTGAACGAAACAGTGTAATAGAGCGTTTTTAGATAAGAGTGCAAAGGTTAGGTTAGGTTAAGTCATGAAGCGGCAAAAAACCGCATTAAACAATGTCAGCTATTGAGAATGGAATGGAATGAAAAAACTTTATTTTCAGCTATTGAGATGCAGTGTTTTTCACAATTACAAGCCGGGAACTGCGACATCTATTGTGAAAGCACATGAAACCATCGTAACGTTGTAGAAAGCATTGTAAAGTAGCGAGTAAAACGCTTTCTAACGATAGAAGTGCGAAGGTTATGTTAGGTTAAGTTATGTTAGTTTAAGCTAGGTAGCGTCGTGAAACCATCAAAAACGACGTCATCTAACGAGATAGTGTTGTTTTATTGCGAGTACGAAACTGCGATAGGTGAAATGTTGTGAAAGCACACAAAACGGCATGAACAAGCCAGATACTGCGTGTTTATCGTTACAAGTGCGAAACGGCTGTATTGTGATATTCTCGTTAAAGCGCATGCAAGCATCGAGAAACCTTAAAGAACGATGTCATTTAGCGAGATACAGCGTTCTGTACTGTAATAAGTTGGTGAAAAACTGTGAGGTCATGCAAACATCGTAATTGTGAACGAAACAGTGTAATAGAGCGTTTTTAGTTACAAGCGCGAAGGTTAGGTTAGGTTAAGATATGAAGCGTCGTAAAACCGCATTAAACAATGTCACTTAGTGAGATGCAGTGTTTTTCACCATTACAAGTCGGGAACTGCGATATCTAATGTGAAAGCGCATGAAACCGTCGTAATGTTGCAGAAACCATTGAAAAGTAGGGAGTAAAACGTTTTCTAACGATAAGGGTGCGAAGGTTATGTTAGGTTGAGTTATTTTAGTTTAACCTAGCTAGCGTCGTGAAACCACCAAAAACGACGTCATCTAACGAGATAGTAATTTTTTATTGCGAGGATGAAACTGCGATAGGTGAAATATTGTGAAAGCACACAAAACGGCATGAACAAGCCAGATACTGCGTGTTGTACCGTTACAAGTGCGAAACTGCTGTATTGTGATATTCTCGTTAAATCGCATGCAAGCATCGTGGAACCTTAAAGAACGATGTCATTTAGCGAGATTCAGCGTTTTGTACTGTAATAAGTTGGTGAAAAACTGTGAGGTCATGCAAATATCGTAATTGTGAACGAAACATTGTAATAGGGCGTTTTTAGATTCAAGCGCGAATGTTAGGTTAGGTTAAGATATGAACCGTCGTAAAACCGCATTAAACAATGTCACTTAGTGAGATGCAGTGTTTTTCACCATTACAAGTCGGGAACTGCGATATCTAATGTGAAAGCGCATGAAACCGTCGTAATGTTGTAGAAAGCATTGTAAAGTAGGGAGTAAAACGTTTTCTAACGACAGAAGTGCGAAGGTTAGGTTAGGTTAAGTTAGTTTAAGCTAGGTAGCGTCGTGAAACCACCAAAAACGCCGTCATCTAACGAGATAGTGTTGTTTTATTGCGAGTACGAAACTGCGATAGGTGAAATGTTGTGAAAGCATACAAAACGGCATGAACAAGCCAGATACTTCGTGTTGTATCGTTACAAGTGCGAAACTGCTATACTGTGATATTCTCGTTAAAGCGCATGCAAGCATCGTGAAACCTTAAAGAACGATATCATTTAGCGAGATACAGCGTTCTGTACTGTAATAGATTAGTGAAAAACTGTCAGGTCATGCAAATATCGTAATTGTGAACGAAACAGTGTAATAGAGTGTTTTATACACGTGCGAATGTTAGGTTAGGCTAAGATATGAACCGTCGTAAAACCGCATTAAACAATGTCACTTAGTGAGATGCAGTGTTTTTCACCATTACAAGCCGGGAACTGCGATATCTAATGTGAAAGCCTCCGAAACCGTCGTAATGTTGTTGAAAGCATTGTAAAGTAGCGAGTAAAACGATTTCTCACAATAGAAGTGCGAAGGTTATGTTAGGTTGAGTTAGTTTAGGCTAGGTAGCGTCGCGAAACCACCAAAAACAACGTCATCTAACGAGATAGTGTTGTTTTATTGCGTGTACGAAACTGCGATAGGTGAAATGTTGTGAAAGCACACAAAACGGCATGAACAAGCCAGATACTGCGTGTTGTATCGTTACAAGTGCGAAACTGCTATACTGTGATATTCTCGTTAAAGCGCATGCAAGCATCGTGAAACCTTAAAGAACGATGTCATTTAGCGAGATACAGCGTTCTGTACTGTACTAGGTTGGTGAAAAACTATGAGGTCATGCAAATATCGCAATTGTGAACGAAACAGTGTAATAGAGCGTTTCTAGATACAAGCGCGAATGTTAGGTTAGGTAATAAAGCGTCATAAAACCGCAATAAACAATTTCAGCTATTGAGATGCAGTGTTTTTCACCATTACAAGTCGGGAACTGCGATATCTAATGTGAAAGCGCATGAAGCCGTCGTAACTTTGTAGAAAGCATTGTAAAGTAGCGAGTAAAACGTCTTCTAACAATAGAAGTGCGAAGTTTAGGTTAGGTTAAGATAGTTTAAGCTAGGTAGCGTCGTGAAACCACCAAAAACGACGTCATCTAACGAGATAGTGTTGTTTTATTGCGATTACGAAACTGCGATGGGTGAAATGTTGTGAAAGCACACAAAACGGCATGAACAAGCCAGATACTGCGTGTTGTACCGTTACAAGTACGAAACTGCTATATAGTGATATTCTCGTTAAAGCGCATGCAAGCATCGTGAAACCTTAAAGAACGATGTCATTTAGCGAGATACAGCGTTCTGTACTGTACTAGGTTGGTGAAAAACTATGAGGTCATGCAAATATCGCAATTGTGAACGAAAGAGTGTAATAGAGCGTTTCTAGATACAAGCGCGAATGTTAGGTTAGGTTATAAAGCGTCATAAAACCGCAATAAACAATTTCAGCTATTGAGATGCAGTGTTTTTCACCATTACAAGTCGGGAACTGCGATATCTAATGTGAAAGCGCATGAAGCCGTCGTAACTTTGTAGAAAGCATTGTAAAGTAGCGAGTAAAACGTCTTCTAACGATAGAAGTGCGAAGGTTAGGTTAGGTTAGGATAGTTTAAGCTAGGTAGCGTCGTGAAACCACCAAAAACGACGTCATCTAACGAGATAGTGTTGTTTTATTGCGAGGATGAAACTGCGATAGGTGAAATATTGTGAAAGCACACAAAACGGCATGAACAAGCCAGATACTACGTGTTGTACCGTTACAAGTGCGAAACTGCTGTATTGTGATATTCTCGTTAAAGCGCATGCAAGCATCGTGGAACCTTAAAGAACGATGTCATTTAGCGAGATACAGCGTTCTGTACTGTAATAAGTTGGTGAAAAACTGTGAGGTCATGCAAATATCGTAATTGTGAACGAAACATTGTAATAGGGCGTTTTTAGATTCAAGCGCGAATGTTAGGTTAGGTTAAGATATGAACCGTCGTAAAACCGCTATAAACAATGTCACTTAGTGAGATGCAGTGTTTTTCACCATTACAAGTCGGGAACATCGATATCTAGTGTGAAAGCGCATGAAACCGTCGTAATGTTGTAGAAAGCATTGTAAAGTAGGGAGTAAAACGTTTTCTAACGACAGAAGTGCGAAGGTTAGGTTAGGTTAAGTTAGTTTAAGCTAGGTAGCGTCGTGAAACCACCAAAAACGACGTCATCTAACGAGATAGTGTTGTTTTATTGCGAGTACGAAACTGCGATAGGTGAAATGTTGTGAAAGCACACAAAACGGCATGAACAAGCCAGATACTGCGTGTTGTATCGTTACAAGTGCGAAACTGCTATACTGTGATATTCTCGTTAAAGCGCATGCAAGCATCGTGAAACCTTAAAGAACGATGTCATTTAGCGAGATACGGCGTTCTGTACTGTAATAGATTGGTGAAAAACTGTGAGGTCATGCAAATATCGTAATTGTGAATGAAACAGTGTAATAGAGTGTTTTTTACACGTGCGAATGTTAGGTTAGGTTAAGATATGAACCGTCGTAAAACCGCATTAAACAATGTCACTTAGTGAGATGCAGTGTTTTTCACCATTACAAGCCGGGAACTGCGATATCTAATGTGAAAGCCTCCGAAACCGTCGTAATGTTGTTGAAAGCATTGTAAAGTAGCGAGTAAAACGATTTCTCACAATAGAAGTGCGAAGGTTATGTTAGGTTGAGTTAGTTTAGGCTAGGTAGCGTCGCGAAACCACCAAAAACAACGTCATCTAACGAGATAGTGTTGTTTAACCTCGAGTACGAAACTGCGATAGGTGAAATGTTGTGAAAGCACACAAAACGGCATGAACAAGCCAGATTCTGCGTGTTGTACCGTTACAAGTGCGAAACTGCTTTACTGTGATATTCTCGTGAAAGTGCTTGCAAGCATCGTGAAACCTTAAAGAACGATGTCATCTAGCTAGATACAGCGTTATGTACTGTACTAGTTGGTGAAACACTGTGAGGTCATGCAAATATCGTAATTGTGAACGAAACAGTGTAATAGAGCGTTTTTAGATACGAGTGCAAAGGTTAGGTTAGGTTAAGTCATGAAGCGGCAAAAAACCGCATCAAACAATGTCAGCTATTGAGAATGGAATGGAATGAAAAAACTTTATTTTCAGCTATTGAGATGCAGTGTTTTTCACCATTACAAGCCGGGAACTGCGACATCTAATGTGAAAGCGCATGAAACCATCGTAACGTTGTAGAAAGCATCGTAAAGTAGCGAGTAAAACGTTTTCTAACGATAGAAGTGCGAAGGTTATGTTAGGTTAAGTTGTGTTAGTTTAAGCTAGGTAGCGTCGTGAAACCACCAAAAACGACGTCATCTAACGAGATAGTGTTGTTTTATGGCGAGTACGAAACTGCGATAGGTGAAATGTTGTGAAAGCACACAAAACGGCATGAACAAGCCAGATACTGCGTGTTGTATCGTTACAAGTGCGAAACTGCTGTATTGTGATATTCTCGTTAAAGCGCATGCAAGCATCGAGAAACCTTAAAGAACGATGTCATTTAGCGAGATACAGCGTTCTGTACTGTAATAGGTTGGTGAAAAACTGTGAGGTCATGCAAATATCGTAATTGTGAAGGAAATAGTGTAATAGAGCGTTTTTAGATACAAGCGCGAATGTTAGGTTAGGTTACGATATGAACCGTCGTAAAACCGCATTAAACAATGTCACTTAGTGAGATGCAGTGTTTTTCACCATTACAAGTCGGGAACTGCGATATCTAATGTGAAAGCGCATGAAACCGTCGTAATGTTGTAGAAAGCATTGTAAAGTAGCGAGTAAAACGTTTTCTAACGATAGAAGTGCGAAGGTTAGGTTAGGTTAAGTTAGTTTAACCTAGGTAGCGTCGTGAAACCACCAAAAACGACGTCATCTAACGAGATAGTGTTTTTTTATTGCGAGTACGAAACTGCGATAGGTGAAATGTTTTGAAAGCTCACAAAACGGCATGAACAAGACAGATACTGCGTGTTGTATCGTTACAAGTGCGAAACTGCTATACTATGATATTCTCGTTAAAGCGCATGGAAGCATCGTGAAACTTTAAAGAACGATGTCATTTAGCGAGATACAGCGTTCTGTACTGTACTAGGTTGGTGAAAAACTATGAGGTCATGCAAAGATCGCAATTGTGAACGAAACAGTGTAGTAGAGCGTTTTTAGATACAAGCGCGAATGTTAGGTTAGGTTATGAAGCGTCATAAAACCGCAATAAACAATTTCAGCTATTGAGATGCAGTGTTTTTCACCATTACAAGTCAGGAACTGCGATATCTAATGTGAAAGCGCATGAAGCCGTCGTAACTTTGTAGAAAGCATTGTAAAGTAGCGAGTAAAACGTCTGCTAACGATATAAGTGCGAAGGTTAGGTTAGGTTAAGTTAGTTTAAGCAAGGTAGCGTCGTGAAACCACCAAAAACGACGTCATCTAACGAGATAGTGTTGTTTTATTGCGAGTGCGAAACTGCGATAGGTGAAATATTGTGAAAGCACACAAAACGGCATGAACAAGCCAGATACAGCTTGTTGTATCGTTACAAGTGCGAAACTGTATACTGTGATATTCTCGTTAAAGCGCATGCAAGCATCCTGAAACCTTAAGGAACGATGTCATTTAGCGAGATACAGCGTTCTGTACTGCAATAGATTGGTGAAAAACTGTGAGGTCATGCAAATATCGCAATTGTGAACGAAACAGTGTAATAGAGCGTTTTTAGATACAAGCGCGAATGTTAGGTTAGGTTATAAAGCGTCATAAAACCGCAATAAACAATTTCAGCTATTGAGATGCAGTGTTTTTCACCATTACAAGTCGGGAACTGCGATATCTAATGTGAAAGCGCATGAAGCCGTCGTAACTTTGTAGAAAGCATTGTAAAGTAGCGAGTAAAACGTCTTCTAACGATAGAAGTGCGAAGGTTAGGTTAGGTTAAGTTAGTTTAAGCTTGGTAGCGTCGTGAAACCACCAAAAACGACGTCATCTAACGAGATAGTGTTTTTTATTGCGAGTGCGAAACTGCGATAGGTGAAATATTGTGAAAGCACACAAAACGGCATGAACAAGCCAGATACTGCGTGTTGTTAAGTTACAAGTGCGAAACTGTATACTGTGATATTCTCGTTAAAGCGCATGCAAGCATCGTGAAACCTTAAAGAACGATGTCATCTAGCTAGATACAGCGTTATGTACTGTACTAGTTGGTGAAACACTGTGAGGTCATGCAAACATCGTAATTGTGAACGAAACAGTGTAATAGAGCGTTTTTAGATACGAGTGCAAAGGTTAGGTTAGGTTAAGTCATGAAGCGGCAAAAAACCGCATCAAACAATGTCAGCTATTGAGAATGGAATGGAATGAAAAAACTTTATTTTCAGCTATTGAGATGCAGCGTTTTTCACCATTACAAGCCGCGAACTGCGACATCTAATGTGAAAGCGCATGAAACCATCGTAACGTTGTAGAAAGCATTGTAAAGTAGCGAGTAAAACGTTTTCTAACGATAGAAGTGCGAAGGTTATGTTAGGTTAAGTTGTGTTAGTTTAAGCTAGGTAGCGTCGTGAAACCACCAAAAACGACGTCATCTAACGAGATAGTGTTGTTTTATGGCGAGTACGAAACTGCGATAGGTGAAATGTTGTGAAAGCACACAAAACGGCATGAACAAGCCAGATACTGCGTGTTGTATCGTTACAAGTGCGAAACTGCTGTATTGTGATATTCTCGTTAAAGCGCATGCAAGCATCGAGAAACCTTAAAGAACGATGTCATTTAGCGAGATACAGCGTTCTGTACTGTAATAAGTTGGTGAAAAACTGTGAGGTCATGCAAATATCGTAATTGTGAAGTAAAGAGTGTAATAGAGCGTTTTTAGATACAAGCGCGAATGTTAGGTTAGGTTACGATATGAACCGTCGTAAAACCGCATTAAACAATGTCACTTAGTGAGATGCAGTGTTTTTCACCATTACAAGTCGGGATTTGCGATATCTAATGTGAAAGCGCATGAAACCGTCGTAATGTTGTAGAAAGCATTGTAAAGTAGCGAGTAAAACGTTTTCTAACGATAGAAGTGCGAAGGTTAGGTTAGGTTAAGTTAGTTTAACCTAAGTAGCGTCGTGAAACCACCAAAAACGACGTCATCTAACGAGATAGTGTTGTTTTATTGCGAGTACGAAACTGCGATAGGTGAAATGTTTTAAAAGCTCACAAAACGGCATGAACAAGACAGATACTGCGTGTTGTATCGTTACAAGTGCGAAACTGCTATACTATGATATTCTCGTTAAAGCGCATGGAAGCATCGTGAAACCTTAAGGAACGATGTCATTTAGCGAGATACAGCGTTGTGTACTGTACAAGGTTGGTGAAAAACTATGAGGTCATGCAAAGATCGCAATTGTGAACGAAACAGTGTAGTAGAGCGTTTTTAGATACAAGCGCGAATGTTAGGTCAGGTTATGAAGCGTCATAAAACCGCAATAAACAATTTCAGCTATTGAGATGCAGTGTTTTTCACCATTACAAGTCAGGAACAGCGATATCTATTGTGAAAGCGCATGAAGCCGTCGTAACTTTGTAGAAAGCATTGTAAAGTAGCGAGTAAAACGTCTGCTAACGATATAAGTGCGAAGGTTAGGTTAGGTTAAGTTAGTTTAAGCAAGGTAGCGTCGTGAAACCACCAAAAACGACGTCATCTAACGAGATAGTGTTTTTTTATTGCGAGTGCGAAACTGCGATAGGTGAAATATTGTGAAAGCACACAAAACAGCATGAACAAGCCAGATACTGCGTGTTGTATCGTTACAAGTGCGAAACTGTATACTGTGATATTCTCGTTAAAGTGCATGCAAGCATCCTGAAACCTTAAGGAACGATGTCATTTAGCGAGATACAGCGTTCTGTACTGTAATAGATTGGTGAAAAACTGTGAGGTCATGCAAATATCGTAATTGTGAACGAAACAGTGTAATAGAGTGTTTTATACACGTGCGAATGTTAGGTTAGGTTAAGATGTGAACCGTCGTAAGACCGCAATAAACAATGTCACTTAGTGAGATGCAGTGTTTTTCAACATTACAAGTTGGGAACTGCGATATCTATTCTGAAAGCGCATGAAACCGTCGTAATGTTGTAGAAAGCATTGTGAAGTAGCGAGTAAAACGTTTTCTAACGATAGAAGTGCGAAGGTTGGGTTAGGTTAAGTTAGGTTAAGCTAAGTAGCGTCGTGAAACCCCCAAAAACGACGTCATCTAACGAGATAGTGTTGTTTTATTGCGAGTACGAAACTGCGATAGGTGAAATATTGTGAAAGCACAGAAAATGGCATGAACTAGCCAGATACTGCGTCTTGGACCGTTACAATAGCGAAACTGCTATATTGTGATATTCTCGTGAAAGCGCATGAAAGCATCGTGAAACCTTAAAGAACGATGTCATTTAGCGAGATACAGCGTTCTGTACTGTACTAGGTTGGTGAAAAACTATGAGGTCATGCAAATATCGCAATTGTGAACGAAACAGTGTAATAGAGCGTTTTTAGATACAAGCGCGAATGTTAGGTTAGGTTATGAAGCGTCATAAAACCGCAATAAACAATTTCAGCTATTGAGATGCAGTGTTTTTCACCATTACAAGTCGGGAACTGCGATATCTAATGTGAAAGCGCATGAAACCGTCGTAATGTTGCAGAAAGCATTGTAAAGTAGCCAGTAAAACGTTTTCTAACGCTAGAGATGCGAAGGTTAGGTTAGGTTGAGTTATGTTATTTTAAGCTAGGTGGCGTCGTTAAACCACCAATTGCGACTTCCTCTAACGAGTTAGTGTTGTTTTGTTGCGAGTGCGAAACTGCGATATGTGAAATATTGTGAAAGCACACATAACGGCACGAACTAGCCAGATACTGCGTCTTCTACAGTTACAAGCGCGAAACTGCTATTGTGATATTCTCGTGATAGTGTTTGCAAGCATCGTGAAACCTTAAAATACGATGTCATTTAGCGAGATACAGCGTTCTGTACTGTACTAAGTTGGTGAAAAAACTTTGAGGTTATGCAAATATCGTAATTGTCAACAAAACAGTGTAACCGAGTGTTTTTAGATACAAGTTCGAAGGTTACGTTAGATTAAGTTATGAAGCGTCATAAAACCGCATTAAACAATGTCAGCCAATGAGATGTGTTTTTCACCACTACAAGTCGGAAACTGCGATATCTAATGTGAAAATTCATGAAACCGTCGTAATGTTTTAAAAAGCGTTGTAAAGTAGCGAATAAAACGTTTTCTAACGATAGAAGTGCGTAGGTTAGGTTAGGTTAAGTTATTTTAAGCTAGGTAGCGTCGTGAAAACACCAAAAACGACGTAATCTAACGAGATAGTGTTGTTTTATTGCGCGTACGAAACTGCGATAGGTGAAATGTTGTGAAAGCACACAAAACGGCATGAACAAGCCAGATACTGCGTCTTGTACCGTTACAAGTGCGAAACTGCTGTATTGTGATATTCTCGTTAAAGCGCATGCACGCATCGTGAAACCTTAAAGAACGATGTCATTTAGCGAGATACAGCGTTCTGTACTGTAATAAGTTGGTGAAAAACTGTGAGGTCATGCAAATATCGTAATTGTGAAGGAAACAGTGTAATAGAGCGTTTTTAGATACAAGCGCGAATGTTAGGTTAGGTTAAGATATGAACCGTCGTAAAACCACATTAAACAATGTCACTTAGTGAGATGCAGTGTTTTTCACCATTACAAGTCGGGAACTGCGATATTTAATGTGAAAGCGCATGAAACCGTCGTAATGTTGTAGAAAGCACTGTAAAGTAGCGAGTAAAACGTTTTCTAACGATAGAAGTGCGTAGGTTAGGTTAGGTTAAGTTAGTTTAAGCTAGGTAGCGTCGTGAAAACACCAAAAACGACGTAATCTAACGAGATAGTGTTGTTTTATTGCGCGTACGAAACTGCGATAGGTGAAATGTTGTGAAAGCACACAACACGGCATGAACAAGCCAGATACTGCGTGTTGTATCGTTACAAGTGCGAAACTGCTATACTGTGATATTCTCGTTAAAGCGCATGCAAGCATCGTGAAACCTTAAAGAACGATGTCATTTAGCGAGATACAGCGTTCTGTACTGTAATAAATTGGTGAAAAACTGTGAGGTCATGCAAATATCGTAATTGTGAACGAAACAGTGTAATAGAGTGTTTTTTACACGTGCGAATGTTAGGTTAGGTTAAGATATGAACCGTCGTAAAACCGCATTAAACAATGTCACTTAGTGAGATGCAGTGTTTTTCACCATTACAAGCCGGGAACTGCGATATCTAATGTGAAAGCCTCCGAAACCGTCGTAATGTTGTTGAAAGCATTGTAAAGTAGCGAGTAAAACGATTTCTCACAATAGAAGTGCGAAGGTTATGTTAGGTTGAGTTAGTTTAGGCTAGGTAGCGTCGCGAAACCACCAAAAACAACGTCATCTAACGAGATAGTGTTGTTTAATTGCGAGTACGAAACTGCGATAGGTGAAATATTGTGAAACCACACAAAACGGCATGAACAAGCCAGATACTGCGTGTTGTACCGTTACAAGTACGAAGCTGCTATATAGTGATATTCTCGTTAAAGCGCATGCAAGCATCGTGAAACCTTAAAGAACGATGTCATTTAGCGAGATACAGCGTTCTGTACTGAAATAAGTTGGTGAAAAACTGTGAGGTCATGCAAACATCGTAATTGTGAACGAAACAGTGTAATAGAGCGTTTTTAGTTACAAGCGCGAAGGTTAGGTTAGGTTAAGATATGAACCGTCGTAAAACCGCATTAAACAATGTCACTTAGTGAGATGCAGTGTTTTTCACCATTACAAGTCCGGAACTGCGATATCTAATGTGAAAGCGCATGAAACCGTCGTAATGTTGCAGAAACCATTGAAAAGTAGGGAGTAAAACGTTTTCTAACGATAAGAGTGCGAAGGTTATGTTAGGTTGAGTTATGTTAGTTTAAGCTAGCTAGCGTCGTGAAACCACCAAAAACGACGTCATCTAACGAGATAGTGTTGTTTTATTGCGAGGATGAAACTGCGATAGGTGAAATATTGTGAAAGCACACAAAACGGCATGAACAAGCCAGATACTGCGTGTTGTACCGTTACAAGTGCGAAACTGCTGTATTGTGATATTCTCGTTAAAGCGCATGCAAGCATCGTGGAACCTTAAAGAACGATGTCATTTAGCGAGATACAGCGTTCTGTACTGTAATAAGTTGGTGAAAAACTGTGAGGTCATGCAAATATCGTAATTGTGAACGAAACATTGTAATAGGGCGTTTTTAGATTCAAGCGCGAATGTTAGGTTAGGTTAAGATATGAACCGTCGTAAAACCGCATTAAACAATGTCACTTAGTGAGATGCAGTGTTTTTCACCATTACAAGTCGGGAACTGCGATATCTAATGTGAAAGCGCATGAAACCGTCGTAATGTTGTAGAAAGCATTGTGAAGTAGCGAGTAAAACGTTTTCTAACGATAGAAGTGCGAAGGTTAGTTAGGCTAAGTTAGTTTAAGCTAGGTAGCGTCGTGAAACCACCAAAAACGACGTCATCTAACGAGATAGTGTTCTTTTCTTGCGAGTACGAAACTGCGATAGGTGAAATATTGTGAAAGCACACAAAACGGCATGAACAAGCCAGATACTGCGTGTTGTATCGTTACAAGTGCGAAACTGTATACTGTGATATTCTCGTTAAAGCGCATGCAAGCATCGTGAAACCTTAAGGAACGATGTCATTTAGCGAGATACAGCGTTCTGTACTGTACTAAGGGGGTGAAAAACTGTGCGGCCATGCAAATATCGTAATTGTGAACGAAACAGTGTAACAGAGCGTTTTTAGATACAAGCGCGAAGGTTAGGTTAGGTTAAGATATGAACCGTCGTAAAACCGCAATAAACAATTTCACTTAGTGAGATGCAGTGTTTTTCATCATTACAGGTCGGAACTTGCGATATCTATTGTTAAAGCGCATGAAACCGTCGTAATGTTGCAGAAAGCATTGTAAAGTAGCGAGTAAAACGTTTTCTAACGATAGAAGTGCGAAGGTTATGTTAGGTTGAGTTATGTTAATTTAAGTAAGTAGCGTCGTGAAACCACCAAAAACGACGTCATCTAACGAGATAGTGTTGTTTAATTGCGAGTACGAAACTGCGATAGATGAAATATTGTGAAAGCACACAAAACGGCATTAACAAGCCAGATACTGCGTCTTGTACCGTTACAAGTGCGAAACTGCTATATAGTGGTATTCTCGTTAAAGCGCATGCAAGCATCGTGAAACCTTAAAGAACGATGTCATTTAGCGAGATACAGCGTTCTGTACTGTAATAAGTTGGTAAAAAACTGTGAGGTCATGCAAATATCGTAATTGTGAACGAAACAGTGTAATAGAGCGTTTTTAGTTACAAGTGCGAAGGTTAGGTTAGGTTAAGTCATGAAGCGACAAAAAAACCGCATTAAACAATGTCAGCTATATAGATGCAGTGTTTTTCACCATTACAAGTCGGGAACTGCGATATCTAATGTGAAAGCGCATGAAACTGTGGTAACGTTGTGGAAAGCATTGTAAAGTAGCGAGTAAAACGTTTTCTAACGATAGAAGTGCGAAGGTTATGTTAGGTTGAGTTATGTTAGTTTAAGCTAGGTAGTGTCGTGAAACCACCAAAAACGACGTCATCTGACGAGATAGTGTTGTTTTATTACGAGTACGAATCGGTTATCTGATTGGTGGCTGAAGTGAAGGCACGAGTGAGAATTGAGCCTTTCACTGCGAAGTACGAATCCTCAACCTTACTATTTGGGGGAAAGGAGGTGAATCTGGTTTTTGGTTCATTAAGTGTTGCGGCTTGGCGGCACCAGCCACCACCCGATCTTAAGTGTACAGCCATATCCGTCCGTCCGTCCGTCCGTCCGTCCGTCCGTCCGTCCGTCCGTCCGTCCGTCCGTCCATCCATCCATCCATCCATCCATCCATCCATCCATCCATCCATCCATCCATCCATCCATCCATCCATCCATCCATCCATCCATCCATCCATCCATCCATCCATCCATCCATCCATCCATCCATCCATCCATCCATCCATCCATCCATCCATCCATCCATCCATCCATCCATCCATCCATCCATCCATCCATCCATCCATCCATCCATCCATCCATCCATCCATCCATCCATCCATCCATCCATCCATCCATCCATCCATCCATCCATCCATCCATCCATCCATCCATCCATCCATCCATCCATCCATCCATCCATCCATCCATCCATCCATCCATCCATCCATCCATCCATCCATCCATCCATCCATCCATCCATCCATCCATCCATCCATCCATCCATCCATCCATCCATCCATCCATCCATCCATCCATCCATCCAGCGAGTTTTGTCTTTCGCGCATATAGTGATACTACTAACTCGTATTTTAGCGGTCGGATAAGTTAGTGTGCATTTTCCCTGTTAGCGGCACTCAGCGCGGCTAAAACTCCTATTCCGGCAGCAGTCCGGCAGCAGTGCACATTGGCATCGATTACTAAATCTACGCCTGTTTCAGATACGGCTACGACCGATGCATCGTTGACGCAGCCTGATACTCTGGCCCAGGCGAAGTGGGGCGTGTTTGCTTGTCGACGACGAAAGCAGCGCATCACCAGAGGGCGACGGTTCACCGCTGCTACAAAAGACGCTGCAAGAAAGTCGTCGCCTACAGTCCGGCAGCAGTGCACATTGGCATCGCTTACTAAATCTACGCCTGTTTCAGATACGCCTACGACCGATGCATCGTTGACGCAGCCTGATACTCTGGCCCAGGCGAAGTGGGGCGTGTTTGCTTGTCGACGACGAAAGCAGCGCATCACCAGAGGGCGACGGTTCACCGCTGCTACAAAAGACGCTGCAAGAAAGTCGTCGCCTACAGTCCGGCAGCAGTGTACATTGGCATCGCTTACTAAATCTACGCCTGTTTCAGATACGCCTACGACCGATGCATCGTTGACGCAGCCTGATACTCTGGCCCAGGCGAAGCGGGGCGTGTTTGCTTGTCGACGACGAAAGCAGCGCATCACCAGAGGGCGACGGTTCACCGCTGCTACAAAAGACGCTGCAAGAAAGTCGTCGCCTACAGTCCGGCAGCAGTGCACATTGGCATCGCTTACTAAATCTACCCCTGTTTAAGGGGAGAATTTGTCTGTTGTATTCAACAGCATTTATTATTATTTTTTTGCGATTTGTGCACTGCTGCCGGACGTGCTGTTCCTGTATCATCGTTTGCAAGTGAACGCATTTGTGTTGGCTAACCATGTCGAAGGATGCGCGCGATACTGCTAAAGCAATCGAAGACTTACGACGAGAACTAAGAAAGGAACTTCGAGATATAAAAGATGCTTTGAACGAAGTGAAAGAACTCAGAGCAGATATTCAATCTGTAATAAAAGAAAACCAAGAGCTCAAAGCTGAAAATGACAGACTACATCGTAGAA
Organism: Rhipicephalus microplus; assembly: GCF_043290135.1. Classification (NCBI taxonomy): domain Eukaryota; kingdom Metazoa; phylum Arthropoda; class Arachnida; order Ixodida; family Ixodidae; genus Rhipicephalus; species Rhipicephalus microplus. The sequence continues at coordinate 1,047,685 of NW_027464612.1, read as the reverse complement.
TAGAGGAGGTCGAAACTTACCAGCGCTCAAATAATTTGGAAATTAAGGGTGTCCCATCTGATGTTGAACCCCTTGATGCAGTTAAGAAAATCTGTGGTGCCATTCAAGAGGAAATAACTTCAGATGACGTCGATATCTGTCACAGAGTACCGACTGCTCATCATGACCAAACTAATATAGTAGTCCGTTTTGTGCGCAGGACAAAGAAGCTTGCCATTCTAAGCAAGTCAAAGAAAGTTAGAATTGACAGCAAGGAACCTGGGCAGCCAGACATCTTCTGCAGTATATGTCAATGAGCACTTGACGAAACACGGAAAACAGCTTCTTGGATCAGCTATTCAGAGAAAGAAGGAAATGCGTTGGAAATTTGTCTGGAGATCGGGGGGCAAGATATTTGCTCGTAGAAACGAAACCTCGCCTATACTAAAGATAAGAAACTCAGATGATCTTGCCAAGATGACCGTGGAAGGGGGCGGAACTGCCACAGAGTGAACATTTTTTTTAACATGCACAAACTGATATACGTTCGTTTAAGATGAGCACCGATACAGCAATACCTAGTGATGACTATCATGATAGCAGTTCTGTGAATGGTCTTCTTGGGGCTGCGCGCAGGTGCATAAAGGTTTTTCATTTAAACACACGCAGCATACGCCACAAGACAGATAGGATCCTCAGTATATTTAGCTCCCTTACATTTAGCTTTGACTTGTTGCTGTTCTCTGAAACCTGGCTAACTGTAGGTGAAGATCCACCATATTTTGAGAACTACACTTACAATGGCATAGTGCGTCCCGTTGGCAGAGGTGGTGGAGTGGCTATTTACGTCAAACAATCCTTAAAGCATGAAGTTGTCCCCCAATTTTCCCTGGTTAATGAAGTTGTAGAGTGCCTCATGGTTCGCTTAGAAAAAGCATTCGTGATCGTTTACAGACCACCCTCGGGGTGTAAAACAAAGTTCATTTCATTCATTGAAGACGTTTTTGAGTACTTGTGTCCTACTGGCTTTCCATTTGTGATAATGGGTGATGTAAACATCGATATGCTCTCTCAGGATGCAACTTCACGGCAGTTAATAGCGCTGGCAAATTCGTTTGCCTGTAATAACGTAATTTCTAAGGCAACCCGCCTAACTGCAGAGACTGCGACACTACTTGATATATGTTTGACGAACACACTCCCAACGTCTTGCGTTGCTGGATCGCTGGCAGTAGATATAAGCGATCATCGACCGATCTCTTGCACCATTCCTTCTTCCAATGGTACTTGGAAAAGGAATAAAAAAGTACGGTCTCGTCAGATCAACGCTGACACGCTTAGAATCTTCCGGTATCGTGTTATTGCAACAGACTGGAACCACGTGTTACAAAAAAGGGATGCTAACTTGGTATACAAGCTATTCATTAATAAACTCATAAAATGTTATGACGAAGCTTTCCCGGTGTCTGTGAAGAACGCAAAACGCCAGAAAATTAGAAAACCTTGGATCAGTAATGCGCTATTTAAAAAATTACAAAGAAGAACAACATGTACCATGCGTTTATAAAGACACGAGATATCAAATTACTCAGTGAGTTCAAAAAATACAGAAACCACCTAAATGGTGTAATAATGCGCGCTAAATTCAGGTATTATGAGAATTTATTTAGTAGAATAAGTGATAATCCAAGCAAAATTTGGAGCGAGGTTAGAAATCTTTCTGGTCAAATAAAACAAAGCCACATTCCTAGGGTTTTGGAAAACTCTAGTGGCCTTGGTAACCGAGAGGTGGCAACGGCAATGAATAACTACTTCATAAAAAGTTGTGATTTCGATGATGCGGGGTATGACGAGGATACACAACTGCCTGTAAATGACCGTCGCTTATCTAACTCTATAGTTCTGCACACTATCTCATGTCATAAAACCGAAGAATTATTAACAAAGATAAAAAACAATTGTGCAGCAGGTTACGATGATATTAAAGCTATACCAGTAAAATACGTCGCTGATGTTATATCACCTGCGTTGTCACATATTATTAATTTAGCTCTTGTTACCGGCGTATTTCCAGATGAATTAAAAATAACTGGCGTATGTCCGGTTTTCAAGGGTGGTAATGACCAAGAGATTGGAAACTACCGACCGATATCGGTACTTCCGATTCTGTCAAAAGTTTTTGAAAGCGCTATTAATATTCGATTACAAAAATGTTTTGCGAAGTACAATGTAATAAGTGATGCCCAATTTGGCTTTCAAAAATGTAAATCCACCGAGCTTGCATTGCTCAATATTAAAAACGAGATACTAACCAATTTTGAGAAAAAGCTATATACTCTTGGTCTTTTTGTTGACTTCCGCAAAGCATTCGACACCGTGCACCACAGCGTTCTTTTAGAAAAACTTAATAACTACGGTGTCCATGGCGTTGCCAATAGGTTAATTCAAAATTACTTAACAGACCGCTATCAGTATGTCGCTATTAATCAAGAGACATCTCCCCGTGCGAGGGTCAACAAAGGTGTCCCACAAGGATCGATACTTGGTCCTCTGTTGTTTATAGTTTATGTAAATAACTTGTGTAGCATTCCGGATTCTCCTAAGTTAATCATGTATGCTGACGACACCAATATATTTTTTGCTGGTTCATCGATCTCTCAACTTGAAAAGTCTGTAAACACATATCTAAATAAGTTGTCTTCCTGGATTAAACTAAACAAGTTGCGGCTAAACGCGAGTAAAACTAAATATATATTGTTTGCACCCATTAATAAGCCACGGAATATAAGTCTAAGTGTCTCCTTTGAGGGTCAGACTTTAGAACAAGCCAAGGTACAGAAATTCTTGGGTGTGTGGTTCCAGGAAGACCTTTCCTGGAAGGAACATATAAATAAATTGGCAGCAGATCTAAGTAGAAGCGTTGGATGTATGTACAAACTATGTCCGTTATTACCACTTTGGCTAAAGAAAGCGTTACACTGATATATTTCAGGCTAAGTTATTGTGTCTTATGTTGGGGAACAACGACGGCTCAAAACTATAAAACATTACTTACACTACAAAAGAAGGTACTAAGACTATTCGAGGGATATCACGGTATGCCACAAGGTCTTAGCGCACGTCCGTTATTCCCTTAATATCTCATATTACAAGCAAACCAAATATATCATTAAAAGTTATTATTGTATATCCAAAATAATAAACTATACCCCATGTACGATTCTTCTCGATGTGCTGAGTACTATCTCCGTACACATAGTATAAGAACACCGAAAACTAGAACAACCTATGGTCAACAACATATTGATTATCAAATACCGAGTCTCCTCAACAAACTGGGTGACGTACTTGACCTAAATAAGAAAACTTCCAAAAATAAGTTCAAGGAATTTCTCCTTTATAATTGTATTGAATACACTTAATACAGAAATTTGGATTATTTATTACTTTCTGTGTCCCAATGGCTTAGAGTACACTATTTGTGTCCTTTTGTTGTTTTTTTTGCTTATTGTTTGTTCAAGGTGCTTAGGATGTATGTGTCTCCAGATGCTTTCCTTACCTCACCTATTGTATATATTACGATGTTTTTTAGGTATTTTCATTACTATTTACTGTCCTGTTCTTTCTTTATATTTGTGATGGTTACATGTGTGATCAGAATTTGCAAATTGTATCTGTATATAATGATGTTCTCTAATTGCGGCTAAGTTGTGTATGACATGTTATTTTAGTTTTTATTTTATTTTATTTTGCCAGACTGTATTTCGGAGCAAAAGCCTCCGTCAGGCTATGTAGCCTTTTGCTTTTGCTTCGTTTTTTCTGTTGCACGTACAGAAAAATAAAAATCTAAAAAATTGAAATTGAAATTGAAATTTCAGGATGTATCAAAAAGCCGTTAAAAGAGTAGTTACTATGTCATTTTCTATAAAAATGGAATAAAGTATTTTTTTCTTACTTTTACTAATAATACAAGAGCGGTGTTTTTTCCAAATATTTAGATTATTTTGACACTCAAGATACATTGGCATCGATTGCGTTTCTGTTGGTTAATTTGTTCAAATTATCCGTGGTTAGCCGTGGTACTTTTTGTCGATTGGCATTGCGAAGCTCCGTTTTAATTCAGCTTTGATATATCAATGCGAACTTGTGTGTCGGACTTTACGGGCCGTTACGGCGAAGCGCACGTGTCTAAAGGCTGTGAACCATGTCAGCTGCTGTGCTTCACCGACGTCCGGCTGCGTAGCCTGCAGCGTGAAAATTCAACGCCAGCGAATTGCTCGGGGACTGCCAACGAAGCCGAAATAATCTTGCACAATGAGAGCGTGTTCGCTAGTGAGAGAAAATGGGCTGCTTTGCATCTGATCATGGCCCTTTTCTTTGGCATGCGCTACAGTTTTTGTCGTTTCATAAGGCTTTTCGACTTCTACAGCTAATGAGGTGCACACCTTGTGAATGTTTGAGATTGTTTACTTCGTTGTCACATTCGCTGAAAATATCTTTACTGCTAAAATTTGTAGCACATATTAGCATAAGTTCTACCTGTTTTTGCTCGGAATAAGTCTGCTGAAATATATGCTCATAAATTCAATACATAGTAAAGCCAATTGAACCTTTACTACATATACGCATTCGTACGTTTTTCGTAAGTTTGCATTGAAGCATATACACTTGCATGAACCATATAGTCCATACAATTGAGGAATTACCTAGCTTTGTCCTCTGAAGAACATCTCTAAAACAAATTCATTATATTGCCATCCACTAGACAAATTCAGAAAAACAGCAATGGTATGTCTACACTACCTTTCTTATATGCAGTGTTCCCATATACAATCTTAGTCGTGCATCACCAATCCGTTCACGCTTCTACCAGAGTTACCAGGACTGTTTTTTCTTCACAATTCAACAGCAGCCTTTAAGAAACTGCTCGTAGCAGTGTACGCTTGGATGCCTCATCATTCTGAACCTACCTCAAGCCAGCGGTGAATGTGTCATCACTGAAAGCAAGCTCAGTGGGCCAAAATCTTCGCAAGGTATGGTTGAAGACAATTTATTTATTGAACATAATTTGTTCAACCATTTCTGTCTCACCCTGCTCATGAGTCTGTTTTTTTTCTTCTAAAAAACTGGACTAAAAAGAGACCACTGATTTCAAAGCTACCCACATCCAGTCGTAAGAAGCTCTAGAGTTGCCATAGGGGATCTGGCGCCGCCATGGACGGCAGGCATTTACACCTACTGTTTCTGCAGCTGATGCAGGTGATGACTACCGTCTGCGGCACCTTCGGCTCAGCGTGCTTGTTTTTATCAAGAATTCCGACATGAATCACGTGTGCCCCGCTTTCATATGCCCTTGGGATCGCAACCCGCCACTGGACATGACAGCGCTGCCGGCAGCCGTTCGTCTCATCCTCTGGCAACCTTGGTCACACCAGGATGGGATACTACTTAAGCAGGCACCTCAGCCTGCCACTCCGGGATCTGGCGCCGCCATGGACGCCAGGCATTTACGCCTACTGTTTCTGCAGCTGATGCAGGTGATGACTACCGTCTGCGGCACCTTCGGCTCAGCGTGCTTGTTTCCTATCAAGAATGCCGACATGAATCACGTGTGCCCCCGCTTTCATATGCCCTTGGGATCGCAACCCGCCACTGGACATGACAGCGCTGCCGGCAGCCGTTCGTCTCATCCTCTGGCAACCTTGGTCACACCAGGATGGGATACTACTTAAGCAGGCACCTCAACCTGCCACTCCGGGATCTGGCGCCGCCATGGACGCCAGGCATTTACGCCTACTGTTTCTGCAGGTTGGTTATTCCTATCGTTGTGTATATGGAAAACCGTTTAGAAAGCTGGCGTCAGATCCCACATGTGTCAGTGTGCTTATTTGTGATTTATTTCATGTTGTTACAAACTACTCGGAAAGCGGAGATGTTATTGTTGGGTTGCTTTTGCTGCTGTCCGGCGATATCGAGCAGAATCCTGGCCCCCTTTCCGAGGAGCAAGAACAAAAAATGTTTTCTGCAATCATGCAAATCCCTCAGATGTTGCAGAAGCAGTCAGACATTCTTGATGAAATTCGCACCCTACGCTGTGAGCAACAAGCTATCAAACAAAACGTATCTGATCTCGCGGCTAAGGTCGAGCGTGCTGAAGCCAGCGCATCATGTGTTCCGCCTTTGAAAGAAGAAGTAGGGAGAGTGACGGCTTGAGTTGAATCACTTGCTGCATCGTTTGCCTCCATGCGCGAACGCCAAGACGATCTAGAAAATAGATCACGCCGAAATAACTTGCTATTTTATGGTCTTGATGATACCGCTGGTGAAACGTGGGCGGAATCTGAGGAACGAATTTTGAGTTTTTGCTCCGAAAAACTAAGCGTTGATGCTTCTGTAACATCGATAGAACGAGCCCACAGGCTTGGGCGTTTTTCACAGCAAAACAACAGGCCGATAACAGTGAAGTACGTGTCATTTAAAGAAAAACAACGGGTGCTTGCCGCTGCGCGGAAACTAAAGGGAACCGACTATTCTATCAGCGAAGACTACTCTGAAAAGGTTAGATTGGAGCGTAAAAAGTTACTCCAGTTTGCTAGAGAACGCGGTGGTGATTTCAAGCTAAACTTCAATAAGCTCAAGATTGGCACACAAGTTTTTAGGTATGACGCGGCTAGTGTTAGCGTGAAGTGCAATGCCCGATAGCCACCAATTCAACCTCTATCGCGCGAAAAGACAGATGCTGTAACGGAACTTAAAATAATTGTTGTAAATTGCCGTAGCCTCAAGAACAAAAAGGAGGAGTTTGGTGCACTTGTTGAACTAGTAAAGCCACACGTCGTTGTGGGCACTGAGTCGTGGTTGGATGACACCATAACTGACAGCGAAAGTTTTCCGCCGAACTATACGGCATATCGAAAAGATCGCAATGTGCATTGTGGGGGCGTTTTCGTCCTTGTCCACAGTGCTATCAGTAGCGTGCCAATAAACCTAAATACCCCATCATGCGAAACGGTCTGGTGTAAGGTTATCCTCGCTAACGGCTCCGCTATGGCTATCGGGTCGTTTTACAGGCCACCTTCACAGAAAGGCCCCGAGTCGTTGTTTCAGCTTAGCAATATTTTACTAGCTCTAGATGCAACGCGTGTTATTTTGGCGGGCGATTTTAATTTGCCAAACATCGAATGGGTGCATCTTCAGCCTAAATCTAACACGTCGTCGCTTCTGTACTCTGCTTTTTGTGAAATGATTAACGATCATTCGCTACTTCAATTTGTATCTCGTCCTACCAGACTAGGTTCCTCTTGCAATAATGTGCTTGATTTAATTTTTTGCAATGACCAAACTCTAATCTCTTCTGTCACAACAATACCAGGTATAAGCGACCACGAAGTCGTTGTTGGATCAATAAGTTGCGATATTGTGCGCCGCCCGAATCCGTTACCGCGAAAAGTGTCTTATTATAATCGCGGAGATTATGTCTCTCTTTCCCGAGAGCTAGATCAGTTTTTACCGGAGTTCAGACAACATGCTACCAACCTGGATTTGAATACTACATGGCACTTGTTCAAAACTAAGCTTTTATCACTGATACACACTAATGTTCCGTCATGGGTGCTTTCCTCAAAGCGTAGAACTAGTAAGCCCTGGATTAACAGCAGCCTCAAGGCCTTGATTAATCGCGGGCACCGCGTTTATCGAAAGTACCGCCAGACACCACAACGCGAGCTACATGAAACGTTAAAACAACTAAACAAGAGTGTTGCTAAACAGATGCGCTGCGCTGAACTTGAGCATCTGGGTCGCCTAACTGATAGGATCAAAAATAACCCGAAAGAAGTATGGAAGTACGTTAAAAGCAAGCAGGCTGTGAAGGAAACGATTCCAGATGTTATATATGACCTCAACTTCAGCGCAGACTTAAAGGGCAAAGCTGAGAGATTCAATTTTTATTTTCAGTCTGTTTTCACCCAATCAGTTTGCCTACCCAGCGGCCCTCAGTTAGTCGGAAAAAATTCAGAAATGATTGAAATATGTTTTACTGAACGTGGAGTCTTAGCTCTGCTACAAAAAATTAAGGTAAATGCGGCACCTGGTCCTGATGCTATTCCTAATTATGTTTTAAAAAACTGTGCTGCCTCACTTGTACCATTTATAGTCTTGCTCTTCGAAAAATCAATGGCGCTTGGCTGTTTACCTGACGACTGGAAAAGTGCCAACGTTGCCCCTATCTTCAAAGCTGGAGACAAAACGCGAACAAAAAATTACAGACCGATCTCGCTAACTTGTGTAATATGTAAATTGATGAAACATTATCTATACCAATTTAATCTCCCATCTTCAAGATAATAACTTTTTATGCACTACGCAACACGGTTTCAGAAAAGGGTTGTCCTGCGATACTCAACTAATTGAATTTAGTCATGATATAGCTGCCTCGATCGACAATGGATGCCAAGTGGACTGTGTATTTTTAGATTTTCAAAAAAGCCTTTGATTCTGTATCACACAATTTATTATTACTTAAACTGTCTGCTCTAAATATCCCTCCCTCTTTGTTGAAGTGGCTTGAAGCGTATCTTGTTGGTAGAAAACAGCGGGTTGTTCTCGAGGGAGTGAATTCATCTGATGTCGATGTCTTATCAGGGGTCCCCCAGGGATCTGTTCTGGGACCCCTTCTTTTTTGATATTTATAAATGATATAATCCATAAAGTATCCAGCCGCATGCGCATGTATGCAGATGACTGCTGCATATATCGTGACGTCACGTCTGCTCAAGATTCTGCTCAACTACAAAGTGATCTAAATGCTGTGTTATCATGGTGCACCACATGGAACATGACACTTAACTTTTCAAAATGTAATACCGTTCGCTACACAAACAAAAAGAACATTCTAAATACGAATTACTTTCTTGGAGACAATCGTTTGGAAGTTGTGTCTAAATATAAGTACCTAGGCGTTTTCTTTACGAGCAACCTATCCTGGAACGACCACATTGAATACGTCGGTGCTAAAGCGAGCCGAGTATTGAACTTCCTGAAGCGTAACTTTAAACAGGCCCCACCTAAACTAAAGGAAACGCTCTATATTTCTAACGTTCGCTCAATTTTAGAGTACGGTTGTGTGGCTTGGGATCCAGACACTAAAATATGTACTAATGAGCTAGAAAGGGTTCAGAAACGAGCAGGACGTTTTGTGTCTGGTAACTATGATTTCACTAACCGCTCTTCGTACATTCGTAAACATTTGGGTTGGCCTCTCCTGCAGGACAGGCGCAAATTCTTAAGATTAAATCTATTTCATAATATTTATATTGGTAGCACTAGTTTAAATAAAGACGTGTACATTAAAGATCCCACTTATGTATCTTCTCGCCTAGATCACTCCCGCAAAGTTCGCGAATACCGATGTCGCATAAATACTTACAAAAACTCCTTCTTCCCGAAAACCACACACGAATGGAACAACCTACCAGAATATATTGTATCCACACCGCCACCCTCATTTCAAAATGCTCAGTCACAATTTTTGTTGAAATGAAAGATGCCAATTTCTGTCTGCATTTCTGTTTGTGTTTTACTTTTCCTTGATTGCCTCATGTCCCCGAGAATGTGTACACACTGTATAAGCTGAGCATGCTTACTTGTTTTGTTATCGGTATTCATACCCTGTATCAATTTCAAGTTTTATGTCTCCTCCCCCCTACTGTAATGCCCAAACTGGGCGCTGTAGGTACTCGAATAAATAAATAAATAAATAAATAAATAAATAAATAAAATAGTGACAACCCCGTGCGCCACCAATATGCCAGGCGGACAAATGGAAGACTTATACTGAAAAGCCATGGTAGCATACAGTATGTTCAAGCTGTACAATATTGGGTGCATAGATTGTTGTTTTTTGCTTTACGAATTATTCGATTTACAGGAAATGTGCAGGCTTCAAAATTCTTGGACAGTGCATGTCATGGGGTGCACATACTGTACTTCACACTATGTGTCAAACTTTGCATAGACTATCACATATAACTAGGTAACAAATGGGCTTGTAGTAGTGCATATTTAGCAGCACGTCTTTTTCACATTGTGCATAGATTGCTGTGAAAGTAAAGACGTGTCTGCAAAAAAAAGAGAAAAAATGAAGTTTTCAAAGTTAAGATATATGACTTAGCTGTCACAGTAATAACTGAGCGAACAAGACTTTATTTTCTGTTATTGTGCAAGGCAGTGGTACGTACAGCTATAGTAGTGTTGAAACAGTTACTGATACCACGTGCATGTTGGAAGTGACGCTATCAAAGTTCTAAAAAAACTGTGCAAGAACCCGTACCTTCATTAAGCAAGACATGTCTTGTAGAGGTAGCAATCGCTGAGCCGAACCATGAGAGTAAATTACCTAGAATATTAAGGAAGAATAAGAATGGGTGGATCACATTTGGCAAGCATTCCCAAATCATGAATGATAGTCTCTCACTAACCCTCAAGAGGAAGGTGTATAAGAGCTGCATCTTGCACGTTCTTACCTCCTGGAACTGAAGGCTTACAAAGAGGGTTCAGCTTAAATTGAGGACGACGCAGCGAGCAATAGAAAGAAAAATGATAGGTGTAACCTTAAGACACAGGAAGAGAGCAGAGTGCGTCAAGGAACAAATCGGTGTTAAGGATATCGTAGTTGAAATCAAGAAGAAGAAATGGACATGGGCTGGGCATGTAGTACGCAGGCAGAATAACCGCTAGTCATTAAGGGTAACTGACTGGATTCACAGAGAAGGAAAACGCATGAAGTGAAGACAGAAGGTTAGGTGGGCGGATTATATTACAGGTTTGTACGTATAACGTGGCAGCAGAGAGCACAAGACCAAGTTGATTGGCCTATCATGGGAGAAGCCTTTGCTTTGCAGAGTGTGAATCAGGCAGATGATATGCCAAAAACAAGCACCGACATGCACGCAAGCAGTGAGCCTTAGTGGTCAAACGTATGTCAATATTTATGCTTTGAAACATGTTTGTTTACATGAAAGAGTTAATGCAATCAAAATTAGAAGTAATCAGTAATTTGCATTCGCTTCCATTGATTCCACTGTGACTTCATGGATGACCATCATTTCTAGCTTGTCCAAGGGCTCCAGTTCGGCATCCGAAATGTCATCTGCTGAGTGCTCCCGTTCAGTTGTTTTCCTCCTCTAGTTTGGCTTGTTTTTGCAAAATGTTGGGATCACTCTGGACAGACTTGTAGAGCTGCAAAACAAGGGGCCCCCAGTTTGAATTAGCTATTGTGGATACCAAAGTGTTCAATTGTCGAGAGATTTCCCCCAATAGAAATACACAGGGCTGTGTGCTTTTATTTAACTGAGTTCAAATAACGACCTTTTACTGTAATATTATTTGTTCTATGTAAAATACCTGACACATGACAAAGCATTTTAAAGATATGTTAATTTTTAAAAAAAACAAAGACTGAGTGCACTCAGTAGGTATAATCAACGTTGGCCAGTTTTTGTACATGATGATAATTCGAATGTCTACTAACAGCTATTTCCTTAATATTGCTGTGAAATATGTAGCCAAAAGAACTAGTTTTGTATGATACCCGTGTTAAGAGTGAGGCAGACAGTTAGGAAGTAGTGAAGAATCAAATGTGAATTCAGCTTCTGCCGTTGTCCATCGTTTGAGCAGTGTCTTTGATGACTATGCACCATTGGCACAAAGAAAACTAATTTATTCATCTGTCAATGCAAAGCGTAAAAGCTTTGAAGGTAATTAAAAAAATAAGGGCCATTTGGTTCCAAGCAAGCAAATATTCATTAGCAAAAGTTTTTATTAATGGGCTTACTTTAGCAAAAACCAACTTCACTTTTCTACATAATCACTGCTAACTTATTAGTGCTTCTCGTACTGTCGCAGTAGTTTCTTTAGTCAATCTGAATAAAAGATCGCCGCTTGGTAATTGAACCTGTTGCGAACGGTGATCTCGAATTTATCACTGTCTTCAAATCGTACCCAGAGCCACTGTTTCTAGTGAAAGAAGAGGAAATAATCACATGGCGCTGGCACAGGACAGTAGGGCGAGCAAGCAGTGTTTCCTACGAAAATATTTGGTCTTCTCATTGGTTCTGATTATGGTGCAAGGGTGCCTGTTTTCATGCAGGAGGCCGATTCCGGATGAGAATTTGTTTTATTTCTTTTTATTCAACGCAATGTGCTGCTCGCCAATGCGTTGTCAAATATCACATTGCGGCTCAGGCTAATCGTACTGACACTTTACTTTTTGAGAGCATGTGGGGTGAGAAAGACAACGGGCAGCACGATACCAAGTACTGTGCAAGAGATGTCCAGTGTAAATATCGTTGTCTGACTGAACAAGACAAGAGACAAAGTTGCACAATTTCAGCGGGTAATTTATTGAACAGATGGCGATTACTGTTATTTTTTGCATGTATGGTTCAACTCTTTGAGAGTGTGTTCCTTGTTTACATGTATAGTGCTGCATTCACGATTGTCGATAAACAATGTAAGCCTACTTGCTGGGCGTGTTTTTGCCCATTGAGGCCTCTCGGTCACCTGGCGGCATAGCGGAAATATTTATAGCAACGTTAGGGTGCCGTGTGCACGAACACCACCCCGCGGTAGCAGCGAATAAACGCGCATAAACCTGCGGGCGCGCACCGCGATGCAACGCACTCGCTACCAAAGCAGCCCTAGCTATGGTGGCTAGAAGGAGAGGTGTCAGCCGGAGGAAGGAAAGGTACCTACCTTTCTGCTGCCTTTCCTTCCTCCGTGGGTGTCAGCATCACCCCGGCCGTGCCTTGAAAGGAAGCGTTCTGGTATTTCAATCGGCCGCGGAGCGGCGCGCAAGACACTACCGTGATCGGTCGAGAGCGCTTGGCAGCCGCTAGCGCTGCACTTTAATCGCTTGCTCGTGTGCTCGCAAGCCGCAACGTCGGCGCTTTGCCTATTTCCACTTGTTCGGGATCAATACGTCCCAATGTCACCATGCAATAGTGATGAGTAAACAGTAAAGACACTGCTTTGCACCTGGATGCAATGCGGGATATGCTTCAGCCCACAAACAAGGGAAGAAAGCGTCTCTCTTCTCTGCTACCGCCGACGATGAACAGCGCAAGGCCTAGAGGCGTACGATTCGTCGCGCTGACAAACCACTGGAAAAAGGACTGCGTTGTGTGCGAAACTCATTTTGACAAAATATTCATCGTCCATAGCTACAAGCATGTTATCAATGGTTTCTTAGCAGCTTGGCAAAAAGCTTTACCTAAGGAGGGTGGGATTCTGAGTGGGTCAACTGCCGAAGGATTCCACGTCACTCTGACCAGCACCCTGTCCATCCGGCACTATGTCACGAAAACCTTGGGCTATAAATAGTTGATGACGTCTCGCCTCTGCCAAGACGCACTTATCCTTTTGGAATTCCGAAGCAAATGTCTGGGCTCGATTGATCCCCCTTCGCCGACACAGTTTTTGATCTCTGTGAATTGCCTCAGTTTATACAGTTTGGCATAGTCACCCTCCAGTGGAAACATACCTTCTGGAGTTCCGAGCAGCCTTCTATGCCCTGGCATCCACAATAGTTCAATAAAATTGCAGGACAAGGTGGATGAGCTGCTAGATGTGAGGCGCCTCAATGAGGTTCATGGAATTATTATTGCTCGTGAAGCCCTCCCTGACCACACTGATCTCATTGGACGTAAAAATGACTCCCTGATCACTTCTTACGTCAGTGGCTATGTGGCCCAGAAGGTGGTGAAAAAGACGAAGTGCAACGAATGTTTTTGATTGATATGTATGGTTTACAGTCCCAAAACCACCATATGATTATGAAAGACGCCGTAGTGGAGGACTCCGGAAATTTCGACCACCTGGGGTTCTTTAACGTGCACCCAAATCTGAGCACACGGGCCTACAGCATTTCCGCCTCCATCGAAAATGCAGCCGCCGCAACCGGGATTCGAACCCGCGACCTGCGGGTCAGCAGCCGAGTACCTCAGCCACTAGACCACCGCGGTGGGGCAAGTGCAACGAATGTAGCGGGTTGTTGCTTCACTCAGAATTCCAGCTTGCTTCCGGCAGAATCATGCCTTCTATAGCCGTCCGAGTCCTCAAGAGACCTGCTCAAAGCTAAGGAAGATGTATTCGCCCATTGCTTCAGTTTCAACAAGTTGAAAAGTTACAGCATAACAGACCTTATATCTTTCCTGTCTATGAAGAGGTTGAATATGGTCGGCTGTGAAAACCACAAATCGGAAGTGACAAATCAGATAATTAGATTCTTTACTCTGACAAGAATGCATTTTCTCCTTGCTGGAAAGAATGCGTCCAATAAAAAAAAAAGAGAGAAAAAATGAAGTTTTCAAAGCTCAGTTAATACTGTGACTTAGCTGTCACAGCATTAACTGAGCGAACAAGATTTTATTTTCTGTTATTGTGCATTGCTCACACTCTGTTGTTTCATGTGATTTTAATATTGTCTTGTTCACATTGTTATAAATCTCCCATTAACAACTAGGACGTCACTTTCTGGTTGTGTTTTACATATGCAGAAATCAATTTTTTCGTGAATTGGTTTGTGACTGTACCTATGTTGCCAATGAAATATAAATGTCATGTGTGTATGTATACGCATTCTATCATCGTATAATTACTTTTCTCTTTAGTTGCCTCATTCACTTGTTTTAGCTTAGTTTTATATAGGTTCCAGTTTTCTTCAACCTTGATGTATATGTTGTGTGTATCTTTCAGGTTTTTTTTGTTCTAGAGAAAATAAATGTCTTGCTTGTAAAATTAGATCTTGATTGCGCAAGTCATAAAAATAACGGCTACCGATACCTTTACGTGCACTGAGACCACGGAGAAAACTGCGGCGTCAAATTTTAAAACTGCATGCACTTTGTTTTGGTGTCAAGCTGATGGCAAGTCACTTGATTCTCTATCTTCTGAAGTGATTCTTAAAAAGAGAAAAGTGAGCCCCGTTATTGTCTGCTTCAGTGAGCGACACCGCCACAGTAGCTCACTCTATCTTCTAAGCTCCGTTGCTGATATACCACGAAGTGAATTGAAAACAGTAGTTTTCAGTGCCAATACACTCTTTGCAGCGTGCCGCCAGAATTGTGACAGGTAGACTTTGTTATAATCCGCAGGGTAGCGTGAAATATTTGCAACGAAAAATGACTGATGCGCGGGCGCGAGTAAGGGCATCTCGAAAGCGACCACAGCGCTGCCACATCCGGATGAATTCTCGCTCGGGGGTTGACGCGAGTTTTTCTCCTGGACGGTCGCACTTTTTTTTTCGCTCCTCCCGTGCGGTATTTTTCAACGCCCGCTTCACGCCTTTGGGCGCACAGCCCTTCTGAGGGCTACCCCTAGTCATGGGCCTGCCTGTACTTCGGTACCGAGCTCGGGCCAACCAAAACCTGAAGGCTGACTTCCACCCGAAGCAGCAAAAGCATCAGGATGCGTCGTCAACACCGACGCTTCGCGACTTACGACCATGGCCGTCGGCATCAACATCGCAAAGCTCGCCTACGGGCGCGCGCGAGGAAGAGCGCTCCATCGAAGACGCGCCGACTCGGGCGGACTCCTCGGAGACAGACGAATCGTTCACCTCTAGTTCCTCATGGGAACACCAAACACCACCGTCGTCATAACGACATCGTCAGGACACGACAGGGGAGGAAACTGGTGCCCCCAGCTTCAGCTTAAACTCACCACCTCGCCCCCCAGCTCAACTGGACGCCGACCCAGCTCCTGAGCCCGTCACACAGCCCCCGGCCTTTCCTGCAGCAGTGGGAGAGCACGGCGGCACCATCCTTTACCGTCCAGTTGGCAAGAAGGCCAACTACCTCGCCACGACCCGCAAAGCCATCGGGGCTTTCCTCTCGGGCTTCTCGGCCACTCGACGCGTCCGCGTCAATTTTCGGCGCAACGTCGTCGCTGTGGACATTCAGCCCCTCGCGGATTCCACACCCCTGCTCCAGATGAGCCAGATCTGCGACACCCACGTCAGGGGGAAGCTCCTTGTGGTAAACAGCTGCGTGGGCACCGTCTATGGCGTCGACGCAACCCTTGACTTGGAGGAAATCGTGGCCAGCCTCGACTCAGCTGTCCCGGTCATCCCCTGCGTCCGACGAGGCAGGTGCCTCGCGATCACGTTTCAGGGCACTACGGTTCCGCTGGTTGTGGCCCTTTTCAAGCTCCGCCGGCCTGTCTGTCCTCGCCTGCCACGGCCCTTTCAGTGCGCCCGCTGCGGCCGTTTCGGCCACGCCACCGCGACCTGTTCGCGGGACCAACGCTGCCTCCGCTGCGGCGGCAGCCCCGCCAAAGCGCCCTGTCCTGCGGAGCGCCCTCGCTGCATTAACTGCAGTGGCACGCATCTAGCTTACGAACCGCGCTGCCCTTTCTGGCAAATTCAGCGCAAGGCCGCCGTCATCATCGCCTCCTCGGATGGCCCCGTGACGCGCCGCCATGCGCCGGAGAAAGCCAGAACCGCTGTCAACACCATCGACAAGCGAGGCAGCGTGGAAGTCGTCTAGGGCCGCTCCTTTCGGGACGCTGTCGCCTCCGGTCGTCGATCGGCGTCAGTGCCTGCTCCTCGCCCTCCTACCAGTGCGCCTGCTGCAAGCACGAGTGCCCCTTCGCCCCGTCCTCTGGATTGCCCCGACTCCGAGGCAGACCCGAGGGACGCGGTGATCTCCGCACTTGTAGCCGCTATCCGCGCAGTGATGGTGTTCCTCCCCCCTGATTCTCCGGTTCGTGGCCTGTGTGCGGCGGCTATCGCTGCGCATGAAGCAATCGTTCCGGCGAACTAGAGCGACGGGATTGACACATCGAGTTCCTCGGAACTCTCATCTGTGTGTTCAGCTAAACTTTATTTCCTTTTCTTTTTTTCTTTTTTTTCCCTCCTTTTTTTTTGACTGAACTGAACTTTTTTTTCCTTTTATCTCGTGTTCGGGCTTTCCGCCCTTGCCAGTGTTCTGTGCCCCCACTGGATTATTTCACCAAGGTCAACAGGACACTAATCTGTAAGTTCAACAGTTTTTTTTTCTTTTTTTCCCATCTCGTTAAACTGGAACAATGTTTTTTTTTCCTCTTTCGTCCCTGAGGTACGTGCCCACGCACGTATCTCCTATCTGTGCATTCAACTGTTTTTTTTCCCTGTCGTTGAACCGAAATCATTCGGCCTTTTTCTTTCCTCTCTCATGCTTGCGCTTTCTGGTCACGCGAGTGTGTTCGCCCATCATTTTATGCGCCTCTTAGGCTCATCCTCTTCTTTTTCGGTGAATTAATTCTCCGGCCTTCTCGGTGGCTTTTCCTGATGGTTGCGGATTATCGCAGCGGTTTCGGACGCACGCAATGTGATACTGTGCGAATGCTTTTCCCTACCCTTCTCTTACCTCTTCTCTTCTGTCTCTTCAATTTCCATTCGCCCTTCCCTGCGCATAACTGTGACGGTGCCCTCGATTAAGAGAGGCAGTAACGGGACTGCGCTTTTTTCTTCCTTTTTCTTCTTTTCAAAGCCACTTGGTTGGTTGGGAATTCTCGCTCGCTCTCCGGCGCGCCGATGCTGACACCTCTCCTTCTAGCCACCATACCCTAGCGCAATGATGATGATAGGCCTACTACCGCCGTCTCTAGGTCGGTTAAGTTAGTTCACAACGCCACCGCTACCCTTATTTTCGTTGCACTGTCAAAGGTACAGTTTCCCTTCTCTAATTGGTAGTGTATAGATGTTCTGTGCTTCTACGTTGATTTACAATTTTACGAACCAGAGAAGTAACCAACGACCACTAAACTTGTCAGGCATACGACAAAGTGAGCGCTCTTTCCGCCACGTTTATGTCGTCTGTTCCTTCGCCGTTTGGTTGTGCCGTCAAGGTGAGTGGACGTTTATTTTAGAATGTAATACGCGTGAATCAGATCGGCTTGTAAACGTTTTGTTTTGGAGAAGCTTCATTTATGCAGTGGTATTCGCTTTTGAAACGAAGCCTCGCTCAACGCCAGCCAACACAAGCCTTGCAGATACATATGAACATTTCCAGAACTAGGTAAGCTGCAAAACTGAGCGATGTTGCGCGGCGCCGCCAGGCCCGTGGCATGTTGCGAGCTTCGCGGCCACAGCGTGAGGAGTCGCCACCATCGAAACGACGACAGCGCACTTGGCTGCGTAGGTAAACGCATAAAGTAAACGAAACAGAACGAAGCCCTTTTTTCGACGATTTTATTTGTAAGACTATGGTGGCTAGAGGGGGGAAGTGTGACGGGCAAGAGCGGAGGGCTGTACGAATTCCCGATGAAAGATGGCGGCCACACCAGGTGGCGCTACCTGCGCCGTAGGTGCTTGCGGCGGTATTTGCCTGCTTTGCGTATGGCTGCTAGACGTTAGTTTCACTTCTTTCTAATAATCGCTTATACACCGCGCCCGTGCCTACGTGTTTGTTTCGCTAAGAAGCATGTGTTGTAAGTTCTGAGCGGTGCTAAGCAATAGAAAAAAAAACAAGAATGCTTTTAAATCAGACGGAGGTTATCATATTTAAAAGTTTCCTAATATCGGTTTCCTTTGACATGTTTAATCTGCAACAGCGTGCAAAACTAGGCTAGTTGGTTGATCTTCATGGTAAAAGCAGCGCAAAAGTACGGCGAGAAAAAGAACGACAGAGGACAGGCGCTAAATTTTCAGCGCCCGTCCTATGTCGTTCTTATTATCGTGTTCTTGTTGAGCTGATTTTACCATGTTTATAGTCTAGTTCAGTTGAAATAAACGACTTGCCGACTTTACATTTCACAAAGAGGGAAAAACACTAAACTGTTTCCATCATTCATAGCGAGTATATTGGCTGCAGTGCAGTGCGTTTTTTTAAATTTTCTCTCAGTCCGTACCCCCCCCCCCCCTTCATTTCCTCTTAATTGTAGGGGCTTCCCTTCGGCGTGAAATCTTCGAAGCATTTACGTTTTCCGGCTCCTTTTCCTTGAGAAACTTGAAGTGGAGATTGGAATGCTGCAGCTGGAGGCTCTTTGATATTGAACATTTTGTTTAAATATTTTAGCGATAGTTCTATCTATGCAAGATCCAATGATTTCTGTTAACTTACGGCTTTAGATGCATACTAAATACACGCAAGGGAAATGGTAAAACATGTTTATTTATCACACATTTGTCATAACATACTTCCATATCACGTTCAGAGGTCAAATTACTTGACCCTCCTCAACTTCAAGTGTTTCTGGCGCTCCCTTTGGATACTCCTGTCTTTGTTCAAAGATTTTGTCCAGAAGTGCATACGCGTGAGCAGAAAAAGCTGGACTACTTTTGCGGTCAGTTCTTTGCTGTGAATTTCGCAGCCAACTCTATCCAGTTTGATACCTGCCAAGAACTGCATGAAATCGTGTATGCTGAAGGAGTGCAACTTTTCAGCAGAAAAGTAGAACGTAAATGTATCCTCCAAGGTTTTCACAAGTTTGGCCAGATTGTCACAAGGATACAGCAATCCTCCTTTGTCGAATTCACAGACTAATTCACTGTTCGGTTTGACAATGGCTCCTGATTTCTTGGTGGCAAGAGTGGAAATGCACTCGTTGCAAGAGCTTTTTTTGTTGAATTTTTTCGCAACATAGCCAGCAACGTAATAAATGAGACGGCTGTCACTTTTCCGAACAGCGTAGCTGCTGTGGTCACCACTTAGAGACTGCAGTGTAGACCTAGCCCCATCAACATCTCCAACTTCAAGCATATCTTCGATCATGTCTCGTATGCCGAAAATGGCATCACCTGTGGCTGGTGATGAAGTGTCAATGAGAGCTGTTACTAGCTCTGCTGGGGAGTTCCCACTCTTTGGTGGTCTAGCAAGATTGTAAAAAGACAAGCAATTTACAGTCACTAGGAACTGCCCGGGATTTGGATGGTCATTAGTACCAGAATATTGCCTAATTATTCCGAAAACATTCTCTAGTTTGTCCTGGCTGAGTCGGGCTGTTAGCATGTACCTAAAGCCGAGAGACTTTGTCAAGTAGGTAAGAAGTGAAAGCGTGCTACATAAAGTAACACGCAAACCTTCTGCAGTGCTCTTACTCACGAATCCCCCACCGGCTGTCTTTGCTGCTGCTTCCCAGTGATCCATAAATAAAAGGAACGCCTCGAGCTCAGCAACTTTCTCTGATGATGGTCTGAGCCCCTCTCGCGGGCACCTGGACGTCATCACAGCTATTAGTCGACTCATTCGCTTTACAAGCTCCCCTGTGGGCATTAGTTTTGAAGGAGAAATCTCGTCAATGTCTGATGCGAACAAAAACATGCCTTTCAAAACTTCATCACTGAACAGTGTGAACGCCAAGTTAACTTTCATTTTCTCAAAAGAATTGGGCCGAATGTGCACTCTCGTTTATATGTGGCATGGCCTTCAGAGTTAAAGAACTTTTGTCTTTCTCCCATGCTGCCTCAATGTCCTCAACACACGCACGACCATCTTGAGTGGTGAACCCGGTGCTTACAAATGAGTTGCGAACACATTTCACTAAATGTGGGAAGTCGGAGCAGAAGTGAAGCTTTCTGGAGGGGTCCACAGGGTGGGTAACATTGCAGGTGGTCTTGACTGAGGATGCTGGAATAAAGAAAAAAGAAGCAGTCAGCATCTCTGCTTTTCAAACCTCACTGTTCTGGGAATATATCGCTGATATTGAGATGCTAATATATTGTTTCACGTGCCCCATGCACATAGCAGGCATGTTGAAATTGGCCACAATAGAACAAATAGTTCTGTTTCATACCGCCAATTCCAAATGACCTCCACATGCTCCGATTCCAGGTCGCTCCATCACAGAATACAAAGTCGACGAAAAGTCCGGCTTGTTCTGACAGTAGAATGGCCTCTAGAAGAAGCTCCGCCAGCATTTCTGCTTTGATGTTCCCTTTGGATGAAAACACTCCCAATATCTGTGTCCAGTCACCTGCACAAAATCAGTCATATAGTTAGACTCATGTTTATAGCAAGACAGCTGCCTGACCTGCTAAGTTGTTTCGCACAAAATTGACAGGCTTTCTTGCACCTTACACAAGTGCAATTCGCTATGCTGACTAGGCACTCTAAATAAACGTGACATCTAATAAGGAGCCGA
Organism: Rhipicephalus microplus; assembly: GCF_043290135.1. Classification (NCBI taxonomy): domain Eukaryota; kingdom Metazoa; phylum Arthropoda; class Arachnida; order Ixodida; family Ixodidae; genus Rhipicephalus; species Rhipicephalus microplus. Next base: position 1,026,586 of record NW_027464612.1, on the reverse strand, counting down.
CTTGAAGTTCTTCATTAATTTGGCAAAGTGAAAGTGCTTTTATCAGTAAACATGTGTTGGCACACAAAATTGATAATAACGCTCCCTCACCTTGAAAAGGTTGAAACATCATCAACATCCCATGGTCGGCTGGAGTCGTCCGATCTTCCTCCTGGGTGAACTTTCCGAGGTCAACGAAGCCTTCCACTGTCCCTGGAAATAAGTTAAAAACGAAAAACTGATTGCCTCCGCAGTATAAAAACAGGCCCTATACTGGGCAAACGTGATGCATCTTCAGTGATCTGATGCTCGATTGAAGAAATGGCAGCGCTTACCTGCTGCACTGACGTGAAACGCTCAGCCAACTTCATCTCATCGAAGATGATGCCTCCATGTCTACTGGAGATGTGATAGCAAGGGCGTTGAAAACTGCTTTGTTAAATCCAAAGCCACTTTTGAAGCTGCGAGTATAGCGCTGGGGACACGTCCTGCTTGGTAATATAAGAACTTTTTGCTTACGAAGCTGCTCGTATAGTTTAGGACTACGCATCCGCAGAAGTACACACTCCAAAATCCATTCCTTCTCATACAACATCCCAGATGTTGATTTTCTTGTAGCAGCCTAGAAGCAGGCCCTGACAGCCATTTGTTGCTTTTCAGGCAAACTTTTAATGCGAGCGCCCAGCACCTCGTCGGCAATTTGTTGATTTGCCTGCCGCATTGCTGCTAATTCGCGTTCTGCATTCAGCAGCTTCTTCTGAGCAGTACGCAAGCTGCGGCGTGTGTTAGCGAGCTTCTTCTGACGTTTGTACATGCCCCCGCTACGCCGCTTTCGCGACATTTGGTTTTGCACCAGTTTTCTGAGGTATTTGCAGTGTATGCAGGAGCCACTCTCACACACATAAGTACACTTGGCAGAAAAGTAATTCCCAGCAAACAATACATACTGTCCTTGCTTTTCCGGTCTCATGCCGCAGCCTTGACACAATGCAAGTGCATGTGTGCTGTCGAGCACCGACTGCGCTTCTTCCGGCGAGGAGACGGTACACTGTAAATGCAGTTTGCCCCTCAAGTATACAAAGCAACACAATGAGTTCTGTTGGCTGCTATTAGCTTTGAATTTCACAAACTTGGGCAGCAAGATGTGGTCCACCTGCTCGGCCTCGAGCTCACAAACGCCGTATAACGCAGAATCACGTTCACTGCAAAACGTTAACTTGTTCCATGTTTCGTCGGGTAGACGGAGGTTGCCGCACACCCTTTGAACTTCGGCGTCGGCGTGAACTGCATCAGATGTCTCCACCTCGGGAAGAACATTGGGATCCTCGTGCTCCTGCTGCTGCACGTGTGCTTCGGGCTCTTGCCTGCTGACAGAGTTCGGCTTTTGCCGTTTTTTAGCAGGTCCGCGCTGTTCACATATATTTCTGTCCTTTCTTTTCACGGGCGCTTTTTTGGTAAAGTACTTCGGTGCGTCTGGGAACAGCGTAGGCACCGCATCTTCTGATAAACGCGGACAATCGTGGGGTATCTCGACAACCTCACCGTTTATAATGTGGCGGTATGTCCTTTCGATGAAACTGGCGTCGAAATGCCGCTCGCAAACGACACTGTCTCTCGTCAGCTCTTTGTCAGCCCGCTTAATATTTCGAGCCCATTGCTCTCGCCTCGAGAGATCCTTCGGGGCTTTAAAGACGGAAAGCTTCTCCGAGCACGATCTATACCCGCCTTTACAGCCAGGGACGAAGCATGTACTTGCACGACTTGACGGCATGGTTCGCAGAACACATGGGTAAACAAACGACAGCGAGCGCGTAGCATCCGAACAAGGTGACGGCACAGCACAGAGAGAACGAGCGTGCCAAAGCAAGCGTGGCGAGCACCTACTACTACACCAGCGCCCCTTGCGGCGGCCAGAACTTTCATTGCGTTCCGCGCATCCCTCTCCCATGGCGGGGATACAGCGCCCGTCACACTTCCCCCCTCTAGCCACCATAGTAAGACTTCGGCATGGTAAGCATAAAAAACCGTTCCTCATTTAATTTCAGACATTCAGAAGCATGCAAAGTGCGAATGCGTAGAAAATTGGAAAGTGCGTCACCTTAGTTGGTAGTGCGGAAAAGGAAACAGTCAGTCTCACCGCACTGCTCGTGAAAGGCACGCAACTATGTTGATACCAATTACAGAAAGTTTACCGAATATTGTCAAAGAGTTGTTGCGAAATCTTGAGCTACACAAGTGCAGGGACATAAGCGGTATGCGATTACTTACTGCACCAAAGTTTTCGTGCATAGTGATGGATATAACAGCCAGCGCTGGACAGCTTCTGTGCTCCGGGCATCTGCGTTGGGGCTATGTGTAGTACGTATATCTTCTTTGCACATGAACGCTGAAGCATGCATATTGTTCACTGCTGTACCTGCTACAATTTTACTTATGTGGCCTTTTTTTTTGTGTAAACATCGATCGATTGATTTACAAAAAAAAAACGATTTATTGTTGCAAGCTTGTGCGACCAGCGTTGTCATTTCGCTCGGTCTGTATGCGGCATCACAACTTACTAAAGTAAGCATGCGAGATACTTATGAGCTTATATTGCGAAGTTTACTGCAATGCACTATGTGGAAACGATAGAAATTGAGAAAGGGGGCTACTACAATGAGCGGGGGTCAGCCATGACGCAGAAGCAGATGACGACGATGTCGTCTGCTATGCAAAAGGCCACCCGCCATATGAAAACACTCTGGTGCTTTTGAAACCTATTTCATTTTATACGCAATTTTAAATTATACTAACAATATTCTTACTTAAATTTGATTCGAAAATACATTTATGTGCAGAAGGTAACAAAACGTTTTTCACCTATTAGTGAAATAGTCATTTTGCAATCTTTTTACGATTTCCTACAAAACCCAGACAGCGCTACCGTAGCTTCCGAATTGCTGTCCCCATTGGCTCTATTACAGTGTACAAGAATATGGGGTAGTGTGTTCAGGCACCTTCTCTCGCCATGCATCGCGTGAAGTGGCGCACGCAGACGAAAAAAAAAAACGGTTCTCAAGGCGGTGCTGCCGTAGCATGGGCTGGCGCGAGCGTCTATTTGTCGTACAGAATGTTGCCTAGGAAGAGGATTTTCTGGGGATTTTTTTTTTGCTCTAGGAATTTTCCATGGTGGCACCATGAAATCGCAGCGGAGTTATTTGGAATGCCGGTTCAGAGAACCCGGCAAGTGGTAGTGGTAGGTGTTCTGTGGAACCCGATGAGGCCTAATCACTGGCTGATTCTCATTCTCAAGGGCTGCAGAAATTAGGCGCTTCTTCCTACATCTAACCACCGCCACCATTCTCAAGCTAGCGCCTTAATTGAGCGTTCGGGAAGTACCATTCATCGTGCCTTGTCTCTGCAAGTTGTGCAGTTGGGGTAGACAACGTAGTACGCGAACTGGTGCCTCGTAACGATTTTGTCAACGTCGTTATGGCTACGCTTGCTCGATCGACAGACAATGTAGTAAACCGGCAGACAACAGACCGGCAGACAACAAACCGACAGACCGACAGACAATATAGCAAACCCCGTAGCGATTTCGTGAGCATCGTGGTGACTGCTAGATCTACAGGCGTCGCAGGTTGCAATACGCTGCCTTGCAACAGCAGGTAAGCAGTCGTCTCAATTATTTGTAGTTGTACACTGCCCTGTCCTGTCGCTATCCCATATGTAATAGCCAGAAATACCTGTACAGTACATATCAGACAGCGTTATAATATGAAGATATGCTGGCGGAATTCGTGAAGACTTTTGCAGAGGCTTCCCATGTGGATAAGTACAATAGTGCTGAATTCTTTGGCACTTTTTATAGCATCCTGAAAAGTTATGTAACTTGCTCCGAGTCATCCGCTGACTGTGCTAATATGCTGGAATCGCGAAATAAATTGTCTTTCGCGTTGGCCATTTGGTATTAAGAGAGTAACACTGGTGTAATTGTAATGACCCAAATGCTTAGGTTGAAACATGCATTCGCCCGCTTTTGTGGAACTGAACTGCGATTAGTTCTTATCGAAAAAAACATTGCTTCAGGCCCGTTAAGAGGTATTGCACAAACACCTTTGGTCTCCGTAGCACACGTACAAGGCGGTAAGGCCAGACTTGTGAATGTCAGTTTGATAAATTCGTATTTGTTTCTACCGCGTGCTTCTCCGAAGCGCATGTACACGGCGGTGAAGTCAGAACGTGTGAATGCCAGTGTTTTTATTGTGTGCTTCTCCGCAGCGCACTTGTATAGCAGTGAAGCAATCCTTGTAAGTGTCAGTTTGATCAATTTCTGCTTGTTTACACTGTGTGCTTCTCCGCAGCGCACGTGCATTTCAGTGAAGCTGAACTTGATCATGCATTGTTTGCTTTATATGCAGGCATAGAGATAAGCCTTCCAAGTTAAGTCAGCATAAAGTTTCTTTACGTTTATCCAATGACCTAATTTTGTTAATTATGTGGACGTATTTGTCATGAACTTGCCACCAAAATGCTAAGCTCTCATATTATGTAAAACACGTCATCATTTGTTGCCTTCTACACACTGCTGTACCAGGGAATGAACATGTCAGCTCTTTCTCATGCTAATACACACTGGGGGACAAACGGGCAATGGAATGAGTTTGTAAGCAGCTATTCGGTCGAGCTGACATACCCAAATTTACCGACATACTCAAAGCTACATTCCACAGTATACTGAGACAAGCGCCCCTGGAGCTTAGCGGTGCGAACAATGACACATATGTACGAGTATCCGTCATGTAACTGTGAGGTGAACGCAATACGGGGTATGCACTGCTCCTTGATCCACGAGGTGGCGGAAGTATCGATCGACGGGCAGCGACGCCATTTCGGTCATCTGGCCATTTTTGAGCGCAGTACTGGGCTAGGCAACGTTCTGTGTGCGCTCTGTCTTCACTAAGTCCGCACGTCAAAAGAGAAGTGTCAAAGGTCTCTACTGTGCAATCCGTCCTCTTTGTCCTCTTTAATTTACATACAGCAGTGTCTTGTGCGCAGTGCGTATTTATTACGTGAACAATCTTCGAACAGGTTTATTTGCGTTTGCGGAGAGGCGGTACGCGCCGTGGTTGCATGCTAGCCAGCAGGGACCGTGGTGAGCTTTGCCTTATTTGGTTGTAACAGCCACGTGAAAAAGAAGCCAGGGGATAAAAATGATGCCTCGGTAGGTTTGTTTTTTACACCAAAGGTGCTGAATCATGCCAGATGACCGCAGAGGTAACAGGACGACGAAGGATGTAGTTGTTTCACCGCATGAACCACCGATACATCCTGCCTTCCCCTGACCTTGTTTATTAGATTCACCGGGGCTTTTACAATATCTCGTTCAAGAACGTCCAGGAAAATGGGTCATATTCTGTGATTCGAAGGCAGCGCTTCAGAGTTTGCAGTCTGCCATGCGTAGGAGGAGTCATGACCAACTGGTAGAAGAAATAAGACATTGCCATCATGAAGCTCTAGCACGAGGGCATGATATTATATATCAATGGCTGCCTGGACATATCGGTATTACCGGAAATCAATTAGCCGATGATGCAGCCCGCTCAGCCCATGAAGAAACCCGTGTAGTCCCGATTCCTCTATCAAGGAATGATGCAGCAAGACAACTTTACCTGCTGGCTCGAGATCTCACACGCACGTTCTGGTCGTCTACCAGCTTCCAAAGGTGTCAATTTTATGAACTGGATCCTTCGCTCAAGCTAAAGCTACCATCACAACTTTCCCGCTCCGATGCGACACTGTTATGCCGCCTTTGGTTGGGTGTTGCATTTACAAAGGTGTACTCCTTTCGCATTGGTATGGCAGACACTCCTACATGCGACTACTGCGGAGCTGAAGAGACCATCGAACACGTCCTGTGCAGCTGCGCTTGCTACGACACACAGCGATGCCAGCTCCGGATGGTTTTGAATCGACTTGACCCCGGACCATTTTGTGTGCAGAAGATACTAGGACCTTGGGCATCTGCCTCAGTTGCGCAGAAAGCAACTAAAGCACTGCTACTTTACCTTAAGTCAACAAACCTGAGCGACCGCCTGTAGACTGTGTGTGCTCCCCGAGTGTGCTCGTGATAGTGTACCTTCTCATCTTTCTGCAACCTCGTTTCTCCCCTTTATCCCTTCCCCAGTGCAGGGTAGCAAACTGGATGCGCGTCTGGTTAACCTCCCTGCCTTTCCTTGCATCTTTATCTCTCTCTCTCTCTTCACCGGGGCTAGCACGACAAGAGAGACGCGGTTAGAAATGAACAGAAAGTCAGCTTTCCGACAACAGCGATCGTGCTGTATGGCAGAACTTTCACGCCTGCACTAAACAGCTGCCATCGCTCCGCTACACAAGCTCCGAAGAACGCTTCAGCTATATAACTGTTCTCTAAAACTGGCTAACCTCCCTGTTCTTCCTCTTTTAATTCTCCTCCTCTCTAGTCTAGCTACAGCCCAACATATGAAAGCTCGTGTGGACAACTCCCTTCGCTAACATCTGCGGCATCCCCTCCTGGTCCTTTAACGCTGATGCCTGCAAGAGACACTAGCAAGCTTTCGCTTCTCAAATTTTCTATATATTCAGCTTGATTCTGATTCTTCAATTCAATCTACTCGGTAAACGACTTGAAGTAAACTGCTGTACTAAATTAAGAATATAGCTTCTTAGCCAATTTAGCAAAACTGCAACCAAAAAGCAAATGGAACACTGTGCGGCAAGAATCCAGAGAGGGCACCTGGTACTCATTCTTGCTAATTAGATGGCTGTGCACATTTGTGGCAGTTCATTTCATAAATTAAGTTCATGCTCTATCAGTGAACAGAACTTATTTATTAGCCAGGGACACTCAACAAACAAGCAGAGACGCATTCACGTGAGCAGTGCCTGTTGTGCCAAAATATACGAAGCTATTTGTGTTTCAAAACACATTTATTTACGTGTCAGGGTTAATTAAATCAAGATTCAAAGTCTGTCTTTTTTAGTTTACTTAGAACAATAGTAAAATTTGTCAAAAAACATGGCTAAAGGCAAATATTGCCAGACTAGGCTGTTCTACCTATACAGCAGTAGCAGCAGACAGACTGCAATTACAACCATAAAAGTTTACATGGAAATCAATTACTGCACTTGTTTTACACATATGAAAGGACTGAGTATTTGAATGATCATCCTAGGCCGATTCATGCAAATGTAGATGAAAGCGAGGGGGCTGCCAGTTTGAACTAACCGTTGTTGATATTGACATGTTCAAATATTTTGTATTTTTCCCCATTGAGATACATCAAGCTGTGTTAAGACTAGGGTGTCAGTTTTAATTAAAGCGGCTCTGCAACACGTTTTGAGCATGGTCAGAAATTGGTAGCAAAGGCTGCCGAGAACCTGTGAGCCAAATAATATAGCATGGCACCAGCTCGCAATTCACAACAAATTGGCCAAGACAGCTAAAAAGTACTTTCTTTTCTCTCGTCAAATGATAGAAGAAGCTCAAAAATTGCTCGTAGGAGGCCATCTGTCAGCCTTTGGCCGATTTGAACATGGCGCATTCAGTTGTTACAGGAATCGACATGGGAGACCGGGACTTTTCCATGCGTGCAAGCACGCTCACACTAAAAAAAGTTGTGTATTTGAATAAAAAAATGGCAGCATATCCACGGAGTGAATGATGGAGAGTGGGGCGAAGCATTCGTCCATCCATGCGTCCGTCTGTGTGACCGTCCATGCGTCTGTTCGTGCGCCCGTCCCTGCGTTCGTTCATGCATCCGCCCCTGCGTCCGTTCATGCGTTCATCCATGCATCTGTCTGTGTGTCCGTTCGTCCATCTATTCAACACTCCAAGTCCCACCATCTCGCATCTTTTTATCATATATTCCCCATATAGAAGCACCGCTATTCAGTGGACATTCCAAGGACTAAACGAGAGGTGGCACGCGCACACTTTCTTACGGCTTGCGCTTCGGATCTACTTCCCACCTTCAACCACCTTGAGTTCATGGTATATACTAGTTCACTGTATTCATGGCACTGGGGCCCAATGCTCGCTAAACATTTCTAAAACCAAGGAGGTTACGCCCAGCAAGTATAACGTAGCAACCTTTTCCTGTCGGATAGTGCTCAATTTACATGCCAGTGGCTGCTAATGTGAAATGAGAGACAGGAGGATTCAGCTTTTAATTTCTTACAGCTTGCGCTTCGTATCTGCTTCCCCCCTTTAACCACCTCGAATTCATTCATGGTATATACTAGTTCATTGTATTCATGGCCCTGCGGCTCAACGCTCGCTAAACCTTTCTAAAACTAAGGAGGTTACACCCAGCGAGTATAATGTAGCAACCCTTTCTTGTCCGATAGTGCTTAATGTACATGCCAATGGCTGCTAATGGGGATCATAGCATGCGCGTTGACTAAAAGCCGAATGCTCCTGTCTCTCATTCCCCATTAGCCGCCATTGGCATGTACATTGAGCACTTTTTTTATTGTTAAACAACGCACAGAAGAAATCTCTCACCGGCACCACCTTGGAGGTCAAATGTTATACCTATTTCGGGTATGTGCCACTGGTGGTTACGTCCAACGAGGGACGCACAAGCCACGCCCTTGAGAGGACGACGAAGAGGAAGTGATCCTGTTGACGTCCCTGCGTGTTCCACGTCAGGGACGTCCTCCTCATCTAGCCATGGCGCCATCGACGTCGTGGACACCTTCGAAGGCGCAGGCCTTCGACGTTGTCGTCCCTGCGGAGACTAGTCCGGAGACCGTCGTCGACGCGACGGCCTCAATAGTTGGCCTCTCAGAGGTACACTGCGTTCAGCACATGGGAGGCATGAACTTCCAAGTAACTGTCAAGAGCACGGCTTCCATGACTCTCATCGTCGACGCTGGCTACCTGACCATCGGTGGCGAGCGTATCCCTGTCGTTCCCGTCGGCCCGCAGGTAACTAACGTCGCCTGCCTGTTTTTACCAGCCTTCGTCTCCAACGAGGTACTGAAGTGATTCTTAAAAATCACTTCACTCGTCCAGGCTTTGTCCCCATACGGCAAGGTATTGACTGTGACCGCTGGTGTCATGAGCGCAAGACGCGGAGTTCTCACAGGCACACGCTATGTCCGGATGGAAATGAGTCCCACAAATCGCGTCCCCAACTATCTTCGTGTTTCTGGTCATCGAGTCACCTTCGACTACCGCGGTCTGCAACGTGTTCGTCGTCGGTGTGGCTCAAGTGGTCATTATCGAGCACAGTGCACAGCTCATGATGATACGGGGCGCGAAAAAACGACACACAACAGAGAAGAAGTACACATACGACGCGCTACTAGCAACTGGAATATTTTATTCAGGAAACACCATTTATACCGCAGTGACGTCAACGTTAACCCAACGAATCGACCAAAAACTAAAAATACATGCTCAGCATGCCTATAAGTAACGTTGCAGATAGGCTATCTCCCCTTCCTGCAGACTGATAGAGGGGTGGCTGATGCAATCATGCCCCTCCCTCTGGATAAAGAGGGCTTCTATAATCTCCCTCTCCGCTGAGCCCCTGTGCCTGTAGATTACAGTTGTCTGCTCAAATAAAACTTCTAGGCGCGTAAAACTTCAGACAACTAACATAAGAGACAAGGACGAGCGCTGCGCTCGTCCTTGTCTCTTATGTTAGTTGTCTGAAGTTTTACGCGCCTAGAAGTTTTATATGGATTACCAACTAGCCCAATCCCACACTTTACTTAAGTCTGCTCAAATACCGGCTTACAGTTACCCTGATCGCATCCTCTGCAATGCATCGCCAGATGCGTGAACGGCCTTCCTATTAAAGAGCTGCTGTGCTCTCGCAACCGCACGTTGAGGCATCTACCAGTTTGCCCTATGTATGCCTTGCCGCACGACAGTGGTATTCTATATACAACACCACGTGCGCAAGGAACGAACTGCCTTACGTGCTTAATGGCACATCCTCTTTTTTCACACTGCTTTGGCCTACCTGTCTTCTTACCAACCGCTGAGCAGATGCGGCCCACCTTGTTTTCTGCGGAGAACACGAGATCCACCCCATACCTCGAAGCCACTCTCTTAAGGCCGTGCGAAAGCCAGTGGATATACGGGATTTTTGACACTCTTTTTCTTCCCTGCGGGACATTCGTGTCTAGGCCTGTCCCAGGCCGTTGCTTAATGGACTTTTTTATTTTTTCGCACGCAGCAGCTAAGACACTATCAGGAAACGCCGCGTCTCTTAGTCTTTCCACCTGCGCGAAAAAACTTATCTCCATAAGATGTGGGCATGATCTGTCCAACGCCGTTTTTAGGCACGTCATGGCAATGCCATTTTTTACTAGGCGAGAGTGCCCAGAGCTGTAATCAAGAAGCGGCTTCGCGGTCCTAGGGGAAAACATCCAACACACATGTTTTTGTTGGAATGACAGCTGCAAATCCAGAAAACGCAGCTTTCCATTCTTCGGCACTTCGCGCGTGAATGTCAAGCCCCGCCCCTTATTACCAAACACACTGAGCACTTCATCAACTCTGCTATCAAAGTTGTCTGAATTAATCAACAGCAAATAGTCGTCCACATATCTGTACACTTTTTGGACCAAACCATCAAGGCCAGTTACAAGATCGTTGTCAACTCTGGCTAAAAAAATGTTACTCAATACTGGAGCCACTTTGGATCCAATACAGATCCCTGATCTCTGCACAAAGTTCTTACCCTTCCAGCCGACGTACGTGTGTTTTATGTAAAAGAACAATAATTCTAAAAAACTTGGAACAGAGATGCCGCACTTGGACACAAACTCCATTTCATCATTGTTGCCAATGCACTCTTTCACACTAGTCATCAGTTCATCATGAGGCGGTGAATAATATAAGTCTTCTATGTCGATGCTAAATCCCGAAGTGTTCTCATAGCGCGTCGTATGTGTACTTCTTCTCTGTTGTGTGTCGTTTTTTCGCGCCCCGTATCATCATGAACCAGCACCAACTCGCCCAACTTTTCACTTTACACAGTGCACAGCACCATTCTGTGGTCGCTGTTGTGTGCACGGACACGAAAGCGAAGGTTGCGACCGCCCCTGTCGACGTTGTGGAGATAACCACCCTACCACCGTCTGCCCTGTGCGTCGTTCATATTCTGATGCTACTGCGGGGACCTTTCCTGCCCTAGCGTCCGTGTCACCAACGGCAACAGATGAACGAGAACTAGTAGCTGTACTAGAAGAACGCCAGAATCCGATTCTGGGAGCTCCATTAAACGATGAAGAAGTGTGCAGCTTGGCCAACCCAAGCGTGCCACGTCTGCCAATCTCAGCGATAGAAACAGCCATCGCGATTGACCTCGCGTCTGTCCCAGGCAAACATGTCATGCCATGTTCGACGCCGGCGAAAGCCGAGAAAGAAGCGCCGGTAGACACCGAGGCACCAGACTCATCGTTAAACCTAGCAGCTGAGTGCCCAGAAGACGCCGACGTTGCGAGATCTACGGGCGCTGGTGTCTCGCCAGGAGCAGAATTTTTTTTACATAATACTGCAGGCCCAGTGAAGGGCCCAAGCAGGAGGGACGTATTTACAAAGCTCGTAATAAGAACAACAGAAGATCAAGAATATAAAAAGCGCGAAGAATAAGAACATAACTCAAACAATGAACAAGAAAGAAATTTAACACTTTAACAATACAGGTCAAGATACAATATGTTCAATTGAGTCTATGATATTTATGAATAATGCTGGTAATTGATTCCATTCGGTTACAGTGCGCGGGAAAAAGAGAATTTGAAAATGTTAGTTCTAGCATTGAAGGGCGTTAGAGAGTCGGCATGCCGGTGTCTTGTTCTGCGAGCGGTAATTGGTTGGATGTATTGTTCTGGTCTCATTGACAATTTGTTATTCTTGAGAAGATAAAGAAATTTTAATCTTTGAATTTTGCGTCTTAGTTCTAAGGTTGGCATGTTATGGTCTCTCATGAGTTTGGTTGGGGAATCGCTCGAACGGTATTTAGAGTAAACGAACCAAACCACTTTATGCTGAATCATCTCAAGTGCATGAATGTTAGTTTTTGTGTAAGGGTCCCAGATTATACATGCATACTCCAATTTAGGTCTTACAATAGACGTATAGGCTAGCATTCTAACACTTGCAGGAGCATGTTTGAGCTAATGTCTTGAAAGGCTCAGTTTACGAAAGGATGACGCACAAATGTCTGAAATGTGCTTGTTACAACTTAAAGTGTTTGTTATGGTAAGACCCAGGTACTTATATTCTGTATCTTCGTTCAAAGGTTGTCCTGAAAGATCGTAAGGGAAGGATAGAGAATTTTTCTTATTGGTTATTTTCATAAAAACTGATTTGTCGGCATTTAGGTTCATATTCTACTTAGTACACCAGTCATATATATTACAAAGATTGGAATTAAATACTGATTTGTCTTCTCGGCATGTTATTTCATTAAATAATACACAATCATCTGCAAACAGCCTTATTTGCACAGGGCCAGTAATCACATCCACAATATCGTTAACATATATGAGAAACAACAAAGGACCTAAGACACTTCCTTGCGGGACACCAGATGACACGGGGAGGGATTGTGAACAGTCATTATCAATGCGAACGAATTGCTTGCAGTTACTCAGGTACGAAGATATCCAGTTAACTATAAATGCATGAAGACCAGTAGATTGTAATTTATTGATAAGGTGAACATGGGAAACAACATCAAAAGCTTTGGAGAAATCTAGAAAAATAGCATCTACTTGGCCCGACTTGTCAAGAATGGCGGCAAAACTGTGAACAACCGATGTTAATTGCGCTACTGTAGAGAAACCTTTTCTAAAATCATGTTGAACAGAAGAAAGCAAATTACGGTCATGTAAAAATTTGTGAATGTAGTTAGCAATGATATGCTCAAGAAGTTTGCAACACGATGATGTCATTGAAATTGGCCTGTAATAACAAGGGCATGCAGGGTCACCTTTTTGAAGACGGGTAACAAGCGGGCTATTTTCCAGTCAGGAGGTACAATTGCGGTTGAAAGAGATTGAAAGAATTGAAAGAATTGAAACCGAATGAGCAAAACCCATTGGATCATTCCGAAAGCCAGGCTCGTGACATCCTTGAGCAAGTAGTAAGACGCCATGGGAGTTCTTTACTGACGCGTCTCGACAAGCAATCCGTGATTAGGTCGTTGGAAGCGGCGACAACGTTAACGCTGCAGCCCCACCACCATCTGATACGTCCGACAGCAGCTTCAGCCCCGAAGTCGACAGTAGCATCGGACTCCCTTCTAGTCCAGACGGATGTGACGTGGAAATGCAAGCCCCGCGAGAGGTCCAGCGTGTTCACAAGTCTGGCACCAGCTCGGACGGCACCCAAGATAGCCGCTCCGAGTTCCAGCAACCGAAGAAACCTCGACCCTCTTCTAGAGGGTCGAATTGTGCTGTGTAGTGTACGTACTCCAGTTCCCACGGACAGATCCCCGGGGTATACCGAATCGAACAACACGACCAGGTCAGTCACCCACCTTTTTTCAATATGGCTGACACCCTGAAAATTCTTTCTTTAAATGTTCAAGGGTTCCGTAACCCAGTAAAGCAAGCCGAGGTTATAAGCATAGCCCGCGCAGAACATTGTGATATTCTATGTTTACAAGAAACAAATTTTTTCACCATTGGCCACGTTCGTGCATTCAAACGCGCATTTAATTTAGACTGTTATTTTTCCTTCGCGACATCTCGCTCCTCTGGAGTTGGAATTATTATTTTTAACCGCGCTCTTCTGCGCTATCATCATGTTTTCTATGACGGGATTGGACGGGTATTGGCTTTTGACTGCGTCCTATCATCCTCCAAGCTGCGTGTTTTGAGTATTTATGGGCCAGCTCAAGCAGCGATGTCTAACGACTTTTCCGTGACCTGGACGTGTATTTTCTAGACGGTCGTCATGTCATACTCACTGGAGAGTTTAATTGTGTATTAGACACGCGAGCTGACGTGCAAGGTACAGGATGGGGTCGCTCTGATTGGAACGCGCGAGAGCTGCGTCGCCTAGTGCAACATTTCTCTTTGACAGATACGTACAGACTAGTGCATGGACCACAGTATGCCTGGACTTGGTGGCGTAGCACGTCGTCTAGTCGTTTGGATCGTTTCTATGTGCCGAGCGCGCTAGCTTCTTACGTATCGCACTGTGATGTAGTAACATTACCATCATCGCCTGTTTATATATCAGACCACCGACCAGTGACGCTCGAGGCTCACTTTCCCTTTTCATCATCAGTGAAACCTTGGCGTCTTGACATCCGCATTCTGCACAACGCGCGTACACGCTCCAGTTTATCTAGAATCTTGCGCGCCTCTCTTTTGGTATGCGGTCCGGAGGTGTGGGACGCGCTCAAGACGCAGTGGCGTTTACACTGCTCAGTAGCAGGGCGGGCCCTTAGACGCCGTACGTCCGAAGAACTAGCGGACACTGCCACAAAGCTGCGTATTGCTCTTCGGGTTGATCGACTAACTCCCTTGATGCGCGCATGGCAGCGGGAGTTGAGGGGTCGTTTTCAACGCCTCATTGCAGCTTCGTCGTTGACGGCGGCTGCTTGGCGTTGCAGACGTAATCCTTGTGTTCATCCTGAGGTTCTACGCTTTGCGAAAAGCTCGCTTCTCAACCCGTCGAGTCGACTAGGAACTCCGGCTGCCAGATTCTTACACACTGCCTTACCGCCGACACGTGATCAATCAGTTTTCCTAGCTCACTTTGCCAACATAGCTCGTACGACAATGTCATCACATCGCGGTACCACCGAGACAGCCACAATGTTAAGTAGGCTCCCTCAAATTTCATCTGAAGTAGCTGAACAACTGTGCACAAGTCCGTCAGCTGACGAAGTGAAAGAGGCACTGTCTTCCATGAAGCGTGGCTCGGCCCCCGGGCCAGATGGGTTGCCTGTTGAGTTTTATTTAACGTTTTGGGACGACATTGGTGCTCTTTTCACCTCTGTTATTTGCCGCTGTTTCGAGAACTTTGAATTTCCTGATAGCTTTCGCGATGGTCGAATTTTTTTAATACCTTAACATGACCCATCGTCAGTTCGCCCAGAGGAGTGGCGACCAATAACGCTCCTCAACGTTGATTATAAAACTTTCGCGGCAGTTATCACTCGGCGTTTGAGAAGCCTGATCCCCTCCTTAATAGGTCATCATCAGGCGTGCTCTATTCCTGGAAGAGAAATCCACAGTCGCTCCTTTGTTACGCGCGATAGAGTTGCGTACACGTTAACAAGATCAGCTCGGGGACTCTTAGTTTCACTTGACCAGGAAAAGGCATTCGATCGCCTCAAACATAGCTTTATATTTAGCGTAATGGCAGCATTTGGCTTCTCACAAAACTTCGTCGAGCTTCTCAGAAACGCATACCGAAATATACGCAGCACGTTATTTCTTGATGGTTTAGAGAGTGCGCCATTTCCGGTTACCCGTGGTGTTCGCCAGGGGTGTCCTTTATCCCCTGCACTTTTTGTATTGAGCCTCGAACCCTTCCTTCAATCGCTGATCGCTGATTCTTACGTTAGAGGCCTTCCTCTTCCAGGTAGTGGTACCGTGACAGTGACAGCATTTGCTGATGACATGACGTTCCTCATTCATGATGACATCACGAATGAGGACAGTTTATCCCGTAGCCTACGACTTTTTACTACGTATGGCACGATTTCAGGTGCTGCGTAAAATTTTTCCAAATGTCAATATTTATTCATTGGTTCACCAGACGCAAGTCTAAGTTCCTTTTTCGGTCTTCAAAAAAGTGACTCTATTCGCATTCTGGGGCTTGATTATACTGGCTACGGCATATCAGCCTCCTTGTGGAATTCAGTAGTCGAAGATGTAAAACGACACGTCCGGGAAGCACAAGAGTATGATTTACCGATGCTCGAAAGAAGGCATTTAGCACAGACGGTGTTTTGCGGCCGTGCATGGTATATATCTCATGTCTTACAGCCCCCATTACAAATCACCAGGTCGTTGCAATCCCTGATTGGCTCTTTTTTCTGGTTGGGTGGAACAGAGCTGGTTTGCCGAGCAGCTCTTGGGCAACCGAGAAACTGCGGTGGATTCGCATTCCCATCCGTCTCTGTTCGCTGCCGGCTACTTGTCCTACGATTCTTACTTCGGTTGTTGCATGGTGATCAGTGCCCCGCGCGTGATCTTGCCTGCTATTTCTTAGGCACCAAGTTACGCTATTTACTACCAGATGCACGGCTTAATTCTGCACCACAAACACTTCACGTACCTGCATTTTACTCAACGGCAGTAGCATTTTATCGACACGCGCAGCAGGTTTGTGCCGATGTGGACATTCTTGAAAGTCGCATTGTAGATACAACGGCGGCTCTTCTGCTTCCTCTGGTTCCTCTAGCCCGTCTAGCATGATTGAGACATGTCTCGTGGAGCACGATAACGGCATCGTTTTTGCCTGGTCACCTCCGTGACTTTATGTGGCGTCTTGGATGGAGAGTACTCCCAACACGGGACAGACTGGAGAGGTGGGGCATGGTCCCATCTTCCACTTGTCTTAACTGCCCGTTACAGGAGTCTAACCAGCATATGCTGCAGCAATGTGTCATTGCGAAAGTGTTTTGGAAGTCATTTAACACTAGTTTTTGTGGCCTAGGTGTTAATCGCTTTGTAACATCTGGTCGCTGCTCGCGTAGTCGCTTTGCACGCCTTCTAATAGCTGCGGGAGCTTTTTGTTTAAGGCGTAATAGGTGCGAAGCTGTTGCGGCAGGTCATCGTCGTCGTGCTCTTTTTCCGATTCTGGAACGCCTCTACTCTGAACTCTTATCGTTTCTGTCGGAGGAATTGTTCTTCCTTGGGGAGGAAGAATTTCTGCAGCAATGGTCATGCCGCTTTCTGTCCGTAGTTGACAGACGCGTTCGATTGGTCTTCCACCTGGCCGGGTTCCTATAGCCAGGTCACCTGTCAATGTCTGATTGGTGCATGTAATCACTATGTGCCTACTATTTTTATGTGTTTGTGTGTGTTCCATATGGGTGTGAGCTCTCCTATATATGCACTTCATTCTAACGATGCAAGTTATGTAACTTTTATGAATATTAATACCTGTTGTACATATTTTCTAACTTCTTCACCAAGTCTTGTAAATTTTGTACATATATCATCATGTACATTTTCCATATTGTGATTAGTGCATTTACGTAGTATATGTACAGTTATTAGTACAACGGACTATCGACATCCTACGGACTTGGACACTTTAGTTTAAATGTGTAGTGTATGTTGTGCTTTGTCTTTTGTTTGTTATTGTGCCTGTTATACAGACGCTTGTCTCTTAGGTTTGTTGCGTCCCATGAAAGAATAAACCTTTTCTAAACAGGAGCTTCGCCCCTAAAAAGAATAAAGTACTCAAGGTCACAAGGCACACGTGGCGTATTTTCTTTGCCCGTGCCATCCCAGCTTAGCTTCCAGGGCTTTCATCGAGACAATAGAAGAGGGTTCACGATTGCAGCGTGCGACAAGTCTTTGCAACTCCGCTCGTACTCGATGGTTTCTTAAAATTTTTGCGGTGTTGAATTCATGACACAATGAGCTATTTTATTGAATCCATTCAATGGTTAGTTGAAAAAGTGCTTTAGGGCCCTTTCAACGTTTAAACGAATGAGTTTTTACTGTACTATGTACCAGGCCATACTTCTGTGACATAGAGAGCATGCTAGGAGAACTGAAATGATGTGGGTGATGCAGCGTTAGGCACAGTCCTCCGCCAAACATTGTTTACAGGTGCCGGATGGGCACCTGTTTCACAATATTACTCATAAAAACTATTTGAATGTTTGTGGATTTCTTGCAATGTTTAAAATACCGCTGGCGTAAGCAGCCAGCACCAACTAGAAAGTAGCACAAAAAAGCAACAAGAGAGGTGAATGACGATAGCCTTCGTCGTGGACCCTGCAAATTCGTCTGTCATTGATGTCTGCTATACTCGCAGAGCAGGTGAATTGTAACATTGGGCTTGAGCAGCCACTAAATTCATTGTACTGATAATGAGTTCACGAGGTGTCATGACCCGATAGAGGCATTCGTGATTACTTTGAAATCATATTTAAATGTGTTTGAGATTACAATAACCAGTAATAAACGGTTTGTATAAGAAGCTCAACATTCAGTCTTAATATCTCTAAATAGACAAACCAACGCAAATTATCACATTGTAATTTTATTTGCATCTCAAGAACAACATGGCCAGATGACTGAAGTACGTGCCACTCCTGGATAGTAATTGAATGTTCAAGAATGGGTTGCGAAACGTAAAAGAAATATATTGGCATTCTCCTTGAACCATGAGCTGTCCAACATCTGCAAGGTGCAAAAGTGAACACACGGTCATGTAAACAGCGTCATGTGCATGCACTGATACAAGTTAGATCGGCTCTTGCAGAAAGAACCAAAAACATTTTGGTTTACACGCACCAACAACAGAAATGAAGGCCGAAGATTAAGAAAGTTGCTAAGAGGCTGCATATCAGCATTCAGTCTGTTTTACTCGATCATAACTTATTCCTTTGCTCTATTTTTGTGGGCATTTACCTGCCAGGTATTCATAATCTAAACAACTTGTACTACTTTGGTTTTCTAGCACTATAAAAAAAAACAGGCGAGTAACTAGTGAGGGCAGGGCTCTAGCTCGTCCGCGGTTCTCTACCCAAAAAGCGAAAAATGGCCTAGCTGGTACCTTGCGTGTGTACTTGTATTAGTAGCCCCCGAAGACTCTACAATAACCTTTAAAAGGCCACTCTTCGCTGTGATAGTCTGCTGCATGTTCCACGGAGGCCTTGCGAATTTCGTTACAGCTGAGCTGAGCTCTTTCAGCGGAAAGCTCTTTAAAGTGGATATGCGCCAAGCAGCTCTCAGCATAGCTTCGCATAGAGTAAGGGTGGAAAAAGGAAGCAAGGGTGAGGACGATCTGAGGAGGACTTGAGAGCATAAATCATAGCATAGTCTATTGTAGTATAGAGGCGAGAACTTATGGAGTCGCCCCCCTAACCGATGCATCTCGCTTGCCTACTAGGTGGGACAGTGCCCACACACTCTTCATGAATTGACCATTTGCAGAAATCTGCAAGGCGGCTTTCCTGCAAGGTCGTTTCCCAGCCATAAGGGGAAAACTTTCGGGCCCAGACTGCTTTTCTTACTTACACACGAAACAAAATGACCTTTTCCCTCTACAATTACCGAGTGGTTGTCCCACCTCGAACGAACCCTCAGATTGCATGGTGGGTGAGGCACCTGTCATTCGTAAAAAAAGAGAGTGGGGTAAGGCAACACAATGAGTGAGAAAATAAGTCTGAGAACGGTACTTTTTGGTTGGAAAACAGCTTTGCAGAAAAGCCAGCTTGGAGATTTATGCAAATGGCCAATATGGCTATCGGTGTTTTGTAAAAATGTCACGCGGAAGCCGTGATGGTCATTTCTGTGAATACTTTCTAAGGAAAGGAGTTTTTACTGTCAAAATAATAATCTTGGATACAAAAAAGCAAAGTTGTTTACAGACATTATCTGTTTACAGAAATTGTACAGAGAGTGCACATTGTGCATAATTGCTGCTAGAAAATACTATCCCCAAACAAGCTTCTTTCAGAAAATGCCGGCAATCCCTGCAAAGTACACTATTATGCTGGTTCGCCTCAGTTTATGGATGGCGTGGTACAGCATAAATAAGCATTTATAACTGTGTACACGCATGGCTGATTTTGCATAGAAATCATCGAAGCTTTTTGAAAATACATTTTCGGTTACAGTGCGAAAACAGCGAAGACAGAAGACAGAATGGACATGAACAAGCACCGTAGGTGTCCCTTCTTGTAGGTGGTTCCCAGCACTTGTTTGTACCCTTTGTGTCTTCCATCTTCATCGTTCTCTCACTATAAATAAAAATACATCCATACCAACTAACCGCCATACTTAATACTATTGCAATATATTTTTGAAGATAATTTCCCTAAAACTTTTAAATAAATTGGCCTTCTTTTACTTACTTTTGGCAAGATTTTCTTTCTGATGGGAATACATACGCTTCCATAGAAAGCAAGTAAGGTTGGGATGGGGTGAGCAACATTAATTAGGGAGTGAATATCAACCTATAATTTTCTTTCAAGTTTCAAGTTTTATGATATCCAAAAACAAAGTACAAAATCTAAGACATACATACGAGGGTCCCAGAGTTAGAGACTTTAGTGGGACTCTCGGTTTGTCGATACAAATCGACGGTAAAATTTATACAGAGTAACAGAAAATTCTTGCAATATACGGACATCAAAATGCACTTTTATATCACAAATCAAGCCAAAACATGCAACATGGTATAAAAAACGAAGAACAAACGAGTCAAACAGGTAAACAATAAAAAGTAAGGTTATTCGAGAAAATGATTTTTGACGGACTTTTTGAACAAAGGAATTGAAGTGCAACGCTTAATGCTAGAAGGTAACGCATTCCAAAAGGATATCGCTCTGAAAGCGGAAGTTTGTTGCCCAAAGTCAGTATGAGCGGGAGTAACAGGAAATTTTTATCAGCCGCAAACCGGGTCACATTATTATTCTGCAAAAGATCAGATGTAATAAATGGGAATGCGAATTGATTTACAGCAGTTTGTAGAATAAGGTCACAAGATTTAACCGGAACAACAGATTTACTGGCAAGATATTGTAAGAGCGTAGTAATTTTGTAGGCATTAGATTGCGAAGAACTAGAAGTGACAATGCGGATTGACTGATTTTGAATGTGCTGTATTGATGATAAATGACTAGCATAAGTGTTGCCCCATGAGGCTACACCGTAAGTAATATGACTATGAATGAACGCAAAATACAGCGCCAGTAGAGCTTCATGGGAAAAGAAAGGGCGCGCTTTGATTAATGCACGGATACCAAACACCCTCTTCTGCTCAAGATGGTTAAAGTGACTGCGAAAGGTAAGGCATGGGTCAAATTGTATGCCAAGAAAGACGACATCAGAACAAGCAGAAATGGAATGAATACCAAGTTGTATTAAGGGAATAGCAGATAATGACCTCTGAGCACTCTTAAACACCATAAAGTTAGTTTTTGTGGGGTTGATAACTAAGTGATTACTTTGATTTGGGGAAGAGTGATTTTGGGGAAGATTTGAAAGTATGCAACATATGGGCCAGCTTATGCTACAAAGGCATCAGTAGTCAGCCAGCAGGCTCTGGCAAGCGTCTTATTGAGCGCTTTCTGCTACGCATAGAACATCGCAGCTCCATGTGAATGCAAAGATCGTCCTCACGGAAGCATTGGCTGCAACCGCGTGTTGTAGCCACAGGTTGACAAAAAACTTCGAGCTCACTCGGACTCGCGGCTGGACCTGAGCCTGAGTGAGCCAACTCATGAGTCCGTTAGTACAAAACGAGCTTTTTGATTATGGTGTCAATGCTCTGTACTGCCAATATCTCTTATAATCAAGGCTTTGCGACATGTCTTTTGGTCTTGCCCGTTTACATACGAGTTAACAGTGATTTAAATATGTGACTGACGAAATATATCTTTTACCAAGAACTCCTCGTGAAACAGTTTGCGGTGGAAGGTCATGGCACCTTTCCGCTAACTAATGTATCTGATCAATAAATATTGAGGTGGAGCATGAATGCTAGTGCATAATGAGTGTGAATATACTTGGAGCTCTAAACAGACATAAAGCGGAAGTTCATTTGCTAGAACCGCAGGCCGGTGATAAAAGGCGAAGCTCACTCGTGGCATCTTCAGCTGGCAGCACCGGTGGTGTTTTCTGTGCACTCATGCTTTGCCGTAAGTTTGTCGGGGCACTGCGCGTGTGGGGCGGCATGTTCGGCTGGGCCGGCCATGACATTAGTGCACGCCACAGCGGAGGTCTATGATGGAGTGTGGTGCGTCAGCCCGTGTGTGCTTGCAGATGACGTGGTGACATACCATTTCAGGCATAATTTACAGTTGGCGCTGCCACACAGACCACATATGGACAGGACAGAATAAACATGCGTGGGCTTACATCATCCGACCGTACTCGCACAAGCTACTTTTGCTGCCAGGATTTCAAGGCGATGAGAAAATTACTGCAACCCTGTACGAGTTGGTACAGAACTGATGCAGCACAACCTCGTGAAGAAACCGATGCGCACCCACTGGACATGTAGCGTCTCGCAAGTATTTCTCATTGTATGGTTTTCCGTCATTTGATCTTTTATTCTTAGTACAAACAGGATGCTAGAAATTGTCGTCGGCTGAATGGCGTTTCTCGCAGACGGCGCTGCTGCCGTGGCATCGAGTCTTGTGGCTCACACCTGTCGCGGGACGTGAAATACGGGTGGTGTTCACGTAACTTTCCTTCCTTTGTCACGGTGCCAGTGCACCTCGATAGAACCACAGGCCGGTGATAAAATGTGGAGGTCACTCGTGGCATCTTCAACTGGCAACACTGATGGCGTTTTCTGTGCACATGATGCTCAAAAAGCAGAAGATGTTTGTACAAACATGCAAAACAGTTTGTTAACTGTTTTTAGGAGTGGTGTATAGTGTAACTAGCAAGGACGACGATACAGCATGATGGCCAGAACAAGAAGTGGCATCGGTTTATTCAGTCACTGATTATATAGGCGCACGATAGCGCGCCGCGAGTATCTGCGCATGTCCGATGCGCAGTTGTGATGCAAATAGCCTTGCCGGATACATCCTTTCCGTTAACAACGAAATTACATACCCACCGAAACGGTGGTAAGTACATGGCATTTCAAAAAATGATATCATACACTTGGTTAAAGTCCTTGTCATAATGAAGACGCTGTGGTGGCTTCACGGTTCGAGTCGACCTGCTCAAAGCTGGCGTCGGTGGTGAAGTTGACTGACGCACCACAGGTGGCGAAGGGTCGCCCGACGTTGGAACTTCGCGACGTCGGCCATTGGCTGGCGAGGTTGAAGTTGCCACTGTCGGATGGCCACCAACGTTGTTGTCCGCTGAGCTGGCATCAATGTCGTCGCCGCTTTCCTCGATGAACCGTTCGCCAGTTTGAAGTAGGTGACGACGGTTGCGCCTTACCAGCTTCTGGTCCTCCGTTTTGACAAGGTAGGACCTTGGATATGGCGAACCCACCACTTGAGCTTTCCGGGACCATGCAGCATCTCTGAGCCTCACGACGTCACCCTTCTGCAGAGGAGGCAAAGGTCCTCACCCTTGGGCCTGGCTGTGCTTTTTGACGTCGGTTGCGGTCACCGTACTGAAGTCCGGGAGGTTGGCGCGAAGGCGCCTTTCTTGCAGTAGTTCACCAGGGAATCGCCCGTCCTCCAGTGGGGTAGAGCGGTAGGCCAGCAGGCCCAGCCAGAAGTCGTTGCCCGAATCTGCAGTTTTTTTTAAGATGCGCTTCACAACCTGCACACCTTTTTCCGCAAGCCCGTTTCACTGCGGATAATGAGGGCTTGAAGTGACGTGCGTGAAATCGTATCTCCTTGAAAACAAAAAAATTCATGGCTGGAAAATTGTGGGCCGTTATCAGTGCATACTTCGACGGGCAAGCCAAATCTGGCAAAAATAGCGCTCAGTGCTGCGATGGTTGATCGCGCCGACATGTCAGGTAGTTTCTGAACTTCCGGAAAGTTTGATAAGGCGTCAAAGACAACGATGTAAGAGTCCCCCGCAAACGAAAAAATATCTCCAACTCTATGCCATGCACAACCTGGCACGGGCCGCATTTGAAGCGGTTCCTTGGGCTGTTTGTAAGCATACTTGCGGCATGTAGGACAAAGTTGCACCATGGAAGCAATCTCAGCGTTAAGCCCCGGCCAAAACACGAGGCGTCTGGCCCTTTCTTTGCATTTTTGCATGCCGAGGTGACCTGCATGGAGTTTTTCAAGCATAGGTTTTCGCATGCTTTTCGGAATAAGAACCTTCGACGCCTTTAAAAGTATTGCGTTGACAAATGAGAGTTCTTGCTCAAAAGGCTTTAGTTCACCTTGTACTGGAAGCCCCACCGACAAACTTGCGATCACCGACTGTAGGTAGCGGTCACGAGCCGTTGCCGCTTGCAGTTCTTTCTGCGTTGCTTCTGTGACACGGTAACCTAGAAGCTGGATTGCGTGAACTTCCACGTCGGTAGTAGCACCAGCGTCGCCTTGGTTGTCAGCAGTTGACCGGGACAACATGTCAGCAAGAACAAGGTGCTTCCCAGGAATATACTGCAAAACAAAATCATACTTGAACAACCTCAAAAAGAACCGTTGAAGGCGAGGTGGCATGTCACTAATTTCCTTTTGAGCAATTGACAAGAGTGGCTTGTGGACCGTTTCGATTGTGACTTTCTGGCCGTAGACGAACTGGTGAAATTTTTCGCATCCAAAGCAAATTCCTATGGCCTCCTTTTCTATCTGTGCGTACAGTTTTTCTGCCTTAGTCAGTGCTCGAGATGTGTAAACTACGGGCCGCCACTCGTTATTGTGACGTTGCAGAAGGGCGGCACCGACGCCGTCCTTCGATGCATCGCAAGATAACCTTGTTTCCCGTCGTGGGTCAAATATTGCGAGCACGGGAGCGGTGGACAGAATTTGCGTGAGGCTTTTCGATTCTTTGGCGTGGTTATCTGTCCACTCAAACTCAGAACTGGCCTTGATAAGAGTTCTTAACAGGGCCGTTCTTTCAGATAGCTGCGGCACGAACTTTCCAAAGTAGTTCAACACACCCAGCATACGTTGAACATCGGCCTTGCATGTTGGCACTGGCATTTGAACCAAACTTTTTACGAGCCCTGGATTTGGGGATATGCCGTTCGCACTTATAATATCACCCAGAAACCGTAGCTCTTTTACGCCAAACTTGCACTTGTGCAGATTAAACGTTAATCCAGCCGTTTCAGCAGTTTTGAGGACTGCAACCAGGCGCTCATCATGCTCTTCCTTCGTTGAGCCCCAGACCAGGATATCATCTATATATATGAGCACGCCTGGCAGACCATCAAATATCTGACAAAGTGCCTGCTGAAACACCTCGGGTGCGGATGAGATGCCAAAGGGTAGCCTTAGAAAACGGTATCTGTCAAAAGGCGACGAGAACGTACAGATTTTTGATGTCTTGTCTAAGGGCACCTGATGAAAGCCAGCGTTTGCATCCAAACAGCTAAAATAAGTAGCACCGGATAGCCGTGCTTCCAAGTCCTCGCGTCTGGGTAAAGGGAAATGCTGCCTCTTGATATACTTGTTCACTCTTCTGGGGTCCATGAAAACCCTTAGAGCACCGTCTTTTTTTTTACCAGTACCAGAGGGCTTACCCAGTCGGTTGGCTCATTTTCTTTGACGATGATGCCCCCCCAGATCATTCGCTGTAGTTCCTTCTTCAGAAGTTCCTGAAGTGCAAGTGGAACCCGGCGAGCAGGCTGAACGACCGGAACCACATCTGGATCCAGGAACATTCTGTACTGCGTTTTCAAGCAGCCGAGTCCTTGGAACAGGTGCCTGAAATCTTTCAAAAGTTCATACTCAGACGAGGCATTGACAGCGTCCACCGTACGTCGAACCAATCCAAGCGCTTCACTGGCATCGAGCCCAAGGATGGCTTGGCGCCCATTCTTTACGATGAAGATTTTCACGCTTATCTCGGTGGTTCCGACAGACGCTTTCTGTGACGTTGTTCCATGGCTTGAAATAACGCCCCCGTTGTTGGCGCGCAACACTGACCCGGTAGGTTGCAACGCTTCTTTGGATCCAAGCTTACGGTACGTTATAAATGGAAGTAAGCTTGCCTGCGAACCGGTGTCCACTTTGAACGTCACTTCTCTGCCATTTACTCGAGCCTTGATTGTCCAGTCTTTCTTGCGACAATTTTAGGAGCCGATTTCGAGAATCTCAAAGTCATTCTCAACGAGATTAGCTACCTCGCTAACAGCGGTAGACTTCTGGCAGCAACTTGCAAAGTGGTTGTATTTGAGGCAAGAATGACATAATTTACCATACGCGGGGCGTTGCTTAGGTTTACGTTTGCGGTTGCACTTCCTGCAGCAAATATCTTGAATATCGCGACTCTGTTTTTTTTCCGCTGCTGCCGTTTTTTCGTCACCGTTTCGCCACTTGAAACTGCGTCAATGCTATCTTCTGTCCTATTCGAAACTGGGCTCCTTAGTGCGGCTGCTTCTGCTGCTTTACACATTTCCTCGGCTTTTAGTAGCGTCAGGCCTCTCTCGGCAAGCATTCTTTCACGCAGCTTTGGGTCGTTCGTACCAAACACAATTTGGTCTCTAATCAGTGAATCGTGCTGATCCCCAAAGTTGCACTGTGTCGCCTGCTTCTTTAAGTACCGCACAAACTTCTCAAAAGGTTCTTTCTCCGCCTGGCTTCGTGTACGAAAAACTTATCTTTCGTGAATTTCATTGCTCACTTCGGAGAAGTAGGCGTCGAACTTCCGCACGACCGTGTCGTAAGATTCCTTGCTTTCTCCGGGCCCGTACTGAAAGTTGTTGAAGATGTCGAGCACTTCGTCTCCCGCGAAGCTCAGCAAGAGCGCCACTTTCGAGGAGTCACTTCTCGGGGAATTCACGGCTGCCGTTGCTTGCAGAAAAAGCTCGAACCTTTGCTTGAAGCGCTTCCAATTTTCAGACAAGTTGCCCGATATGCGCAAAGACTCCGGCGGCTTCAGTAGATCCATAGCGATTCCGTGCCGTTGCTGCCGTGCTTCGGTCCGCGGTGGCCACTTCTGACACCATGTAACTAGCAAGGACGACGATACAGCATGATGGCCAGAACAAGAAGTGGTATCGGTTTATTCAGTCACTGATTATATAGGCGCACAATAGTGCACCGTGAGTATCTGCGCATGTCCGAAGCGCAGTCGTGATGCAAATAGCCTTGCCGGATACATATAGCATACCGCTTACGTGCGGTCGCATGTACATCGGCCAAACCGGTCAATCTTTGAAATACGCCTCAGGGAGCATTTGACCTCCTTGCAAGGTAGTCCTTTTTCGGCTTTAGCTTCGCATTGCAATTCCTGCAAGTGTCAACCATTGTTTGAAAAAACAAGTGTACTTTTCCGGCATCCGCTTCAAACAACACGTAAAATTTTTGAAGCATATCACGTTTCTAGAAATAAGAATCAATGTATCAGCCATCCCTCATTACCACTATTTGACTGTGAGTGTAACTATATAGATAATTCGTAGACAAGAGCTGCGAATGAACGCCATGCTTGCTGCTCACACCATCATCTTATTCCTGTTGGCATGCGCACCATTGTATACCTATATGTCTTTCAAACGTGAGAATAAATCAGTTGATAGTTGAGCACTCGTGTTGTGTGCCTCCTCTTTGCTTTTGTGTCTGTGTTTACCCCGCGCTCCCAGTTCGTTGAACAATCATGAATTACCAACAAGCCCACCTTTCCATCCTATTGCAGTGCACCTCAACCTTCAAAAGGCTCACTTAGACTTATACTCCCCTAAATATTACTCAGTTGGTCTGTCTGGACAAGTTGACCCTTCAGTCAGTTTGTCGACTTACATTTGTAGCCAGTGTAAAATTTCACAATCCAACCTTCACTCATACTCCTGCCACACAGCCTTCTTCTGAAAAAGAGATTCACCCTCAGACATAAGACTGAGAGCTATCTCTTTTTTTTTAAAACACGGTTTGTCGATTTCTTTCATGACCATAAAAGAGTAGCTGCAAAACCAGTGGGTACCACTAGTTAGGAACTTAACTTATGAATAAATTAGTAAATAGTTATTATTCCATTACCTTGGCTTATGAAAATTTTCATATCTTGTAGAAGACGTAAAGAACCCTTTGAAGGCTTTCCTTGTGAAATCTCTAAGCAGGTCGAATGCATCGGGTATATTACATAAAGATGCAGGGCACATCACATGCATGGTCTCAAGAAACGTGGCATTGCGCCGGTAACCAAAGAGACCTGGATGCATGCAAAAGTAACAGCTACAATTATTGTAGAGGGAACAGACTTTATAGGCCAAGATATGTAATTTTGCCTAGCCTGTTTCTCTTTGTCAAAGCTATTCTCATGCTTTTGGTAGCATGTTTGGAAAAACAAACACTAAATAGAGGTTCTTGGTGCCGTGTACCTATGAAAAAATGTCTTCTCATAAAAAAGCCTTTCTTTAAACTCTGTAAAAGATTGCTTATGCAAGAGAGTTTTGTGCGCTCATGTAACTTCTTTTCCACAATGATCGTGGCACCAACTTTTCCAGTGGTAGGTTTCTTCCTCACTATTGCAGTTAAAAAGTATATACACTGCGATCACACCAGTATTGAGGGGTAATATTGCAATTTGGCTGTTATATACTCAGCAGCAACTTATCTTTATGTTGGAGCACATGCTATGGAGGCGGGGCTTCTACATATTTGTGTTTTCATTTATCTACTTACAGAATTTCTGCAACGCCCTCGCGGCATTACTGCAGGGGGGGTCTACATATGAAGTCCTTCCACTAAACCATGTATATTGGTCTTCGCTGTATATTATATTATTTGTTATAATTATCTGTTGCACGCTTACCAATGAGTTTTCCAGCATTTTGTTTACTAGTTGCATGTCATGCCTGCTTTCGCTAACAATTATAGAACGTTATTTTTATGTCATATAACGAGTATAATCATGTTTTGGTATTTTAATTATAGTGAATATGCACTGTTTATACCCCCCTCACACTATTCTACTGATAGAGCCTGTGGAGGTTTTGTGAATAAATAAATTAATAGGTCCAATATAGTTGCTAATATTTCTGCACTAGTACACCTTAACATTCTGGAAAATTATAACAACATATAATAATTACAGCATGCATTAAAAAATCTGGCACGTGGCAAACAGGTTTAAAAAGTGAGTTGATTGATTGATTGATTTGTGGGGTTTAACGTCCCAAAACCACCATATGATTATGAGAGATGCCGTAGTGAAGGGCTCCAGAAATTGCGACCACCTGGGAATCTTTGACGTGCACCCAAATCTGAGCACACGGGCTTACAGCATTCGCCTCCATCGAAAATGCAGTTGCCGCAGTCGGGATTCGATCCTGGACCTGCGGGTCAGCATCCAAGTGCCTTAGCCACTAGACCACTGCGGCGGGTCATGTTGCTCTACAAGTTCGGCAGTTTTCGCATGAGGGACAACTCTGGACACCTAAGACACCACAAGCGAAAAAAAAAGCACAGGGTGTGCTTTTTCATTCTTGTGGTGTTTTAGGCATCTAGAAGTTTCCCTTAAATGACGTACCAACTAGACTACCAACAAGTACTTCTAAGTTTTGGAGTGATTTTGGTTTTTGTTAGCTCGCATCATTAAAGCGTATAGCAGCGCACACCAGGTTACAGAACGAACATGCACAAAAAGGGATGACACACAGGGTGTCTACCAACCTGGAAAAGTCAAGGAACTTGAACTCTTCTGGAAAAGTCGGGAAATTTCTGAAAAACCTGGACAGGTTTTGAATATTGACAGAAGTTCTGTGCGACCCTCACAAAAATAAGCATTACTATTGATCAAACCTTAAAAAGCCTCTCTCTTAGCTGCAACTACAGTGAGCTGCTAGAAGGTTGGTTGGTTGCGAAACTTTATTGTGGTCCTGCAAGGCACGTGGTAGAGCGCAGTGGGCGACTCCCACGTCGGGACCATTAGGCCAAGCCTATCGGCCGCTCCGCGGGCTTGCTGAACGGCCCAAAGTTGGTTGGCCAGGTGGAAGCTGCGTAGGGCCGCCTCCCGCCTGACCGATGTAGTGTCGGGGTTAGTGTACATTGCCTTGCACTCCCAGAGCATGTGCGCGAACGTGGGTGCACCGCACATGCGGGGCAAGCGTCATTGGGGAACACGTCAGGATAAATAGCGTGAAAGGATCTCAGGTTAGGGTACGTGTCAGTCTCCAGTAATCTGAGCATAAGGGTATGTGGCCTATTAAGTTTTGGATGAGGGAGTGGATATAGTCTTCGCGCGAGGTAGCTGCTAGAAGGTGTGTGAGAAAAAAAGCCACCCGCATCTTCCCAACGGGGGGAACTCGAGTAAATGCGTCGAGGAGGGGGGGGGGGGTATCAGCAAAAGCTTTCCGGGCTGCCTACGTCTTTTATTATTCTTAATAATAGTATTTTCTTATTGTAGTTATTGTGATTATTATTGGGGATGCAACAGCAATTGTCCTCAGCTACACACATATTGCTCGCGTTTCAAGGATGGCACTTGGGTCATCATCATATCATCAGTCTGACTACGTCCACTGCAGGACAAAGGCCTCTCCCATGTTCCGCCAGTTAACTCGGTCCTGTGCTTGCTGCTGCCAATTTATACCCGCGAACTTCTAATTCTCATCTGCCCACCTAAGTTTCTGTCTCCCCCTAACCCACTTGCCTTCTCTGGGAATCCAGTCAGTTACCCTTAATGACCAGCAATTATCCTGCCTACGCGCTACATGCCCGGCCCATGTCCATTTCCTCTTCTTGATTTCAACTACGATATTCTTAGCCCCGGTTTCTTCCCTGATCTACTCTGCTCTCTTCTTGTCTCTTAAGGTTCCACCTACCATTTTCCTTTCCATTGCTCGCTGCGTCGTCCTCAATTTAAGCTGAACCCTCTTTGTAAGTCTCCATGTTTCTGCTCCGTAGCTTAGTACCGGCAGAATAGAGCTGTTATATACCTTCCTCTTGAGGGATAGTGGCAATCTACCTGTCATAATTTGAAAGTCTTGCCAAATGTGCTCTACCCCATTCTTATTCTTCTAGTGACTTCAATCTCGTGGTACGGCTGCGCGCTTATTACCTGCCCTAAGTAGACATACTCTTTTACAGCTTGAAGTGCACTATGACAATCTCGAAGTGCTGCTCTCTTCACCACTATGCAAAGCCTTCATTGATTACGAGAAGTCGTTTCATTCAGTAGAAATATCAGCAGTCGTGCAGGCACTGAGGAATCAGGGCGTCGATGAATCATATATAAACATCCTGGAAGAAATATACAGGGGATCAACTGCTACCATAGTGGTTCATAAAGAAAGCAACAGAATACCAATCAAGAAGGATGTGTACAGACAAGGGGACACAATCTCCCCAATGCTATTTCCCGCGTGCTTACAGGAGGTTTTCAGAAGCCTAGATTGAGAACAGTTAGAGGTAAGAGTTAGTAGAGAGTACCTTAGTGACCTGCGCTTCGCCGATGACATTGCATTGCGGAGTAACTGAGGAACGAATTGCAACTTCTGGTTATGGAGTTAGACAAGGAGAGCAGAAAGGTGGGTCTTAAAATAATCTGCAGAAAACGAAAGTAATGTAAAGCACTTTGGTAACTTCAGTTAAAGTTTTAATTGTGGTTTTTGGAGATTGTGTAACTAAACAACCCTCTTTTTGATTCAATAAATATGAATAATAAAGACAAAATGACAGTTAAGCATTCCAAAACCTTACCTAATTATGCAACATTCACGTGATACCCCCACCATTCCGTGTCCTCCCCCTCCCCCCTCGTGGGAAGATGCAAGTTTTTTCTTCGTCCAGAACACACGAGTTTTACAAATCTATTTGGTGGTCTGTAGATTTCGCGTGTTCAGAGAGGGCAGTCGAGGCCACACATTCACAATGCTCATGTTATGCAAGGCCTTCAAGGGATGTGGCCAAAGGACGAACTGCGGAAACTGTGTACTCAATCAGCGCCGTGATCTTCAGAGCAAAGTTCACCTTTGCTGAAGATCCAAGTATGACCAACTGAAGAAGCAGACAGCTCCAAGACATGATCTGTGCAAGCCGCATTTAGAGGAGCGGAAAACAACAAAGGAAAAGTACGAATAAAAGGTGTATCCCCAGTGTTTATGTACTTTATTTACAACCAATTAAAACTTGGTGAATCGGTGGCACTGCAGAGAGCCGATGAGAGAGCCGATGGTGGGCTTCGCGGCTGTGCCAATTCAGAGACCGCTAATCCGTTCATCCTGATCATGCAGGTTTTTGCCCGCATCATCACCGACCTGCTCGTGTCTTCCTTTCTGACAGCCTCGTCTGCCACTCCGGGAAACTTCGGGCCTGCTGGCAACGGAAGTGAACCTTGCGTTTTCCTCCTGCCTGTCACCCATGCTGCAGGACCTTCAGCAGCGCCCCCAGTCCCGCTGTGGATCATCGAAAGGAATCTAGCTGCCCTATCGCCGTCGACAACATCCTATGCGCAGCCTATAAAGCAGCAACCAGCGTCCACCGCGCACTGTGGGCTTCGCGGCTGTGCCAATTCACAGACCGCTAATCCGTTCATCCTGATCGTGCAGTTTAGTAGCTCGTATCATGCACTCACTAAAAAATCGAGTGACTACTTTTTGGTGCAGCTGCCAAGCCCACAGTGCTGCCTTTTACTTGTTTCTGAATGTATTGATGTCATACGCGCCTTGCTACTGCTGTCGGGGGATGTAGAGACAAACCCCGGTCCTGACAAAATCGTCCTCGAAGAACTGAGAAAGTTGTCTGCCGGCCAGGCCATTTTGATAACCGAGATGCAGAGCCTCAAAACCCAGCTAACAAGTGCAAACAACTCTATCACTAATCTAAGCACCCGTCTCGCAGACTTAGAAAAGCATTACCAAAGTCTTCTAGCTCCCGAACAGAAGTCGAAGCCCTTAATTCTAAGACCGGTCAACTAACCCATCGTATGTGTGACATTGAACAGCGCCTTGACGACCTCGAAAACTGTTCCCGACGCAGCAACCTAATATTTTACGGGTTTCCCGACACCAACCCGAAGGAAACATACGCTCAATCGGAACAAATAATCATTTACCACTGCCTCGAAAGCTTTGGTCTTACAGTCGAGACTAAAGATATAGAGCGTGCACATTGTCTAGGGTGTTACAACACGAACCGGAAACGACCCATTATTGTTAACCTTTCATCCTTCAAAACTAAAGAATCTATCCTTTCGAGCGGCCCAAAACTAAAAAGCACTAATTTCAGCATTGGCGAAGATTTCACGCGTCCAGCTCGAACTGCACGAAAACAGCTTGTAACCTTTGCCAGAAGCAAGTCCGTACCATTTTCATTACGCTTCAAAACCCTGCACATCGGAGCGCAGCGATATATCTTTGACAATGCAGCAGGAATTGTCAGAGCCGTATCGTAGGGATCATGTCGCCGTCAGCTAGCACGCCATCCGCCCCGTACAAACGCAAGAGCAAACCTGTCATTTTCTGTACTTTATACTAACATACGTAGTCTTCTTCCCAAGCGCGTGCCCCTGTATAATCTAGTACACTCATCCGGCAGTAGTGTACTGATACTAACAGAAACATGGCTCAGTGACGACATTTCAGATACAGAGGTACTGGCCGACTTGTCAACCTTTAACGTCTTTCGTCACGATCGTAAAAATGCACGTGGCGGAGGCGTACTCATCGCCACTAAAAAGAACTATCATGCTCTCTAATCAACACATCCTCACAACTAGAATCATTATGGGTAATATGCCGTGCCCCTCCCGAAGTAATAATACTTGGCGTATGCTGTAGGCCCCCTCGAACTGACCCAGACTACCCCCGCAAACTTAACGAAATCTTATCCCAGATAACTAATAAACACCCTAAAGCACGTATTCTGGTTTATGGAGATTTTAACTTTCCCTTCATTATTTGGCTCAATCAGGTTTCACCAACCTCGGGAAATCCTGAAGCAAGAGAATTCGTTGATGTTTGCCTCAACTTTAACCTCATCCAACAGGTAACCGAACCAACGCGCGTCACTAGTGAATCCTCAAACATTTTAGACCTGGTACTAACAAATAGCCCCGAAAGCTTAAAATCTGTTGCATACTTACGTGAAATCAGCGATCACAAAGTCATTCATACCATATTTAACTTCACCCCAAAAATACGCCCCATTTTCCGCAAAACGATTCACTTGTATAAGGGTAAATATGAATTAATTAATCGTTAATTACGAGATTTCCTACCATACTTCGAACTCAATCTCGGTTCCTGTTCTCTCAATGACAGCTGGCTAATGCTTAAGGATAAGATAACTGACTTGACTAATAAATTTATCCCCACAGTGAGCTTTACTGCCAATAAAAATAAACCATGGTTTTCCACAAGTTTGAAAACATTTGAAAATAAAAAAAGCGCCTCTTCAGAGCTGCGAAGTTTAATGGTAATGCGTGCGCATGGGGCAAGTACTATGCTGCGGAAGATGCTTATTATGCTGAAATTAGAAAAGCGAAACAGACATTCTATCACAATGATTTATGTAAAATTTTGAAATCTAACCCTAGATAATTCTGCGAAATCATAAACCCGCAACTAACACGAGACATTACGCTTACAAACGATAAAAATGAAGACGTAAGCGACGCTGTTTGTGCCAATATCTGCGGCGGCTGCATTTCTGATGGAGGCGGAAATGTTGTAGGCTCGTGTGCTCAGATTTGGGTGCACGTTAAAGAACCCCAGGTGGTCTAAATTTCCGGAGCCCTCCACTACGGCGTCTCTCATAATCATATAGTGGTTTTGGGACGTTAAACCCCACATATCAATCATCAATCATTGTGCCAATATCTTTAACGCCGCGTTCTCATCAGTATTCACTAAAGAAGCCAACGTACTGTTTCCTACGCCACCTACTACGACATTACCAGTGATGGCCCCTGTTGTGTTATCCGTTAGTGGCATTTCATCACTCATTGACAAATTAAAACTTTCATCATTAGCTGGCGTAGACAATATTAACTCTAAATTGTTAAAAATACTAAAGAAATTATTGCAGTGTACTTTTCGATGATGTTCTCATTGTCACTCGAAACAGGAATTTTGCCAGACGACTGGAAGGAGGGAAAGGTCATTCCAGTCCACAAATCAGGTAACAGACAGTCCCCCCTAAATTATCGACCCATCTTTCTAACAAGCGTCCCCTGCAAAATCATGGAACATGTCATATATTCACACATCATGAACTTTCTTGACACCAACAATTTTTTTCATTCTTCCCAGCACGGATATTGTAAATCAGTATCCTGTGAAACCCAACTTGCTATATTTATTCATGATATACACTCTTCTCTCGACCGTCACTTTCAGACCAGTGCAATCTTTCTCGACTTCGCAAAAGCCTTTGATAAGGTACCGCACAAACGTCTACTGTTAAAACTTTCCCAGCTGAACCTGCACGCCAACATTCTTGCATGGATCACACAATTTCTTACTAACCGCTCTCAGTTCGTCTTCATTAAAAATACCCGTTCTAGCTCCCTCCCAGTAACAACCGGCGTCCCCCCAAGGATCTGTACTCGCACCCCTCTTGTTCCTAATATATATTAATGATCTTCCTGTTCATGTATCTTCCCATATCCGTTTATTTGCCGACGACTGGGTCATCTATCGCACAGTTACTAACATTTCTGATCAACCTACACTCCAACAGGATCTGGATCTCGTGCAACAGTGGTGTGATCTTTGGTTGATGAAGCTTAACCCCTCTAAATGAAACCTCGTCTCATTTAAACGCCAGCGTAATCCTTTATCATTCTCATAACTAATCTCTAATTCCGCTATCGAACAAGTCCAGTCATATAAATACCTAGGCGGCACCTTAACATCTGACCTCTCCGGGAACACACACATCAACAACATCATATCATCCGCGAACAGATCCCTCGGTTTCCTAAAGCGTCATTTGCGTCACGCACCACTAGACATAAAACTTCTGGCTTACAAATCGCTCATCAGACCTAAACTAGAATATGCAGCGCCCATCTGGAGCCCGCACCAGTTATACCTAATAAACGAAATAGAATCTGTACAAAATCGTGCCACTAGGTTCATTCACTCTTTATATTCATACGACATAAGCATATCATCCCTAAAACGTGACATTGATATTGCTAATCTTTCTGTGTGTCGCCGCATCGCCAGCCTCTGTTTGTTTCACAAGTTCTTTCACAGTTCCCTCAATCAAGCACCTTACATCCTCCCACCAACGCGCATATCTCACCGAACAACCCACCCTTATTCAATCGCACGCGCACGCACTCGCACTACTACTTTTGCTGCCTCATTTTTTCTTCGCACAGCAGTGGACTGGAATGGCCTTCCCCCGTGACATTGCAGCCATCACGTGTTCATCAACGTTTGCGCAAAACATAAATACATATTGTTTGTCAGAAGATCACTTTCTGTAACCTCCATTTGTTAACCCACCCCTTATGTAATACCCCCTCACCGGGGTCTTAGGTAAGGTAATAAAGTGAAAGTGAAGTGAAGTGAAGTGGAGCGCTTGTCAAACTGTGGAAATACAAATAGAAGAATATGATCTTACCATACGCATGATCGCCGTTTCTTTCCTTTGGCCCCAAAAAGCACGTGGTACAGCTAAGCGTACTTAGAAACTCACAACTGGGGACGTAGCAGATGTTCAACATAAAAATTTTCTTGCTTGAAACAAATCACTCTAGTTGAACTTTGCTCAATTATTTTCTTTATATGCCCCTCCAAACAAGTGCAAGCATGCAATTTCATTTCATTGTAACACCAAAATGCCTCAACACAAATAGTTTATTTAAGTTATGCTCGCAATGCCAAACATGGTACAGAGGAGAGTGGTTAATACATTATATTATAGAATGTTATGCAAGATCAATTGAAAAGATTAATGGTTTGACATGTTAGCAACTGAGCGGAAAAGGTGGTTCTATAGGCGAGGTGTAAACTCGCAAAGGATCACGGGATGCACGCGGTCTGCACTGGCTTCCAATTTAATGGCTCTCCGTCCGTCTGCTGCATCCCTCCTTGGGTATCAATGTGCTCTTTTTCTTCATAGCAACCCAACGTGTATGCTGTAAATTTCTAGAGCACGTTAGCATAGCCGCACCTATGACTGACCACGAAAAGAAAGAATCTGCTGTCGTGAAATATTTTCAAGTGGCAAACAGCAAACTGTACATGCTATCACAATTCTGCGTTTCTTCGGAATATAAGCGGTGTGGACTTGGCTTTCACGTCTTTCAACTATTTTACACTAGTATATTAATGCAGGGTGTCCACTAACGTGCTTACTTTTACGTGTTTCCATCTTTGGAGGTGCTCAGCTTCTTTTTTTTTTTGGATTCGTAGTTGCAACGCAGCTCGTTTCAATGTTCATTGTGTGAAAGGGGTATCTATTATTACTGAGAGAAGTGATCCTTAAAAAGAGAAAAGAAGAGAAAAGTGAGCCCCGTTATTGTCTGCTTCAGTGAGCGACACCGCCACAGTAGCTCACGAGGGATGGGGGTGAGGAGGGATAAAAAAAGGATAGGAGTAAAGATGTAGGAAAGCCGAAGAAGGAGAAGAGAAGAAGAGACGTGAGGTGGTGAGCCAAAGCGAGCGACGACAAGATGAGGCGACAGAAGAGATAGGAAAGATGAAGCACGGTCACTGGAGTCCGAGGACGGGGCGCACCTGCGAGAGCTCCTTTCGGCGTCGGTGGATGGCGTAGAGCAAGTCCAGTAAGTCAGAGCTGCACTGTCGTCGGAGGTGGAAGGTCGTCGGCGGCAGAAGGTGACGTAGGGCGAGCCCAGTCGGCCAGAGCCACGCTGACGCCGGAGATCGCAAGCGCGCAGAGCGCGCGAGCGCCCGACCGGTCGGCCCGAAATCCAGCAAGCGAGTGCCCCCATTATTACTGAAACTACGCGTTCAACGGCAACGGCCTGGTATACTGTTCAATCGTTCGTTCGAGATGTCCTCGACTATAATACAGCACTCACAGAGCTTTAAAAAGCTAAATATGCTGGCGGCAACTTTTTTTTTTGCAAAGTTGAGCTTGTTTAGCGTTTACGCATTGCATCGTGTCGGTAAACAAGCTGGCCAAGACGACACTCACTTCGTAGTCAGGCGACGTGCTTGTTACGCGTAGTTACCTGTTCTGCTTAATGTGCACTGGATAAGGTATGAATAAACTGACTACTAAAGTAAATGCTTGGAAAAACACTTGAAACTACCAGCAACATATTGCATAGCTTAGCTATAAGTAGAATAGTATTTTATTCTCTACAAAACGTTACTGACATCATTTTCTCCTACTGGTACGAAGTCGTCGCCGTCAGAACCACTGACTGATTGCATATACATCGCTGCAGTTGATGTCATTGACAAATGCTGTGTCTATAGATTCCGCAGTGTCACTGCTGGCCTGATGTCGTGCGGCTGCTGTGTCACGCATTTTTTCGTATCAGGATCAGAGCTGGCTGCAGGTTACGTGGCAGCCGTGCGTTTTAGCGTAAACGCCATGTGCTTGTAGTATATGCGTATATTGTGATTGTGGTTGTGGTGATGAAAAACTACACATTCAAATGTCTTTCGTGCTTCCGTCTTGATGCCTCAGTTCCTATTTTGTCATGCCAAAATGTTGACGGCACGTAGTCAACCTACTGTGAATTTTTGCTGGGAACGCCTGTACGTAAATACCAAATGGGTCAGACACACAAAACCATCGATGCAGAATTTGGGACAAATATCACCCACCTGATGTTAAGCATCCAAAGGCTATACCACCCACTGTGGCTGTCCTTATTACCACAAAGCCCACTTTGATATTTTATCTTCATTCCGAGGGAATCTAAACATCTTTTTTCTCTTTGGTGCTCGAACTCGAGCAACCAACAGCAGCACAATCAATCATGATTGAGTGAGCAATTGGGTGAGATTGGGCTTGCAGCCCAATCAAAAGAAAAGACGTATCTACAGCTC
The DNA here is from genome assembly GCF_043290135.1 of Rhipicephalus microplus. NCBI lineage: Eukaryota > Metazoa > Arthropoda > Arachnida > Ixodida > Ixodidae > Rhipicephalus > Rhipicephalus microplus. The sequence continues at coordinate 987,885 of NW_027464612.1, read as the reverse complement.
CAAAAAAACGCCGCCTGCGAAACGGGGTGCCACAGATATCTTGAACTGGAAGCCGATGCAGGCAGCGCCTCCCATGAGCCTTTGCGTGTTTATGCCTCACTTATTCAAATGCTCTTTTCGGCATGAATGAATGGAAGAAAAGGTTCGTGTGGCAACTTGGCACTTTGACTTTGATGTTGCCATCTATTTGCATTCAGGTGTAGCAAGTAATGTGACACTCCGACTTGCACATTTTTTTACTGGCTCTCCGTCCGTCTGCAGCGTCCCTGCATCGCACAAACCACAAGACTTTCGCCACTGCGGCCTCCCTCCAGCTGCTGCCGCTACAGCACACTTTTTACGTTTATGCTCCTTATTCTTAAAAACTACTTGGTCATCGACCTCCATGCTGTTTTGACACAATTACTAGCAACTATCCTGGCGTGTGACGCTATTGTATATGTTGTTAAACTAAAGAAAAAATGTCAAGAATGGGTGCCGACTTGCTGTTTTGCTTTCACTAAAATGCATATCGTAACAGAAAGGTGCATGCCAGTGAAGTGGATAAAAGACACCTTTCCTTTTCTAGTAACCAAGAGCAGATCAGAACAATCCATGCGCTATCAAAGAAAAATGTATTTTAAGAACTATTTTTGTTTGTTAGATACAATAATAATGAACACGTGAAGTAATTGCAAGGAAAGTGTAGATGTTATCAGTAGCAATTACTGGTCGCAGCAAGTTGTCTTTTGACCACTTCACACTTGTATGATAATTGCAACAAATAACATCTCCTTGGATGTTATTTGGCATTAGCGCCTGTCTCCACTAATTCATGCAGTATTGTATTGATGGCTTTTTTAATCAACCTAGGTTATACCCACTATGGCTACATTAAACTGCTTCTGAAGACAGAAAAAATTTTCTTGCAATAATACTGAAAGAGGTCGAATATTTCACTGAAATCATTGCCCACAATTTTTTGGTCCAAGAAACTGATTGGTTTCTATATAGTGTCATTGCGAATAAACAAGCATGCCGCCGTATTTTCCACCTGCTTAGTTGCGCATGCGTGCGCGCTAATTTATGAACCTCCAAGATAAAGAAAACCCAACGTGCATCTGTTATTCGAACCACCGCGTTCAAGTCTGCTCGAGATGCTGCGTCTGCTATCCGTAGAGTCTCAACAGTACAACTGTGTTAAGAGTGGCGAAAACATAAGCTCGCTTGCTTATGGGTTACTGTACTGGCTGAGGCCAGTACAGTAGCGACAGCAGCCGGAGGGAGGTCACAGTGGCAAAAGTCTTATGGCTTTGTTCGGTGCAGAAAACAAGTCAACTAGGCAGTTCATGGTTGTAACGTCATATTAAGACAGAGTAAAGACGGAAGAAGCTGACCAACATGAGCACTGTCTTTCATGTGTTTAATATTTGCGCTCTTTCAAAATGAATCCAATGCAACTACCCCAACTCTCGCTTTTGCTGCAGTTTATGCAACCACAGGCCGCTCTTATTTCTGTGCAAAAAAGCAAAACCAAAAAAGCAAAGGCAATGGGTGATCCTGCACGCGAACGCATGCGATATCGTTTTAAAATGCAGTGATAAATTTGCGGTAGTTTGCAGGAACCGATCGATATGGGGGGACATGCGTCAAAGAACAAAAAAGGTACGTCGTCTGGCTATTTAAAGTCCGTGTTTTGGCAGCTCACATTCTTCCGCATTGAAAACGCAGGCCTTGGTCACTAATGCAACGTGAAAGCAGCCAAGCGTCATTCATAAAATTCAAGGACTGCGGTAGCCGTGAAAGCAATGGATATTCGCCTTAGCACGTTGATCCCCCAAGTTCGTGCATGATGCAGCGGCGTTTTACTCACCTTCTGACTACCATGCAGTAGGCGAAGTGTCGCGCATCAAATATTGACACTCGATGTTCCGGATGGTGCTAAATGTGTTCGCCACTTACTTATCCACATAAATCTCATGTAGAACAGCACTGAAGCTTGGACGTTTCACGCACGCCTTGCAGCCAAAAAGGTAAACAGAAAGTCGCCTTGACACCTGCTACAGGAAGCAGGTGGCGCTTTGCGCAGTTTAGTGGCGCAGACTCCAACTTTCCCATGTAACATCCCAGACCCCCCAAATACAATGTATTTGGGGGGTCTGGGTCTGTAAGGGAGCTGGTGCGCCATCACCTCGTGATGTCCATGAGGGTACGCGAATGAGGCGTAGGCGCCCTCCCAGAAGACGCAAGCATACACCTGGAGTCAATGTAGGCTACCTCAACCTACATGGTGCGAGAAGGATGTCAAAATGGGAGGAACTCTTTCAGACTATCCAGGCAGAAGACTTCACCTTATTTGCTGTAGCCGAAACACATCTCCGAGACCTTGAGGAGCCACCTCCAAACGCTGAATAGCATTGAGAGGGCTACAACAGAACGGTGGGATCCCGCAAAGGAGGAGGCGTGGGAATGCTGTGGCGCAGCATTACCACTTGGACCAGGCTGCAGTGTCCCTGCAATGAACACATGTGGATTTCTTGTGAACTTCTACGTATGCCGGTGCTTGTTGGGGTGGTGTACCTCAGCGTCGCACGCGCTGAAGATACTGGGAACTGCCGCACTATCGAATGTATTAAAAAAGATGTGATCCGATAGGACAAATGAAAGCAAGTACTCCTGATGTGGGTTCTAATGGACATATTCAACCTCTTGATGGGTACCAGGATGTCAACGGATTCCTTCTAGTACAATTGGCAGAAGCATTGGCATTCGAAGTGACCAATCTCTGCTGACGCGACGGCGAGGGTATGGTCACGTGGTGTGCGCGCAACAGTCAGTCATGTATTGACTATGCCCTTGTGTCATGCAGACTGACAATGCACATTGCCCGAGTACATGTTGATGAGGCAAGCCAATACAGTGTGGGGAGTGACCACAACAGGATAAAGCTGAATTTTGCAGTTCTCACCCTATCATAGAGCCCAGCGCCAACACTGCAGCCCAGCAAGCTGGCTCTTACCAGTAGAAGCCTATGACACAATGGCTGAGGCATTTGAGGCGAGCGATATACACAATAATACAAATGGCCCAGTCACGTATGATGCACTCATCAAAGAACTGAAAGACATAATGAGCAGGCATGAGATTCGTGTAAACTCTCGCAAAGATGTTCAGTGTAAACCCTGGTGGGACACCGAGGTGAAAGACGCGTTGAAAGCCCGACAGCAGCAAATCGAGAGCACCGGAGCGCCATTCAGAACTTCCCAGCTGAAGATTGCGAGCAGGCGTGGCACAAGTACCTGGGGCTGAAGTGGCACGTGCAACAACTATGCAACGCGAGATTGCGGAAAGCGACCACAAGAAAATCAAGGAGCTCACAACACCAAGTCGTAGTAGAATGCAGAATTTTTAGAGATATGTATCAACATTGGACAGAAAAAGCCCCTCACGACCAACCCTCCGAGACGAGGTGATTGGAGAACATTTCTCCGATGTCAAAAAGCAGGTAACTGAGTAATTTGGGTGCACGTTAAAGGCCCCAGGTGGTCTGATTTTCCGGAGCCCTCCACTACGGCGTCTCTCATAATTATATGGTAAATTTGCTACGTTAAACTCCACATATCAATCAATCAATTCGATAACTGAGTACATCCAGAACGTTTTCGGAGCCCCGGCTTCGGTCACAGCCGCAGAGACCGAAGTTCATATACCACCAGCCTCAGGGAATGCACAGGAGACAGACCATGAATGGAAAGTCGCGCGAGTAGCGCTAGAACGTGCCCTAGCGCGAGAAGCATCACAGGCGGCAGCACATGGACTGGATGATATACCCGCATGTTGGGTAAAGCGCCTGGAAAAGATAGCGAGGGAACATCTTGCTTCTATCTTCACGGGTGCTATTATAGACGGAAAGCCCTTCCCCGAAGACTGGTTGCGAAGCCGCGTATGTCTAGTCCCCCCCAAAAAAAGAAACTTACAGCAGTTTCCTCAGTAGCTACAGGCCCATAGCTGTGACTAGTGGGCTATACAGGCTATTTGCACAAGTAGTTAAAGCACGGATGAGTAGATGGGCTGAAAGTAGCGGACACCTCCAAAACTCCAAAATGGCTTCCACACAGACGGACGCCTGGAGGACAATCTTTTCGTGGTTACCCAATGCATTGAGTTGCGCGTAAACAATCCCGCCATCTACTCTCATGCTTCCTAGATGTTTCGAAGGCGCACGACCGTGTTCCACACGACCTAATGCTACAGCGCATGACCCAGCTGGACATGCCAGAAAAATGAATAGACCTTCTGCGTCTTTATGCCGATTGCTCTGTGGTGGCACGCTGAGCAGATACGGCATCTTAGCCAGTTACGGTCAACAGAAAACTCAAGCAGTGGTGCCCACTTTCGCCACTGCTCTACATGCTATATGCATCAGGTTTAGAAAGTGCGCTCATCCAGACAAATATCGGTTTCCAGATGAAATTCCTGTTGGAAGGGCAGCCGAAAGTATGTACACTGCCAGGGCTGGTTTTTGCAGATGATATTGTTCTTATTGCAGAAGACTGACATTAGCTACAACAGCTGGTGATAATATCAGCTCTCCATTTGGCAGACCTAGGCCTTCGGTTGAACCCTCGGAAGCCGGCTGTTGTCCAATTTTCTGGAGATGTGGACACAAACCTCCCGTTAGAACTTCCTAATGAAGACATGTTGCCTTTCTCAACAGAATACTGGTATCTGGAGGTGACGATAGGCACGGAAAAAGACACATTCTTGGGGCACGAGGATCGATTGCGGCTGACCTCCCAGCATTCGAGCTGCATTCTGCGCCGGAGAAGCCTCCGGGGCTGCAACAGATATGTATTGGTGCGAGGTCTGTGGAAATAGATCCATGTACCATGTCCGACCTTTGCAAACGCCTGTCCAGCAAGACCGGTGAGTAGCTGGAGCGAGGCCAAAGGGAGGTGGGCGTCTTGGCGTTGGGCTGCCATGGAAGGGTTGCAGTGGAGGCCATCCAGGGGGACATGGGTTGGTCTACGTACGAGGCGCGGGAAGCCACGGCCAAGATCAATTATGAAGGATGCCTACGCTTCATGAACGATCAGCGGTGGGCTCGTCGTATGTTCCGCTACCTGCACTTCGTGGGACTCAGGGCACAGTGGTCGAACAGAGTCTACTCTCTTCAACGCAAATACGACATGTTAGACCTCTCAACAATCGAGACCACGGAGCACAAGTTTTCCGCCGCAGTCCGGAGACGGACACGCAAAGTGGAGAATGCGCTATGGGAAACATCGATGCAGCAGAAGAGTACACTTCAGCTGTATCGTGTATGATAATAGTGGTGGAAGTGGACTACTGTTCGAAGCGCGCGTGGGAGCGCTTCGCACGCTCACATACCGTAGCCACTTCGACCCAAACATTTCATTTCATTTCATTTATTTACTCTCAAGGCCGAAGCATTACAGAGAGGAGCGGGTATACATCGTACAGAAAATCAGGAAATACAGCAAATCAAAATTATATGCGCACAATGGCGGTCTGAAAACCATAAAAGAAAAGAAAGACTGCGTGATGTGAAGAAGAGGCAGGGTGGTTGTAACAACAATGTTCAACATGGTTGCGTCTTTGAATGACACGCGCACACAAAAAACTAACAAGAGAAAACACAGCGTGGCGAATTACGCGAAATGGTTAGAGAGGGCGTTTTTAAACAAAGTGAGGTCAGTGATAGCAGCGATAGGGGCGGGAACGTGGTTCCACTCATTTGCAGTTTTCGGGATGAATGATTCAGAATATAAATTCGTGCGGGCGCTAGGAACGCCCACCTTAAACTGATGATTGTTGCGTGAGGAAACGTACGATGGGGGCTGGAAAAGAGTGTTGCTAAAAGACGGAATACAATGAAAGATCTTATGGAACAGGCAAAGGCGAGATATTTTACGCCGCAGTGAGAGAGTGGGTAAGTGAAGATTGGCTTTCATCGAGGTAACACTGGACGTGCGATGGTAGTTTTACATGACGAAACGTGCCGAGCGATTTTGAACCGCCTCGATGCTGTCAGCGAGGTAATTGGTATGTGGATCCCAGACTGATGACGCGTACTCGAGTTTGGGTCGGACTAATGTTTGATAAAGCAGAAGTTTAAGGTTAGTCGGAGCTAAAGAAAAGTTTATGCGCAGATAACCTAACGTGCGATTCGCATTGTTTGTAATATAATCGACATGCGTGTTCCAAGAGAGATTGTTAGAAATATATACTCCTAAGTACTTGTAGGACGAAACCAGATCGAGATTGCTGTAGTTAAGTGTGTAGTCGCACGGTACATTATGAGAAATACAACGGGAAATTCGCGTAGCCTTGCATTTAGTAACGTTTAGCTTCATTAACCATGCGTCGCACCATGATGAAATGTGATCCAGGTCTGTTTGAACGGCAAGATTATCTGCGTTAGTCCGGATTTCACGGTAAATTACACAGTCATCGGCAAATAGTTTGATGGATGATGAAATGTCTTTAGGTAAGTCGTTGATGTAGATAAGAAATAGTAGGGGACCAAGAACTGAACCTTGCGGAACGCCGGACGTTACAGGGCTAGTCGGGGAACAATGGTCGTTAGCAGTTACAAACTGGGTGCGGTTAAATAAGAAACATTCAATCCACTTTAAGACATTAGCATCAATATTTAGCGCGTTTAGTTTCAGAAGAAATAACTTGTGGCAGACGGTATCAAAGGCTTTTGAAAAATCTATGAAGACACAATCAACAGTAGATGAACGATCAGCAGCAGAGAATAAATCGTTAGTGAAGGCCAGAAGCTGTGTCTCACATGAATAATATTTCCTAAACCCGTGTTGGTGAATGCTAAAGAAGGCGTTACTTTCAAAATAACTCACGACATGGGTGTAAATTACATGTTCGAGAAGTTTGCATGGTACACTGGTTAGTGAAATGGGGCGATAGTTCCCGGGACTATGAGCGTTTCCTGATTTAAACAAGGGAGCCACCTTCCCCACCTTCCAGTCCTCTGGGAGAACACCTTCTTCTAATGACTGATCAAAAAGTCTCGACAGAATAATTGAGGAATGAAAGCCAGTGTTTTTCAAAAATTTAGAAGAAATGCCATCGACGCCTGGTGACGACGAAATTTTTAAATTTTGGATCAACTTGCCTATGCCGGCCCTGTCAACGTGTACAGAATTCATCACAATGAAATCGCGAGCTTGAACACCTGGAAGGACGGCAGGAGTAGTGTTCGTAAAGAATGAAGAAAATGCATGGTTAAGGGTGATACAAACGTTCTCACTGGAAATTACTTCGTCCGTGTCAGTGGTAAGTTCAATCTGTTTCCTATCGCCCCCATTAACGACCTGCCAAAATTTGTGGGGATTGTTTTGCAGAATTAACGGTAGCGTTTGCTGAAGAAAGGACTCCTTTGCCGCGGATAAAGCACGCCCGTATTCATCGGCTACCTTTTGTAAACCTTCCATCTTTCAGATAAACTAGAACGCTTGGCTTGGCGGTAAACGCGCTTCTTTTTATTAGACAGGCGTTTCAATGTTGGCGTGAACCACGGTGATTGACTGTTACACGCGATTTCGCGTAGTGGTATGTACTTGTTAACGAGTTCGGCAACTTTATTTTTAAACAGCATCCAGTTATCGTTGACAGATCTTTGGTTGAAGTCTTCTAGAAAAACGGAGGTGAAATGTTCAAGTTCGGTATTAATGGTTCCATAATCAGCTCTACTGTAGTCCCTGAATCGCTTTTTACTTTTTTGTTTACGGGGCGATGCGCAGGGGAGGTTGAAAACGATTGCTTCGTGATCACTGAGGCCTGGCAAAACAGAAAGCGATTGCACGAGATCGGGGTGAGAAGTCAGAACTAAGTCTAAAGTTGAAGCACTTGAATGTGTAATGCGAGTTGGGCACATAACCAGCTGCGTTAAATTGAATTGCACGCATGTGTAAAGGAAGCAGGCGCTTTCAGAGAAGCCAGAGCCAGGCGATAAACGGGAGTTGTTCCACGAAATATCAGGAAAGTTAAAATCACCTAGGATTAAAATTGGTGTGGCAGGGAACCTCACGTGCAAGTCACTCAAGACGTCATGAAAATCATTGGAAAAACCAGATGGCGCATTCGGAGGGCGATAGCAGGCACAAACAATGACATCTTTGTGACTTATGCGGATTCGAACGCACACCAATTCAAGGGAACATACAATGGGAATTTTAAAAGACACGAATTCCTCTGAAACAGCGATCAAGACACCGCCACCAGAACGCGAGCCACGGTCACACCTAAAAAAGGAAAATTTTTTGTCGCACTGCAGGATCTCACGGTTTTCAACTTTTGACGACAGCCAGGTTTTGGTCAAAACTATCACATCGGAAAGGCACGTGTTTACTAACGAAGACAAGGCATCACGCTTGTTGATAACACTTCTGATATTAGAAAGCAAAAAACAACAGTCAGGGTTAGAGGTATTACAGCTTGTGTTAGCATCTAGCTACAGTGGAGAAGATGGGCCTCTGATGACAGGATCATCGCGATTAGAAGGATTTGAGGGGTCACGCGAGTCCGTTTCTATTTCGCACACGCGATCTGAAGATGCGCAGTAGGTGTATATTTTATTGCCAATGACCACTTTATTGTATTTAAGAGAAAATTTGTGACCAGTCGACTTGGCGAAGTCGATTAGTTTTTTCCGGGTGGCGCGTGTAGCCTTGCAGAAATCCTCACAGATTGATGTGTTTGTGTCACGAAACTTAGACTTCTGAGACAAAACACTATCTTTAGTTTTGGAAGAAGTGAAACGTGCTATCACGGGCCTAGTTTTATGCCGCGAAAACGTTCCTAGCCTGTGAGCACGCACGATAGCATCGTCAGGTAGCTGCAAGTTTAACGTAGAGGTAAGAATCAATCGGACCTTTTCTTCAGAATCGGCCCAAGTTTCTGACGCTGAATCTTCAATTCCGTAGAAAATCAGGTTCTCACGACGAGACCTATCCTCGAACTCATCCAGACGCGCTCGGAGCGAAGCCTGTTCACTTCGAACGGCAGTGGCTATCATTTCCTGCACGTGAGAGCCGTCTAGAAATTCTTCAAACGAATCGACTCGTTTTTCTAGATCAGTTAGCCGAGTGGTCAAATCCACTCGACCCTATACAGAGCGTGCGGAGTGGAACAGGAGACAGGTGAGCACTTTGTGCTACAATGCCAAAAATCTCACCCTGCCCGCCAGAGGCCACTACATTATCTCAGGTGCTGGCCTTGGCGGACAGGAATGCAAAATCAGTTTCCACCACACAAAAACAAGACTTCAACAGTGGTGGAAGTGGTGCCAAAGTGAATTCCTCTTTGTCCTTTTGATCTTTTTTGTTTGTTCTTTTCATTATATACCTAGGCTGGAACACAACATGTATGTGTTCCCCCGTTACAAAGGGCAAAGCCACATATCATTATCAATCATCATCAAGACTACGAGAGAGGAAGCGAGCAAAACAATAATCGATGGTGAAGTCCCCGATGGATGGAAACTTAGCAGGATGAGCATGACCTATAAAGGAAAGGGAGACAAATCTGACATAAATAACTACCATCCTATAACAGGGACATCGGTGGTCTGCAGGCTGGCAATGCAGATTTTAAAGGAAAGACTGCAGGCATGGATAGAGGATGAGGGGGTGCTGGGAGAACTGCAGAATGATTTCGAAAACACAGGAGGTTGGAAGACAATCTGTACTCACTGACGCAGTGCATCAAAATTGCAGGAAAGGAGCACAGACCCCTGTGGCTAGCATTTTTGGGTGTCAAGGGAACGCACGATAACGTGGTTCAAGAGGACTTGTGTGAAATACTGAACACACTAGGAGTAGAAGATGGTGTCACTAAATTTTTAAAGGATATCTATCAAAGCAACAAGGTAGTTTTAAAGTGGAAATAACCGGTATCCACGCCCACAGAGGTAAAACGGGGCCTTAGGCAGGGTTGTCCTCTGTCACCCTTGTTATTCATGATGTACCTACAAGGATTAGAGGCCAAATTAGAAGGAAGTGGACTTGGCTTCAACCTCTCTTTCGTCAAACAAGGAAAACTCATTGAACAGGCACGACTAGCATGAATGTACGCAGATGATATAGTGCTAATGGCTGATAACAAAGAAGCTTTGCAAAGATTGATGGACATCTGCGGTAATGAGGGAGATAAATTAGATTTCAGATTCAGTAAGGAAAAATCATCAGTCATGATTTCAAATGATAATGAAGGTAGTGAGCTGAGGATACAGGAGGTCACGCTAGAGATAACAGATAAATACAAATATCTGGACGTCTGGATAAGCAATGGAACCGAGTACCTAAGGGAACACGAAACATACGTGACAACTAAAGGTAAGAGGAATGCAGCAGTTATAAAAACTAGGGCACTGTGGAATTGAAATAGGTATGATGTTGTGAGAGGAATATGGATAGGGGTCATGGTTCCTGGGCTGACGTTCGGCAATGCGGTCTTGTGCATGAGATCAGGAGTTCAAGCAAGATTAGAAATCAAGCAACGTGGAATAGGTAGGCTTGCTTTAGGAGCTCACGGGAATACACGAAATCAGGGAGTACAAGGTGATATGGGATGGACATCATTTGAGGGCAGGGAAGCCAGCAGCAAGATAAAATTTCAGAAGCGATTGAGAGAAATGGGTGAGGAGCGTTGGGCTAGGAAGGTTTTCAGCTACTTGTGCATGAAGAATGTCGATACAAAATGGAGGAAGCGAACCAAAAGGTTGGCGGGTGACTACTCAGAAAACATCAGGTGGCCAAACCAAAAAGAACTATCGGTTAAGAATAAAGTGAAGGAAATGGAGACTGACATGTGGAGAATAGGCATGATTAACAAGTCCGCACTAGAGATCTATCAAACTTTTAAGCAGGAACAACAGTACTGAAAGTTGGGCGAGTTGGTACTCATTCATGACTTCTTTGCGCAAACACGTACACGGACACAAGGAAAAGAGGCAAACAACACGGGCGCAAACTCACAACTGGTTTATTTTGAACAACGAACTGTACTTATATCTTCACGTAGCCCACACGCCCCCCCCCCCCCCCATCGGTGGATCCAGGAACAAACGAGATAACCCAAAGCAAGCTTATTCAGCGCTACGTCATGATAAGAACCACGAAAAAACGGCAAAAAATTGAAGAGTTCAAGCATCTGCAGGCGGATTGTAGCACGTGCCTTTCAAAAAGTGAAATTCTTTATCGGACAAGGTGACGGAAGCTTGGCTAACACATTTTTCTCCCATGTTTCTAATACGGAATGCTTCAATCAACTCCCTGTTAATTTTTCTCTTGTGAGTTGACAAAATCTTTGTGTCTGTAAAAATTGGTACGCACCCACAAGACTTGCAGTGATCCACCAGATGTGTTGTTCCTGAACTACGTAATGCCGAGTCATGCTCCCTCAACCGTGTGTTTATACACCTTCCAGATTGCCCGACATAAGATCTGCCACAGCTGAACGGAACCTGGTATACCACTGCTGTTCTGCAAGACCGGTAATGTTGGCTGTGTTTCATCTGGCAGCTGTTCTTACTCTGCGTAGTGCCGGACTCCACCATGTTCCGAACTCGTGGACACAACTTAGACAGCTTGTTGGGTGCTGAAACAGCTTGTTGGGCTACGTGAAGATATAAGTACAGTTTGTTGTTCAAAATAAACCAGTTGTGAGTTTGCGCCCGTGTTGTTTGCCTCTTTTCTTTGTGTCCGTGTACGTGTTTGCGCAAAGAAGTCATGAATGTTTGAAGCAGGAAATTGCCAAGGAAAGGATCTATGATAATACTCGCTGTAGTTCTGTACTGTTTGAGGCTAGGGCAGGAAAATTGTGAACCAAGACATATCGGGCCAAATACGAAGGGGTAGACACGGTATGTAGTGCATGTGGAGAGGAGTAGACAACCGCCGAACACTCGATAATATTCTGTAAATTAAGAGCTTCCCCCTATAGTTCAGGATGATGGCACACAGTTTTTCAAAGCACTGGGGTTAAGAGACAGGGAGGGCAAAATAGACTTTAAGCGGGTAAAATTAACTTGAAGGAGGTTATCTGATTGAGACCTAAAGTCAAGGCACGAGTGAAAATAAACCATTTACTGCAAAGTACCAGTCCTATACTTCACTATTTAAAGGGAAAAAGAGATAAATGTAGTTGCTGGTTTCCTAAGTATTACGGCTAGGTAGCGTTAGCCACCGCCCGATTTAAAGGGTACAGCCACATCCATCCATCCATCCATCCATCCATCCATCCATCCATCCATCCATCCATCCATCCATCCATCCATCCATCCATCCATCCATCCATCCATCCATCCGTCCGTCCATCCATCCATCCATCCATCCATCCATCCATCCATCCATCCATCCATCCATCCATCCATCCATCCATCCATCCATCCATCCATCCATCCATCCATCCATCCATCCATCCAAGAAACTGATCTGCAGGCAGCGAGAGTGTCGATGTGGCGCCTTGAACGCTGGAGGGCAGTGGTTGTGGCACAGCGGTCGAGAACACAAGGTGGCACAGTGTAACGACTAGATAGAGGCAGTGCAGTGCCAAAGCGCTATTGTGTTAGCAAACACAAACTGAGCATGCCCTTGTGCTTTCTTCCAATTTCCCCACCCCTCTCCATTTGTTCGGTTTTCTTCCCTATTGCTGGGCACGCTCATTGGGTTTTTTATTTTTTTTTACTCTTTTTTTATTTTTTCTTGTTATTTTTCACATCTGTGTGCTAGAGTGTCTTTCCTTATTGTAAGTACACCCGCCCGTTAAAAAGGGGACAGCATCAAATCATCACCATCATCATCATTAACCGAAACTGACATTGCAATTTTATTAGCATCTTCGATATGCCTGTCATTTGCGTGCGCCAACCATAAATGCACGCAACAAACTTTTTCTGCATGAAAAAAATGATTACTGCGTACCTAATCCTGGGCTATTCGGCTTAGCTGAAGGTGTGGAAGGAAAAAATTTTAGTCTCGATACTTTCATCCCTGCGGAGGTGTCATAACATTTTGATCTGTAGAAACGAGCCGTAGATGAATAAATAAGTAAATAAATGAAACAATCTTTTCAATTTGTTACGCCATGCTGGCTGTTTGGCAGTGAGGATACGGTGCGAAATTCAAAGGTTTGCTCTTGAACCTTTTTTCTTCCTTTCATTAATCAACTTGTGACTGCATAAACAACTAAAAGGCTTCATTCCGATAATTTTCCCTCTTGTGAACCATTATCTGCTCTATACACATACCTTCTAACACATAACTGTCTTCCTTACACAAAACTGTCTAAGCTACTTCTCATCTCGTTGTCAAGTTATCACTTGACATGGTACTTCAATATAGTTCTAGGTTGAAGCTAGTGACCATGATAAGTTGATATAGTAACTTTGCGTGTCATCTGATGCTCGAGCACTCTTACTGTGAGCTATAGGTAAAGTGAATTCAACGCGAATAAAGTGTTTTTTTTCTGGTACCTTTTGGCGGTCCAAGTGTCTCCATCTCTCTTGTGTCCGACACGCCTTCTTGGATGCCTTCATCTAAATGGCACTACAACTGTGCACCTGCTTGAAGGCATATATTGGCTTGATAGAATATTTGAAACAAGAACAAATGAAAAAAGATGTTAATAATTGACGTATTGGTGTATCTTCCATGTGGTCACAGGTCCCTTTATACCACATGGCAGAATGCTGCATTTGCACTAAATGAGTTGAGAGACTTATGCATTATTGAAATTTTCTATACTTCTTTATTGCTTTATTCATATGAATAAATCTTGTTTGCACTTCAGAAACGTCTCAGCATAAAGGGCCAAGGTCATCCCTTATTTCCCAACGGGGCTGCTGTGATGCACTTGTAAAAAAATTCAGAACAAAGTATTACTGTAACATTGACTGAAACTGCAAGATACAAAAATAAAACTTAGCAGAAAGCTCAAAAAAGACATATTTATTTTAAGTTATTGTAGGCATAATAGGGAACATGCAGCTTCCCTAAGCCATGAAATTTCGTCCGGGGTTGTTTGTACTAACTTCTTCCTCCTTACCTTGTATCAAAACAATCTCACAACTGAGGGGCACCCAAACTTTATCGCATAAGTTATTTCGTGGCATCACTACGAATTTCCATTTCCTTTGGTTGCCAATTACATAACTCAGGAGAGAATTGATAATGAACTCCCACACTATGTATAAAAACAAAAGCTGACTGCAGATCAATAATGCAAAAGTAAAAGGTGGTGTAAAACTTTTCTTTGTTACCTTCAGCTGACATTACATTGGAAGCTCTTTGCAGATGCCGATGTCATGTTCAACTCTAGTACGCTCTTTACAGATAGAGGAGCGTATGCGAGTTAAAGGTGTTTGTTTTACCACTTATGAACTCGAAAGACACGATTATGCACGCTCCATGACATAAATGGTGACACTCAAGCACTTTGGAGATGGTCCTGGTCTGTGAACGTACTTGTGAAGCAATAATAAAAGTTTTGGTGTACTACAGTGCAGAAAGACACAATGGACAAAACACAAATGACGAGAAAGAGCGCTGAACTTTCAACAATGTTTATTGCGAAATAGCACGTATATTTACACCACCCTGAGAAGACTGAGGACCTGGTGTAGCCCATGCACCTAAGTCACAATGCAAGGTACACATCATCGGTGAAGCAGCTTTGCCAGCCGGTCTAACCTGGGTTCTTTCCCTTGGACCAAAGTTCGCTGTGGCATTCAGGGAGTCGAGGCCAGCACGGCGTTCTTTTGTATGTAAGGTTTTGCATGAAGTCCCTGCCTATTAGGGCGCATGTTGTATTTCAGGAGGTGCGAACCTCCTTAACAGCTGCAAGAACTTAAAAGCCGGCCCAACCGTTAGACAAGCGGCTGCTTTTCTATGCGACCACTCCATTCACACTCTCATGGTCGATTAGACAGGTGGTTTCACGATTATACTGAGCAAAAATATTCTTAAATCAATGTTGAGACAAGCAATTTCTGCAGTCGGTTCCCACTCCGATGTTTGACTGAGTAAACAGAAGTCTAATGCAAAAAGTGAGAGAAGCTGAACCTTTTTGATCTGGTTAAAGCGATCGATAAGAGCAAGAACAATTTTTCAAATGTCTTTTTAGTGCGAAAATTCACAAGGTCGACGTACCTTTTTGGACCATTGTCTATGAATCAACGTAATCCCAAGCTTTTAGTGATTGATTACCCTTTTATTGAGACTAAATATAACCAGGCTTTAGACGTATTTGACACTGTCACTGACATGTGCTGTCAGTATTTATCAATTTATATCGAAGATCTTTTTTATTCCTTGCATCATAACCTAATCCTTGCGTGTGTTCAGCATTCTATTGACAAACACAGTTCCGTTGCTTTCCGAAACTCTGTGGGGATTTCTGATGGTGATTTCTTAGAATATTTAAGCTTTTATTAACCGTCTACCTACACAAAGTTTCAAAGGATCCCGCACCTGCGGAAGCAAGGCGTATGCACTCGTTCTTGAATCGATAGGTTATTAGAGACCTAGTTCTTGCTCACTTCAATCGTCACATCAAGGATTTGCTCACCAATAAATGTTCTTAGCATATTCTTATATGTTTAATTGTTTTAATTTGTGATCCGTACGACCTAGAAATACAAAGCGAAGTGCTACTTTATGTGTTTTTTGGTGTGACGAGCCCATTTAGCTTAACCCATGAACTCCCAGCAAATGGCCAAATTAAATCTTTAGATATCCGGTTTCGCTTTTCATGTGTTAGCATCTGCTGGTGCTATGAACCATGTACTAAAAACCACTACTACCTTTCAAGTTCGCCCACTCTAAGCTCGGTAAACGAGCTATTGTCATGTTCCGCCTCAAAAATGCTCTGGGAAAATCATACCCACACAGTACTTCTGAAGCATTTGAGCATCAAGCTACAAGGCCGTCAGGTGCTGACACCTCGAGCCTCTCCACATTTCAGTTGCAGACAGCCTGCCCAAGAAAGTGTGCCACCTCCCAAAGAATTGTGAAGCCATCGCACAGCGCTGGCAGAAGGTAGCATTGAAACATTATATGCACAAGCTGTTGCCCAACTTGATGAAGGTGTCCCCATGGTAAGACATCAAACTCGAATTTTCAGTACCAAACAGGCTGTCAAAGCTCTGCAGATTGATCGACCTGGAGGCAAAGATGAAACAGCTCTGCGGCACAAAGCCTGCACAAAGCACAGGACGCCATTTGCTGGTTGTGCAGAAGGGGTAGAGTACAAATTCTTTTATTAAAGTGAGGTAATGTGTACGATGGCCAAACTAGGCGTTGCATAAACGATAGGCTAAGAGAGCATACAAACAATTTGAAGAAGGTGCATGACTGAAAATGTTTTGTAGGTTTCCTAGCTAGCCATTGCATAGCCTGCCGGAATTGCTCTCCCAATCAGCCGTCGTCATTTGTGTTATGACTATTGTTAGTTTTCTACACTGTAGTGCACCAGAATAATATACCGACAAGCCCAAATCGCCGCTTTGATAATGAAAGGCTATATTGCAGTAGCTCTCCCATTTGCTTCTTGGTTGCAGTTTTGCAAAACAATAAAATACTGTATTCTAAATCTATTACAGCAGTTTACTTCAAGCGGTTTATTGAGTAGATTATATGGAAGAATGAGATTTAAGTTGACAGTAAACAAAACTTCCCAAGCAAAAGCTTGATAGTGTCTCTTGCAAGCTTAGGCGTAAAAGGCCAGGAGGGGATGCCACAGAAGTTAGCTGAAAAAGCTTGCATACCTTGGGCTGTACTAAGAATAGAGCGAACATATTTATAGCTGAAGTGTTTTTCAGAGCTAAGCTTTGCAAGATCCGCGGTTTTGGGGATGTCAGCTTGACTGAATAGTAGCTTACTAATTCATCGCACGGCCCTTCTATCGCCCAGTATGCATTAGCATGAGAAACAGCCGACATGTTCATTCCATGGTACAGCAGTGTGTAGGGGGCACTAAATGATGACATGTTCTTCCATAATATCAGAGCTTCGAATTTTGGTGGGAAATCTGGGACATATATGTCGATGTATATTTTAAAAAACTGACTTTGTTGCATAAAAGTAACGAAAATACGTACTGATTTCAACTTGAAACGCTCATCTATATGCCTGCAAATACGACAAATAGTGCAATGCATAATAAAGTTCGGCTTCGGTGCCATACACGTGCGCTGCGGAGAAGCACGTGGTAAAATTACTGGCATTTAATGGTTCCGTTTCACCAACATGTGCGTGCATTGCGGAGAAGCAGACGTCTAGAGTCATTACATTTACACCATTGTTGTTCTCTCAATCCCAAATGGGCAACGCGAAGCACAATTTAATTTTGGCATTCCAGCATATCAGAGTAATGAGAGGATGGCTCGGTGCAAGTTACACAGCTTTTCAGGAAGCTATCACAGGTGCCAAAGAATTCAGCACTACATATGGGAAGCATCTGGGAAAGTGTTCTCGAAGTCCGGCAGCAGAGCCCTATATTATCACGCTATCTGATGTTGACAGCTATTTTTACTATTACATGTGGGATAGCGGTCAACAGGGCAGAGTACAACTATAAATAATAGAGACGACTGCTTACCTGGCAAGGCAGCGCACTCCAGCCTGCGACGTTTGCCAATCGAGCAAGCACAGTCACCGCGATGTAAACAAAATCACCACGGGTATAGTGTACTAGAATAGGGGTAGTGTGTTCAGGCACCCTCTCACGCCATGCATCGCGTGAAGCGGCGCACGTGGACAAAAACCGGTTCTCAAGGTGGCACTGCCCTAGCATGGACTGGCAGGATTGTCAGCTCCGGGCTGCTCTGCATTTTTGGGTGGTGTTCAGTGACATGTTGCTTGTGTTCGCACCCGCTTAACGAAAGTTTTTCTGGCAATGTTTTTGTTGGCCACGAGACAGTGAGGCGATGCCGAGTCATCGGTGGCAACGACACTGCTTTGTACCCAGTTGCAAAACGGTATACCTTTGGAAAATGGTGAGCAGCAGCCGTCGCTTTTCACTGCACCCAAAGACGAAGCATGGAGGAAGGTTTGGGAACAGAATTTACACGGAAGGATGAGACCTCGAACAAAAGCTCCTAGCTCTGTATGTGAGCTACACTTCGAGTCTTCATGTGTTCTCGGAGACTACGTGCACGCTATAAACGGCGAAAAAGTTCGCGTACCACGTAGGAGACCAGAGCTAACGCCTGACGCGTTGCCGATGTTACTGCCTGACGCTCCAAGCTACTAATTGAAGAAAGCGCCGTATCCAAGACCTGCGAGAAAGCGCTGGAACTCGGTGGTCCAATCTACCATCTCCAAGAAAACTTCATCACCCTGTGTTGACGGCGAGGCCACTGATTCGGTTCATCGATGGACCTTCCTGCAGACTACAATTCCAAGGGGGTGAACAGGGTCTGCAGCTTCGCTGCAACGCTTACTCAAGCTTTGTTTACCTTGAACTTATATGAGCTCGATCGCACCGCTTCTCATGTCAAAGAAAGCGGTAATTTACGTGCTGTCACGACTTCATTTTTTTCGTGAAGGGTATCAACCAGTCTTGAGAGGCAAAACGAAAAAAAAAAGCTGCATGCGAAAATCAGTCGGTGTCCATAAAGGTGCCACCGTGATGATAGCAAGCTCATGGCAAGTGACTTGATTCCCTATTTTCTAAGCTTCGTAGCTAATATACTGCGAAGTGAATTGAAAACATTAGTTTTCAGTGCCAATACACGCTTTGCAGCGCGCCGCCAAAATTGTGACAGATAGACTTTGTTTTATTTTGCAAGGTAGCGGGAAATATTTGCAACAAAAAACGACTGATACGCGCGTGCGGGCGTGAAGAGGGGCATCTCGAAAGCGACCGCAGCGCTGCCGCATCCGGATGAATTCTCGCTCGCTCTCCCGCGCGCCGATGCTGACACCTCCCTTCTAGCCACCATAGCCTAGGTTTGAAGGTCTCGTGGGAACCAACGTTTTTAGATATGCTGGTGGGAACACGGAGGAAGGAAAGGTAAGAGAGGCCCTGACGCCACTCGTTGTGAAGCCACGATAAAGCTGAAAGCCGACAATATCGACTGCGCAAATTCTCCTCTACTGTTTACATTCGAATGTAAAGCAGACGGCACAACTCTCTCTCCGGCTCGGAAAGCACGTAAGCTGCGCAGCGCGCGTGTCGTGACGATCCAAAACTAATGAAACGGGGCTCAACACTTTGGGCCAGCACGACACCTTCGACGAAATTATTTCGTCCGAGTATTACAGCGAGTAACAGCTCATCGACAACAAAGCAAGTACAAGAGAACGTGTGCTAGATGCACTGACAACGGCGAGTGTTTTCACGTTATTATTTGAGCAACTGTACAGACAACACGATCAGTCGTGCGCCTTCTACGGCTGCATTCGGCCTAGCGGCCGACGCAGCGCCCAGCCACTCTGTCCGTGTTCCGTGTGAAACTCACCGGCGTCAGTATTCTGCGGCCGTGGTGACTTTG
This sequence comes from Rhipicephalus microplus, assembly GCF_043290135.1. Taxonomy (NCBI): domain Eukaryota; kingdom Metazoa; phylum Arthropoda; class Arachnida; order Ixodida; family Ixodidae; genus Rhipicephalus; species Rhipicephalus microplus. Next base: position 968,363 of record NW_027464612.1, on the reverse strand, counting down.
AGCACGGTGCAAGTGACACTTGATAGCAGTTGCTGTTACGTTGAGATTATATGCAATACCGGAAGAGAGTGTACGAAGCGGAACAAAAATGTGTTTTAATACGCACATGCAAGTTGTTACTGTACACACACAACACGAAACTACGTATGTGCACATGGGCCTCAATGCGTCTTGCTTGGCTCAGCAGCGCCGTCCGTTGTCACAAGCAGGAGCACTGCCCAACCGTCACTTACCTGCGAAGTGTTCGTCATCGTTCCGCTTCGTCATGGTGCCCTACGCGATTTCGCTGGACATTAATTGCTTCATCCGCGTCATCCGCCGCACGACACATGCATATGCACTCGTTCTACGCACTGTTGAAACCCCGTGTTGAACAAAAGAATTTGTAAACGTTGATAAGAGTACAGTAACTGCCAGGAGACCACTGTGTAGCCAAAACGCGGCGCAGAGCACGGATATTGTCCACCACGGTTCAGCACGAGACCTCTGGAGGCACACATGCCGCCCCTACCCGCGTCCACTGGCTGCTAGACCAGCTCCACTGCGCAACACGTGACCATAACAACGCCACCATTGTGCCTAGTCAATATGGCCACTATGATGTATATTCCGCCACATTTTTCACGTATCTGGCCGGCTGGGAATGCCCTCTCCTACCTTTCCTTCCTACGTGCTGACACCACGAGACATTCAAACCTAGGCAATGCCCACAATGTTGCAAGCAAAAAATTGATGCACACTGTTGCCCACTAAATAGTAGCCCTCGTATTGCACATGCGCGAGAAATCTGGGGACGTTTGTGTCGTGTTGTTTACGTACAATCGAGAAAGAAGATAATTCGTGCATTTGTCCCTAGATTCGAAGGCGCTGGCGTGTTGTTGTCTCAAGCTCGCGCCCTGCTGTTCTCTGGCCTTGCTCGAGCGAAGTTTTTCTTACACCGTGCTTTGTCTCCGCGAATCGTACAGCTCTCTTGTAGACAAAGTAGCACGCAAATCACTGCCCCGGTCATTTCGTCCACACCGGGGTGACTGTAATTCTTGCTCAATCGACAGATGTAGTGAACTACAGCGTGCTGCCTTGCCACGAAAGGTAAGCAGTCAATTGTTTATTTATTTTTATTTAATTACAAAATACTGCAGGCCCATTTAAGGGTACCAGCAGGAGGGGCAAGATCATAGCATTGCACACAGGTGTAACACAGCAAGAACAAAAAAAGATACATCATATACAAAAGATACAAAAAGAAATATTATAGGTCATTGTCTAATACGCTCAAGTGCCTCTACAGAGCCGGTTAACGATTGAGGTAGGCAGTTCCAGTCGTTTATGGTTCGAGGAAAGAACGAGTATTTGAAAATGTTTGTTCTGGCGAAACACGGTGTTAATGAACGAGTTTGTCGATGCCGGGTTTGTATTGTAGTAAGCGGTTTCAGAAACAAATCATGGTTTACTGACAACTTGTTGTTATTCAAAAGAAAAAGAAATTTAAGCCTGTGAGTTTTACGACGTTTTTCAAGTGTGGGTATACTGTCTTCTTTCATAAGGTTTGTGGGGGAATCAGTTCTTCGGTACTGGGAGTAAATAAAACGGACAGCTTTGCGTTGGATTAGTTCGAGAGCCTCAATGTTTCTTTTTGTGTATGGGTCCCAGAGAGTTGAGGCATATTCCAATGAGGAGCGTCTAACAGTCAAATAAGTTAGTTTCTTTACAGTAGAAGGAGCATTTTTTAGTTTGTGTCTCAAAAGACTGAGTTTACGGAAAGACGATGAGGAGGAGGGAAGAACTTTATTCAGAGTCCGGCGAGTAGATGGGGTGGGCGATTGGCCCCGCCTAGGTTACAGCCTGGAGTCCTAAAATCCTGGCGGCTTCCTCGGCCCGCTGGACGGCTGACATTTGGTTTTCGAGGATGGAGCTGAGCATTGCGGCTTCCCAGCGCGCACGAAGGCTGTCAGCAGAGGCCGCATACTTGTTATGAGTATTAATCTATTTACATTCCCATAACATTTGCTCCAGAGTGGCTCTGGAGCCACAACACTTGCACCTGTCCGTTTTGTATATATCAGGATATATAATAGGCAATAGTGCAAGATTCGGATACGTCCTAGTTTGTAACTGCCGCCATTCGACACACTGTCTTTTTGTTAATTTTGGGTGAGGGGGCGAGAATATGCCCCTCTGTAATCTAAAATGTTTTGTAATTTCATTGTATCTGGTCATTCTGTCTTCCCACTCCCACTCGTCTGCCACGCCGTAATCACCGGAGGAGGCTAGGGCGGCACTTGAGAGGGCAGTTCGGTCGGTGAGCCCTCGAGCTGCGTCATGTACAGCCCTGTTTTTGCTGTCCACCGCGATGGCATGAGCAGGTGTCCATATAATGTATGCATTTCTGGGGATTGTTCGACACCCTCCTTGTAGAATACGTAGTGCCTCCGGGGAGATGCGGCCGTTGGCAAAGTTTCTCACTGCCGTTTGAGAGTCACTGACTATCACGGTTGCGTTTGTCTGAGCTACAGCGAGCGCTATGGCTACCTCTTCCGCTGTCTCGGTACTTGTGGTGCGCATCGTCGCGCATGTCGTACAGCGTTTGTTGCTATCGATTACGGCTGCTTTAAACCCTCGTCTGCATTTGTATCGAGCAGTGTCTACGAAAACTGCGTCCTTGTCATTACCAAACTATTTTTGTATTTGTTTTGCTCGTGTCTCTCGTCTGGCCTTATTGTGTTCGGGGTGCATGCTTTTTGGCAAGGGTGGTATCATCATTGTTTCCCTGGTCTCTTTTGGGATGTCCTCCTTGACGCCGTGTTGCGTGTGATACGTTATGCCTAGTCGCTCTATAATATGTATTCCTGCTCGTGTCTCAGAGAGACGTTCATATTACGCCGTACACTGCGCCTCAATAAGCTCATCTATGGTATTGTGCAGGCTTAGCTGTAACAGTTTGTCAGTTCTTGTGCTAATCGGTAGGCCTATAGCTAGTTTGAATATTTTTCGAATGAAGCAGTCCAGCTTGATCTTTTCCGCGACTTGCCATTTTAAGTACGGTGCTACGTATACTATTCTGCTTATCACGAATGCCTGTATCAACCTTATCGTGTTTTCTTCCATCATGCCACTCTGCTTAGTTGCTATCCTTTTTATGAGTCTCATTATTTGGGCTACAGTTGCATCCAGTCGCCTGAGGATTTCCCCATTGATGCCCTTGGCTTCGATGAGCAGACACAGTACCCTGATTCTGTCGACTATGGGTATGGTTTTTCCATCCATGTGTTCAGTCCATTGTGTCTTTCTACACTGTAGTGCACCAAAACTCCTATCATTGTTTCACGAGTACATTCAAAGACCAAAACCATCGTCAAAGTCTTTGACTCTCCCCATTTTTGTTATGAAGGTGCATAATCATCTCTTTCGAGTTGACGTGTGGTAAAACAAACATTTTTAACTCTCACACGCCCTTCTGTGATCAGCATCTGCAAAGAGCTTCAAAGTTCATGTTAGCTGAACGTAACAAAGAAAAGTTTTATCAGTACCTTTTACTTTCTATTTGTTGGTCTGCATTTACTAGTTTATAAAAAGAGTGTGCTCACTATCACTTCTTCACATGAGTGATGTACTTGATGACTAAAGGACATTCACAGTAATACCATGAAAGAACATATGTGATAAAGTCTGTGTGCCCCTGTGTGGTGAGATTGTTGTTATGCGAGGTGAGAGGAAAAAGTGAGTAGAAACTACTCTGGGCAAATTGTAATAGCTTGAGAAAGCTGTATGTGTCGCAATTATGTCTACTTTATCTCAGAATAACGATACGCCAATAAAGCTTTCTCCTAAGGTTTGTTTTTGCATCTTGCAGTTTCATTGAATGTTACAATTGTATCGTGCTCTCAAAATTTTCCCTCCTCTTCTTTTTTATTTTTAAGTACACCACAGCACCCCATCGGATGATAAAAGGGATGACCTTGGCCCTCCATGCTGCAAGTTTTTCTGTAGTGCAAACAAGATTCATTCACATGGATGAGACAATAAAAAAAGGTATAGCGAATTTCAACAATGCACCGGTGTCTATACTCATTTACTGAAAAAGCAGCATTCTGCCATGAGGTCTAAAGTGAATTGTGACCAACAATACGTCAACTCTTCCACTTCTTCATTTGTTTTTGTTTCAAATATTCTATCAAGCCGATATATGCTTCCAAGTTGGTGTATGTTCTTAGCCCCGACTAGATGAAGGCATCCGATGAGGCTTGTCCAACATAAGAGAGATGGAGGCACCTGAACTGCAAAAGGCTGTCAAAAAGAAAACAGTTTATTTACATTGAATGCGCGTTTCATATAGCCCACTGTAACAGTGCTCAGACGTCAAAGTGACAGGAAAAGTCATTAATATATTAACTTCTCATGGTCACGAGCTTCAACCTGGAACTAGATAGAAGTACGATGTCTAAATATGAGTTGACCACCTGACGACAAGTGGCTTGACCAATTATGTGTGAGAAAACTGTACAGAACAGATAAACTTGATTGCAGTATGAGTGACATGGCAGGGGAGGGGAGGAGCCTTAATCGAGGGCCCCACTGGCCTTATCTGCCCGTTCAACACTTGCGCCTACCTTTTCTCCAACGTGTGTGTGAAGGTCGTTTCTGTGTGTGTCAAGTGTGGCGGATGCTTTGAGCAGCCCCAGCAAATGTAATAGAGTGTAAGACTTCCTCTGCAGTAGCAGCAGGAATTCAGATAGCACGTACAGAACATGGCGCGTAATTTTTTTAATGGGATAAACTCCAGTTTGAAATTTACTCCTGTTGATGACCTCCTCTTCTGTTAGGTATTTGTGGAGAAAGGCGTACACTTAGAGGGTAAAACACTGATGGGCAAGCAGGCCCTTCGAAAATGTTGGGTTGTGGCGGCTGCATTTCCGATGGAGGCGGAAATGTTGTAGGCCCGTGTACTCAGATTTGGGTGCACGTTAAAGAACCCCAGGTGGTCAAAATTTCCGGAGCCCTCCACTACGGCGTCTCTCATAATCATATGGTGGTTTTGGAACGTGAAACCCCACAAATCAATCAAATAAATCAATCAAATGTTGGGTTGCGATTACTTTGAAGTGTAGAGACTAGATAATCTGCTGAGGTGGCCATTGTCGCTGCTCAGAAAATTTGCGCGTGACCCACATCATCCACCCTCTTTTGTAGTGCCATTTGGTATGTAAGAACCATACTGACCGCTGAGTTCTTTGCTCCATGTATGCATGTATGCGCAATGTATGTGTAGTGTCCAGCTTTATCAACTAATGCTATAGGGCTATATTATTAGAGTGATTAAAAACCGATCTCTGTGACTTAAAAAGGAAATCACAGCTTTTTACTCAGTTACACCTGGGAAAACTTCAAAAAACTTCATTTTCTTTATTCTGCCTAGGCCTTTGGTTTAACTTTTGATCGTACGGTGCGCACGCCTTCTTATTGACGTATAGGCAGTGTAAGAGCACCATTAACTTTTACCACATTAGGTCTCCTTTCAGATTGCATGAACACGATTATGTAAATTTATACAAAATGTATTTATGTGGCTGTCTTTCAACCATACCATATGTAAATGAATGAAACCTGCTTTTGGTTATCTCAGGGCGTGTACAAAAGCCTGGAGCAATTAAAAAGAGTTGAAGTTGTACAGTAGTTTTGCATGGCCCTTCAACTTCCTACATTTGTTTTTGTTCCCAGAAAAAACTTCAATTATTTGGCATATAATTTCTGATATGAACTAGAGCAGCTGTTGTGTAAATGTAATTGTTTGTCAGGTTACTTTGAGAGCACAGGCCGTGCTCCTGTGATGGCTCCCACCCAGTGTTTAACCTTTTTTGTCTCCAGCTATTTGTTTCATTTCTTCATCTGGTCCACTTACCACTTTTCTCTGGGTGATTTGACTCCACCTCAACCAGTTCTGTTATTTTTTACTCTTCTATATCAAACTCTTTCATCAAAGTAGCTCACGAAGTTAAATCACACATCTTCCAGCTCAAACAGTATCCACCGTTTTTATGCAGCCAAAGGTTTAATAAAATGCTGTGTGTGAGCCAAATACTAATTTTGCATTCTTAATTTGTAAATAACCATGTTTCCAAACGATGTTGGTTTGGAAGCGTGGTTATTGCAAAAAGATCTTTACTAAGGGCAGTGTTTCACATCCTTAAGGAACCTTCAGTAGCGCCTTGAAAGTCTATTGTATTTTGGCTTGAAACTTGTACTGACCCTGCTACCTTTCAACCCTAAATCAAACTAATGAACAGTTCTTGTGATTAATATCTATGAGAATAAACGCGATAAGGTTTTTACCTACATTTTAGTGTGTGAAAAGATAGCCTTTATTTGTGCAGGTGCCCATGCTGCAAGTTCTCCAAATTGCAGAAGCACAGACACCCAGCATGTACATGCACTCTATTTTATTGTGTAAGAATCCTTTGAGGCTGGGTGTTCTAAACGTTTTAGTTTAATTGTGTAGACTGTGTTTATTGTGCAAAAATAAAGCAGTATTTATAACTAAAGTTGTGACTGTCTCTAATAGATTACTTCACCTTTCACACGGTGCAATTATTAGCTTAAAAGTTATTTGAACTACGGAACGAAAGGATGCGCTGACCAGTTGAAACAAAGTGTTTATGATGTTTTCGCATTCAGAACAGAAGCCTTATAGACAATGAATACATAACCAAAACTGGTTCATTTGGTTCAAGAGATGAAGTATCATGAACATTTTGTTTGAAATAGTCTCCGTCTCTCACTTTCTATTCGAGTGCACCACGGGATACTGTCGTGATCTAAACTTCAAACCTTATTTAACTTACAAAGTCAATGCTCGGTCAACTGCAGCAATTTTTGTTGACAATTGCGTAAAAGACTAGGAGTAGCACAATCAACATTAAGATCTATTCCCTGTGTTCGAATAAAGGAAAAGGTCGACAAGGGCCTTACCAGGAGGACAGTGGCTCATTCTTTTTATTACAATGCATTTTTCTCAATAAAGCTTTGAAATACAGTCTCTGTGATACGGCACAGAAAGCTAGAGCTATATGCTGAGCATGGTAGCTTGTAATGTTTTAATTGTCACAATCTTTCAAGAGTGGGAAAATTATCTCAATGGGGTCTTTTATCTCTATTTGCAATCGCAAGTTGATTAAAAAATGGAGAAAAAGGTTCAAGAGCAAACTTTTGAACTTCGCGCCGAATACCCACTGCCCAACTGTCAACATTTTCATTTTTTTCATTTTATTTTATTCGGACATTTCCGCAGAAATGCCCACGAAGGGGGCAAAAGGAGAGTGTGTCTCCTGACTTGGCCCCTCTTCGTGAGGCACCTCGGGCAGGTAGAGCAGGACAGTACAAAACGCCATAACATATTTTCAAATACAATACAAGTTGAAAAACAGTGAATACTATAAATATTACATACATTACATATTTCCTTTACATACACTGTAGACTTGTGTTCTGTTTATTACATTGTAAATTCGCTTCTTAAATTGTGTTATGTTTTTAGCCTCCTTAGCGTATTCAATTATTTCAGGAATCCTGTTGCACAGTAGAATGATTTGGTTATTAATTGACTGTACACCATAGTTAGTCCGGCACATTGGCCCGACCAACGCAACAGTACGCAGATTATACGTAAGATCTCTGCTTAAGTACACATCAGAAAAAATCTGGAAATTATCTTTAATTTTTTTGAAGATTAACATGGCTAGTTGCATCCTATAGCACTCTGGGAACGGGAGTACATTATACATATAAAAAAGAGACATATTAGTGGGGACCGAGGTACTTATCAAACCTAGTGCGCGTTTTTGAAGAAGAATTATACTTTCTGTATTTGTTTTGTTACACGTACCCCAGACTAAAATGCAATAAATGATTTGCGAGTAGATAAAAGAAAAGTAAAGCTGCCGTTTAACTCTCCCTGGAAGGAGATGCTGTAAGCGTCGAATTAGACCGATCGATCTTGATATTTTTATTCGCAGGTTGTCCACATGGTGGGACCAACTAAGGTCACTTTGAAAACACACACCCAGAAACTGAATTTTATTTACCTGCGCAATATTTTCTCCATTAAAAATCAGAGAGATAGCATAATCTACAGGCCTATTTTTTTGTTTGAAGAGCATAAATTTAGTTTTTTTTATGTTTAGTTCTAGCTGATTGACTGTAAGCCATGATTTTAGTTTATCCAACCAAGAATTTGCAGTTATTTCAATATCGCGAAGATCTAAACCAGAAAAGAAGGCATTGGTATCGTCGGCGTACATGACTATGTTTGGTGTGAACTGAATGTTAACTATGTCATTGATATAAAGTATAAAAAGTAGAGGACCAAGTATCGATCCTTGGGGAACCCCATACTTAATTACGCCCAAATCAGATTTATAATTGTGGAGCTGTACATATTGTTTCCTGGCCCAAAGATAGCTTTTCATTAGATCAAGCGCAATCCCGCGTATTCCATACAGTTGAAGTTTCCTAATTAATATATCGTGCTTTATCGAGTCAAAAGCCTTACGGAAATCGAGAAATATTCCCACAGTGTAAAATTTTTTTTCAAAGTTATGAAGTAGGCTGTCCTTAATACGGAGTAAAGCAGACTGAGTTGATCTACCTGGTTGGAATCCACACTGTTCTTCACAAATGACATTTCTGTTTGCTATAAAAGAAAATACCCTCTTATATATCAGGCGTTCCGCGACCTTAGAGAAAAGCGGCAGAATAGAGATTGGGCGATAATTCTGAAGTTCATTTTTATCACCTCCTTTAAAAATTATTGTTACGCGAGCTATTTTCATGGCACATGGAAAAATTCCCGTCAAGAAGAGTCTGTTGCATATGTAAGTGAATGGGGCGACAATCAAATCAGCAACTGCCTTGATAGGTGCTGCGGAAATGCCATCTTCTCCTGGTGAGCTGTTCTTTAGTGAGCATATGACAGTGGCTACTTCCTCCTCGGTAACGGGTAATAAAAACAAAGAATTAGTGGAAGAGCTTTCAATATAGCATTCAGCCGGTTTAAGGTCAGTCGCTTGTGTTATATTACTTGAGGATCCTGCCTCAAGGAAATGAAGGTTAAATTTGTCTGCCAGTGCCTTGCCACTGAAGTGAATATCGTTTATCTGTATATAGCTAGGGACAGTGGCTTGTTTTCTTCCTATCAATTTATTAACCGAGCTCCAAACCATTTTTGAGTTGTTAATCACTGTAGAAAACTTGTAGGCATAGAAATCTATTTTCGCCTTCTTGAGGTCTTTGTTTACTTTGTTTCTAAAATTTTTAAACTCAATGAGGTCAGTTTGTTCTTTTGTTTTCAAAAAGTGCTGGAAAAGTTTGTTTTTTTCATTTATCCGCTTAAGAAGTGCCGGCGTAATCCACTCCTTTCTTGCTCTCTTGTGTTTCTTTACAACAACGTACGGAAAAGCAGTATTGTAGTTACTAACCATTTTTGACATAAACAGGTTGTATGCCTTAGACGGATCAGGTTCTCGGTACAGGTCATCCCAATTGCAGTTAAACATTAGAGAGCGAAAACGGAGAATATTTGGATCGTTTATATCTCTACGCATGTATTTTGGAGAATTCTGCAGTTCTGGCATTGTTAATAGTGCAAAAAAAGGTAAGTGGTCACTTATACCAGAGCTGAATACTCCGGCTAATGCACTGTCAGGGGATAAATTAGTGAAACAGAGATCAATGATCGTTTCTGATGTGCTTGTTATTCTGGTAGGAGTGCTAATGATGTTTTCGCAGCCATGAGACAACATTAACTCCATTAGTTTTAGCTTAATAGGACCATCTTTTGATATATCTATATTAAAATCACCAAATGATATCACGAACCATCGATTAGAATTAGCATGATGTTGAAGCTTCTCTAAAAAACTCAAGAAGTGAGTCAGTATTACCATTCGGGGGGCGGTAGATCAGTACTATTACAACCTTGTTGTGTATCACAGTAACTGCTTCGAAATCACTACACACAACACAATAGTCGGGCCACGCCTCATAGGGCAAATTTTGTTTGATATACAAAGATACACCGCCACCGCGTTTTCCAGTTCTGAATACTGATTCCATATTGTAATTTCCCAAACTGACCACGTCTGACTGTGAAGAAAACCATGTCTCCGAGAAGCCCATGATATCAAAGTCATAGTTGAGGTGTACTAATTCGCTTTCAATTTCCTCACCCTTGTTCCTCATACTCTGTGCATTAATATGATAAAGGGAAAGACCACGTTCAGAAAGAAAGTTCGAGTCCTTAATCAAATTCTTGAAAGAGACAGCATTGTAATGCATCGACTTGATCATCAAAACAGAAAAAAGCCATAAAAGGCGATAGGTACAGTAAGTGTTTAAACAATCTTGTTTAGATCATCTTCAGATGCAATTCGGATTGCGCGTGCTTCTGAATTCTTTCTGACAAAAATCTTTCCCTGTGAAGACCAAGTGAATCGATAGTTCATCTCGGTGGCTCTAGTCCTTGCCATCCAAAGGAGCTTCTTATTTGCAGGAGTTAAGTTATCAAATAGCTGAATATTACTGTTTTTTTCTCTTAGTTCGGCACGTTTAGCAAGCCATGCTGCCTTCAAGCTCAGTCGAGCGAATCTTATCAGTATAACTGGGGGTTTCCCTTTACGGGGTGGCAAGCGATGCATGCTTTCAACGTCACAGTCAGATAGTGTCTGCAGGTCAAGCCTCTTCGCAAGGTCGTTAACTCGTGACAGGGTATCCTCTTTTTCAATAAACGGCATGCCATGAATTTCCAGATTCTGGCGGCGACTATATTGCTGAAGGTCATTTAGTTCTAGGTTTAGCTTGCGAATTTCTTTTTCGTCAAAATTTTGTTCCACAGCTTCTACTCTGTTGCGGAGGCTTTCTATGTCTCTATCGTGCCTTGCGCTGATATCAAGAAGCTTGTCATGCGTATCTGACATGTGCTGAATGGATTGTTCAATGCTGGTGACTGTTTGCTTTAATTCTGTAAGGTCGTCGACCTTAGCTGTCAAGTGCGCCAAGCATTTGTTAATTTCCGCAAGTTGCTGGCTCAAGGCTTCCGTTAAAGCTGATTGATCAGCGTTATTATTCATCTGAGTGTTCCTAGATGAAGGCACACGGCAAGTCTGACATTTTAAGGCTTTCTTTGCCTCTTTCCCTTTCTTTTTATAGGTACGTTCACTTATTCCGATACATTCTCCGATGTGATAGCATTGCCGGCATTCTGCACATGTTATGACATCCTCATCTTCAGAAAAGTATTGTTTACAGGATTCACATACGTCACTCATTGCAGCACTTGTCTAGTCACAAAATACAAAACTCGAGGACAGCAGTAGCGGCAGGAGCAGTTTCAAGCGATAAATAACGTACCAAAACTAACCAACCTGCGCATGGGCAAGAAGACAGTTAGGACCGTGCTCCGCTGAACCGTCTGCCGCCACTGCTGCCCGAAATGTGGTTGAGTCCCACGATGCGACCGAGTATATAAAGGCCGGGGGGCGTATCACCAGCTGGTCCGTCAAGTGCCCGCGCAGCGCTGTGGTGGATATGCGGATAGTACCAACTTTCCTTGGTTTCAGTTGGTCATTCCCGGGGCAATGCAGGCTGGTATGGATGCGCGGATGACGTCCACTTTGCGGGGTTTCTGCGCATGGGCAAGAAGACAGTTAGGACCGTGCTCCGCTGAACCGTCTGCCGCCACTGCTGCCCGAAATGTGGTTGAGTCCCACGATGCGACCGAGTATATAAAGGGCGGGGGGCGTATCACCAGCTGGTCCGTCAAGTGCCCGCGCAGCGCTGTGGTGGATATGCGGATAGTACCAACTTTCCTTGGTTTCAGTTGGTCATTCCCGGGGCAATGCAGGCTGGTATGGATGCGCGGATGACGTCCACTTTGCGGGGTTTCTGCGCATGGGCAAGAAGACAGTTAGGACCGTGCTCCGCTGAACCGTCTGCCGCCACTGCTGCCCGAAATGTGGTTGAGTCCCACGATGCGACCGAGTATATAAAGGGCGGGGGGCGTATCACCAGCTGGTCCGTCAAGTGCCCGCGCAGCGCTGTGGTGGATATGCGGATAGTACCAACTTTCCTTGGTTTCAGTTGGTCATTCCCGGGGCAATGCAGGCTGGTATGGATGCGCGGATGACGTCCACTTTGCGGGGTTTCTGCGCATGGGCAAGAAGACAGTTAGGACCGTGCTCCTAACTGTCTTCTTCTCCTAACATGAGGTTGCCTATTCCAGCTGTGATGACGTATATTTGAGCAGAGAGGTCACAACGAGGTTGCAACAAAAAATGGCTGTACGGCAAGTCTGGCAAAGGCGGCACAGGCTTTCAAGCAATCAGAGCACGGGACTTTTTGTTTTCTTCCGAAGGCGCGTACGCGTTGGTGCGTATGCTCAACTAGTCTCAGCGTAGCGTGTCAGATGATCGACACCGACAATAATCCACCGGTTTCCAGAACCACTAAATGGGAGGGGTTCATAGAGGTTAACACCCATGCGGTTGAATGGGCGGGCCGGGCACGGGAGCGGCTGTAACATACCCGTAAGCTGCCGCGGAGGTGTCTTGTTCTGTTGGCAAGTGGTGCAAGACTGAACGTATTTCCGCACAAAGGGATACATTCCTCGCCAGTAATATTGTTGGCGCAGCTTTTCGTAGGTTTTAAGAACCCCTGCGTGAGCACTTTGGGGATCTGCATGGAAATTCGTGCAGATGTCAGAGCGCATATGAGTTGCGACAGCAAGGATCCACTTCCGACTACCAGGCATGTAGTTGCCGTGGTACAGAATGTTCTCTCGTAAGGAAAAGTGGGCTGCTTGCTGGCATAGCGTTCTCGTGGAAGAGACAGCAGACGGATCGGTAAGATAGTCGACTAACAAGGCAAGGTATGGTGTCACAAACCGAGCGCTCAAAAGAGCGCGCCGCCAAATTCTCGCGACGAAGCGCCGAGAGGTCAACGATAAAAAAAAAACAGCATCCAAAGACTCCCTGGGCGCGCGACCCTCTCCCCTCGGAAGCGTAGGTTCGCCAACGAACCTCCTCGCGTCGGCGGCCGAGCAAGCCCTGGAATTTTCTCGATGGAAAGGGGCGTGGTGATGCCGGGTTGCGTCATCCATCGCGGATGGCCTTCGAACCATCTCGCCCTCTCCCCAGCCTTCGCTGCATATCGCACCGATGAAATGATGAGAACTTTCTGGAATCTCGCGCGGAAGGTATTTAATCGAGCAGCCGAGATGGGAGATCAGCAGGAGAAGACGAAAGTTAGCGCCAGGGCGCGTAGGGTATTCCGCCGTGTAGTCGGCGAAGGTTTTGTCCGTAGTGACAAAGCAGGAGAAGAAGAGGATTTCCACCTGAGGGGTGACGAATCGAGCTACAGGCAAGAGTGTGTGTCTACCGCTATCGAACGAAGACGCGTGGCAACAGCTGCGAGTGTGAAGCCGACGTGTTTCCGGCGAAGAAGTTAGAAGCTTGGGGAGCGGCCAAGTGAAGAAGTGAGGTTTCCTGGAAGAGAAACTTCGGGGGCAGCGGAACGACAACAACGCTGGACTTTGAGTGAGTGATTCTCGGAAGACAATGCGACTGCATTGTAGTGCGTATTGTTGTCTGTGTCCGTTGTTTCGAGTGTGGCTGATTGTACTGTGTAGTACGTTGTTTGATTGGTGACATATTGTATGCAACTATTGTGGAGTGTGCATACTTGTGTATTGTTTTTGATCTGCCATTGTTGAGAATATAATTTTGTTTTGTTTATCAACTCTCGGCTCTGACTTGTTCTTTGGGCCACAGCCGGCGTCCGCTGGCATGCCAAAAAGGACCACTTCTAAATTGTCCACGCTTTCGTGGTGCGGTTCGGGGGGCCGATACTTCGGCCCTTGGAGTTAGCCCGGCGATCGCCTCCCGACTTAACGGGACCCGCGACAATTAATCTGCCGTCCGCGACAGGACCTTTTGGTGCACAGTGTGTCCAAAGTAATGAGAAAGAGCCTCGAGTTGTTGATAGTGCTATCGGTACGATTTTGTGTGTTGCTCAGTGTTCTCGTTAACGAGTGCAGGAGAGTGTTCCGATATACTGATTTAGGCAGATATTTTTTGCACACGGCAAGGTTTTATTTGCGAGACACAATGGATCTCGAAAAGTTAGTAGCTCTTGGTGAGAAGATGGGTCTTTCTGGCGCCGAACTACGGAAGTGAATCACCCAGAAGGAAAAAGAAGAAAAAAAGAGGGCCAAAGATGAAAGGGCAGCTGAGCTAGAAAAAGAAAGGTTGGCGCTCGAAAGAGCCAAAGCTGAAAAAGAAGCTGAGTTGGAGAGAGAGAGGTTGGCAGCTGAGAGAGCCAAGGAAGAAAAAGCAGCTGAGTTGTAGAGAGAGAGGTTGGCAGCTGAGATGGCCAAGGAAGAAAAAGCAGCCGAGTTGGAGAGAGAGAGGTTGGCAGCTGAGAGAGAAAAAGAAGAAAGAGAGTCAAAGGAGCGACAGCTGAAAGAAGAAAGAGAGCAGCAATTGAAGTTGGAGCTGGAGAGAGAAAAGCTGGCAGCTGAAAGGGCGAGAGAAGAAAGAGAGACAAAGGAGCGACAGCTGAAAGAAGAAAGAGAGGAAAGGGAACGAGGGAACGGCAGTGGCAGCACGAGATGGAACTCGAGCGGCTCTGTTTGCAACAGCAAAGTGAAACTCGCGTCCAAGCTAGAGTTGAAAGCAGCGAACGGGAAGATCATTGCTTCCGCTTGAACCCAAGCAAGCTGCTCGTAGCGTTTGATGAAAGGAAGGACGACCTTGACGAGTACCTTCACAGATTTTAGACGATTGCAAAGAGCCAGAACTGGCCGGAACATCAATGGGCAACTGCTTTGAGTACTTGCTTGAGTGGTGAAGCGCTCAGTGTGTACGGTAGGCTGACGCCGACCGATGCAGCCAACTATGCAAAGGTGAAAGCTGTTTTGCTGAAGCGATTTAGATTTACTGTGGAAGGATTCCGGGACAGATTTCTGACAGGAAAGCCAGCTGTGGTGAGACGGCTGTGATGTACGCCACCCGACTTTGCCATTATTTCGACAGATAGATTGAACTTTAAGGGACAGCGCAGGAGTACGATGAGCTTAGAGAGCTCCTTATTAGAGAGCAATTTCTCACTAGTTGCCACGCAAGCCTGTCGCTGTACTTGAAAGAGAGGAAGGCTGAGTCACTTGAAGGCATGCTTGAATTGGCTGATCAATTCTTGGAAGCGCAAGGTGGAACTAATTTATTTATTTATTTATTTCATCATACTGCGGGCCGAGTGCCGGCCCAAAGCAGGAGGGGCATACATATCACCGACATCAACGTGAACAAGCGTATCCAGAATTTACACACTAAAAAAAAGGTTGAATAGACAGACGAACAATTGCATGTGCAAGCGGCACTACAATAACACGTTAATAGGTAAGGTTACAAAGTGGACGCAAATGAAAAGGCGCATAAAACAACCAACACATCAAAAAAAAAACTGGAATCATATATTCACTAACAAATATTCCTCTAGACAGTGAGGAAAATCGTGTGCTTGAACGACGAACTCTGGTAGACTATTCCATTCCGATATAGTTCTCGGAAAAAAACTATTATAAAAAGCATCAGTACGAGCAAATATAGGCTTCAATGCATGGGTCGACGTGTGACGCGTTCTTCTTGATGTCAACTGCCCTAGAAATGACGGTGGCGTTATATTCATCCTTTTGCACAGAATGCTCTGCAGGAAAAATAAACGTGCTATCTTCCTACGTGTTTCCAGGGGCGTAATCTGATTATTCTGCATTAGCTCTGAGATAGCCTCGTGTCTCCTATACTTTCCAAAAATAAAGCGAACTGCTTTCCTTTGAATTCTCTCGAGCAGGTGAATGTCTTTTTTGTATATGGGTCCCAAAGCGCACATGCGTATTCCAGTTTTGGCCTTACTAACGCTAAGTACGCCAAAAGCTTGATATTAGAAGGCGTGTCCTTAATTTTGCGTCTAAGAACGCATAGTTTACGAAACGCCGAAGAGCTAATATCTGTTATATGAGCCGTCCACGTTAAATCGTTGGTCAGTGTGACGCCTAAATACCGGTATTGCGTAACCTGCGGAATCACTGACTGATTTAGGCGGTATTCGAATACGCTTGGTTGCTGTTTTCTTGAGATGCGGAGTAGCACTGACTTTGAAGCATTTAATTGCATTTTAGAGTCCCCACACCACTGATCTATTTTCAACAGTGATTTCTGGAGAACTTCGTGATCGTTAATTGAATTTATTTCTTTGAATATAATGCAGTCATCTGCAAATAACCTTATGCTAACTGATTCCGGTAATATTTCTGTTATGTCGTTTATGAAAATAATAAATAGCAACGGACCGAGCACACTATCCTGTGGTACTCCAGACAGAACTGCCAAGGTAGGTGATAAACAGCCATTTATGTCTACAAATTGTGATCTTTTTCGCAGATATGCAGTAATCCAATTAACAAGGTATTGAGGAAGCCCAAGAACACTTAGTTTGTGAAGCAACTTCGCATGTGAAACTTTATCGAATGCCTTACAGAAATCTAGTAGGAGCACATCTACCTGTCCATATCTGTCTAGTATTGCTGCGAATTCGTGGACTCTAGTTACGAGCTGAGTAACAGTCGACATTCCTCGCCTAAAACCGTGCTGATGCTGAGACAGAATGTTATTCTTTGTTAAAAAATCAAGAATTTTACCGGCTACAATGTGCTCAAGAAAGTTGCATGATGTACATGTGACAGACACTGGTCGATAGTTTCCTACAATGCATTTGTCACCTTTTTTGTGGATATGCACTACTCTGGCATTGTGCCAATCCTCTGGTACATCCCCAGACTGTAATGACACTTGGAATATTCTCGTCATGTATTCTGCTATTTGATCAGCATAACGGTTTAGAAATACATTAGAAAGACCATCTGGTCCAGCACTTTTTCTAATTTTTAGATTACGTAGCATTTTCAGAACACCCTCCACCGACACCACGGGAACATCTCCGATAGAAGAATTGGACACAGATGTCGCTGTAGTGTCGCTATCGTTAATAAATACGCTCTGAAAATATTCGTTAAAGCACTTGGCTATTACCGCCTCATCCGTCACTAGTTCTCCATCAAGTTTAACTTCTTTTATGCAATCTTTACGGTTGGAAAGAAAACGCCAGAACTTCTGTGGATCGTTCTTAATGTACTCTGAGAGTGTGGTCTTGAAATACTTTCCCTTTGCTAGGGCAATCTTAGCGGTTAAGGAATGTTTAAGCTCTCGAAATGTTTGTGTTCCGGTCTTATGCTGCTTACAGAGTATTTTTAATTTTCGTTTGATCTGAATGATCTCGCGGCTGATCCAAGGGTTGCGACGCCCTTTTCTGACTCTTTTCATGGGTACAAAGTGTTCCGTACAATGATTTACAACTTCCTTAAACCTCTTCCACAAAAAATGAACATCTTCAAAGTCATGGTATACTAATTTTCTTTCCATATAATCAATAATACTTTCATCATCAGCACGTACATAGTCACGTATGTACGCTAATGAGGCAATTCTAGCACTAGCAGCATGTGGAGCACTCCAGGAAAATAACAGTAACCTATGGTCTGAAATGCCGGGCTCTATAGTAAGTGTTCCGTTTGAAAACTTTTGACTAATAAAGAAAAGATCTAGTACTGCGTTTTCTCGAGTTGGTTCCTGTGCAACTTGGTCGAGGTTCATTGCTAAAAGTATATCTAATACAACATTGCAGGTTGCATATTTTTCCGATCTAAATTGCTTCCAATCTATGTCGGGCAGATTAAAATCACCAGTAATAATAACATTACGATTTCGATGCGGCAACAGGAAATCATACAATTCTTCAAGATACGAATCAGCGGCATCAGGTGGCCGATATACTGCGCAAAGCAGGAATGTAAAACCCAATATTTTTACATTTAAATATAAACTTTCATGGTTTGGAATCTGGTCCATAAAAGTAACAGCTATATTTTCTTTCGCTACAACCGCAACACCACCACCTCTTGAAACTCGATCTCGTCTGTACAACTTGTAACCTGGTGGTACAATTTCGTCACTACTTATTTTGTCTGAAAGCCACGTTTCAGAGATTACAACAAGTTGTACATTGTAACTAAGCAGCAGCAGTTCTAGTTCATCTATTTTATTTACAATACTTCTTGCATTCAGAGAGAGGATGCGCAGTTGCTGTGGCACCTGGCATAGCTATCTGTCATCCTGTACATCAGCCATTTGCTTTAACAAAACACGTCCGTTTGAGGCATCGCTCCAGACATAGAATGAATTATCAATACGCAGCCTGTCGTTCACTAAGGAAACCTTCTTTCCGTTCTCTTTATCTGTTTTAGCACTTTGCCACAAGCTCTTTCGTTTCCTTCGTGTTTCAACAGAGAAGTCGTTTTGAAGGAATATACGACTTCCTTTCAACTTCCCTGATTTACGTAAGACTTCTTGTTTTTCCAAGTAATTTTGAAAGTACAAGATGACTGGACGGTTTGATGACGCCTTTCCTAGTCTATGTATTCGCGCGACAGACGAACAGCAAACCCCAAGCTTGTCTTCAATTATTTCCTTAATAACTTTCTGCCTGAGCGTCTCGGGTGTTTCGTCTTTGGTTTCTTTAATTCCAAACACTACAAGATTAGATCTTCTACTCCGGTCTTCCAGTTCCACCAACTTTTTTTGGTGCGCTCTCATAGTTTCTTGAATTTCCCCTAGTTTTACATTGGAGCTAGCCATAGCATTAGTCTTCTTTGTTACTTCCTTAATTTCTTTTTACACTTGCGACATTCTGTCCGTCAAGGACTCTATGTTTTTATCAGTTTCATCTAGTCTTTTTATGACGTCAGCCAAGTCGTTTCGTATAGCCTTCTGTCCGTCTATAAGCGTTTGAAGCATCTTAGCGACATCAGGACCAGGGTTTTCTTCAACGTCCCTGCAGAGCAAAAGTTCACAGACATGAAAACACTGCAATAAAATTCTCAGAAGTCTATGTGGGCACGGCACAATCAAAATGCATCGATCGTCACTCTTGTATGAACAGTAATAACTAACCTGAAAGCACAATAAAGAACGCATGTTCAGAGCTCTGCCGACTGCGGTTTCGCCGGGCCCACTGAAGTTTTCGGTCATCAGCGTCGGGTATTTAAGCAGCTTCACTGGTGACGTCCCTCCCCAGGCTCCCGTGGTGGCGCTGACTGGATCCAGTGTTATGCGGCGGTAGCTGTAATCTGCACTGTCAGTCGCTGTCGTGATAGCCTCTGTAGCTGGTCGTTGCGTGTCCGAAGTTGGTGCCGCCGATACGACGGATAGCAGTAGTGCCTGAAATCACAATAAAGAAGGCATGTTCAGAGCTCTGCCGACTGCGGTTTCGCCGGGCCCACTGAAGTTTTCGGTCATCAGCGTCGGGTATATAAGCAGCTTCACTGGTGACGTCACTCCCCAGGCTCCCGTGGTGGC
This sequence comes from Rhipicephalus microplus, assembly GCF_043290135.1. NCBI lineage: Eukaryota > Metazoa > Arthropoda > Arachnida > Ixodida > Ixodidae > Rhipicephalus > Rhipicephalus microplus. Next base: position 948,852 of record NW_027464612.1, on the reverse strand, counting down.
ACTGACTGGATCCAGTGTTATGCGGCGGTAGCTGTAATCTGCACTGTCAGTCACTGTCGTGATAGCCTCTGTAGCTGGTCGTTGCGTGTCCGAAGTTGGTGCCGCCGATACGACGGATAGCAGTAGTGCCTGAAAGCACAATAAAGAACGCATGTTCAGAGCTCTGCCGACTGCGGTTTCGCCGGGCCCACTGGCCAAGGTCAAGAAGGAGTGTCCCGAAGATACGAAAAATTTGGCACCCGAACAAAAAAAGCGTGCACCGGAGAGTGTTCTGCGATGTTTTCTGTGGAGCCGAGTGGGTCATCGCGCGAACAACTGTCGAACGATCTTTACGAGCCCTACGGTATTGAAATGTTTCAAGTGTGGTCAGACTGGGCACAAAGCAGACGCTTGTCGTAACGGAGTGAGTCAAACTCACCATTGATTGATTTGTGGGGTTTAACGTCCCAAAACCACCATTTGATTATGAGAGACGCCGTAGTGGAGGGCTCCGGAAATTTCGACCACCTGGGGTTCTTTAACGTGCACCCAAATCTGAGCACACGGGCCTACAACATTTCCGCCTCCATCGGAAATGCAGCCGCCGCAGCCGGGAATCGAACCCGCGACCTGCGGGTAAGCAGCCGAGTACCTTAGCCACTAGACCACCGCGGCGGGGCAAGTCAAACTCACCAGGTGTCATGTGTGCTAGCAGCACCGAAATCCAATGGTGATGCCATCACCAACGGATTTGTAGAGTTGAAAATTGGGGAGAAACTTCCTATTGTGGGTGCTGTAATGACAAAACAGCCGACCGGTGTTACGAAGAAAATGCCAACGCTGCCTGGAAAAGTTGCGGGCAAGAAGGTTACGGTGTTAAGAGATACCGGCACCTCCACTGTTATCGTGCGGAGAAATTTGGTACGGGAAAGTGAGTTAACAGGCAAAACGAAACCAGTTTGCCTAATTGACAGTACGGTTTGGATGCTTCCCGAAGCAGAGATTGAGGTTGAAACCCCGTACTTCAGCGGGAAGGTTACCGCTCTATGCATGACGACCCCCCTGTAAGACCTCGTCATCGGAAACATCGACGGGGCGCGAGGGCGGAATGATCCAGAATGTTTGGGGGAAGACCCGAAGATGGAGCTTCCGCTGACACAGGGACCGCGAGATTCAGCGGAGAACAATCCTGTGAAGGATTTCACTCGAGCCCAAGGTGAAGCCTGGGCGCAAGAGACAGTGAATGAGAACATTATTGTATTGAATGAGTTCACGTGCTGGGCAGCTGGACTTACGTCGGCACGACCTCAACCTACCGACAGTGCAAAGGTGACAGAGTCGGCCAGCCAGGCCAAATGTCGGGACATGAACAAGCGGGTGAATAACCGGACAGGATCGGTTGAGCGTCATGACCCGTTAACAATGTCGGAAGTGACAACGATGGCTGAGACGCCGCCTCAGATACCGTCGTTGGAAAGAACTCGCCGAAAAAGAACGTGGAAACACAAGAAGAGATCGAGTGAGCACCGCAAGAAAGGGCGCAAGCGCCGTTCGAAATGCCCAGGATAAGTGTTGAGGACGAATCGAAATGTGTTTGACAGTGCTATATGTTAAATTAATGTGGTTGTTGTCCTGTGTCACAGCTGTATGTCGAGTGAATCAAAATTTCTGTTACGGTGATGTGATGTATAGTATGCTACAATTGTTGTAAAGACAGACCCTTGTAAATTTGTATTGCTTGAAGTATGTGATGGAGTTTTGTATTCATGTACCTGTGTCTATATTCTATGTGTTGTGAGATGGAATTGTAATGTACAATTGTATTGAGTGATCTATTGTGAATGTGACGTGTCATGAGCGACGGACTATGTTACAGTCTCTGAGAGTGTGGGGACTGTTCGCGTTTGTCTGTGTGGTTTTGAATATTATGAGATAATATTCTTAAAGTGGGGGGCAGTGTCACAAACCGAGCGCTCAAAAAGGGCAGGCCGCCAAATTCTCGCGACGAAGCGCCGAGAGGTCAACGATAAAAAAAGCAAACAAGCATCCAAAGACTCCCTGGGCGCGCGACCCTCTCCCCTCGGAAGCGTAGGTTCGCCAACGAACCTCCTCACGTCGGCGGCCGAGCAAGCCCTGGAATTTTCTCGATGGAAAGGGGCGTGGTGATGCCGGGTTGCGTCATCCGTCGCGGACGCCCTTCGAACCGTCTCGCCCCCTCCCCATCCTTCGCTGCGTATCGCGCCGATGAAATGATGAGAACTTTCTGGAATCTCGCGCGGAAGGTATTTAATCGAGCAGCCGAGATGGGAGATCCGCAGGAGAAGACGGAAGTTAGCGCCAGAGCGCGTAGGGTATTCCGCCGTGTAGTCGGCGAAGGTTTTGTCCGTAGTGACAAAGCAGGAGAAGAAGAGGATTTCCACCTGAGGGGTGACGACTCGAGCTACAGGCAAGAGTGTGTGTCTACCGCTATCGAACGAAGACGCGTAGCAACAGCTGCGATTGTGAAGCCGACGTGTTTCCGGCAAAGAAGTTTGAAGCTTGGAGAGCGGCTAAGTGAAGACGCGAGGTTTCCTGGAAGAGAAACTTCGGGGGCAGCGGAACGACAACAACGCTGGACTTTGAGTGAGTGATTCTCGGAAGAGTGTCATCCAGACTTTTGTTCCCAGAACTTTGGACTGAATAGGTTTTCTATCTCTTTAGTCTTTAAGTGTCTTGGTTGTTCAATGCATGCGACTGCATTGTAGTGCGTATTGTTGTCTGTGTTCGTTTTTTCGAGTGTGGCTGATTGTATTGTGTTGTACGTTGTTTAATTGGTGATATATTGTATGCAACTATTGTGGAGTGTGCATACTTGTGTATTGTTTTTGATCTGCCATAATGGAGAATATAATTTTGTTTTGTTTATCAACTCTCGGCTCTGACTTGTTTTTTGGGCCACAGCCGGCGTCTGCTGGCGCACCAAAAAGGACCACTTCTAAATTGTCCCCGCTTTCGTGGTGCGGTTCGGGGGGCCGATACTTCGGTTCTTGGAATTAGCCCGGTGATCGCCTCCCGAATTAACGGGACCCGTGACATATGGGTCTTTACGCTGCTCTAAAAGCATGTCACTGGTGTCGAGTGGTGACAATGTGGTAGAGTGAATCGGCATCCGCATGCTTGCGACCGGAACGATACACGACACGGATGTCGTATTCCTGCAATCGAAATACCCAACGCCCCAGGCGTCCGGGCGTATCTTTCAAGGTGGACAGCCAACATAGAGCGTGATGGTCTGTGACCACGTCGAAAGGACGGCCGTAAAGGTATGGGCGAAACTTTGTCAGCGCCCAGATTATGGCCAAACACTCTTTCTCTGTCACGGAGTAATTCAATTCAGCCTTCTTGAGAACGCGACTTGCATAAACGACTACGTATTCCGTTTGGGTGCCTTTCCTTTGTGCCGAAACTGCGCCAAGACCGATGCCTCTTGCATCAGTGTGAATTTCTGTGGCAGCAGTGGGGTCGTAGTGGCGAAGAATAAGTGGTGAGGTCAGCAGGCGGCGCAGCTGGCGAAATGCGTCGTCACATGCAAGTGACCATGCAGATATACCTTTGCAGTTGGAAAGCAGACTAGTCAGAGGTGCAATGATGCACGCAATTTTGCGCACGAAGCGACAAAAGTAGGAGCAGAGACCAACGAAACTTCTTAGGGATCTTAGTGATGTGGGCATTGGGAAGTCAGCGACAGCTCCAAGCTTATTGGGATCCGGAAGAACACCATCTCTTTGTGATGATATGTCCCAAGATGGTTAGTTTTCGTGCTGCGAAGTGGCACTTCTTGGTGTTAAGTTGTAGGCCTGCAGAAGTTAGACATGTCAGAATCTTGTGGAGACGACTAAGATGTGTCGGCAAATCAGCTGAAAAGACTACGATGTCATCCAGGTAACACAAGCAAGTTTTCTACTTGTGGACACGCAATTTGGTATCTATCATGTACTCAAATGTCGCAGGCGCGTTGCAGAGCCCACATGGCATGACTTTAAACTCACATAGGCCATACGGCGTTACAAAGGCTGTTTTAAGGCAATCTCATTCAGCCATTGGCACCTGCCAATACCCAAAACGCAGATCCAAGGATGTAAAGTACTCGGCGCCTTGTAAACAGTCAAGAGCATCGTCTATTCGTGGTAGTGGGTAGACATCTTTGTTTGTAATCTTGTTCAAGTGGTAATAGTCCACGCAAACTCGAAGGGTGCCATCTTTTTTCATTACCAGAACTACAGGTGACGACCAAGCACATCTAGAAGGCGGAATGATTCCACGTTTAGGCACGTCATCTACTTGCTCCGTAATGACGCGGCGCTGAAAACATAGGTGAATTATGTGGCAATGGTGATTTTTTTAAAAAAGCACTTAGGTAAAAGTGAGATACATTGCATTCATGAGAATGAAATATAACAGAATTGTAGGTAACAGGCTGAAAACTGATGAAAGCGGCAGACATGTGATATGAAATTTAGCCTTGTCCGTGACATAGTGATCCCGTTGCTGAACGTGTGCCCAGGAACGTCAGCTTTCCTGCGCTTTCGGTAATGCCAAATGACAGTGCTTTAAATTTGTAGATGAGAAATGATTCGCATGCTTCCCGTTCGTGGTGAGATTTAAAACCAGATTCTAATATGGTTGCCGTTAGGTTATTGAGTGAATATCCTGTCGCATTCAGTTGCTTAGATTGAGATAGGTTAGGAAAAGTTGTGACATGCGCCTTGTCATGAAGTGGCCTTCCTTAATCAGAGAGGTGAAACAGAGAGGTGATAGCTTGAGCTTTTGAAGAATAAATACTGGCAGTGAGGCAATTTCACATAAAACATCCCAGTCATTTTGCCAACCATCCTAAATGTGTTTAAAAAAAATATTGTGCTCGTTTACTGTATTGAAAACAGCAAAAGGCTAAAATATATCGCAGAGAACAAAATATTAGGCCACCTTGGTGCCTTCTGTACTTCCCAGGATGTTGTCTGGGTGTTGTTTCTAAAAAAAAGTATTTCAAAAATACTGCTTCTTCTACACCAAATTTGGTCTACGTATTAAGTAAAGGAGATTGTGTGTAGTGCATAAGGCTCAGTGACAATAGTGCGATTTTTTTTGCCACATCAGAAGCAAGAAAGCAGTTGTCTTTATATGGCAAGTTATGTGATTACACTTTTTGTTTTAAAAAGAAAATAATTTTGAAGTTTCCTAATGATGGCTGTTTTTGCATTTGATATACGACAGCTGCCGTTCCAAAGTTCCCCATGGCCCTCAATAGGATACTTCAGAAATCATTTTCTTTATTGAAAAAAAATGTAATGATAACACTTGCCACATAACAAGAACTGTTTATTTGCTTTTAGGTTACACATAAAAGTAGTTTTCAATTATACACTTAGTGCAAATTTTATCTCAATGTTGAAAAAACGATTATATAGTGACATTTTTAATCTGGACCTAACATTATTTTTTTCGTGAAATATACCTTCTGTGGAGTGAGTATTTATGGCTCAAATTTTCATACAAAGTGCAGTATTGCCATATAAGAAATACAAACGATAAACAGTTTGGCTGAGTTCTTCAAAGCCTATGTAGCAGAAAAATCGCACATTAGTTACTCGGCTTCAAATACTTCAAAGAAGCACCTTTACTTAATATTTAGATCAAATTTGATAGGGCAAGAAAAAGCGGTACTTTAAAACTTTTCTCACAAACAACACCCCCATGACATTCTGCGAAATTCTGAAGGTACCAACGTGACCACTACTTTTTTCTCTTCAAAATATTTCTGCAAATAACTATTTTCAAAAGAGTAAATTACCATCATTTTTTAAACTATATATCTGTGATGGTGGCCAGGCAGTATGGTTTGGATGTTTGGTGTAGAATGGCCTAGTGAGAAAAACAGCAAATGTCTGAGCATCCTTTGACGCTCGGGCAATTTTGAAAGCACTTGTTTCTTAGCAGCAATTCTATTAAGCCCTTGTCTCGATGCTTAGGCCCAGAAACAAAACACAAGTAACCAAAGTAGTCCTAAGAGTCATGCAGTCTCGCTGTTCCAAGGCTTGTGGAGCCTCATTTAGTGCAAGCTTCACCATTTTTAAATATTCAGATTCAGCCAACAGGTTTCGGAGACACAGTGCATTTTCAGCTAAATTGTTTCACACCAGTTACTTAGATAAAAAGCGGCAAGTAGAGGTAAAAATACCAATTTCGAGGCATTGTAGGTAATAACAAAAAGGTCTGCTTTCTTTTTTGTGTGGTGCTTTGCCTCAACGCTGTGCTTTTTGTGGTATAGTTCATTGTCTAGTGAACATAGGCCTTAAAAACTAACATTAGCCTTGTTGAGCTCGATTTTTTTGTTATAGTCATAGTAGCTATATTAAAAATTATGACTTCAAACTTGATTGTTCGTTTGAAGATTTTTTCTTGCATAATGATATTTCAGAGTCTTAGTCAATTTTGTTATAAGAAAACGTGATGTCATAATAGGGTCACTTTTTATAGAGTCGTTCAGTTCTACCTCACCTTTTACATTCCTAATGGAGCAGTTATTTTCAATATCGGTATTTTAAATGGAATGAGCATGCTCTATGTAGTAAGGTGTAAGCACTTACAGATAGCACATGCACCCAACTTTTCTGTTGGCAGTTTATTCCTGTTATTCTTGATTGATATGTGGGGTTTCACGTCCCAAAACCACTATATGATTATGAGAGACCCCGTAGTGGAGGGCTCTGGAAATTTTGACCACTTGGGGTTCTTTAACGTGCACCCAAATCTGAGCACTCGTGCCTACAGCATTTCTGCCTCTATGGGAAATGCAGCCGCTGCAGCCGGGATTTCATACCGTGACCTGCGGGTCAGCAGCCGAATTTCGTTACTCTTCCTCCCATATTTCTGTGCACTTCGGTTATAGTAGTCTGGCTTGCACAGATTTTTAATGGCACCTGCCTGATCCTGCTTGCTTTCATGGTGATTTTAACCTTCATAAGTTGGATAGTTTTACGTCTCAAAATTGTTCAAGATGCCAATTTTGTGCACAAAATGTATAGTTTAAAGGCAGAAAATGTACATGTACGCACTAGTAAATGTACATTGAGAGCTTTCACTGGCAGTTCCTAAAGTTTTAGTGTGCAGGAAGCATTTAAATCATAATTTTATAAGGACATATCAATAGATTATCTCTACCATTGAAAATCGTGACAACAACCTAGTTATTTTCACTGTGATGAGCATGCTGGTTTTTATAGTGGCAGAACTAATTTATACACTTATTTCTTCTATTATTCACACATGAATAACATGAAGGATTGTGTGCCTTACATTTTCAGTTTCTTTTTGTGTGTTATATTTCTCGTGCATGTGAACTAAGGTGCTAACTTGTGTGTCTGACATTATTTGTGCCAAATATTTACATTTTCAGGTGCCTATGAAGGACACATAAGTTCTATGGCAGTGACCTCCCAAATCTACAGTGGTGCCGGAGCCTCAAGCAGCATTTCGCCGATCTCCACAAGGCGTTAAAGAGATAAACACAGCGCCACGCTGTCACAGTGCTATGATTATTATTTATGTTTAAAGATTTCGTTCTGAAATTGCTGTTACATTGTGTTTTGTGCCAACATCCTGTGGCTTAGGTCGAGCTCGTAAAATTACGGTGCAGTCACCTCATTTGCGTACCATCATCTTTGCAATGTCGCTATTCACAGCTGGAGCATACAGATAAATAAAAAATATATTGATTGTAGCAGGGCTGATGTGTATATTAATGCTTCTCTATTGCAAGTTCTTTAAGTCTTGCATAGAACACTGCATTATAGTGTTGCAATGTAACCACCATTTATGATTGCTAGCATGTTAATTTAGTAGCTTTGTAACGTACTTTATTTAAAAGATAATTTTGCTTCCGCATCACGACAATGGGAAAGATGTCGATGATTCAATCCCTCATCATGCATCTTTAAGAAATATTGTGATTTCTACACAGTATTGCATGTACTCAAGATGTGGACGTCTATTCAATTTACACATTAGATTGGTTTGCACTAGATTCGGACGGTCATTTCATTTCCGCATAATTATACGCCTTTCCTTATCTGCGGAGCTTTCCGCATCATGCGGCGTTCCTTATTCGCGGACCTTTCCGCATCCTGGGCTTTCCTTATCTGCGGAACTTTCCGTATCATATGGCTTTCCGTAGTCCAATAATGGCGTATGTGCGGAGCCACACATACGGAAATTTGCAGTAGGGGTAGGCGAGCTTAGAGTCGTCGTCCTACTTGTTGCTGGCGCTTAGGCGTTTGTACAAGGAGAGCCAGTCTTCGACGTCTTGCTCACCACTGCCGCTGAAGATTGGTGGGTCCCGTTGGCGAGTAGTGCCGTTGCAGGTAGACGGGGAGCCGATGGTGCTGGCTGGGCTGGGACGGGCTGGTTGGCGACTGCGTCAGTCATGTTTCGCGATGGTCTCTCGGGCAACTTGCGAGAGCGCAGCTCCAGGTTTGCTCGGGGATCTCAGCAGCCTCCACCAAATGTGATGACGTTTATTCGAGCACAGAAGTCGCAATGAGGTTGCAACAAAAATGACCGTACAGGAAGTCTGGCAAAGGCGGCACAGTCTCTCGCGCAATCAGAGCACGGGGCTTTTTCGTTATCTTCCGAAGACTCATACGCGTTGGTGCGTATGCTCCACTACACAGCGATATTTTATTTATTTATTTATTTATTTGTTTGTTTGTTTAATTATTTATTTACGACTGGTTTTTACAGATCAAAATGTTACAATGCCACAGCAAGGGTGAAAAGATTTGAGACTAAGATCTCTTATTTCAACGTCTTGACCTTAGCCAAATGTTTTACAGTAATAAATTCTTCCCATATAGAAAAAGTTTGTTTTGTGCATGTATTGTTGGCGCCCACGAATGACAGATTAACCAGAGATGCTTATAAAATCACAATTTTGGTTTCGGTCCTTGATTGCGCGAAGTGCCACATGCACCATGCAATATGTGTCATGGTGACTTCCTGTTTACCTTTTTGGCTGCGAAGCGTGCGTTGAACGTCGACGCTTCAGCGCTGTTCTACACAATATTGTGAAATGTATGTGGATACATACGTTGCTATCATATTTTGCACCATCCGGAACATCAAGCGTCAATATTTGATGTGCGAATCTTCGCCTACTGGTCATCTGAAGTTAAGCAAAATGCCGCTGCATCCTACACGAACTTGCGCCGTGGTCAGCGTGTTGAAGCGAATATCTGTGCCTCTCACGGCTACCGCAGTCGTTGTATTTTATGAATGATGCTTGGCAGCTTGCACGTTGCATTAGCGACCAAGGTCTGGCTCTTTATGAGAAAGAACGTGAGCTGCGCAAACACGGACCCCAGAGAAACAAACTACGTACCTCTTCGACGCATGTCCTCACATCTCGATCGATTCCTGCGAACTAGCGGACCTTTCTCACTAAATTTTTAAAACCATATCGCAGTCGTTCTCGCGCAGGGTCATACATTGCTACCCTTCCTCCTTGTTTTTTTTTTGCGCACAGAAAACAAATTGCCTAATATGCCCTATGGAGCGGACGTGGTTGAATAAAATGCAGCAAAAGCGAGAGTTGGGCTAATTGGTTTGGGTTCTCTTTGAAACGGCGCAAAGACTAAACACAGAGAAGACAGTGCTCGTGTTGTCCAGTCATCTGTGTGGGTCGTCTTTTTGCGGTTTTTAAAATGATGCTGCATGAAATGCCTTGTGTACATGTTTTCTGCGCCGCTCGAAGCCGTTGAGGCTTTCGCCACAGGGGCAAAAGCGAGCCAGCCTCCCACCAGCTGCTCTCGATACTGTTCTGGCGTCAGCTGTCGGTGTATTTTCTGTGCATTTACAACCAAACCAGGTTCTGTTTTCACCACGATTAGCACAACTGTGTGTGGACAGCAAATGTAGCCGACCATCTCGAGCACATGTGAACGCGGTGGTTGATAAAATAGACGCACATTCTATTTTCTTTGAATTGCAGGTTCATAAATTTGCGCATACGCATGCACAGCTCAACAGGCAGAAAATACGACCGCATGCTCGTTTATTCACAACGACACGATATGAAAACCAGTTCGGGAAAATTGTGGGCAATTACTTTACTGCAGTATTCGACCTTCTTCAGTATCGTTGCAAAAAAAAATTTTTGCTGTCTTGAAAAGCGATTCAGTTTTGCCATAGTGGGTAAAACTATCATGAATACAATACTGCATGAATTAGAACTAACAGACGCTTATGCCAAATCACATCCAAGGGCATTATTTGTAGCAGTTATCATATAAATGTGAAGTGGGCAAAAAGACGATTTCCTGCAACATATAAGTACTACAGATAATATCTTTTACACTTTCTTTGCATTTACTGTCTGTTATCCTTAATATTGTGTCTAGCAACAAAAAAGTAAGCACTCAAAATACACCATATTTGCACAGCGCAAGACTACGAATAGTTAAGACGTAACTACAGATGAAGAGACAAGGACAGAAAGACCGCTGACTTGATTGATTGATTGATTGATTGATTTGTGGGGTTTAACGTCCCAAAACCCCCATTTGATTATGAGGGACGCCGTAGTGGAGGGCTCCGGAAATTTTGACCACCTGGGGTTCTTTAACGTGCACCCAAATCTGAGTACACGGGCCTAAAACATTTCTGCCTCCATCGGAAATGCAGCCGCCACAGCCGGAATTTGATCCCGCGACCTGTGGGTCAGCAGCCGAGTACCTTAGCCACTAGACCACCCTGACGGGGCAAAAAAGAGCGCTGACTACAACTGAAATTTTATTTGCGAAAACGCTGGAAATATATACTCGTGACATAACATCACCGCACAATCACGCAACCTATTGCGTCACAGGAAGACAATCATCACCTCATTATATGGTTACAACGCCACAACGTCACCGCGATGACAAAATCCGCAAACGAAATAGTTGAGACCCTTGCACACTTTGATGAAAAACTGCTTATGGACAAGGACGACGAAAGAAAAACACAAAAACACCTTCTAGTGTTTTCCTTACACTGTCCTCGTCTACGCGTGGTTTTCCCTCAAAATGTGCAGAAGAACCAACTAGCCTAAGTTCAAATTTTATTCAGAAATATTTTAGGCGACTGATGTGGTCTAAAGAACAGAAACACACTATTTACACAACACACTAGTTGCCGTACGTCAAGGCAGCAGCGCAATTAGTTTTAGTCTGCCATCTCAGATCCAGTTTCCACCCGCTATACGTTTTGTTCCACATAATATGTTTGTAAAAGTTGTATAATTTGCTCCACCCTATATTGTTCAGTGGGGAATTTTGTGGCCCACCAAGCTGCTTTACCAGGCCGACTTCAATTATTCTCAACTGACATCCACCAATCCCAATGTACAGTCGCGTAAGTATATGATATCTGCGCGGGCATATTATAGATAAACAACCGATCAGCAGCGCCGATATCCGTGCAAACGACGAGCTTGACAAGAAGAACGGCAAGGACATTTTTTTTTACTTGCTGAAGCTTGAACGCCAATTTCAGCAAGTAAAAATGGCAGTAACCAATAATGGTTTGGTGTCGACCGCAGTTTCAATCGTAGTGCGCCCTCCTGCAATTAAAGAAACCTTAACTTGCACGGAGCAACATCGAATGATCCCGTAACATCTGCACTTCGGCAACCACAACGTTCCGACCAGAGAGGATGGATGGATGGATGGATGGATGGATGGATGGATGGATGGATGGATGGATGGATGGATGGATGGATGGATGGATGGATGGATGGATGGATGGATGGATGGATGGATGGATGGATGGATGAATGGATGAATGGATGGGGCCCTACTTTTTAGATCAGGCAGTGGTTAACGCCACCTAGACGTAATACTTAGTTAACTAACCACTAGATTTTTTTTTTACCTTTAAATAGTGAAGTTGAGGACTAGTACTTTGAAGTGAAGGATTTAATTTTCACTCGTGCACTGACTTTAGCGACAAATCAGATAATCTTCTAGTTAATTCTACCTGCTTAAAGTCTATTTTGCCCTCCCTGTCCCTAAACACCGGTGTTCTGAAAAACTCTGCGCCATCTTCCTGAACTATAGGGTGAAGCCCCTTACAGAACACTATAAAATGTTCGGCAGCTTCCTACTCTTCTCCACACGCACTGCACACCATGTCTACCCCTTCGTATTTGGCCCGATATGTCTTGGTTCGAAATACTCCCATCCTGGTCTCAAACAGAGGAGAACTACCCCGAGTATTATCATAAATTCTTTCCTTGGCAATTTTCTGCTTAAAAGTTCGATAGATCTCTAGTGAGGACTTCTTATTCATGCCAATTCTCCACATGTCAGTCTCAGCTTCCTTCACCTTCTTCGTAACCAATAATTCTTTTTGGTTTGGCCGCCTGCTGCTTTCTGAATATTTACCAGTCAATTTTCTCGTTCGCTTCCTCCATTTTGTATCGACTTTCTTCATGTACAAGTAGCTGAAAACCTTCCTTGCCCAACGCTACTCCCCCATTTCTCTCAATCGCTTCTCAAACTTTTTCTTGCTGCTAGCTTCCTTGCCCTCAAATGATGTCCATCCGATATCACCTTGTACTCCCTGATTTAGTGTATTCCCGTGAGCTCCTAAAGCAAGCCTACCTATTCCACGTTGCTTGATTTCTAATCTTGCTTGAACTCCTGATCTCATGCACACGACCGCATTGCCGAACGTCAGCCCAGGAACCATGACCCCTATCCAAAATCCTCTCACAACATCATACCTATTTCAATTCCACAGTGCCCTAGTTTTTATCACTGCTGCATTCCTGTTACCTTTAGTCGTCACGTATATATTGTGTTCCCTTAGGTACTCGGTCCCAATGCTTATTCATAGGCCCGGATATTTGTATTTATCTGTTACCTCTAGCGTGACTTCGTGAATCCTAAGCTCACAACCTTCATTATGAATAAAAATCATGATAGCTGATTTTTCTTTACTGAATCTGAACCATAACTTAACTCCCTCATTGACGCAGATGTCCATCAATCTCTGAAAATCTTCCTTGTTGTCGGCCATGAGCACTATATGATCTGCGTACATTACTGCTCGTAGTGCCTGATCAATGAGTTTTCCTTGTTTCACGAACGAGAGGTTGAAGCCAAGTCCACTTCCCTCTAATTTGGCCTCTAATCCTTGTAGGTACATCATGAATAATAATGGTGACAAAGGACACACCTGCCTAAGCACCCGTTTCTCCTATGTGGGCTTGGATACCTGTTTTTTCCACTTTATAACTACCTTGTTACTTTTATAGATATCCTTTAAAAGTTTAGTGATCGCATCTTTCACACCAGGTGTGCCCAGTACTCCCCACAAGTCCTCTTGAACCACGCTATCGTACGCCCCCTGATATCCAAAAATGCTGGCCATAGGGACCTGTGTTTCTTTTCGGCTATTTCGATGCACTGCGTCAGTGAGAACAGATTGATTTCACCTCCTGTGTTTCTGAAACCCATTCTGCAGTTCTCCCAGCACCCCCTCATCTTCGATCCATGCCTGACGGCTTTCACTTATAATTTGGATTGCCAACCTGTAGATACTGATGTCGCTCTTATAGAACGGTCGTTGCTTATGTCAGCTTTGCCTCCCTTTCCTTTATAGATCATGCTCATCCTGCTAAGCTTCCATCCATCGGGGACTTTACCAATAAATATTATTCTGCTTACTGCCTCTCTCAAAGTCTGTTTAGACTTAGGACCCATTGTCTTTATCAGAATAATTGTAATGCCATCTGGGCCTGTTGATGTACTACTTGGAACCCTCTTTTCGGTCCTTTCCCACTCTCGTTGTGAAAATAGAGCTATTGTGCCACTTGATCGTCCTTGTCTATTCTGGAGCATGAGGCACTTCTGTGTTGAAAATTTTCTGTCACACTTGTTCTTATATATTCAAATGCTTCGTCCCTTTCTAGCCTAGCACCTTGAGCTGTAGTTATAAACCTCTGCTCTAGGCTTGTTTAATTTCTTAGGGAGTCTAGATGGTTCCAATATTTCGCAGCTGCCGTTGTGTCTTTTTTATGTACTTCTTCCAGCCACTGAGAACCCTTTCTTTTAAGCTTTTCATTGATCAGGAGGGATGCTTCCCTTCTAGAGCTTAGAAAGATGTCCCATTTTCTTTCCACATCGTCTGTAGGTTCACCCCATTGCTTATCATGTCTGTGTTCCCTAGGCATTTCCTGGCGTTTTGCTATGTCTCTCTTAACTTCCTCTTTCCTCCAACTCTTGGGCTTGTGTCTTCTTTTCTGGTGTGACTTGTCACGTGCCTTAGCAAGCTCTAGCTCAAACAGTCTAATTAATTTTGTGTATGTCCACACTGTTTTCTTATCCTCAGGGATTACTTTCTCAATTTTGGTAGCAATTGCTATTTGTCTTTCTGAATGAAAATTTTCCTGCAGTTGCTCATCTTGTCTCCTTCTCACTTTCGCTGCTCTTCCAAAACTTATCTTCATACGTTCGTGATCACTACCCAGACTTCTGGTGCCACCTTCATCTGCGTGCATTCCAAAATGAGCTTGTCATACATCCTATGTGACAACAATGCGTAATCTATCGTTGACTGCAGCTTTCCTACCTCCCATGTTATTTGCCCTTCACACTTCTCGGTACTTGTGCAAATGATCAAATCATGCCTTTCCCACATATCTATGATCATTATGCCTGTTGAGTCAGTATACTTATCTATATCTTCTTTATGCGCATTCATATCTCCTAGTATAATTATCTCGCACTCTCCTCCTAGTTCCTCAATGTCCTTTGATATACACTCCACCATTGCCTGGTTTTCCTCTCTGGCCTTTGCTCCCGTACACAAGTACACCAAACCATGGAGTGTCATCTGCCCAGCTACTTTCCCTCTTAACCATAAATGTTCCATGCATCTCTGCTTGACTCTTTGCCAACCCATGCGCTTATGTGTAAATGCACCAATTCCGCCCCCGTTTTTGCTGCCTTCTGTTCTATTACAATATTCCCATACGTAGTCCGGATTGCAGGGCGGTTGCTCAATGTCCCGAAAATGTGTCTCCACAACCCTATATACCATCAGCTCCTACTGCCTCAAGTGCTTTTCTATCTCTTCGCACTTTAACCTATTCCTGCCACCCTGCATGTCAAATAGCCTACGTCTGACTTAGCTCGGCCCTTGTGCTTACGTCGATTTCTTCTCTCACGGACTTCGTGTGGCTTGAATATTTGTGCCCCTTTAGGTCCGTCTTTGGCTACACTGTTGGCCTCAGGGCTCTGGGTACCCCTAAAAAAGCTATGGCTTGGCAACCCATTCTGTTACTGACACTCCTGCCCATCGCACCACTGTAGTGAATGCCAACCTGTGAAAAGGGGGCGAGCGCCGGGCTCATACACGTCTTGGTTAACTTCCATTACGCTGTATCCGAGTTGCCGGCTCAAACCCTTGATCACAAAATTGGCCTCCACTACCCTCCTTTCAATCCCACGAGGCCGCCCCCAGACCTCTGGAGCTGTGCGTATGGTCACATGTACACTCCCAGAGGCTTTTCGCAGCTTACGCATCCCATCCTCTAGCTTTCTCTAGGTTCTCATCCTTGCCCTTTATCACGTCATTGAGCCTAGCATGAATAATGACTAGATTTTTGCCCTCCATGCTGTTTTCTACAACCTCCTGAGCTTCTGCCAGTGCATCCACCTTGCTCTTCCATGGCTGTGCCTTCATTCTCACTCTCCCATCTTCCTTCACTGTCTTGAAGACGCCATCCCTAGCCCTGGCCACGTTAGAGTCCCTCACCACCAGGAATTTTCTATGCTCCAATCGCTGGCTTCCTGTTTCTGATGGCGCCCCTGTTTGCTTCACTTGTTTCTCTCTCTGCCGTCTGTCCTGTGTTTTTGTCGTGCTTGAAAATGCTGCGCCATTGAGCTGTATGTTCTCGGAGCCTCCGTGCTGTGGCCAGACACTGCGGCCCCCTCACCTCCCTTCTCGCCTGTTCCTTCCCGCCTGTCGCCTTCTCCGCTACCCGCGCCTTCCGTCTCACACCGCTCGGGGCCTGGGCAAAGCGTCATTAGCTCCTTTACCCGCTGCTCTAGCTCGGTCCGCCCTTCCCGTTCTTTTCGAAGGTCACAATTCATTTGCTCTAATAGGCTGGTGGTAGCCTCCTCCCACTCACGCGACGCTCCGAGCTCTTTTTTGGACTTCTATCCTCTGCTCCCGTTCCGCCCTAGGCTCCCCCTCAAGCCCGTTGACGCTAGCCTCCGTGCGCTGCACGGCCGCCTTCAGTGCCTCGCACAGCCTGTAAACGAAGCTCGCCTTCTGTGCGCCGGCCAAACTCGGGTAATGCTCTCTCATCTAAGTAGCACCAGCGCTTGCATTCTTTGCACTGCACCAGCTCACTCTCACTCGTGGTTTTCCTAGCCTCTTTAGACATCGCCCGCCCGACCATCGGACCAAGCGCCCGACAGCCCTACGCTCAACCCTAATCCCTCTATCCAGCCGCCTCCGTTAACTCTCCTACCTCAACACCTGATTGAAGCTGCCGCCTACACCGCACACATACGTGTTCAATTTCGCTAGTAGCTTCTCACTAGGTCCCCTTCGTGTTCGGCTCTAGCTGTTTAACAACTAACTGGGCACCCCGAACTTCTTCAAAACAGCCGCCTACCCTATTCAGTAGGTCACCGTCACTACAACGTTGCCCGTGTCCCACGCTTACGGAGCTAGCAACGCTAATTATTGATTAGGAGAGAAAAAATAATAATGGTGTTCACAAACACAAAATATTGAAGAGAAACTTATCTCTCGTCACGCGCTGCGCCTGCACCAACCAACCTTTGATACCCTTGCACGACATTGAATCTGCCGAACAGGCGGAGTGCGCGAAAACACGTCCGCACAGCTCGGAAGTAGGGTGAGAATGACCGTCTGCCGGCGTTCGAGCGAAGCGCATGGATTGCCGAACAAGATCTGGCCGCGCCGCCGCACGCGGTGTCCACACCTAAATATTCCTACACCGTGTACTTTACGTACGTCGTAACTACTCGTAGTCTTGCGCTGTGCAAATATGTTGATTGCCAATCACCAACTAGCCCAAGCGTCTGTCTTATCAAGTTACCTTAAAATACTTTTCCTAATACAGCACAGATTGTATTGAACTTCTGCTGAATGCTTGAAAAGGAATTGTGCTTTCTCATCCCTTTCCCTGGCGTGCACCTTGCCGTCACAATATTCATTGTAGTGAAAGCAGAATGCCAATACTGCACCTATTCTGACAATTTTTTTTAATTCTACAGCATATACAATAGCGCCACAAGCCAGCATAGTTGCTAGTAACGGTGTCAAAGAAGCATGGAGGTCGATGACCATGTACCTTTAGAGAGGGCAAATGTATAAAAATGTGTAAATTGGGGTGTCATACTGCTTAGTACACCTTAATGGGAAGAGATAGCAACATCAATGTCAAAGTGCCAAGTTGTCACACAAACGTTTTAGTTCATTCGTGCCGAAAAGAGCATCTGCATAGAACCACCCGCTCAGCTAAGTTGCCAACAGCCATGAATATTTTCTAGCTGTCTAGCGTAACATTTCCTGATGTAAATGTATTAACCACTCTTGCTTGTACACTGACATTGAGAGTATAATAAAGAATTACGTTTAGCTCATGTACTTTGGTGATGCAGTTGCATTAAAATTGCATGCTTGTACTTGTTTAAAAGGGCATACAAAGAAAATGCTGTTTTTTTATTTCTGCAGCATTCTGCATAGCCACCGATTCACCAAGTTCCAGAAGGTTCATTTAGATATATACTGTCATAGTGAAATAAAAGTACATAAACACTGTGGATGCACCTTTTATTTTATTTTTTTCTTCTGTTATTTGCAGCTCCTCTAAAGCTGACTCGCATACGACGTTTTTCGGAGCCATCTGCTGGTTCAGTTTCTTACACTTGGATCTTCAGGAAATGCTGACTTTGCTCTAGAGCTTACAGCGCCAGTTGAGATCACGGAGTCCGCAGGTCTTCCTTTGGCCAGATCCCTTAGAGGCCTTATGTAACATAAGCATTGTGAATGCTGACTGGACATATTGCTTCCTCATTATACTTTTTATAGAGAGCCTGCAAAGAAAGGAGGGGTTAATACCCAAAAGGGCGGTGCCACCTTACAAATATTGAGGAATCACTCTCAAAGACAGAACATTTGAAATTCAAGACGACAGAAATAAAGCAATTGGAGAACGATTTGTTCCTAGAAGTGGTGAACAAACAGTTAGAAAGCAATTTGCCACTTTCAAATAAAAAACAAACTTTTGACTCTTTCATTGTTAAAAATGTGTGGCACATGACAAAGACGTGGACTAAGAAAGACAATGGATTGTCCCGTCACATTTGCTATAGTTATTGTGTGCCACACACTTTCAGGATTTATCACCAACCAAGCCTATCCCACATTTTGTCAATTTAACTTTATATAGGTTCTTCTATAGTTCTGACACTGATGTAAAAACTGGCTGTGGTATATTGACATAAACTACAACAAAATCGTTGCCATCTTTTCTGCCCGAGAGTGGTTCCTCTGCCTTTAAGAACGGCACTGATCTTCTATATTAAACATGAAATAATTTCGTCAAATTCACGCCAGATCACAGAAAAAGGTGAGACATGTACGTCCCACTGACTCAGAAGGGTGTTTGAAAAAAGTGGGAAAATACTGTCTCATGAAGGCGCCATCTCACAATTGTATCAACAGGTATTTCAATTATCAAAACACCGCTTTCGCTCTTCCTTTCACTGGTATTCTTTCTCAAAGCCATTTTGCCCTTTCGCTGAGCACCCCTCTAGGTGCTTTTCCGCCAGTCACGTTTTTTTAAGCCCCCTTGATTTAACCCTTCCCCCCCCCTTCCCTTCGCACACACCCCCTATATTCTACCTCGCATTAACGTGATGGCGTTAAAGAGCTCGTGTCACAAATTAAACCGTCGGCACCATCAGTTGTGAGCGACAAATTGAGAAAGGAGAAAATAAACGAATAAAATTTTTGGTCCCATTGAGGATCGAACCCATTCGTGTGGCAAGCAGGTGGCCTATCACAAAACCACGATGTTACTTGAAACTGCTTCGGGAAGCAAACACTACCTGAATGCCATGTAGTAGAAGGAGTCTCCTTAACGCATTTTGTTCGACAGTTGTCACGATGAAAACCAGCCCATTCAGCGATTTGTAGGCGCATTTGGGAAGCCATCAAACTATATCGAACAAAGCCGGGATAGTGCAGCCATCGTCGCTAAAAACACAGAGGAACTTTCGAATAGCTCTAAAAATGGACAACTACGTCTATTTGGCGGAAAACATATCATGCCTTTCCACAGGAGTTGATCTAGCAAATAGCAAACGCTAGATCATGTGCTGCCATCTTTGAGGCATTGTGAGAATTTGTGCCCCTTCAAGGAAATGCCATTTCAACAAACCACAACACTTGCATAGATTTAGCTTTTCATTCTCACGATACCGTTAAAGAAGTGAACTACTGCAGTGACCATTTCACCGAACATAAGGCAATGATTGTTGCGGTTGGCTGGAACAGGTCTCCAGAAGAACAAGTTGAACAATAGCCAGATAACTAACTCAAGGCGGATGACGGAATGTGACCATTTACGAATACAAGTGTCACGCCTACGCGCAGTTCATAATACAGCACCATATGACTATATCACTTTACAATATTTTCATGTAGTTTAAATTAAAGTGCTGTTAAATCGATCAAAATGCTGTACCATTACTATAGATACGTCACACTTGCGCGCGCGTGTAACAAAACATAATAAGAATTATGCACCTAGCGGTTAAAGGGCACACTAGGGACCGGATTTCACTATCGCATTTGACTCTTAAGGGCGAAGCTTGAGGGTCCCTCAATCTTTTTTCCTTTCTACCCAGTCTTCGTTCCCAGGGCCAGTTGATTGAAAGCATTGATCCAACGTGTTCAGATTGTGGCGCTGTATCTACGTTAGACCACATGCTATGGCAGTGCCCCTCATCACGCGACTCTCGGCACATAACCGAAGAGGAATGAAGCTCTGTGCTCGGGAGCTCAGAACTTGCACATCAACTCTGGGCTGTCCAGAGAGCCCACGACGCTGCGGTGAAGCTCGGCCTACCCGTTTCAACGTGGGAGTGGCCCGCTGCTCTACCTCCTTGAGGTAGTGTTCCTCAGGACGTCAATTAAGTTCTTTGTCTGTCTGTCTGTCTCTCCTTAATTCTCTTCACTCTCACTGTCCCTTAGATTCCTTCGCGAGTGTATCGGTTGAGGTGTAATCACATGACAGGCAGTTATCGTGCCCTCTACACCCAATTTTCTTACCTTTTCGTCTTTTAGAAAAGATTTACCCCCTCCCCCTTCGATCACGCGTGGCATGCAGGTGTACGTGCAGTCTCTGCGTACCTAAAAAAATGTTTGCCGCGGAGAGGTGGCAGACGCAGAAAACGCCGCGAACAGCAAGGACATGAATGCGATGTGCGTCAGAATGAGTTGTGCATCACAAGGAGGACAGAAAGGCACGGATTGTTTTTCTAGAATTCGTGGCACACCAACTGCTCACAGTGCCATCACGTGTTGCATCATTGATCGTGATGGCATTCTGCATACGATGAGCGTGTTTATTTCAGTTCTTGAAAAGATATTGGAGGAGATTTAGGGGCCCTTCAATGAACTGCCCCATACAGGCACTAGGTGGGCTCCCGCTTTCCAATGATTTCAGTGATGGCCTAGGCCCACTAGGCAGTCGGGTCGGAGCAGCCAAGCAAGCCTGCGTCCCAGAATTTTTGAGATGGGTAGGGTGAAAGGGGTTAGGTCTGGAGCTTTTGGCACAACCATACCAAGAGGAAAATGTCAGAAAATTTTCTCAAAGTGCTGGCACTTCCCTATGTAAATGGGGTCAAAGTGTATACTATTTCTAGGCACAAACCATTTTCATATTACAACAAAGGACGATTCACGCCTCTGCTTTCCTGAGGGCTCTATTAGGTTTTGGGTATATGTGACAGCAAGAGTTGACAAAATTGTATGATCTTCCTAAAGATGTAGCTCAGAGTTGATAGGGGTGAAGACAATGCCTGGAGAGCGAACGGGCTGCCCCGCCACGGTCGTCAATTGGCTAAGGTAACTGCTAAATGCTGTGGCTGCTGACATCACATAAGAAAACTTCTAGAGGTGCTCGCGTCATTTGTTAGAGGACGCGGAGGCAACGATAACAAGCAGAAATCTTGGCAACGATTGGTAATGAGCGAGCGTCTGACGTTCGTGAGTCCAAGTTGGTGAAACGCCATCTTTACTCGACCAAGAACGGTGTTTTCGCAGCTCAGAATTGATAGGGGTGAAGACAGTGCCTGGAGAGCGAGCGGGCTGCCCCGCCACGGTCGTCAATTGGCTAAGGTGACTGCTTACTGCAGTGGTTGCTGACTGTTAGGTCACAGGATCGAATCCTGGCTGTGGCGGCTGCACTTTTTATGGGGGCTAAAATGCTGTAGGCCCATGTGCTCAGATTTAGGTGCACGTTAAACAACTCCAGGAGGTCGCAATTTCCGGAGCCCTCCACTACGACATCTCTCATAATCATATGGTGGGTTTGAGATGCTAAACCCCACATATCAATCAACGCAGGCCCTTTTGTAAAGTTCATACAAGAAATGTTGATAATGATCAAATATCATGGACTTTTCCATTGCAGCATATACAACTTACTTTTAAAGTGCTCTGCGACTACCTTCAATGTTTTCCACTGAGATTTAGCTCATGCAGGTCTTCCTCTACTATCATTCTTTAGCAAACTAGTTCAATAAACATTATCGTCATATTTGTTTTGTCTTTGCATGAAACGACATGATACGTTTTTACCTCATATACTGATACTACTCAAAGCAGCCGCAAAAGTCTGTGTGGTATGTTTTAGCCGATGCACGTTTCGATGCTATAGATAATACTGGCACATTCATTTGAGCGGAGAGGGAGCGATACGAATCAATTTAACAAGGAAGGCACAGCATATTACAATTTTCTAAGCCCCAAAACCGTGAATCTACCTGAATAAAAAAGTATCAGTTAGATATTGTTTTTTTCTGAGGAGACAGATTTATGTAGAATACAATACCACATGAGAATTATGGTAACAAAGAATGTCAATAAACAAATTCGAAAAAACATGAAAATCTTGCCACAGGCGGGTACAAGGAAGTGCCAATTTCTTTAAATTTTTCAGAGGAACTATTTTTCAAAAGCTTCGACAATGTCTGTGCGAAAGCAGCCAAGTTTGTATACAGTTATAGATGCTTATTTATGCTGCGGCCACACCATCCCTTAATTGAGGTGAACCTGTGCACGAGCATACTTTTCAAGGATTTCTGGCATTTCATGAAAAAAGCTTGTTTGGGATGGCATTCGCTTGTAGCAATTAGGTGAAATGTGCACTCACTGTACAATTTATATAAACAGATAGTGCCTGTAAACAACTTTGTGCTTTTTTTCATCCAAGAATAATATTTGGATGGTACAAACTCCTTCTGTTTGACAGTATTCATAGAACTGACTGTCACAGCTTCCAAATGATGTGTTATTGCAATAGCAATTATAAGGACAGTCTCGGCTGGTTTTTGGCATTGCTGCTGCTATCATTCACGTATATGTATGTATGTATGTATGTATGTATGTATGTATGTATGTATGTATGTATGTATGTATGTATGTATGTATGTATGTATGTATGTATGTATGTATGTATGTATGTATGTATGTATGTATGTATGTATGTATGTATGTATGTATGTATCTATGTATGTATGTATGCTATATATGTATATGTATATATTGTTAAGGCGTTTATTAGCCGGCAACGAGCGAGAATATGCAATGGCGACAGTCACAGCAAAGCACGGGCTCTCAGCGCGAGCGGCGTCCTTGTTGGGTAGCCCCACTAGAAGGTACTCAAGAGTTCGACCCATTTCATAGTTCGGAGGCTTCGCTACAATTACCCCGGGGTCGAAGAGAGAGCCGCCTGGCGACTTAACAGCTTGTTATTATTAGCGGGTCATAATAAGCCTTCAGGCGCTCCACGTTGACGATGTCTCGCCCACGGCGGCGCATGTCCGAAGATTGTTCAACGGGTTCGATCAGATAGTTGACGGGTGAGGTGCGCTCGATGACACGGTAGGGGCCTTCGTATTTGGGACGTAGTTTGGAAGAGAGGCCAGCGGCAGAGGTCGGGATCGAGAGCCATACAAGCGCACCAGGAAGGAACATGGGCTCAGAAGTGGTGGAGCCATCACGGATACTCTTCTGCCGCTCTTGCTCTTGCGTCGTAAAAGTCTTGGCAAGCTCGCGACACTCTTCAGCAAGCCTGGCTGTCTCGGAAATAGGTGTACACTCAGATGGATCCGGCGTGTACGGGAGTATCGTGTCCATGGTGTGCGACGGGTGCCTTCCGTACAGCAAGTAGAAAGGTGAAAAACCAGTCGTGCTCTGAGGGGCGGTGTTGTAGGTGTAGGTGACGAAGGGCAGTATATTATCCCAATTAGTGTGGTTGGCAGCGACGTACATAGAAAGCATGTCGCCGAGGGTGCGGTTAAAGCGTTCGGTGAGGCCATTCGTCTGTGGGTGGTGAGCAGTAGTTTTGCGGTGGACAGAATGGCACTCCGTCAGAATGGCTTCGACGACTTCCGACAAGAAGACACGGCCTCGATCGCTGAGAAGCTCTTGGGGTGGTCCGTGGCGCATTATAAATCGATGCAGCAGGAAGGACGCAACATCGCGCGCAGCAGCCGCAGGGAGAGCGGCGGTTTCGGCGTATCGCGTTAAATGGTCAACGGCAACGATGGCCCAGCGGTTACCAGCCGACGTCAGAGGAAGTGGTCCATACAAATCGATACCTACGCGCCCAAAGGGACGGTCAGGGCAAGGTAACGGTTGTAGACTGGCGTGCGACATGTGGGCTGACGCTTTACGGCGTTGGCAAGTGAGGCAAGAGCGAACGAACTGCTGCACATAGCGGTACATCCCGCGCCAGAAGTAGCGTTGTCGAATGCGATGGTAGGATTTGAATACCCCAGAGTGCGCGCATTGCGGATCAGAATGAAATGATTCACATATCTCTGACCGCAGACTGCGGGGTATCACGAGTAACCACTGCCGGCCGTCGGCGTCGTAATTGCGTTGGTGTAGGAGGCCGTCACGAATGGCGAAATGGCGAGCTTGACGACGCAATGCACGCGTGGATGGCGTTGCGGATGGATCAGAGAGCATGTCGATGAGCGGGCCGATCCAATTATCCTTTCGCTGTTCGGTAGCGATGATGTCAACATCAATGGCAGAAACAGCAGCCGAGGATACTGAGCAGAGCACATCACCTTCAGGCAGAGGGGAGCGCGAGAGGGCGTCGGCGTCAGCATGCTGGCGTCCGTTGCGGTACAGCACGCGGATATCGTAGTCTTGTAAGCGAAGAGCTTAACGGGCGAGATGGCCTGAGGGATCCTTCAATGATGAAAGCCAGCATAGTACATGATGGTCGGTGACGACATCGAATGGGCGACCATACAAATAAGGTCGAAACTTTGTAAGAGCCCAGACGATCGCCAGGCACTCTTTCTCCGTGACGGTGTAGTTTTTCTCGGCTCTCGTGAGCGTACGGCTTGCATATGCTACGACATATTCAGGGAATCCGGGTTTTCGCTGCGCCAGGACAGCGCCGAGGCCTACTCCGCTGGCGTCCGTGTGCACCTCCGTTGGGGCTGTAGGGTCGTAGTGGCGTAGAATGGGAGGCGACGTCAACAAATGGCGGAGCTTCGCGAACGCGTCATCGCACTCGGATGACCACGAATTGAAGGGCCCGTTGCTTCCAAAGAGCTTCGTCAGCGGTGATATGATCGTGGCGAAATTTCGTATGAAGCGTCGGAAGTATGAGTACAGGCCCACGAAACTACGCAGTTCTTTGACAGATGCAGGTTTGGGGAATTCGGCCACGGCCTGAAGCTTGGCAGGATCAGGAAGAATGCCGTCTTTGGACACGACGTACCCCAGTATGGTGAGTTGCCGTGCTGCAAAGCGGCATTTTTTCAGATTTAGTTGTAAGCCGGCATTGCTCACACGTGCGAAAACTTCTTTCAGACGTTGGAGATGCGTGGAGAAATCCGGAGCAAAGACAATGACATTGTCGAGGTACCACAAGCACGTCTACCATTTCAAGTTGCGCAGAACGGTGTCTATCATGCGCTCAAAGGTCGCAGGTGCATTACATAGACCAAACGGCATGACGTTAAACTCGTACAAGCCGTCTGGCGTGACGAAGGCGGTCTTTGGTCGAGCGTCGTTAGCCATGGGTACTTGCCAGTACCCCGAGCGCAGATCGAGAGAAGAAAAAAAATCGGCTCCATGAAGGCTGTCAATCGCGTCATCGATGCGTGGCAGTGGATAAACATCCTTGCGAGTGATCTTATTGAGCCGTCTGTAGTCCACACAGAACCGCACAGAACCGTCTTTCTTCGCAACAAGAACAACAGGAGACGCCCATGGACTGTCGGAGGGCCGAATAACGTCGTGTCGGAGCATATCGTCAACCTGATCCCTAATTACTCGACGTTCAGCAGGCGACACGCGATATGGACGTTGCCGTAAAGGTGGATGGGCACCAGTGTCGATGCGATGCGTAACAACGGACGTGCGACCGAGAGAACTTCGCCCGACATCGAAAGAAGAACGATATTCTTGTAACAGGTCCAGAAGTTGGGAACGCTGTACGGCCGTAAGGTTGTCAGCGATGGAGGGGCCAAATACATCAGCAGACGACGAATCAGAAGTGGAAACAGCATTGATGGTACACGACCTGGGAACGCGCGTGTCATCGGGTACGTCCAGGACTTGTGCGTCGTCGACTGGTTCCACTCTGCCGAGACATTCCCCTCGAAGCAAGGTAACAGCGTACGGGAACGGGTTGGTTACAAAAATAGCAGTGTTGCCCTGGTTGACCTGCACGGTCGCGAAAGGTACTAGCAACCCTT
Organism: Rhipicephalus microplus; assembly: GCF_043290135.1. Lineage (NCBI taxonomy): Eukaryota > Metazoa > Arthropoda > Arachnida > Ixodida > Ixodidae > Rhipicephalus > Rhipicephalus microplus. The sequence continues at coordinate 922,795 of NW_027464612.1, read as the reverse complement.
TCCTGCTGCAAGCAGGAAAGGGTTGCTAAATATATATATATATATAAAGGTTACATATATATATATATATATATATATATATATATATATAATGAGATATAACAGACAGTAATGCCAAGGAATGTACAGGGGAAGTTATTAAAATCAATGGAATATAAATAAGAAGAAAGAAAAGTGGATGAAAAAATTACCAACTGTGAGCAGGAATCGAACCTACGACCTTCGAATTACGCGTTCGAACGCGTAATCGAACGCGTAATTCGAAGGTCATAGGTTCGATTCCTGCTCACAGTTGGTAATTTTTTCATCCACTTTTCTTTCTTCTTATTTATATTCCATTGATTTTAATAACTTCCCCTGTACATTCCTTGGCATTACTGTCTGTTATATCTCATTAATATTGTGTTAAAAACACGGAAAAACGAGCCCTTAGGTATACGCTTCTTTCCCTTATATATATATATATATATATATATATATATATATATATATATATATATATATATATATATATATATATATATATATATATATATATATATATATATATATATAATCCAGTAGATCCTCCGTGAGCGGTCACAACGTGGTTTATTTCGATGTTTCGGCCTAGAGTCTGGCCTTCATCAGGAGGATATATATATATATATATATATATATATATATATTGGTTATTGGATATATATATATATATATATATATATATATATATATATATATTGGTTATTGGATATATATATATATATATATATATATATATATTGTGAGACGACGTCAGGTACGAAGGAGCGACCGTTTTATTGTCAACCCAGACGCGCGAGCCAGCAACCGAGCAAGCAGCGAGCCGCTACGATGATGATGATCACGGTGCTTTGTATGCGCAGGTGAAAGTGAAAATGATGAGCAACACAATCAGCGCTCACACTATTTCCCCCCTACACGAAAGCGGTCTGCAAGACGTTCATTTAGTAAGTGTATGAGCGCTGGATATAAGGTTTCAGGCGAGACAAATGGACGATCTCGGTCCCGCGACGACGGCGATCAGAAGCCGAAGTAACCGGCGCGACGCGATAATTTACGGCCGATGTTCGTTCAAGCACGGTGTAAGGACCCAGGTATCTGTGAATGAATTTTTCACAGAGGCCGGGTGTGCGAACAGGTGTCCAGAGGAGCACTTCGTCGCCTGGGTAGAATGACACAACTCGACGTGTCGCATCACAACGAACTTTTCGCTGGGCCTGAATGGTAGAGGTGTTGGCGCGGGCGATTGTGCGGCAGTGGTTGACACGGGCAGCGAATTCTTCCGGAAGGGACGCAGATGGGACAGAAGGCGTGGACAAAAAGCTGGTGTCTAGAACAAAAGATGGTGCACGGCCATACACAAGAAAAAACGGGCTGTAACTTGTAGTGCGTTGTATGGCAGTGTTATAGGCAAACGTGACGAAAGGTAGTATTGTGTCCCAGTTCTTGTGATCGGGTTGGACATACATAGAGATCATGTCTGACAAAGTTCTATGAAAACGCTCAGTAAGACCATTGGTTTGCGGATGATATGCCGAGGTGGTCTTATGGATTGTGTCAGAGGCCTGTAAAACTTCAGCGAGCACACGAGAAAGAAATGTCTTGCCACGGTCACTCAGGAGAACACGAGGGGCGCCGTGGCGCAGGATAATGGCACGCAGAACAAAGTCGGCTACTTCGCTGGCAGCTCCAGTAGGAAGAGCTGCCGTCTCAGCGTAGCGAGTAAGATGGTCTACGGCAGTAACAATCCAGCGGTGACCGGCGGCGGTAAGCGGAAGGGGTCCGTATAAGTCTATGCCGACGAACTCGAAGGGAGCGGATGGGCACGGGAGAGGCTGTAGAGGGCCGGCGGGAAGAGATGTCGAACGTTTTCGGTGCTGACATGATGAACAGGAAGTGACGTACCTGGAAACACTAGTGGAGAGGCCAGGCCAGAAGCAGCGAGTCTTAATGCGATCGTAGGTTTTATGAAAACCCAAGTGGCCAGCCGTCGGGTCGTCATGAAAGGCTTCTAAGACTTGGAGTCGAAGTGAGCGAGGTATGACTGGGACCCATCGGCTACCGAGAGGATGGTAAGTTTGTCGAAGTAGCGTTCCGTCATGAAGTTTGAAACGCGTGAGTTGTCGTCGCAAGCGGCTGTTGGGAGCACGAGATGAGCCGGTGAGCCGATCGATGATTGTACGGCAGTATGTGTCTGCACGTTGGAGCGAGGTGAGGTCTGCTGATTGAAGGAAGTCATCCGGTGCAGTGGGCTCGATGGGACTAAGACTGGTCATCTGCGTGGTCTCTTGGCTGGGAGGTGCTGCGCAGCAGGTAGATGCGTCATGATTTTGCAACAGCGGACAGCGTGACAAAGCGTCGGCATCTTGGTGTTTGCGGCCCGACCGGTATGTGACACTGTAGTCATACTCCTGCAGTCGGAGCACCCAACGACCGAGGCGTCCTGACAAGTTTTTTAATGATGACAACCAACAGAGCGCATGATGATCCGTGACGATCGTGAAGCGGCGGCCATACAAATAGGGGCGAAATTTTTGCACGGACCATACGATAGCGAGACATTCCTGTTCAGTGATGCTGTAATTGCGTTCCGCTGGGGAGAGAGTACGGCTCGCGTAAGCCACGACTTGCTCTTGTGAAGCCTGGTCACGCTGCAGCAGAACAGCGCCGATTCCGTGCCCACTTGCGTCAGTGTGTAATATAGTAGGGGCTGTGGGATCAAAATGGCGAAGAACTGGCCCTGACGTGAGGCATCGCTTCAGGGTCTGGAAAGCAGCTTCACAGTCATCTGTCCAAAGAAATGATGCACTTGTGGTCAGGAGTTTGTGAAGAGGAGCCGCGATAGTGGCAAAATCACGGACAAAACGGCGGAAGTAAGAGGCTAAGCCGAGGAAGCTGCGAAGGTCTTTGAGCGTGGTGGGCTTAGGAAAGTGCAGCACAGCGGCCACTTTGTCGGGATCAGGTTCGATGCCAAGCTTGCTGACAACGTGGCCTAACACTTTGATGCTGCGGCTCGCAAACCGACACTTCTTGGTATTTAGCTGGAGACCGGCTTTGGCTAGACATGTGAGCACCTCGTCTAGACGTTCTAGGTGTTGCGAGAAGCTGGATGAAAAGATGACGATGTCATCCAGGTAACAAAGACAGGTCTTCCATTTTAGGCCACGCAGCACCGTATCGATCATCCGCTCAAATGTGGCTGGGGCATTGCAGAGCCCAAAAGGCATCACATTGAATTCGAAGAGACCATCAGGAGTAGCAAACGCTGTCTTCTCTTTATCAGACTCATGCATCGGGATCTGCCAATACCCAGATCGTAGGTCGAGACTTGAGAAATATTCTGCACCCTGTAAGGTGTCAAGTGCATCGTCAATTCGAGGCATAGGATATACATCCTTGCGCGTAATTTTGTTTAGTGCCCTGTAATCAACGCAAAATCGCACTGATCCGTCCCTTTTCTTAACTAGGACAACAGGAGAAGACCAAGGGCTTGTGGAAGGTCTGATAACGTTGCGTGCGAGCATGTCATTGACTTGTTCCTCGATGACCTTGCGTTCTGAAGACGACACGCGGTAAGGGCGACGGCGGATAATACGAGAACCGTCTGTGGCGATGTGATGAGAGGTCACTGTAGTTTGACCTAAGCCATCCGAACAAACGTCAAAACAAGTCTTGTGTTTTGTTAAAAGGGCCATTAAGTCATTAGTTTGCGTTGGAGTGAGATATGGACTCAAAGTGGCTTTAAGCGCATTAGATGAGCCTCCTGGTGGCGTACACTTAGCGACTGACGGCGGAGACGATACAGTGACGACACATACCGGTGCTATGTCGATAAGGCTGGCAACAGTGGACCCCTCTGGCAGTAGTTGTGGCTCTGTTGTCGTGTTGTAGGCGGTGAGACTGGCATGACCACGCGAAAACCGCACTAGACAACATGCGATGGCGATTCCTCGGAAAATGCAGCGCTGATCGGGGACAACCACTGCGTCACCGTCAATGGTATCGCTGGATCTAATGGTGAGGATACGTTCTTGGGCCGGGGGCAGTACAAAGTCTGCAGCTGCAACAAGGTGAGGCGACGAAAAATCGTAAGCACTAGAATTTTCAGTGTCCGTAATGCGAATAACGGGCGGACCACACGAAATGACAGCGGAAGCGGCTGACAGGAAGTCCCAGCCCAATATAATCGGATGAGCACATGAAGAAAGCACAGCCAATTGTATATGGTGACGAATTCCGTCGATCAGAACACGAACAGTGCATTGTCCAATAGGGTAAATTCTATTTTCATTAGCACCACATAACACCGGACCAACATATGGAGTTTGCACTTTTCGTAGACGATGACATAGTTCGCGATCAATGACCGAAATGGCTGCTCCAGTGTCCACGAGTGCGTCATTTCTTTGGACAGATGACTGTGAAGCTGCTTTCCAGACCCTGAAGCGATGCCTCACGTCAGGGCCAGTTCTTCGCCATTTTGATCCCACAGCCCCTACTATATTACACACTGACGCAAGTGGGCACGGAATCGGCGCTGTTCTGCTGCAGCGTGACCAGGCTTCACAAGAGCAAGTCGTGGCTTACGCGAGCCGTACTCTCTCCCCAGCGGAACGCAATTACAGCATCACTGAACAGGAATGTCTCGCTATCGTATGGTCCGTGCAAAAATTTCGCCCCTATTTGTATGGCCGCCGCTTCACGATCGTCACGGATCATCATGCGCTCTGTTGGTTGTCATCATTAAAAAACTTGTCAGGACGCCTCGGTCGTTGGGTGCTCCGACTGCAGGAGTATGACTACAGTGTCACATACCGGTCGGGCCGCAAACACCAAGATGCCGACGCTTTGTCACGCTGTCCGCTGTTGCAAAATCATGACGCATCTACCTGCTGCGCAGCACCTCCCAGCCAAGAGACCACGCAGATGACCAGTCTTAGTCCCATCGAGCCCACTGCACCGGATGACTTCCTTCAATCCGCAGACCTCACCTCGCTCCAACGTGCAGACACATACTGCCGTACAATCATCGATCGGCTCACCGGCTCATCTCGTGCTCCCAACAGCCGCTTGCGACGACAACTCACGCGTTTCAAACTTCATGACGGAACGCTACTTCGACAAACTTACCATCCTCTCGGTAGCCGATGGGTCCCGGTCATACCTCGCTCACTTCGACTCCGAGTCTTAGAAGCCTTTCATGACGACCCGACGGCTGGCCACTTGGGTTTTCATAAAACCTACGATCGCATTAAGACTCGCTGCTTCTGGCCTGGCCTCTCCACTAGTGTTTCCAGGTACGTCACTTCCTGTTCATCATGTCAGCACCGAAAACGTTCGACATCTCTTCCCGCCGGCCCTCTACAGCCTCTCCCGTGCCCATCCGCTCCCTTCGAGTTCGTCGGCATAGACTTATACGGACCCCTTCCGCTTACCGCCGCCGGTCACCGCTGGATTGTTACTGCCGTAGACCATCTTACTCGCTACGCTGAGACGGCAGCTCTTCCTACTGGAGCTGCCAGCGAAGTAGCCGACTTTGTTCTGCGTGCCATTATCCTGCGCCACGGCGCCCCTCGTGTTCTCCTGAGTGACCGTGGCAAGACATTTCTTTCTCGTGTGCTCGCTGAAGTTTTACAGGCCTCTGACACAATCCATAAGACCACCTCGGCATATCATCCGCAAACCAATGGTCTTACTGAGCGTTTTCATAGAACTTTGTCAGACATGATCTCTATGTATGTCCAACCCGATCACAAGAACTGGGACACAATACTACCTTTCGTCACGTTTGCCTATAACACTGCCATACAACGCACTACAACTTACAGCCCGTTTTTTCTTGTGTATGGCCGTGCACCATCTTTTGTTCTAGACACCAGCTTTTTGTCCACGCCTTCTGTCCCATCTGCGTCTCTTCCGGAAGAATTCGCTGCCCGTGTCAACCACTGCCGCACAATCGCCCGCGCCAACACCTCTACCATTCAGGCCCAGCGAAAAGTTCGTTGTGATGCGACACGTCGAGTTGTGTCATTCTACCCAGGCGACGAAGTGCTCCTCTGGACACCTGTTCGCACACCCGGCCTCTGTGAAAAATTCATTCACAGATACCTGGGTCCTTACACCGTGCTTGAACGAACATCGGCCGTAAATTATCGCGTCGCGCCGGTTACTTCGGCTTCTGATCGCCGTCGTCGCGGGACCGAGATCGTCCATGTGTCTCGCCTGAAACCTTATATCCAGCGCTCATACACTTACTAAATGAACGTCTTGCAGACCGCTTTCGTGTAGGGGGGAAATAGTGTGAGCGCTGATTGTGTTGCTCATCATTTTCACTTTCACCTGCGCATACAAAGCACCGTGATCATCATCATCGTAGCGGCTCGCTGCTTGTTCGGTTGCTGGCTCGCGCGTCTGGGTTGACAATAAAACGGTCGCTCCTTCGTACCTGACGTCGTCTCACAAGTGGTGGAGGTGCTGGGTATCGATCCCAGAACAGCGCCGATTCCGTGCCCACTTGCGTCAGTGTGTAATATAGTAGGGGCTGTGGGATCAAAATGGCGAAGAACTGGCCCTGACGTGAGGCATCGCTTCAGGGTTTGGAAAGCAGCTTCACAGTCATCTGTCCAAAGAAATGATGCACTTGTGGTCAGGAGTTTGTGAAGAGGAGCCGCGATAGTGGCAAAATCACGGACAAAACGGCGGAAGTAAGAGGCTAAGCCGAGGAAGCTGCGAAGGTCTTTGAGCGTGGTGGGCTTAGGAAAGTGCAGCACAGCGGCCACTTTGTCGGGATCAGGTTCGATGCCAAGCTTGCTGACAACGTGGCCTAACACTTTGATGCTGCGGCTCGCAAACCGACACTTCTTGGTATTTAGCTGGAGACCGGCTTTGGCTAGACATGTGAGCACCTCGTCTAGACGTTCTAGGTGTTGCGAGAAGCTGGATGAAAAGATGACGATGTCATCCAGGTAACAAAGACAGGTCTTCCATTTTAGGCCACGCAGCACCGTATCGATCATCCGCTCAAATGTGGCTGGGGCATTGCAGAGCCCAAAAGGCATCACATTGAATTCGAAGAGACCATCAGGAGTAGCAAACGCTGTCTTCTCTTTATCAGACTCATGCATCGGGATCTGCCAATACCCAGATCGTAGGTCGAGACTTGAGAAATATTCTGCACCCTGTAAGGTGTCAAGTGCATCGTCAATTCGAGGCATAGGATATACATCCTTGCGCGTAATTTTGTTTAGTGCCCTGTAATCAACGCAAAATCGCACTGATCCGTCCCTTTTCTTAACTAGGACAACAGGAGAAGACCAAGGGCTTGTGGAAGGTCTGATAACGTTGCGTGCGAGCATGTCATTGACTTGTTCCTCGATGACCTTGCGTTCTGAAGACGACACGCGGTAAGGGCGACGGCGGATAATACGAGAACCGTCTGTGGCGATGTGATGAGAGGTCACCGTAGTTTGACCTAAGCCATCCGAACAAACGTCAAAACAAGTCTTGTGTTTTGTTAAAAGGGCCATTAAGTCATTAGTTTGCGTTGGAGTGAGATATGGACTCAAAGTGGCTTTAAGCGCATTAGATGAGCCTCCTGGTGGCGTACACTTAGCGACTGACGGCGGAGACGATACAGTGACGACACATACCGGTGCTATGTCGATAAGGCTGGCAACAGTGGACCCCTCTGGCAGTAGTTGTGGCTCTGTTGTCGTGTTGTAGGCGGTGAGACTGGCATGACCACGCGAAAACCGCACTAGACAACATGCGATGGCGATTCCTCGGAAAATGCAGCGCTGATCGGGGACAACCACTGCGTCACCGTCAATGGTATCGCTGGATCTAATGGTGAGGATACGTTCTTGGGCCGGGGGCAGTACAAAGTCTGCAGCTGCAACAAGGTGAGGCGACGAAAAATCGTAAGCACTAGAATTTTCAGTGTCCGTAATGCGAATAACGGGCGGACCACACGAAATGACAGCGGAAGCGGCTGACAGGAAGTCCCAGCCCAATATAATCGGATGAGCACATGAAGAAAGCACAGCCAATTGTATATGGTGACGAATTCCGTCGATCAGAACACGAACAGTGCATTGTCCAATAGGGTAAATTCTATTTTCATTAGCACCACATAACACCGGACCAACATATGGAGTTTGCACTTTTCGTAGACGATGACATAGTTCGCGATCAATGACCGAAATGGCTGCTCCAGTGTCCACGAGTGCGTCAACCGAAATGCCTTCTACACAAACAGTTAGTAAATTTGCAGGGCGCGCAGGAGGAATTGGGACAATTCGACGACAGGCAGTTTCTCCTCCAAAAACTGCAGCTGCTAGTTTTCCGAGTGGCTGTCGAGGGGCATCAGGGCAGAACGTAAAGGCGAAGTAGTACGGCGGAAGGGCGATGGTGAACGACGGCGGGGTGAGCGGGAAGAACGAGGTTCACCGTGGGACAAAGGAGGCGAAGGCGAACGTCGTGACGAGGGAATGTAGGTTCCTGGAACGTAGGGGTCAGACCTCGCAGCCCGGTCACTCTCGTACGAAGAATAACCTCGTCGTTCATCTTGCTGGCGCCGACGGCAAAAGCGGGAGATATGTCCTCTTATGCCACAGTAGTAACAGACGGGGCGCGTAGGGCGCCAGGCAGGGAAGTGTGGTTGTGGTGGTGCCTTGGCTGCCATCGCAGCCAAATGGTCGTATACGACGTCCGTAGTTACAGGTGGAGTAGGTGGAGGAGGCCGTGACACGACTTCGGCATACGTAGGCTCATGTAAGGGCACAGGAGGCGGGGCACGTGCGACGCTCGTCATCGACGCCAATTCGTCCTTTATAATTTCCCGCAGGTTAGGGGGGGGTGAGCGGGCAGGTGAAGTCGGTGCGCTGGCAGGAACAAGGCTGTGAAGTTCCTCTCTCACTATGGTGCGAATTAGAGCTCGCAGCTCATGCTCGCCAGTAAGACGAGTGTCATAGGAGGCGTGTGGAAGGCGCATTGAGTAAAGTGCGTCCAGGCGCTGGCAGGTGGTAATAATGTCCTGAACTGTTGTCGGGCTCTGCATGACAAGAGCATTAAAGGCAACGGAGTTGATGCCTTTCATTACTTGCCGAATACGATCGGCCTCCGGCATGTCCTTTTGGGCGCGGCGGCAGAGGGCCAGAACGTCTTCAATGTACGATGTGTACGATTCGTCAGGCCCCTGGATGCGGGTAGCGAGCTTCTGTTTAGCTACCTCAGAGCGTCCTGTAGAAGTGCCGAATATTTGACGCAGCTGCACCGTGAATGCTGACCAATCAGGAAAGTCGCGTTCGTGGTTATGATACCACGTCTTAGCAACCTCCTTCAGATAAAAGGGTACATAGCGCAGCTTATGTGCCTCATCCCAGTAATTGCAAGCACTGGTACGGTCGTAACTGTCCAGCCATTCTTCTACGTCCTCACCGCGAAGGCCAGAAAACACTGGAGGGTCTCGTTGCGAGGTACTCACGGTGTGGTGAGGCCCAGCAGGCTGAGCGGGTGGTGCGAAGAAGGCGGTAGGGGGTGGGTCGTTTTGCGCCATCACTGTTGGCAAGCACAGCCGTCGACCTGATCGGAGCTCCAGGGGTGACCGGTAGTGCACGAGGACTTGGGAATCACAGCACGCTCCACCACTTGTGAGACGACGTCAGGTACGAAGGAGCGACCGTTTTATTGTCAACCCAGACGCGCGAGCCAGCAACCGAGCAAGCAGCGAGCCGCTACGATGATGATGATCACGGTGCTTTGTATGCGCAGGTGAAAGTGAAAATGATGAGCAACACAATCAGCGCTCACAATATATATATATATAAGCTGCGCTATGTACCCTTTTATCTGAAGGAGGTTGCTAAGACGTGGTATCATAACCACGAACGCGACTTTCCTGATTGGTCAGCATTCACGGTGCAGCTGCGTCAAATATTCGGCACTTCTACAGGACGCTCTGAGGTAGCTAAACAGAAGCTCGCTACCCGCATCCAGGGGCCTGACGAATCGTACACATCGTACATTGAAGACGTTCTGGCCCTCTGCCGCCGCGCCCAAAAGGACATGCCGGAGGCCGATCGTATTCGGCAAGTAATGAAAGGCATCAACTCCGTCGCCTTTAATGCTCTTGTCATGCAGAGCCCGACAACAGTTCAGGACATTATTACCACCTGCCAGCGCCTGGACGCACTTTACTCAATGCGCCTTCCACACGCCTCCTATGACACTCGTCTTACTGGCGAGCATGAGCTGCGAGCTCTAATTCGCACCATAGTGAGAGAGGAACTTCACAGCCTTGTTCCTGCCAGCGCACCGACTTCACCTGCCCGCTCACCCCCTCCTAACCTGCGGGAAATTATAAAGGACGAATTGGCGTCGATGACGAGCGTCGCACGTGCCCCGCCTCCTGTGCCCTTACATGTGCCTACGTATGCCGAAGTCGTGTCACGGCCTCCTCCACCTACTCCACCTGTAACTACGGACGTCGTATACGACCATTTGGCCGCGATGGCAGCCAAGGCACCACCACAACCACACTTCCCTGCCTGGCGCCCTACGCGCCCCGTCTGTTACTACTGTGGCATAAGAGGACATATCTCCCGCTTTTGCCGTCGGCGCCAGCAAGATGAACGACGAGGTTATTCTTCGTACGAGAGTGACCGGGCTGCGAGGTCTGACCCCTACGTTCCAGGAACCTACATTCCCTCGTCACGACGTTCGCCTTCGCCTCCTTTGTCCCACGGTGAACCTCGTTCTTCCCGCTCACCCCGCCGTCGTTCACCATCGCCCTTCCGCCGTACTACTTCGCCTTTACGTTCTGCCCTGATGCCCCTCGACAGCCACTCGGAAAACTAGCAGCTGCAGTTTTTGGAGGAGAAACTGCCTGTCGTCGAAGTGTCCCAATTCCTCCTGCGCGCCCTGCAAATTTACTAACTGTTTGTGTAGAAGGCATTTCGGTTGACGCACTCGTGGACACTGGAGCAGCCATTTCGGTCATTGATCGCGAACTATGTCATCGTCTACGAAAAGTGCAAACTCCATATGTTGGTCCGGTGTTATGTGGTGCTAATGAAAATAGAATTTACCCTATTGGACAATGCACTGTTCGTGTTCTGATCGACGGAATTCGTCACCATATACAATTGGCTGTGCTTTCTTCATGTGCTCATCCGATTATATTGGGCTGGGACTTCCTGTCAGCCGCTTCCGCTGTCATTTCGTGTGGTCCGCCCGTTATTCGCATTACGGACACTGAAAATTCTAGTGCTTACGATTTTTCGTCGCCTCACCTTGTTGCAGCTGCAGACTTTGTACTGCCCCCGGCCCAAGAACGTATCCTCACCATTAGATCCAGCGATACCATTGACGGTGACGCAGTGGTTGTCCCCGATCAGCGCTGCATTTTCCGAGGAATCGCCATCGCATGTTGTCTAGTGCGGTTTTCGCGTGGTCATGCCAGTCTCACCGCCTACAACACGACAACAGAGCCACAACTACTGCCAGAGGGGTCCACTGTTGCCAGCCTTATCGACATAGCACCGGTATGTGTCGTCACTGTATCGTCTCCGCCGTCAGTCGCTAAGTGTACGCCACCAGGAGGCTCATCTAATGCGCTTAAAGCCACTTTGAGTCCATATCTCACTCCAACGCAAACTAATGACTTAATGGCCCTTTTAACAAAACACAAGACTTGTTTTGACGTTTGTTCGGATGGCTTAGGTCAAACTACGGTGACCTCTCATCACATCGCCACAGACGGTTCTCGTATTATCCGCCGTCGCCCTTACCGCGTGTCGTCTTCAGAACGCAAGGTCATCGAGGAACAAGTCAATGACATGCTCGCACGCAACGTTATCAGACCTTCCACAAGCCCTTGGTCTTCTCCTGTTGTCCTAGTTAAGAAAAGGGACGGATCAGTGCGATTTTGCGTTGATTACAGGGCACTAAACAAAATTACGCGCAAGGATGTATATCCTATGCCTCGAATTGACGATGCACTTGACACCTTACAGGGTGCAGAATATTTCTCAAGTCTCGACCTACGATCTGGGTATTGGCAGATCCCGATGCATGAGTCTGATAAAGAGAAGACAGCGTTTGCTACTCCTGATGGTCTCTTCGAATTCAATGTGATGCCTTTTGGGCTCTGCAATGCCCCAGCCACATTTGAGCGGATGATCGATACGGTGCTGCGTGGCCTAAAATGGAAGACCTGTCTTTGTTACCTGGATGACATCGTCATCTTTTCATCCAGCTTCTCGCAACACCTAGAACGTCTAGACGAGGTGCTCACATGTCTAGCCAAAGCCGGTCTCCAGCTAAATACCAAGAAGTGTCGGTTTGCGAGCCGCAGCATCAAAGTGTTAGGCCACGTTGTCAGCAAGCTTGGCATCGAACCTGATCCCGACAAAGTGGCCGCTGTGCTGCACTTTCCTAAGCCCACCACGCTCAAAGACCTTCGCAGCTTCCTCGGCTTAGCCTCTTACTTCCGCCGTTTTGTCCGTGATTTTGCCACTATCGCGGCTCCTCTTCACAAACTCCTGACCACAAGTGCATCATTTCTTTGGACAGATGACTGTGAAGCTGCTTTCCAGACCCTGAAGCGATGCCTCACGTCAGGGCCAGTTCTTCGCCATTTTGATCCCACAGCCCCTACTATATTACACACTGACGCAAGTGGGCACGGAATCGGCGCTGTTCTGCTGCAGCGTGACCAGGCTTCACAAGAGCAAGTCGTGGCTTACGCGAGCCGTACTCTCTCCCCAGCGGAACGCAATTACAGCATCACTGAACAGGAATGTCTCGCTATCGTATGGTCTGTGCAAAAATTTCGCCCCTATTTGTATGGCCGCCGCTTCACGATCGTCACGGATCATCATGCGCTCTGTTGGTTGTCATCATTAAAAAACTTGTCAGGACGCCTCGGTCGTTGGGTGCTCCGACTGCAGGAGTATGACTACAGTGTCACATACCGGTCGGGCCGCAAACACCAAGATGCCGACGCTTTGTCACGCTGTCCGCTGTTGCAAAATCATGACGCATCTACCTGCTGCGCAGCACCTCCCAGCCAAGAGACCACGCAGATGACCAGTCTTAGTCCCATCGAGCCCACTGCACCGGATGACTTCCTTCAATCCGCAGACCTCACCTCGCTCCAACGTGCAGACACATACTGCCGTACAATCATCGATCGGCTCACCGGCTCATCTCGTGCTCCCAACAGCCGCTTGCGACGACAACTCACGCGTTTCAAACTTCATGACGGAACGCTACTTCGACAAACTTACCATCCTCTCGGTAGCCGATGGGTCCCGGTCATACCTCGCTCACTTCGACTCCGAGTCTTAGAAGCCTTTCATGACGACCCGACGGCTGGCCACTTGGGTTTTCATAAAACCTACGATCGCATTAAGACTCGCTGCTTCTGGCCTGGCCTCTCCACTAGTGTTTCCAGGTACGTCACTTCCTGTTCATCATGTCAGCACCGAAAACGTTCGACATCTCTTCCCGCCGGCCCTCTACAGCCTCTCCCGTGCCCATCCGCTCCCTTCGAGTTCGTCGGCATAGACTTATACGGACCCCTTCCGCTTACCGCCGCCGGTCACCGCTGGATTGTTACTGCCGTAGACCATCTTACTCGCTACGCTGAGACGGCAGCTCTTCCTACTGGAGCTGCCAGCGAAGTAGCCGACTTTGTTCTGCGTGCCATTATCCTGCGCCACGGCGCCCCTCGTGTTCTCCTGAGTGACCGTGGCAAGACATTTCTTTCTCGTGTGCTCGCTGAAGTTTTACAGGCCTCTGACACAATCCATAAGACCACCTCGGCATATCATCCGCAAACCAATGGTCTTACTGAGCGTTTTCATAGAACTTTGTCAGACATGATCTCTATGTATGTCCAACCCGATCACAAGAACTGGGACACAATACTACCTTTCGTCACGTTTGCCTATAACACTGCCATACAACGCACTACAACTTACAGCCCGTTTTTTCTTGTGTATGGCCGTGCACCATCTTTTGTTCTAGACACCAGCTTTTTGTCCACGCCTTCTGTCCCATCTGCGTCCCTTCCGGAAGAATTCGCTGCCCGTGTCAACCACTGCCGCACAATCGCCCGCGCCAACACCTCTACCATTCAGGCCCAGCGAAAAGTTCGTTGTGATGCGACACTTCGAGTTGTGTCATTCTACCCAGGCGACGAAGTGCTCCTCTGGACACCTGTTCGCACACCCGGCCTCTGTGAAAAATTCATTCACAGATACCTGGGTCCTTACACCGTGCTTGAACGAACATCGGCCGTAAATTATCGCGTCGCGCCGGTTACTTCGGCTTCTGATCGCCGTCGTCGCGGGACCGAGATCGTCCATGTGTCTCGCCTGAAACCTTATATCCAGCGCTCATACACTTACTAAATGAACGTCTTGCAGACCGCTTTCGTGTAGGGGGGAAATAGTGTGAGCGCTGATTGTGTTGCTCATCATTTTCACTTTCACCTGCGCATACAAAGCACCGTGATCATCATCATCGTAGCGGCTCGCTGCTTGTTCGGTTGCTGGCTCGCGCGTCTGGGTTGACAATAAAACGGTCGCTCCTTCGTACCTGACGTCGTCTCACAATATATATATATATATATATGGGATATGGCACAACGGGAGCGTTGTCAACAAGGATAAATATATTTATTTCCCAACAGTTTCGGGAGGGGACCTCCCTTCATCAGGGGATGAGTTATACTGACATGAACTTCCTTGCTGCCGCGTCCCTCTCGCCTTGAAAGACGTTTGCAATATATATATATTGCAAGGGAGTTTATTAGCGATGCCAGGTAGTAGGCAGGCAGCCGGTACGGACAGAAATGCTCGAGCTGTCCAGCGTCTACAGCTCGTGCACCCACTCGCGCTTCGCACTCAGAGAGAGATGGTCCAACTAGGCAGTGCCTTGCGAATTCCCCACTACAATATATATATATATGCACACACACAGGGAAGGATGCGCTAGCCTCCTTTCTCTGTGGAGCGAACACCACTGAGTCATCTGCGCACGCGCCCGTTTCGTGAGCGAATAGGGTAGGGAGATATATTGTTGCCGCGCTATCGCGGCAACGATCAGCACCCGGCGCTTGCCCGCACAGCAGGCGAGAGCTTCTACGGGCTGCACTATCACCACGAAAAAACGATGCAAAAAGAGTACCTGGAATGGCCGTCTACATATACGTGCGCTCTACACACAATAAGCTGCCACCAGCGGCGACACACGACGTATAGCCTTTAGTAGAAGCATGCACTGCCCACAGGAGGCGTTTCTCTTCATTGCCGTCACTACGCACGAGCCTTGTTGTGGTCATCTACTGTGACCACGCCGCACGGAACTTGGTTACCCAGCAAGTGCACGCTTCCTACATATAATGTTGCCGCTAATTATGCTAGCCTTGCTTTGTAAAACATTCAAATAAGTTGCTATCGCATTCACTGCTTCGCCCTTTTGGCAAAACTGTGACTTTTCATAAAGCCCTGATAGTCCAATTCATGAAGAGTGTGCGAACACTGCCCTACCTAGTACGCAAGCGAAACGCATTCATTAGGGGGCGACTTCATAACTTCTGGCCCCATATACTATGATAGACTATGCTATACCATATGCTCCCTACTCCTCCTAAGATCATTCCTCACCCTAGTTTCCCTTTCCGATCTTTGCTATATTATGCACTATGCGAAGCTATGCTATGCTGGGAGCTGCTTGGCACATATTTGCTTTTTTGGGTGCACACTTATAGAGCTTTTGCGAACACCTCACGGGAGAACATTCCTCTGAAAGAACTTTGCTCCACTATAACAAAAATCGCAAAGCCTCCGTAGAACACACAGCAGACTGTCACAGTGAAACCTTGAAAGGGGCAACTAATACTAGTGCACATGCAAAGTATCAAGTAGGCCATTTTTCGTTTTGCGTGCACAGACCCAAGGACACGCTACGAGTGCTGCCCTCACTAGTTTCACACCTAATTCTTTCTTTTTTGGTGGTGCTAGAACACCAAAGTATTACACTCGTATTAGATTACGATTGCCTGGCAGGTAAATGCACACAAATATAGAGCGAAAAAATAAGCAATTACGATAAAGTAAAAAGGGCCGAATGCTAATATACAGGCTCCTAGGAACCTTCTTACACTGGTAGGGCTGATCTTTGGCCTTTATTTCTGTTGTTGGTGTGTAACGACTAAATAAAATAGTTTTTTTGTCTTCTATAGCATACCTGAACAGACTTGTACCAGTGCATGCACATGGCCCTGTTTACATTACAGTGCTTTAACCTTCGCACCTCACACATGTTGCAACAGCTGATGGTGCAAGGAGAATGCCAATATCGTCCTTGTACATTTTGCAACCATTCTTGAAGATGTAATTTCCATCCACAAGTGGCACATATTTTAGTCGCCTGACCATGTCATTCCTGAAATGTCAATGAAAATACATTGTCAAAATTTGGTTTGGTTTTATATTTAAAGATATTCAGACTTCACGCCAAGCTTCTAAAATTCATATTGACCAAGCATATTAACTAAGCCAAGTAAGAAAAGCTTCAAATAACAAAAAGAATCGGCTAAAAAATTTCAGTCCACAATCAGAGTAAGCAATAAAACTCTGTCCCAAGGCAATCAATTAAAACCATCTTTTGCATCATATTTCACAATAGCAGCAGACTTTGGTACTTATAGTATATACTGAAAGTGGGAAACAGCTTGTTATGCACAGATTTTAGTGAATCTTTAACAATGTTCGTGCATGTGGTTGTTCAGTTACAATGTCTATACATAGTCGCGTAATAGGGTTTCACTGAAAACAATAGACGCTCCATAGTGGCTTGGCTGCAGATGCTCATAGCCAGCTTATTTAGTGTTAAGCAGAATGGTGAAGTGAGAAAATGCATCTGTTTTCTCAACAAGACCTGCGTGCATAGATTGATTGTGCCACCTAAAGGTCCCCTGAAACCGAAATTTTAGAGCCAGAATCTTTTGTGTTCCATTCTCCCACACACATAGGTATCTGAAACCATTTATTACATTTTTTGCTGCGTTCTTGGGATAATTTCTAGGTCCTGCTTGCTCCTTACGCCAGTGGTGTTTTAAACAGTGCAAGAAAGAAACAATCGTTCAAATAGTGGTGAAGATAGTTTTTTTCCTGAGAGAGATTGCGAAATAAGTGTCCATCCAGCAGCTGCAAACAAAGTTCAGCAGAAGACTGTACCTGATGCTGCATCACCCACCTAATTTTAGTCTTTCAGCAAGCTATGTCACTGCAGTTCAGCCTAGCACATAGTACCGTAAAATCTCATGAAGTCAAATTCTGGTAATTCCAACTTACAGTAATTAAAACTGACGCCCTGGTCCTCTCAAAGCCCGAAGTATCTGAATGGGGAAAAACTTCTAATACTTCGAATGCATTGGTACCGACAAATAACGGCTAGTTCAAACTGGAAGGCCCTGGCTTTCGGCCACCTTTGCAGAAATTGACCTACAATCATCACTTAAGATACTCATGACTTCCATCTGTGTAAAACAAGTGTAGTAACTGATTTACATCTATGCTTTTATGGTTTTAAAAGTAGTTTGCTGCTACTGCTGTATGGGTGGCATGACCCAGTGCAGCAATGTTTGCCTTTAGCCGTCTTTTTTCAGACAAGTTTCAATATTGTTCTAAATAAACTGATAAAGAAAGACTAAATTTCGATTGCATTACTCTGCTATGTGAATGATTGTGTTTTGGAACACAAATCGCTTCGCATATTTTGCCACTTTGGCCCACTGCTCACGTGAATGCACCTCTGCTTGTATCTAGCGTATCCCTGACTAATCAAATTGTGTTCAATGTTAGCGCATGAACTTAAATTTATGACATGACCTGCCACAAATGTACAGTATACGCTAATTAGCAGGAATGAGCCCAAAGGTGCCTTCGATGGATTCTTGCCGCACCGTGTGATGTGATTTTTCTTCATTATAGAGACTGCTTGCTAATTTGAAATATTTTATAGTCTGCACTGAGTTCAAATTAAGGAGCTTTTACTGTAACAACAGTGCTCCTACGGGCTTTTGTGCAAATTTCGTGAAATTTCGTTTGGTGTTTTGACGCAATCACTGATGCCAAAAATGTATCTCAACTAATAATGCTGGCTCATTGCAGTGGAGCATTTTCAATTCAGTAAGATGATCATCAGACAAACACTTCTTACGACATAAGAGTTGCTAACACTTGTTTGCAAGAGGTCCATTAAAGCCACCTCACCAAGTCACCTGAACAGCTTGGCTACCTGAATGAAATGTAGGCACTATTAGAGTTTACTTCAACATGCTGATAGTAAGTTGCGTGTACTTAAAGTGATAAGAGTTTCGAGAAATCTACATAGGGAAATATTCCCAAGTGGCTGTAGTCTTCATTCAAGGTGATTACGATATACAACTTCATATTCGTCGTGTGATTGTCAGCTAGGAAGACAACGGCGAAGTTGTAAAAATATGTTTCATCCTAAACATACAGAACGAAAATGCGTTTGGAGATTAGGAGACTAAGTCTACGATACAAAGTATGAGGGACTGCTAATGACTGTGATTTGCTCGTAACAGTAGCCTTGGAACGTATAGTTGGTGGAAGGTGTCATTCGACTGTTTTGCAACGTGCTCCTTGTTGACCAAAGGTGTTTGAGTGTACTCATCGCCAGATTTGCCTTTCTGGACACCACTGATTGGCCTAGCTGAATTATGTGCCACAAATTTAGCAAGTGATGAGATTTAATGCTTCAACATTGTGTAAGACATCTGGCAAACAAAGCCATTTCAGCTCAGCTGTACTGAGTGTCGGGCTCACTATCCACTCAACACCTGCAGGATCCACGCTAGTGCAGCGGTAGCATCACTCTTCAAGACAAAACTACATAGCACAAGTTAACACCGAT
Organism: Rhipicephalus microplus; assembly: GCF_043290135.1. Taxonomy (NCBI): domain Eukaryota; kingdom Metazoa; phylum Arthropoda; class Arachnida; order Ixodida; family Ixodidae; genus Rhipicephalus; species Rhipicephalus microplus. Next base: position 903,820 of record NW_027464612.1, on the reverse strand, counting down.
TGTTCTCAGACACGGTTTGTTCACCTGCCTTTGGATATTGTAGCAGCTCAAGAGAACAAAATAAGAAGGGTGGTAATGTGGAAGAGCAGATTATAATCGCTTTATGTGTTTGGTCTCTCTTGCATGACAGGCCCCACCGCGGTGGTCTGGTGGCTAAGGTACTCAGCTGCTGACCCGCGGGTAGCAATATCAAATTCCCGCTGCGGGGGCTGCATTTTTATGGAGGCAAAAATGCTGTAGGCTTTTATGCTCAGACTTGGGCTCAGATTAACGAACCCCAGGCGGTTGAAATTTCCGGAGCCTTCCACTACGGCGTCTTTCAATCATATGGTGGTTTTGGAACACTAAACCCGACATAACAATCAATCTCTTGCCCGACGGTGCATTCAGAGGAGCCTGGCCCGTCGAGCGCCCTGCAGTCACCAGCAATGGCTGGTTTCTTTGACAAGTTCAGGAGGCAAATCAGTGTCAAGAAGTAGATTATAACTATAATTGGTTGTAGCTGCCATTATATACAGTATGTGGCTTCATTAGTGGTTCAACTCTTTTATTGATCATGTAACCCAATTCTTACAAGATTTCAAAAACTGTTTCAAAGTCTAATTGAAGTCATGTGTGCCTCGTATCCTATATGAAATTATGCTCGTTAACATTTTCCACAATGATGAGACAGAGTAGTGTAATCAATATACCATATGGTGAAGTGGCACACTTTTCATGTGGACAAAGGGGAGAAGAAAGGCACGACATTCTCGTTCCCTTTGTCCGTGTGAAAAATGCGCTACTTAACAATACAACATAAAAAACAGTCACAAACTAGCCCCGCTCTCAACCTTACTGATCTGTCTAGTAAGTCTCATATATGCATCTCTTTTTTTGCATTAGTAAACCTGCAGTTCTTGAAACTCTGACACATTCGAATTTTCGCATCTTGCCTTATGACTGCGTGCGCTATCCCTGGGACATCACACTCCGCGTACCTTTGCAAAAGAAGGGCAGCTGTATAAACTGCTTGGACTCTAAACAAGCATAATTTCGACTGTAAGGCATGCTTGGATGTAAAAAAAAAAAAACGCCAGGCCTCCGCGGAAGGCACAGCACAGTCGCAGCGAATGCTAGAATAGCGGCCTTTTAAGGCATTTTCTAAACACTCATACACTCATTGTGGTACCTGCTGCAAGGACACTTGCTGGATATGCACTAGGATATTAATAGTAATATTTTCTGAATAATAGGCTGGCATTTTCTATGCTATTTTTCATCATTCTTCTGAGAAGCGTGGTATTTGCTAAACAGTTGCAAGGAATTTTGTGCCAATTGTTTATGCAGTGGCTGACGACGATGAATTTCGCCTGAAGTGGGTATGCGCCACAGTTAATAAGTGATCAAGAACAAGCTTTTGTAATGGGTTGGAGCATTGTATCACCCACTCGTTACGCTATTTGCATTGTGCGACGATTGTTTGTTCTTTCGCTGTTTTAAAACATTTTATTACTCATAATAATGCGATTGCTTTCCCAACAGCCTGCCTGAGGCAAATTTGCGAACAAGCCTCAAGAACTGGCGTGTCTCAGTGCTAATATACTGGGCTGACATGCAGCAGACCCGCGTTCGAGCCCCACTTTTTCCTTGGTACTAGGTTCTTTTTCTTAACCAGGATATCGATTACGGACAACACCGGCGATGAACAACTGCGGAGCGGCACGTGACCCGAGTTTTGATCTCACCACATATTTTGCTGTAAAACAGCACAAAATTTCAAAGACAAAAAAATGCTGCGCAGTCACCATGGTGTGCCATGTGACTAGGACCTCTGCCTGATATAGGTGTGTTCGTTATAGTAAATTTTAGTTGCGAGTTCAATGCCATGTCATCTCTTCCTCCACCTGTCTGTGTGTAATTTTAGGCTGTTTTCACATTCTAGCATAAGCCACAAACTAGCCGAACGGTCGCTTTTTTTGTATAACATGTTTCAATGCATTAAAATGCGTTGCAGTGCACCAGAATAATTTATTGACAAGCCCAACTTGCCGCTTTAATAATGAAAGACTATGTAGGCTTATGCCACAGGAGCGAAAGAGAGACACGCCTGAAAGATAACCGATGCCAGCCCGGAACGTGAGCCGTGGCTTCACGTGCCACGGCCTAGCGCCTTCTTTATTTTCTTCTGTCGCCATCGCGCGCTCTCCGGTTTGCGCTCCGCCCGAACGAGGGCGCTACAGAGTCATTCGGGATTTTAAGCAGTTCATTTTAGTGTATCTAGGTTTTCAGGGTGAATGGAAGTGCTGCTTGGAGGCAGCTTTCGCTCATCACAATCGGTCGCACACTGTGAGCATTGGCTGTAGCCCATATTTTGCAGCTTATTAAAAGGTACCAGTTTTTCCTGCTGATCAAGAACTTTGCATTGCAGACCATCTGTAATTGTGCGAAAAACGAAAAACTTCGGAAGCCTACCAGCGATACCGGGAAAGTATGATAAGGAACTTTGACCGTCGCCACAACACGCGGATACCTCAGATACAACTGAACAATCTGGTTCTTGTCAGAAAAGGCCTTCCCGGCAAAAACAAGGTGTACATGGGACCTTATAGCGTGGTGCAGATCGCAGTGCAACATGGCGTCCTCAAAAGGGTCGGTTACGCCAACGATTATGGTGTGCTGGAGTTTGCAACCATTGAAAACGTTTTCATGTATCACCCCAGGAGGGATGAGCATTCAAAGAGGAAGAGTGTACGTGGACGTGAGGCAAGGTTGGAGGAAGACGAGGAAGAAGAGTTGAGAAATAAAGAAGATGGCTGACACCTTAGCCTAGTACTGTGTATTATTAGACAAAGCAGAAGCGCCAGCGTATAATATGCATCCAAATTCCAGCACTGGTCAAACGTACATGCAGTAGATTGATAAAAACGTTTGCCTTGGCATGCCAAATCGACTATGACGAATCTTGCGTAACAAACCGACCACCCGAACACTCTGCTCATGCTGGCTTTACAGCAGTGCTTTTGCGATAAGGTGAAGCTTGATTATATTTTAGTATTTGTCCTTTTGTTTGCCTGAAACGGACGTGCCAAAATGCATAATTGGCCTGAGCACTCGCAAATGCTTATATTTGTTTGATGCACGAGTGGCCTGTGCATGTGCTCATTTCGTATCATGTAATGCTCTCCTGCTCACGCTGGCTTTACAGCAGTGATTTTGCGATGCAGTGAAGCTTAATCATCTTTTGGTAATTGTCTTTTTGTCTGTTTGAAAAGGACGTGCCAAGATGCATATTTGGCTTGAGGAGTCGCAAATGCTTATATTTGTTTGATGCACAAGTGGCCTGTGCATGCGTTCATTTCGTATCATGTGATGCTCTTCTGCTCACGCTGTATCTACTGCAGTGCTTTTGCGATGCATTGAAGCTTGATCATATTAAGTATTTGTGCTTTTGTTTGCCTGAAACGGACGTGCCAAGATGCATATTTGGCCTGAGCAGTCGCAAATGCTTATATTTGTTTGATGCACAAGTGGCCTGGGCATGAGTTCATTTCGTATCATGTAAAGCTCTTCTGCTCACACTGGCTTTGCCGCAGTGCTTTCGTGATGCAGTGAAGCTTAATCATCTTTTGGTAATTGTCTTTTTGTCTCCCTGAAACGAACGTGCCAAGATGCATATTCGGCCTGAGCAGTCGCAAATGCTTATATTTGTTTGATGCAAAAGTAGCCTGTGCATGCGTTCATTTCGTATTATGTAATGCTCTTCTGCTCACGCTGGCTTTACAACAGTGCTTTTTGATGCAGTGAAGCTTGATCATGCTTTAGTATTTGTCCTTTTGTTTGCCTGAAACGGACATGCCAAGATGCATATTAAGCTTGAGCAGTCGCAAATGCTTATCTTTGTTTGATGCACAAGTGGCCTGTGCATGCGTTCATTTCGTATCATGTAATGCTTTTCTGCTCACGCTGGCTTTACCGCAGTGCTTTCGCGATGCAGTGAAGCTTAATCATCTTTTGGTAATTGTCTTTTTGTCTCCCTGAAACGGACGTGCCAAGATGCATATTTGGCCTGAGCAGGCGCAAATACTTACATTTTTTGATGCACAAGTGACGTAGGCATGCGTTCATTTCGTATCATGTAATGCTCTTGTGCTCACGCTGGCTTTACCGCAGTGCTTCGCGATGCAGTGAAGCTTAATCATCTCCTGGTAATTGTTTTTTGTCTCCCTGAAACGGACATGCCAAGATGCATATTCGGCCTGAGCAGTCGCAAATGCTTATATTTGTTTGATGCACAAGTGGCCTGTGCATGTGTTCATTTCGTATCTTGTAATGCTCTTCTGCTCACGCTGGTTTTACAGCAGTGCTTTTGCGATGCAGTGAAGCTTGATGATATTTAAGTATTTGTCCTTTTGTTTGCCAGAAATGGACGTGCCAAGATGCATAATTGGCCTGTGCAGTCGCAAATGCTTATATTTGTTTGATGCACAAGTGGCCTGTGCATGCGTTCATTTCGTATCATGTATTGCTCTTCTGCTCACGCTGGATTTACCGCAGTGCTTTCGCGATGCACTGAAGCATAATCATCTTTTGGTAATTGTCTTTTTGTCTCCCTGAAACGGACGTGCCAAGATGCATATTTGGCCTGAGCAGTCGCAAATGCTTACATTTGTTTAATGCACAAGTGGCGTGTGCATGCGTTCATTTCGTATCATGTATTGCTCTTCCTCTCATGCTGGCTTTACCGCAGTACTTTCGTGATGCATTGAAGCTTAATCATCTTTTGGTAATTTTCCTTTTGTTTGCCTGAAACGGACCTGCCAAGATGCATATTTGGCCTGAGCAGTCGCAAATGCCTATATTTGTTTGATGCACAAGTGGCCTGTGCATGCGTTCATTTCGTATCAAGTAATGCTATTCTGCTCACGCTGGCTTTACCGCAGTGCCTTTGCAATGCAGTGAAGCCTAATTATATTTAAGTATTTGTCCTTTTTGTTTGCCTGAAACGGACGTGGCAAGATGCATATTTGGCCTGAGCAGTCGCAAATGCTTATATTTGTTTGATGCACAAGTGGCGTGTGCATGCGTTCATTTCGTATCGTGTAATGCTTTTCTGCTCACGCTGGCTTTACCGCAGTGCTTTCGCGATGCAGTGAAGCTTAATCATCTTTTGGTAATTGTCTTATTGTCTCCCTGAAACGGACGTGCCAAGATGCATATTTGGCCTGAGCAGTCACAAATGCCTATATTTGTTTGATGCACAAGTGGCCTGTGCATGCGTTCATTTCGTATCATGTAATGCTCTTCTGCTCACGCTGGATTTACCGCAGTGCTTTTGCGATGCAGTGAAGCTTAATCATATTTAAGTATTTGTCCTTTTGTTTGCCTGAAACGGACGTGTGAAGATGCATATTTGGCCTGAGCAGTCACAGATGCTTATATTTGTTTGATGCACAAGTGGCCTGTGCATGCGTTCATTTCGTATCATATATTGCTGTTCTGCTCATGCTCGCTTTACCGCAGTGCTTTTGCGATGCAGGGAAGCTTGATGATATTTAAGTATTTGTCCTTTTGTTTGCCTGAAACTGACATGCCAAGATGCATATGTGGCCTGAGCAGTTGCTAATGCTTATGTTTGTTTGATGCACAAGTGGCCTGTGCATGCGTTCATTTCGTATCACGTAATGCTCTTCTGCCCACGCTGGCTTTACCGCAGTGCTTTCGCGATGCAGTGAAGCTTAATCAGCTTTTGGTAATTGTCGTTTTGTTTGTCTGAAACGGACATGCCAAGATGCATATTTGGCCTGAGCAGTCGCAAATGCTTATATTTGTTTGATGCACAAGTGGCGTGTGCATGCGTTCATTTCGTATCGTGTAATGCTTTTCTGCTCACGCTGGCTTTACCGCAGTGCTTTCGCGATGCAGTGAAGCTTAATCATCTTTTGGTAATTGTCTTATTGTCTCCCTGAAACGGACGTGCCAAGATGCATATTTGGCCTGAGCAGTCGCAAATGCCTATATTTGTTTGATGCACAAGTGGCCTGTGCATGCGTTCATTTCGTATCATGTAATGCTCTTCTGCTCACGCTGGATTTACCGCAGTGCTTTTGCGATGCAGTGAAGCTTAATCATATTTAAGTATTTGTCCTTTTGTTTGCCTGAAACGGACGTGCCAAGATGCATAATTGGCCTGAGCAGTCACAGATGTTTATATTTGTTTGATGCACAAGTGGCCTGTGCATGCGTTCATTTCGTATCATATATTGCTGTTCTGCTCATGCTCGCTTTACCGCAGTGCTTTTGCGATGCAGGGAAGCTTGATGATATTTAAGTATTTGTCCTTTTGTTTGCCTGAAACAGACATGCCAAGATGCATATGTGGCCTGAGCAGTTGCTAATGCTTATGTTTGTTCGATGCACAAGTGGCCTGTGCATGCGTTCATTTCGTATCATGTAATGCTCTTCTGCCCACGCTGGCTTTACCGCAGTGCTTTCGCGATGCAGTGAAGCTTAATCATCTTTTGGTGATTGTCTTTTTGTCTCCCTGAAACGGACGTGCCAAGATGCATATTTCGCCTGAGCAGTCGCAAATACTTATTTTTTTGATGCACAAGTGGCGTGGGCATGCGTTCATTTCGTGTGATGTAATGCTCTTGTGCTCACGCTGGCTTTACCGCAGCGCTTTCTCGATGCTGTGAAGCTTAATCATCTCTCAGTAATTGTTTTTTTGTCTCCCTGAAACGGACAAGCCAAGATGCATATTTGGCCTGAACAGTCGCAAATGCTTAGAATAGATTGATGCACAAGTGGCCTGTGCATGCGTTATTTTCGTATCATGTAATGCTTTTCTGCTCGCTTTGGCTTTAACGCAGTGCTTTCGCGATGCAGTGAAGCTTAATCATCTTTTGGTAATTGTCTTTCTGTCTCCCTGAAACGGACGTGCGAAGATGCATATTTGGCCTGAGCAGTCGCAAATGCTTATATTTGTTCGATGCACAAGTGACCTGTGCATGCGTTCATTTCGTATCATGTAATGCTATTTGCTCAAGCTGGCTTTACCGCAGTGCTTTTGTGATGCAGTGAAGCTTGATCATACTTTAGTATTTGTCTTTTCGTTTGTCTGAGACGGACATGCCAAGATGTATATTTGGCCTGAGCAGTCGCAAATGCTTAAACTTGTTCGATGCACAAGTGGCCTGTGTATGCGTTCATTTCGTATCATGTAATGCTCTTCTGTTCACGCTGGCTTTACCGCAGTGCTTTTTCGATCCTGTGAAGCTTGATAATTTTTTGGTAATTGTCTTATTGTCTCGCTAAAACGGACGTGCAAAGATGCATTAATGGCCTGAGCAGTCACAATTGCTTATATTTGTTTGATGCACAAGTGGCCTGCGCATGCGTTCATTTCGTATCTTGTAATGCTCTTCTGCTCACGCTGGTTTTACAGCAGTGCTTTTGCGATGCAGTGAAGCTTGATGATATTTAAGTATTTGTCCTTTTGTTTGCCAGAAATGGACGTGCCAAGATGCATAATTGGCCTGTGCAGTCGCAAATGCTTATATTTGTTTGATGCACAAGTGGCCTGTGCATGCGTTCATTTCGTATCATGTATTGCTCTTCTGCTCACGCTGGCTTTACCGCAGTGCTTTCGCGATGCACTGAAGCATAATCATCTTTTGGTATTTGTCCTTTTGTTTGCCTGAAACAGACCTGCCATGATGCATATTTGGCCTGAGCAGTCGCAAATGCCTATATTTGTTTGATGCACAAGTGGCCTGTGCATGCGTTCATTTCGTATCAAGTAATGCTATTCTGCTCACGCTGGCTTTACCGCAGTGCCTTTGCAATGCAGTGAAGCCTAATTATATTTAAGTATTTGTCCTTTTGTTTGCCTGAAACGGACGTGCCAAGATGCATATTTGGCCTGAGGAGTCGCAAATGCTTATATTTGTTTGATGCACAAGTGGCATGTGCATGCGTTCATTTCGTATCATGTATTGCTCTTCTGCTCATGCCCGCTTTACCGGAGTGCTTTCGTGATGCAGTGAAGCTTAATCATCTTTTGGTAATTGTCTTTTTGTCTCTCTGAAACGGACGTGCCAAGATGCATATTTGGCCTGAGCAGTCGCAAATGCTCATATTTGTTTGATGCACAAGTACCCTGTGCATGCGTTCATTTCGCATCCTGTAATGCTCTTCTGCTCATGCTGGCTTTACCGCAGTGCTTTTGCTATGCAGTGAAGCATGATCATATTTAAGTATTTGTCCTTTTGTTTGCGCGAAATGGACGAGCCAAGATGCATATTTGGCCTGAGCAGTCGCAAATGCTTATATTTGTTTGATGCACAAGTGGCCTGGGCATGCGTTCATTTCGTATCATGTAGTGCTCTTCTGCTCATACTTGCTTTACCGCAGTGCTTTTTCGATGCAGTGAAGTTTGATCATATTATAGTATTTGTCCTTTTGTTTGCCTGAAACGGACGTGCCAAGATGCATATTTGGCCTGAGCAGTTGCCAATGCTTCTATTTGTTTGATGCACAAGTGGCCTGTGCATGCGTTCATTTCGTATCATGTATTGCTTTTCTGCTCATGCTGGCTTTACGGCAGTTCTTTTGCGATGCAGTGAAGCTTAATCATCTTTTGGTAATTGTCCTTTTGTTTGCCTGAAACGGACGTGCCAAGATGCATATTTATTCTGTGCAGTCGCAAATGCTTATATTTGTTTGATGCACAAGTGGCCTGGGCATGCGTTCATTTTGTATCATGTAGTGCTCTTCTGCTCATGCTGGCTTTACCGCAGTGCTTTTTCGATGCAGTGAAGCTTGATCATATTTTAGTATTTGTCCTTTTGTTTGCCTGAAACGGACGTGCCAAGATGCATATTTGGCCTGAGCAGTCGCAAATACTTATATTTTTTTGATGCACAAATGGCCTGTGCTTGCGTTCATTTCGTATCATGTAATGCTCTACTGCTCAAGCTGGCTTTACCGCAGTTCTTTCGCGATGCAGTGAAGCTTAATCATCTTTTGGTAATTGTCCTTTTGTTTGCCTGAAACGACGTGCCAAGATGCATATTTGGCCTGTGCAGTCGGAAATGCTTATATTTGATTGATGCACTAGTGGCCTGTGCATGCGTTCATTTCGTATCATGTAATGCTTTTCTGCTCACGCTGGCATTATTGCAGTTCTTTTGCGATGCAGTGAAGCTTGATCAAATTTAAGTATTTGTCCTTTTGTTTGCCTGAAACGGTCGTGCCAAGATGCATATTTGGCTCTAGCAGTCGCAAATGCCTATCTTTGTTTGATGCACAAGTGGCCTGCCCATACGTTCATTTCGTATCTTGTAATGATATTCTGCTCACGCTGGCTTTACCGCACTGCTTTTGCGATGCAGTGAAGCTTGATCATATTCAAGTGTTTATACTTTTGTTTGCCAGAAATGGACGTAACAAGATGCATATTTGGCCTGTGCAGTCGCAAATGCTTATATTTGTTTTATGCACAAGTGGCCTGTGCATGCGTAAATTTCGTATCATGGAATGCTCTTCTGCTCACGTTGGCCTTACCGCAGTGCTTTCGCGATGCAGTGAAGCATAATCATCTTTTGGTAATTGTCTTTCTGTCTCCCTGAGACGGACGTGCCAAGATGCATATGTGGCCTGAGCAGTCGCAAATGCTTATATTTGTTTGATGCAGAAGTACCCTGTGCATGCGTTCATTTCGTAACATATAATGCTTTTCTGCTCACGCTGGCTTTACCACAGTGCTTTTGCAATGCAGTGAAGCATGATCATATTTAAGTATTTGTCCTTTTGTTTGCTTGAAACGGACGTGCCAAGATGCCTGAGCAGTCGCAAATGCTTATATCTGTTTGATGCACAAGTGGCCTGGGCATGCGTTCATTTCGTATCACGTAGTGCTCTTCTGCTCATGCTGGCTTTACCGCAGTGCTTTTTTGATGCAGTGAAGCTTATTCATCTTTTGGTAATTGTCTTTATGTCTCGCCTAAACGAACGTGCCAAGATGCATATTTGGCCTGAGCAGTCGCAAATGCTTATATTTGTTTGCTGCACAAGCGGCCTGTGCATGCGTTAATTTGGTATCATATAATGCTTCTCTGCTCACGGTGGCTTTACCGCAGTGCTTTCGCGATGCAGTGAAGCTTAATCATCTTTTGGTAATTGTCTTTTTGTCTCCTTGAAACGGACGTGCCAAGACGCATATTTGGCCTGAGCAGTCGCAAATGCTTAAATTTGTTCGATGCACAAGTGGCCTGTGTATGCGTTCATTTCGTATCATGTAATGCTCTTCGGTTCACGCTGGCTTTACCGAAGTGCTTTTTCGATCCAGTGAAGTTTGATAATTTTTTGGTAATTGTCTTATTGTCTCCCTAAAACGGACGTGCAAAGATGCATATTTGGCCTGAGCAGTCGCAAATGCTTATATTTGTTTGATGCACAAGTGGCCTGTGCTAAGTTCATTTCGTATCATCTATTGCTCTTCTGCTCATGCCCGCTTTACCGCAGTACTTTCGTGATGCAGTGAAGCTTAATCATCTTTTGGTAATTGTCTTTTTGTCTCTCTGAAACGGACGTGCCAAGATGCTTATTTGGCCTGAGCAGTCGCAGTTGCTTATATTTGTTTGATGCACAAGTGGCCTGTGCATGCGTTCATTTCGTATCACGTAATGCTCTTCTGCTTATGCTGGCTTTACCGCAGTGCTTTTGCGATGCAGTGAAGCTTGATCATATTTAAGTATTTGTCCTTTTTTTTGCCTGAAACGTACATGCCAAGATGCATATTTGGCCTGAACAGTCGCAAATGCTTATATTTGTTTGATGCACAAGTGGCCTGTGCATGCGTTCATTTCGTATCATCTATTGCTCTTCTGCTCATGCTGGCTTTACCGCAGTACTTTCGCGATGCATTGAAGCTTAATCATCTTTTGGTAATTCTCCTTTTGTTTGCCTGAAACGGACCTGCCAAGATGCATATTTGGCCTGAGCAGTCGCAAATGCCTGTATTTGTTTGATGCACAAGTGGCCTGTGCATGCGTTCATTTCGTATCATGTAATGCTATTCTGCTAATGCCCGCTTTACCGCAGTGCTTTCGTGATGCAGTGAAGCTTAATCATCTTTTGGTAATTGTCTTTTTGTCTCTCTGAAACGGACGTGCCAAGATGCATATTTGGCCTGAGCAGTCGCAAATGCTTATATTTGTTTGATGCACAAGTGGCCTGTGCATGCGTTCATTTCGTATCACGTAATGCTCTTCTGCTTATGCTGGCTTTACCGCAGTGCTTTTGCGATGCAGTGAAGCTTGATCATATTTAAGTATTTGTCCTTTTATTTGCCTGAAACGGACATGCCAAGATGCATATTTGGCCTGAACAGTCGCAAATGCTTATATTTGTTTGATGCACAAGTACCCTGTGCATGCGTTTATTTCGTAACATGTAATGCTCTTCTGCTCACGCTGGCTTTACCGCAGTGCTTTTGCGATGCAGTGAAGCATGATCATATTTAAATATTTGTCCCTTTGTTTGCGCGAAACGGACGAGCCAAGATGCATATTTGGCCTGAGCAGTCGCAAGTGCTTATGTTCAATTAATGCACAAGTGGCCTGTGCATGCGTTCATTTCGTATCAAGTATTGCTCTTCTGCTCATGCTGGCTTTACCGCAGTACTTTCGCGATGCATTGAAGCTTAATCATCTTTTGGTATTTGTCCTTTTGTTTGCCTGAAACGGACCTGCCAAGATGCATATTTGGCCTGAGCAGTCGCAAATGCCTATATTTGTTTGATGCACAAGTGGCCTGTGCATGCGTTCATTTCGTATCATGTAATGCTATTCTGCTCACGCTGGCTTTACCGCAGTGCTTTTGCGATGCAGTGAAGCCTAATCATACTTAAGTATTGGTCTTTTTGTTTGCCTGAAACGGACGTGCCAAGATGCATATTTGGCCTGAGCAGTCGCAAATGCTTATATTTGTTTGATGCACAAGTGGCCTGTGCATGCGTTCATTTCGTATCATGTAATGCTCTTCTGCTCTTGCTGGCTTTCCCGCAGTGCTTTTTCGATGCAGTGAAGCTTGATCATATTTTAGTATTTGTCCTTTTGTTTGCCTGAAACGGACGTGCCAAGATGCATATTTGGCCTGAGCAGTCGCAAATGCTTATATTTGTTTGATGCACAAGTGGCCTGGGCATGCGTTCATTTCGTATCATGTAGTGCTCTGCTGCTCATACTTGCTTTACCGCAGTGCTTTTTCGATGCAGTGAAGCTTGATCATATTTTAGTATTTGTCCTTTTGTTTGCCTGAAACGGACGTGCCAAGATGCCTATTTGGCTTGAGCAGTCGCAAATGCTTATATTTGTTTGATGCACAAGTGGCCTGGGCATGCGTTCATTTCGTATCATGTAATGCTCTTCTGCTCACGCTGGCTTTACTTCAGTGCTTTCGCGATACGGTGAAGCCTAATCATCTCTTGGTAATTGTTTTTTTTTGTCTCCCTGAAACGGACATGCCAAGATGCATATTTGGCCTGAGCAGTCGCAAATGCTTATATTTGATTGATGCAAAAGTTGCCTGTGCATGCGTTCATTTCGTATCATGTAATGCTTTTCTGCTCACGCTGGCATTATTGCAGTGCTTTTGCGATGCAGTGAAGCTTGATCAAATTTAAGTATTTGTCCTTTTGTTTGCCTGAAACGGTCGTGCCAAGATGCATATTTGGCTCTAGCAGTCGCAAATGCCTATCTTTGTTTGATGCACAAGTGGCCTGCCCATACGTTCATTTCGTATCTTGTAATGATATTCTGCTCACGCTGGCTTTACCGCACTGCTTTTGCGATGCAGTGAAGCTTGATCATATTCAAGTGTTTATACTTTTGTTTGCCAGAAATGGACGTACCAAGATGCATATTTGGCCTGTGCAGTCGCAAATGCTTATATTTGTTTTATGCACAAGTGGCCTGTGCATGCGTAAATTTCGTATCATGGAATGCTCTTCTGCTCACGTTGGCTTTACCGCAGTGCTTTCGCGATGCAGTGAAGCATAATCATCTTTTGGTAATTGTCTTTCTGTCTCCCTGAGACGGACGTGCCAAGATGCATATGTGGCCTGAGCAGTCGCAAATGCTTATATTTGTTTGATGCAGAAGTACCCTGTGCATGCGTTCATTTCGTAACATATAATGCTTTTCTGCTCACGCTGGCTTTACCACAGTGCTTTTGCAATGCAGTGAAGCATGATCATATTTAAGTATTTGTCCTTTTGTTTGCTTGAAACGGACGTGCCAAGATGCCTGAGCAGTCGCAAATGCTTTTATTTGTTTGATGCACAAGTGGCCTGGGCATGCGTTCATTTCGTATCACGTAGTGCTCTTCTGCTCATGCTGGCTTTACCGCAGTGCTTTTTTGATGCAGTGAAGCTTATTCATCTTTTGGTAATTGTCTTTATGTCTCGCCTAAACGAACGTGCCAAGATGCATATTTGGCCTGAGCAGTCGCAAATGCTTATATTTGTTTGCTGCACAAGCGGCCTGTGCATGCGTTCATTTGATATCATATAATGCTTCTCTGCTCACGGTGGCTTTACCGCAGTGCTTTCGCGATGCAGTGAAGCTTAATCATCTTTTGGTAATTGTCTTTTTGTCTCCTTGAAACGGACGTGCCAAGACGCATATTTGGCCTGAGCAGTCGCAAATGCTTATATTTGTTCGATGCACAAGTGGCCTGTGTATGCGTTCATTTCGTATCATGTAATGCTCTTCGGTTCACGCTGGCTTTACCGAAGTGGTTTTTCGATCCAGTGAAGTTTGATAATTTTTGGTAATTGTCTTATTGTCTCCCTAAAACGGACGTGCAAAGATGCATATTTGGCCTGAGCAGTCGCAAATGCTTATATTTGTTTGATGCACAAGTGGCCTGTGCATGCGTTCATTTCGTATCACGTAATGCTCTTCTGCTTATGCTGGCTTTACCGCAGTGCTTTTGCGATGCAGTGAAGATTGATCATATTTAAGTATTTGTCCTTTTATTTGCCTGAAACGTACATGCCAAGATGCATATTTGGCCTGAACAGTCGCAAATGCTTATATTTGTTTGATGCACAAGTGGCCTGTGCATGCGTTCATTTCGTATCATCTATTGCTCTTCTGCTCATGCTGGCTTTACCGCAGTACTTTCGCGATGCATTGAAGCTTAATCATCTTTTGGTAATTCTCCTTTTGTTTGCCTGAAACGGACCTGCCAAGATGCATATTTGGCCTGAGCAGTCGCAAATGCCTGTATTTGTTTGATGCACAAGTGGCCTGTGCATGCGTTCATTTCGTATCATGTAATGCTATTCTGCTAATGCCCGCTTTACCGCAGTGCTTTCGTGATGCAGTGAAGCTTAATCATCTTTTGGTAATTGTCTTTTTGTCTCTCTGAAACGGACGTGCCAAGATGCATATTTGGCCTGAGAAGTCGCAAATGCTTATATTTGTTTGATGCACAAGTGGCCTGTGCATGCGTTCATTTCGTATCACGTAATGCTCTTCTGCTTATGCTGGCTTTACCGCAGTGCTTTTGCGATGCAGTGAAGCTTGATCATATTTAAGTATTTGTCCTTTTATTTGCCTGAAACGGACATGCCAAGATGCATATTTGGCCTGAACAGTCGCAAATGCTTATATTTGTTTGATGCACAAGTACCCTGTGCATGCGTTCATTTCGTAACATGTAATGCTCTTCTGCTCACGCTGGCTTTACCGCAGTGCTTTTGCGATGCAGTGAAGCATGATCATATTTAAGTATTTGTCCCTTTGTTTGCGCGAAACGGACGAGCCAAGATGCATATTTGGCCTGAGCAGTCGCAAGTGCTTATGTTCAATTAATGCACAAGTGGCCTGTGCATGCGTTCATTTCGTATCAAGTATTGCTCTTCTGCTCATGCTGGCTTTACCGCAGTACTTTCGCGATGCATTGAAGCTTAATCATCTTTTGGTATTTGTCCTTTTGTTTGCCTGAAACGGACCTGCCAAGATGCATATTTGGCCTGAGCAGTCGCAAATGCCTATATTTGTTTGATGCACAAGTGGCCTGTGCATGCGTTCATTTCGTATCATGTAATGCTATTCTGCTCACGCTGGCTTTACCGCAGTGCTTTTGCGATGCAGTGAAGCCTAATCATACTTAAGTATTGGTCTTTTTGTTTGCCTGAAACGGACGTGCCAAGATGCATATTTGGCCTGAGCAGTCGCAAATGCTTATATTTGTTTGATGCACAAGTGGCCTTTGCATGCGTTCATTTCGTATCATGTAATGCTCTTCTGCTCTTGCTGGCTTTCCCGCAGTGCTTTTTCGATGCAGTGAAGCTTGATCATATTTTAGTATTTGTCCTTTTGTTTGCCTGAAACGGACGTGCCAAGATGCATATTTGGCCTGAGCAGTCGCAAATGCTTATATTTGTTTGATGCACAAGTGGCCTGGGCATGCGTTCATTTCGTATCATGTAGTGCTCTGCTGCTCATACTTGCTTTACCGCAGTGCTTTTTCGATGCAGTGAAGCTTGATCATATTTTAGTATTTGTCCTTTTGTTTGCCTGAAACGGACGTGCCAAGATGCATATTTGGCTTGAGCAGTCGCAAATGCTTATATTTGCTTGATGCACAAGTGGCCTGGGCATGCGTTCATTTCGTATCATGTAATGCTCTTCTGCTCACGCTGGCTTTACTTCAGTGCTTTCGCGATACGGTGAAGCCTAATCATCTCTTGGTAATTGTTTTTTTTGTCTCCCTGAAACGGACATGCCAAGATGCACATTTGGCCTGAGCAGTCGCAAATGCTTATATTTGATTGATGCAAAAGTTGCCTGTGCATGCGTTCATTTCGTATCATGTAATGCTTTTCTGCTCACGCTGGCATTATTGCAGTGCTTTTGCGATGCAGTGAAGCTTGATCAAATTTAAGTATTTGTCCTTTTGTTTGCCTGAAACGGTCGTGCCAAGATGCATATTTGGCTCTAGCAGTCGCAAATGCCTATCTTTGTTTGATGCACAAGTGGCCTGCCCATACGTTCATTTCGTATCTTGTAATGATATTCTGCTCACGCTGGCTTTACCGCACTGCTTTTGCGATGCAGTGAAGCTTGATCATATTCAAGTGTTTATACTTTTGTTTGCCAGAAATGGACGTACCAAGATGCATATTTGGCCTGTGCAGTCGCAAATGCTTATATTTGTTTTATGCACAAGTGGCCTGTGCATGCGTAAATTTCGTATCATGGAATGCTCTTCTGCTCACGTTGGCTTTACCGCAGTGCTTTCGCGATGCAGTGAAGCATAATCATCTTTTGGTAATTGTCTTTCTGTCTCCCTGAGACGGACGTGCCAAGATGCATATGTGGCCTGAGCAGTCGCAAATGCTTATATTTGTTTGATGCAGAAGTACCCTGTGCATGCGTTCATTTCGTAACATATAATGCTTTTCTGCTCACGCTGGCTTTACCACAGTGCTTTTGCAATGCAGTGAAGCATGATCATATTTAAGTATTTGTCCTTTTGTTTGCTTGAAACGGACGTGCCAAGATGCCTGAGCAGTCGCAAATGCTTATATCTGTTTGATGCACAAGTGGCCTGGGCATGCGTTCATTTCGTATCACGTAGTGCTCTTCTGCTCATGCTGGCTTTACCGCAGTGCTTTTTTGATGCAGTGAAGCTTATTCATCTTTTGGTAATTGTCTTTATGTCTCGCCTAAACGAACGTGCCAAGATGCATATTTGGCCTGAGCAGTCGCAAATGCTTATATTTGTTTGCTGCACAAGCGGCCTGTGCATGCGTTAATTTGGTATCATATAATGCTTCTCTGCTCACGGTGGCTTTACCGCAGTGCTTTCGCGATGCAGTGAAGCTTAATCATCTTTTGGTAATTGTCTTTTTGTCTCCTTGAAACGGACGTGCCAAGACGCATATTTGGCCTGAGCAGTCGCAAATGCTTAAATTTGTTCGATGCACAAGTGGCCTGTGTATGCGTTCATTTCGTATCATGTAATGCTCTTCGGTTCACGCTGGCTTTACCGAAGTGCTTTTTCGATCCAGTGAAGTTTGATAATTTTTTGGTAATTGTCTTATTGTCTCCCTAAAACGGACGTGCAAAGATGCATATTTGGCCTGAGCAGTCGCAAATGCTTATATTTGTTTGATGCACAAGTGGCCTGTGCTAAGTTCATTTCGTATCATCTATTGCTCTTCTGCTCATGCCCGCTTTACCGCAGTACTTTCGTGATGCAGTGAAGCTTAATCATCTTTTGGTAATTGTCTTTTTGTCTCTCTGAAACGGACGTGCCAAGATGCTTATTTGGCCTGAGCAGTCGCAATTGCTTATATTTGTTTGATGCACAAGTGGCCTGTGCATGCGTTCATTTCGTATCACGTAATGCTCTTCTGCTTATGCTGGCTTTACCGCAGTGCTTTTGCGATGCAGTGAAGCTTGATCATATTTAAGTATTTGTCCTTTTATTTGCCTGAAACGTACATGCCAAGATGCATATTTGGCCTGAACAGTCGCAAATGCTTATATTTGTTTGATGCACAAGTGGCCTGTGCATGCGTTCATTTCGTATCATCTATTGCTCTTCTGCTCATGCTGGCTTTACCGCAGTACTTTCGCGATGCATTGAAGCTTAATCATCTTTTGGTAATTCTCCTTTTGTTTGCCTGAAACGGACCTGCCAAGATGCATATTTGGCCTGAGCAGTCGCAAATGCCTGTATTTGTTTGATGCACAAGTGGCCTGTGCATGCGTTCATTTCGTATCATGTAATGCTATTCTGCTAATGCCCGCTTTACCGCAGTGCTTTCGTGATGCAGTGAAGCTTAATCATCTTTTGGTAATTGTCTTTTTGTCTCTCTGAAACGGACGTGCCAAGATGCATATTTGGCCTGAGCAGTCGCAAATGCTTATATTTGTTTGATGCACAAGTGGCCTGTGCATGCGTTCATTTCGTATCACGTAATGCTCTTCTGCTTATGCTGGCTTTACCGCAGTGCTTTTGCGATGCAGTGAAGCTTGATCATATTTAAGTATTTGTCCTTTTATTTGCCTGAAACGGACATGCCAAGATGCATATTTGGCCTGAACAGTCGCAAATGCTTATATTTGTTTGATGCACAAGTACCCTGTGCATGCGTTCATTTCGTAACATGTAATGCTCTTCTGCTCACGCTGGCTTTACCGCAGTGCTTTTGCGATGCAGTGAAGCATGATCATATTTAAGTATTTGTCCCTTTGTTTGCGCGAAACGGACGAGCCAAGATGCATATTTGGCCTGAGCAGTCGCAAGTGCTTATGTTCAATTAATGCACAAGTGGCCTGTGCATGCGTTCATTTCGTATCAAGTATTGCTCTTCTGCTCATGCTGGCTTTACCGCAGTACTTTCGCGATGCATTGAAGCTTAATCATCTTTTGGTATTTGTCCTTTTGTTTGCCTGAAACGGACCTGCCAAGATGCATATTTGGCCTGAGCAGTCGCAAATGCCTATATTTGTTTGATGCACAAGTGGCCTGTGCATGCGTTCATTTCGTATCATGTAATGCTATTCTGCTCACGCTGGCTTTACCGCAGTGCTTTTGCGATGCAGTGAAGCCTAATCATACTTAAGTATTGGTCTTTTTGTTTGCCTGAAACGGACGTGCCAAGATGCATATTTGGCCTGAGCAGTCGCAAATGCTTATATTTGTTTGATGCACAAGTGGCCTGTGCATGCGTTCATTTCGTATCATGTAATGCTCTTCTGCTCTTGCTGGCTTTCCCGCAGTGCTTTTTCGATGCAGTGAAGCTTGATCATATTTTAGTATTTGTCCTTTTGTTTGCCTGAAACGGACGTGCCAAGATGCATATTTGGCCTGAGCAGTCGCAAATGCTTATATTTGTTTGATGCACAAGTGGCCTGGGCATGCGTTCATTTCGTATCATGTAGTGCTCTGCTGCTCATGCTTGCTTTACCGCAGTGCTTTTTCGATGCAGTGAAGCTTGATCATATTTTAGTATTTGTCCTTTTGTTTGCCTGAAACGGACGTGCCAAGATGCATATTTGGCTTGAGCAGTCGCAAATGCTTATATTTGTTTGATGCACAAGTGGCCTGGGCATGCGTTCATTTCGTATCATGTAATGCTCTTCTGCTCACGCTGGCTTTACTTCAGTGCTTTCGCGATACGGTGAAGCCTAATCATCTCTTGGTAATTGTTTTTTTTGTCTCCCTGAAACGGACATGCCAAGATGCATATTTGGCCTGAGCAGTCGCAAATGCTTATATTTGATTGATGCAAAAGTTGCCTGTGCATGCGTTCATTTCGTATCATGTAATGCTTTTCTGCTCACGCTGGCATTATTGCAGTGCTTTTGCGATGCAGTGAAGCTTGATCAAATTTAAGTATTTGTCCTTTTGTTTGCCTGAAACGGTCGTGCCAAGATGCATATTTGGCTTTAGCAGTCGCAAATGCCTATCTTTGTTTGATGCACAAGTGGCCTGCCCATACGTTCATTTCGTATCTTGTAATGATATTCTGCTCACGCTGGCTTTACCGCACTGCTTTTGCGATGCAGTGAAGCTTGATCATATTCAAGTGTTTATACTTTTGTTTGCCAGAAATGGACGTACCAAGATGCATATTTGGCCTGTGCAGTCGCAAATGCTTATATTTGTTTTATGCACAAGTGGCCTGTGCATGCGTAAATTTCGTATCATGGAATGCTCTTCTGCTCACGTTGGCTTTACCGCAGTGCTTTCGCGATGCAGTGAAGCATAATCATCTTTTGGTAATTGTCTTTCTGTCTCCCTGAGACGGACGTGCCAAGATGCATATGTGGCCTGAGCAGTCGCAAATGCTTATATTTGTTTGATGCAGAAGTACCCTGTGCATGCGTTCATTTCGTAACATATAATGCTTTTCTGCTCACGCTGGCTTTACCACAGTGCTTTTGCAATGCAGTGAAGCATGATCATATTTAAGTATTTGTCCTTTTGTTTGCTTGAAACGGACGTGCCAAGATGCCTGAGCAGTCGCAAATGCTTATATTTGTTTGATGCACAAGTGGCCTGGGCATGCGTTCATTTCGTATCACGTAGTGCTCTTCTGCTCATGCTGGCTTTACCGCAGTGCTTTTTTGATGCAGTGAAGCTTATTCATCTTTTGGTAATTGTCTTTATGTCTCGCCTAAACGAACGTGCCAAGATGCATATTTGGCCTGAGCAGTCGCAAATGCTTATATTTGTTTGCTGCACAAGCGGCCTGTGCATGCGTTCATTTGGTATCATATAATGCTTCTCTGCTCACGGTGGCTTTACCGCAGTGCTTTCGCGATGCAGTGAAGCTTAATCATCTTTTGGTAATTGTCTTTTTGTCTCCTTGAAACGGACGTGCCAAGACGCATATTTGGCCTGAGCAGTCGCAAATGCTTATATTTGTTCGATGCACAAGTGGCCTGTGTATGCGTTCATTTCGTATCATGTAATGCTCTTCGGTTCACGCTGGCTTTACCGAAGTGGTTTTTCGATCCAGTGAAGTTTGATAATTTTTTGGTAATTGTCTTATTGTCTCCCTAAAACGGACGTGCAAAGATGCATATTTGGCCTGAGCAGTCGCAAATGCTTATATTTGTTTGATGCACAAGTGGCCTGTGCTAAGTTCATTTCGTATCATCTATTGCTCTTCTGCTCAAGCCCGCTTTACCGCAGTACTTTCGTGATGCAGTGAAGCTTAATCATCTTTTGGTAATTGTCTTTTTGTCTCTCTGAAACGGACGTGCCAAGATGCTTATTTGGCCTGAGCAGTCGCAAATGCTTATATTTGTTTGATGCACAAGTGGCCTGTGCATGCGTTCATTTCGTATCATATAATGCTCTTCTGCCTATGCTGGCTTTACCACAGTGCTTCTGCGATGCAGTGAAGCTTGATCATATTTAAGTATTTGTCCTTTTGTTTGCCTGAAACGGACATGCCAAGATGCATAATTGGCCTAAGCAGTCGAAAATGCCTATATTTGTTCGATGCACAAGTACCCTGTGCATGCGTTCATTTCGTAACATGTAATGCTCTTCTGCTCACGCTGTCTTTACCGCAGTGCTTTTGCGATGCAGTGAAGCATGATCATAATTAAGTATTTGTCCTTTTGTTTGCCTGAAACGGACGTGCCAAGATGCATATTTGGCCTGAGCAGTCACAAATGCTTATATTTGTTTAATGCACAAGTGGCCTGCGCATGCGTTCATTTCGTATCATCTATTGCTCTTCTGCTCACGCTGGCTTTACCGCAGTGCTTTTGCGATGCAGTGAAGCATGATCATATTTAAGTATTTGTCCCTTTGTTTGCGCGAAACGGACGAGCCAAGATGCATATTTGGCCTGAGCAGTCGCAAGTGCTTATGTTCAATTAATGCACAAGTGGCCTGTGCATGCGTTCATTTCGTATCAAGTATTGCTCTTCTGCTCATGCTGGCTTTACCGCAGTACTTTCGCGATGCATTGAAGCTTAATCATCTTTTGGTATTTGTCCTTTTGTTTGCCTGAAACGGACCTGCCAAGATGCATATTTGGCCTGAGCAGTCGCAAATGCCTATATTTGTTTGATGCACAAGTGGCCTGTGCATGCGTTCATTTCGTATCATGTAATGCTATTCTGCTCACGCTGGCTTTACCGCAGTGCTTTTGCGATGCAGTGAAGCCTAATCATACTTAAGTATTGGTCTTTTTGTTTGCCTGAAACGGACGTGCCAAGATGCATATTTGGCCTGAGCAGTCGCAAATGCTTATATTTGTTTGATGCACAAGTGGCCTGTGCATGCGTTCATTTCGTATCATGTAATGCTCTTCTGCTCTTGCTGGCTTTCCCGCAGTGCTTTTTCGATGCAGTGAAGCTTGATCATATTTTAGTATTTGTCCTTTTGTTTGCCTGAAACGGACGTGCCAAGATGCATATTTGGCCTGAGCAGTCGCAAATGCTTATATTTGTTTGATGCACAAGTGGCCTGGGCATGCGTTCATTTCGTATCATGTAGTGCTCTGCTGCTCATACTTGCTTTACCGCAGTGCTTTTTCGATGCAGTGAAGCTTGATCATATTTTAGTATTTGTCCTTTTGTTTGCCTGAAACGGACGTGCCAAGATGCATATTTGGCTTGAGCAGTCGCAAATGCTTATATTTGTTTGATGCACAAGTGGCCTGGGCATGCGTTCATTTCGTATCATGTAATGCTCTTCTGCTCACGCTGGCTTTACTTCAGTGCTTTCGCGATACGGTGAAGCCTAATCATCTCTTGGTAATTGTTTTTTTTTTGTCTCCCTGAAACGGACATGCCAAGATGCATATTTGGCCTGAGCAGTCGCAAATGCTTATATTTGATTGATGCAAAAGTTGCCTGTGCATGCGTTCATTTCGTATCATGTAATGCTTTTCTGCTCACGCTGGCATTATTGCAGTGCTTTTGCGATGCAGTGAAGCTTGATCAAATTTAAGTATTTGTCCTTTTGTTTGCCTGAAACGGTCGTGCCAAGATGCATATTTGGCTTTAGCAGTCGCAAATGCCTATCTTTGTTTGATGCACAAGTGGCCTGCCCATACGTTCATTTCGTATCTTGTAATGATATTCTGCTCACGCTGGCTTTACCGCACTGCTTTTGCGATGCAGTGAAGCTTGATCATATTCAAGTGTTTATACTTTTGTTTGCCAGAAATGGACGTACCAAGATGCATATTTGGCCTGTGCAGTCGCAAATGCTTATATTTGTTTTATGCACAAGTGGCCTGTGCATGCGTAAATTTCGTATCATGGAATGCTCTTCTGCTCACGTTGGCTTTACCGCAGTGCTTTCGCGATGCAGTGAAGCATAATCATCTTTTGGTAATTGTCTTTCTGTCTCCCTGAGACGGACGTGCCAAGATGCATATGTGGCCTGAGCAGTCGCAAATGCTTATATTTGTTTGATGCAGAAGTACCCTGTGCATGCGTTCATTTCGTAACATATAATGCTTTTCTGCTCACGCTGGCTTTACCACAGTGCTTTTGCAATGCAGTGAAGCATGATCATATTTAAGTATTTGTCCTTTTGTTTGCTTGAAACGGACGTGCCAAGATGCCTGAGCAGTCGCAAATGCTTATATTTGTTTGATGCACAAGTGGCCTGGGCATGCGTTCATTTCGTATCACGTAGTGCTCTTCTGCTCATGCTGGCTTTACCGCAGTGCTTTTTTGATGCAGTGAAGCTTATTCATCTTTTGGTAATTGTCTTTATGTCTCGCCTAAACGAACGTGCCAAGATGCATATTTGGCCTGAGCAGTCGCAAATGCTTATATTTGTTTGCTGCACAAGCGGCCTGTGCATGCGTTCATTTGGTATCATATAATGCTTCTCTGCTCACGGTGGCTTTACCGCAGTGCTTTCGCGATGCAGTGAAGCTTAATCATCTTTTGGTAATTGTCTTTTTGTCTCCTTGAAACGGACGTGCCAAGACGCATATTTGGCCTGAGCAGTCGCAAATGCTTATATTTGTTCGATGCACAAGTGGCCTGTGTATGCGTTCATTTCGTATCATGTAATGCTCTTCGGTTCACGCTGGCTTTACCGAAGTGGTTTTTCGATCCAGTGAAGTTTGATAATTTTTGGTAATTGTCTTATTGTCTCCCTAAAACGGACGTGCAAAGATGCATATTTGGCCTGAGCAGTCGCAAATGCTTATATTTGTTTGATGCACAAGTGGCCTGTGCTAAGTTCATTTCGTATCATCTATTGCTCTTCTGCTCAAGCCCGCTTTACCGCAGTACTTTCGTGATGCAGTGAAGCTTAATCATCTTTTGGTAATTGTCTTTTTGTCTCTCTGAAACGGACGTGCCAAGATGCTTATTTGGCCTGAGCAGTCGCAAATGCTTATATTTGTTTGATGCACAAGTGGCCTGTGCATGCGTTCATTTCGTATCATATAATGCTCTTCTGCCTATGCTGGCTTTACCACAGTGCTTCTGCGATGCAGTGAAGCTTGATCATATTTAAGTATTTGTCCTTTTGTTTGCCTGAAACGGACATGCCAAGATGCATAATTGGCCTAAGCAGTCGAAAATGCCTATATTTGTTCGATGCACAAGTACCCTGTGCATGCGTTCATTTCGTAACATGTAATGCTCTTCTGCTCACGCTGTCTTTACCGCAGTGCTTTTGCGATGCAGTGAAGCATGATCATAATTAAGTATTTGTCCTTTTGTTTGCCTGAAACGGACGTGCCAAGATGCATATTTGGCCTGAGCAGTCACAAATGCTTATATTTGTTTAATGCACAAGTGGCCTGCGCATGCGTTCATTTCGTATCATCTATTGCTCTTCTGCTCATGCTGGCTTTACCGCAGTACTTTCGCGATGCATTGAAGCTTAATCATCTTTTGGTAATTCTCCTTTTGTTTGCCTGAAACGGACCTGCCAAGATGCATATTTGGCCTGAGCAGTCGCAAATGCCTGTATTTGTTTGATGCACAAGTGGCCTGTGCATGCGTTCATTTCGTATCATGTAATGCTATTCTGCTAATGCCCGCTTTACCGCAGTGCTTTTGTGATGCAGTGAAGCATAATCATCTTTTGGTAATTGTCTTTTTGTCTCTCTGAAACGGACGTGCCAAGATGCATATTTGGCCTGAGCAGTCGCAAATGCTTATATTTGTTTGATGCACAAGTGGCCTGTGCATGCGTTCATTTCGTATCACGTAATGCTCTTCTGCTTATGCTGGCTTTAGCGCAGTGCTTTTGCGATGCAGTGAAGCTTGATCATATTTAAGTATTTGTCCTTTTATTTGCCTGAAACGGACATGCCAAGATGCATATTTGGCCTGAACAGTCGCAAATGCTTATATTTGTTTGATGCACAAGTACCCTGGGCATGCGTTCATTTCGTAACATGTAATGCTCTTCTGCTCACGCTGGCTTTACCGCAGTGCTTTTGCGATGCAGTGAAGCATGATCATATTTAAGTATTTGTCCCTTTGTTTGCGCGAAACGGACGAGCCAAGATGCATATTTGGCCTGAGCAGTCGCAAGTGCTTATGTTCAATTAATGCACAAGTGGCCTGTGCATGCGTTCATTTCGTATCAAGTATTGCTCTTCTGCTCATGCTGGCTTTACCGCAGTACTTTCGCGATGCATTGAAGCTTAATCATCTTTTGGTATTTGTCCTTTTGTTTGCCTGAAACGGACCTGCCAAGATGCATATTTGGCCTGAGCAGTCGCAAATGCCTATATTTGTTTGATGCACAAGTGGCCTGTGCATGCGTTCATTTCGTATCATGTAATGCTATTCTGCTCACGCTGGCTTTACCGCAGTGCTTTTGCGATGCAGTGAAGCCTAATCATACTTAAGTATTGGTCTTTTTGTTTGCCTGAAACGGACGTGCCAAGATGCATATTTGGCCTGAGCAGTCGCAAATGCTTATATTTGTTTGATGCACAAGTGGCCTGTGCATGCGTTCATTTCGTATCATGTAATGCTCTTCTGCTCTTGCTTGCTTTCCCGCAGTGCTTTTTCGATGCAGTGAAGCTTGATCATATTTTAGTATTTGTCCTTTTGTTTGCCTGAAACGGACGTGCCAAGATGCATATTTGGCCTGAGCAGTTGCAAATGCTTATATTTGTTTGATGCACAAGTGGCCTGGGCATGCATTCATTTCGTATCATGTAGTGCTCTGCTGCTCATACTTGCTTTACCGCAGTGCTTTTTTGATGCAGTGAAGCTTGATCATATTTTAGTATTTGTCCTTTTGTTTGCCTGAAACGGACGTGCCAAGATGCATATTTGGCTTGAGCAGTCGCAAATGCTTATATTTGTTTGATGCACAAGTGGCCTGGGCATGCGTTCATTTCGTATCATGTAATGCTCTTCTGCTCACGCTGGTTTTACTTCAGTGCTTTCGCGATACGGTTAAGCCTAATCATCTCTTGGTAATTGTTTTTTTTGTCTCCCTGAAACGGACATGCCAAGATGCATATTTGGCCTGAGCAGTCGCAAATGCTTATATTTGATTGATGCAAAAGTTGCCTGTGCATGCGTTCATTTCGTATCATGTAACGCTCTTCTGCTCACGCTGGCATTACCGCAGTGCTTTTTCGATGCAGTGAAGCTTGATCATATTTTAGTATTTGTCTTTTCGTTTGTCTGAGATGGACAACGCAACATGGATATTTGGCCTGAGCAGTCGCAAATGCTTATATTTGTTTGATGCACAAGTGGCCTGTGCATGCATTCATTTCGTATCATGTAATGCTCTTCTGCTCATGCTGGTTTTACCGCAGTGCTTTGGCGATGCAGTGAAGCATAGTCATCTTTTGGTAATTGTCTTTTTGTCTCCCTGAAACGGACGTGCCAAGATGCATATTTGGCCTGAGCAGTCGCAAATGCTTATATTTGTTTGATGCACAAGTGGCCTGTGCATGCGCTCACTTCGTATCATGTCTTGCTCTTCTGCTCATGCTGGCTTTACCGCAGTTCTTTCGCGATGCAGTGAAGCTTAATCATCTTTTCGTAATTGTCCTTTTGTCTGCCTGAAACGGACCTGCCAAGATGCATATTTGGCCTGAGCAGTCGAAAATGCTTATATTTGATTGATGCACAAGTGGCCTGGGCATGCGTTCTTTTCGTATCATGTAGTGCTGTTCTGCTCATACTTGCTTTACCGCAGTGCTTTTTCGACGCAGTGAAGCTTGATCATATTATAGTATTTGTCCTTTTGTTTGCCTGAAACGGACGTGCCAAGATGCATATTTGGCCTGAGCAGTTGCAAATGCTTCTATTTGTTTGATGCACAAGTGGCCTGTGCATGCGTTCATTTCGTATCATGTATTGCTTTTCTGCTCATGCTGGCTTTACGGCAGTTCTTTCGCGATGCAGTGAATCTTAATCATCTTTTGGTAATTGTCCTTTTGTTTGCCTGAAACGGACGTGCCAAGATGCATATTTGGCTCTAGCAGTCGCAAATGCCTATCTTTGTTTGATGCACAAGTGGCCTGCCCATACGTTCATTTCGTATCTTCTAATGATATTCTGCTCACGCTGGCTTTACCGCACTGCTTTTGCGATGCAGTGAAGCTTGATCATATTCAAGTGTTTATATTTTTGTTTGCCAGAAACGGACGTGCCAAGATGCATATTTGGCCTGTGCAGTCGCAAATGCTTATATTTGTTTGATGCACAAGTGGCCTGTGCATGCGTAAATTTCGTATCATGGAATGCTCTTCTGCTCACGCTGGCTTTACCGCAGTGCTTTCGCGATGCAGTGAAGCATAATCATCTTTTGGTAATTGTCTCTCTGTCTCCCTGAAACGGACGTGCCAAGATGCATATGTGGCCTGAGCAGTCGCAAATGCTTATATTTGTTTGATGCACAAGTACCCTGTGCATGCGTTCATTTCGTAACATATAATGCTTTTCTGCTCACGCTGGCTTTACCACAGTGCTTTTGCAATGCAGTGAAGCATGATCATATTTAAGTATTTGTCCTTTTGTTTGCTTGAAACGGACGTGCCAAGATGCCTGAGCAGTCGCAAATGCTTATATTTGTTTGATGCACAAGTGGCCTGGGCATGCGTTCATTTCGTATCACGTAGTGCTCTTCTGCTCATGCTGGCTTTACCGCAGTGCTTTTTTGATGCAGTGAAGCTTATTCATCTTTTGGTAATTGTCTTTATGTCTCGCCTAAACGAACGTGCCAAGATGCATATTTGGCCTGAGCAGTCGCAAATGCTTATATTTGTTTGCTGCACAAGCGGCCTGTGCATGCGTTCATTTGGTATCATATAATGCTTCTCTGCTCACGGTGGCTTTACCGCAGTGCTTTCGCGATGCAGTGAAGCTTAATCATCTTTTGGTAATTGTCTTTTTGTCTCCTTGAAACGGACGTGCCAAGACGCATATTTGGCCTGAGCAGTCACAAATGCTTATATTTGTTCGATGCACAAGTGGCCTGTGTATGCGTTCATTTCGTATCATGTAATGCTCTTCGGTTCACGCTGGCTTTACCGCAGTGCTTTTTCGATCCAGTGAAGTTTGATAATTTTTTGGTAATTGTCTTATTGTCTCCCTAAAACGGACGTGCAAAGATGCATATTTGGCCTGAGCAGTCGCAAATGCTTATATTTGTTTGATGCACAAGTGGCCTGTGCTAAGTTCATTTCGTATCATGTATTGCTCTTCTGCTCATGCCCGCTTTACCGCAGTACTTTTGTGATGCAGTGAAGCTTAATCATCTTTTGGTAATTGTCTTTTTGTCTCTCTGAAACGGTCGTGCCAAAATGCTTATTTGGCCTGAAAAGTCGCAAATGCTTATATTTGTTTGATGCACAAGTGGCCTGTGCAAGCGTTCATTTCGTATCATGTAATGCTCTTCTGCCTATGCTGGCTTTACCACAGTGCTTCTGCGATGCAGTGAAGCTTGATCATATTTAAGTATTTGTCCTTTTGTTTGCCTGAAACGGACATGCCAAGATGCATAATTGGCCTGAGCAGTCAAAAATGCTTATATTTGTTCGATGCACAAGTACTCTGTGCATGCGTTCATTTCGTAACATGTAATGCTCTTCTGCTCATGCTGGCTTTACCGCAGTGCTTTTGCGATGCAGTGAAGCATGATCATAATTAAGTATTTGTCCTTTTGTTTGCGCGAAACGGACGAGCCAAGATGCATATTTGGCCTGAGCAGTCGCAAAAGCTTATATTTGTTTGATGCACAAGTGGCCTGGGCATGCGTTCATTTCGTAGCATGTAGTGCTCTTCTGCTCATACTTGCTTTACCGCAGTGATTTTTCGATGCAGTGAAGCTTGATCATATTTTAGTATTTGTCCTTTTGTTTGCCTGAAACGGACGTGCCAAGATGCATATTTGGCCTGAGCAGTCACAAATGCTTATATTTGTTTAATGCACAAGTGGCCTGTGCATGCGTTCATTTCGTATCATCTATTGCTCTTCTGCTCATGCTGGCTTTACCGCAGTACTTTCGCGATGCATTGAAGCTTAATCATCTTTTGGTAATTGTCCTTTTGTTTGCCTGAAACGGACCTGCCAAGATGCATATTTCGCCTGAGCAGTCGCAAACGCCTGTATTTGTTTGATGCACAAGTGGCCTGTGCATGCGTTCATTTCGTATCATGTAATGCTATTCTGCTAATGCCTGCTTTACCGCAGTGCTTTCGTGATGCAGTGAAGCTGAATCATCTTTTGGTAATTGTCTTTTGGTCTCTCTGAAACGGACGTGCCAAGATGCATATTTGGCCTGAGCAGTCGCAAATGCTTATATTTGTTTGATGCACAAGTGGCCTGTGCATGCGTTCATTTCGTATCACGTAATGCTCTTCTGCTTATGCTGGCTTTACCGCAGTGCTTTTGCGATGCAGTGAAGCTTGATCATATTTAAGTATTTGTCCTTTTATTTGCCTGAAACGGACATGCCAAGATGCATATTTGGCCTGAACAGTCGCAAATGCTTATATTTGTTTGATGCACAAGTACCCTGTGCATGCGTTCATTTCGTAACATTTAATGCTCTTCTGCTCACGCTGGCTTTACCGCAGTGCTTTTGCGATGCGGTGAAGCATCATCATATTTAAGTATTTTTCCCTTTGTTTGCGCGAAACGGACGAGCCAAGATGCATATTTGGCCTGAGCAGTCGCAAGTGCTTATGTTCAATTAATGCACAAGTGGCCTGTGCATGCGTTCATTTCGTATCAAGTATTGCTCTTCTGCTCATGCTGGCTTTACCGCAGTACTTTCGCGATGCATTGAAGCTTAATCATCTTTTGGTAATTGTCCTTTTGTTTGCCTGAAACGGACCTGCCAAGATGCATATTTGGCCTGAGCAGTCGCAAATGCCTATATTTGTTTGATGCACAAGTGGCCTGTGCATGCGTTCATTTCGTATCATGTAATGCTATTCTGCTCACGCTGGCTTTACCGCAGTGCTTTGTCGATGCAGTGAAGCCTAATCATATTTAAGTATTGGTCTTTTTGTTTGCCTGAAACGGACGTGCCAAGATGCATATTTGGCCTGAGCAGTCGCAAATGCTTATATTTGTTTGATGCACAAGTGGCCTGTGCATGCGTTCATTTCGTATGATGTAATGCTCTTCTGCTGTTGCTGGCTTTCCCGCACTGCTTTTTCAATCAGTGAAGCTTGATCATATTTTAGTATTTGTCCTTTTGTTTGCCTGAAACGGATGTGCCAAGATGCATATTTGGCTTGAGCAGTCGCAAATGCTTATATTTGTTTGATGCACAAGTGGCCTGGGCATGCGTTCATTTCGTATCATGTAATGCTCTTCTGCTCACGCTGGCTTTACTTCAGTGCTTTCGCGATACGGTGAAGCCTAATCATCTCTTGGTAATTGTTTTTTTTTTGTCTCCCTGAAACGGACATGCCAAGATGCATATTTGGCCTGAGCAGTCGCAAATGCTTATATTTGATTGATGCACAAGTTGCCTGTGCATGCGTTCATTTCGTATCATGTAACGCTCTTCTGCTCACGCTGGCATTACCGCAGTCCTTTTGCGATGTAGTGAAGCTTGATCCAATTTAAGTATTTGTCCTTTTGTTTGCCTGAAACGGACGTGCCAGGATGCTTATTTGGCTTGAGCAGTCGCAAATGCCTATCTTTGTTTGATGCGCATGTGGCCTGTGTATGCGTTCATTTCGTATCATGTAATGCTCTTCTGCTCGTGCTGGCTTTACTGCAGTGCTTTTTCGATGCAGTGAAGCTTGATCATATTTTAGTATTTGTCTTTTCGTTTGTCTGAGATGGACAACGCAAGATGGATATTTGGCCTGAGCAGTCGCAAATGCTTATATTTGTTTGATGCACAAGTGGCCTGTGCATGAATTCATTTCGTATCATGTAATGGTCTTCTGCTCATGCTGGTTTTACCGCAGTGCTTTTGCGATGCAGTGAAGCATAGTCATCTTTTGGTAATTGCCTTTTGTCTCCCTGAAACGGACGTGCGAAGATGCATATTTGGCCTGAGCAGTCGCAAATGCTTATATTTGTTTGATGCACAAGTGGCCTGTGCATGCGCTCACTTCGTATCATGTCTTGCTCTTCTGCTCATGCTGGCTTTACCGCAGTTCTTTCGCGATGCAGTGAAGCTTAATCATCTTTTCGTAATTGTCCTTTTGTTTGCCTGAAACGGACCTGCCAAGATGCATATTTGGCCTGAGCAGTCGAAAATGCTTATATTTTTTTGATGCACAATTGGCCTGGGCATGCGTTCATTTCGTATCATGTAGTGCTCTGCTGCTCATACTTGCTTTACCGCAGTGCTTTTTCAATGCAGTGAAGCTTGATCATATTTTAGTATTTAACTTTTTGTTTGCCTCAAATGGGCGTGCCAAGATGCATATTTGGCTTGAGCAGTCACAAATACTTATATTTTTTTGATGCACAAGTGGCCTGGGCATGCGTTCATTTCGTATCATGTAATGCTCTTCTGCTCACGCTGGCTTTACTTCAGTGCTTTCGCGATACGGTGAAGCCTAATCATCTCTTGGTAATTGTTTTTTTTGTCTCCCTGAAACGGACATGCCAAGATGCATATTTGGCCTGAGCAGTCGCAAATGCTTATATTTGTTTGATGCACAAGTGGCCTGTGCATGCGTTCATTTTGTATCAAGTATTGCTCTTCTGCTCATGCTGGCTTTACAGTAGTGCTTTTGCGATGCAGTGAAGCTTGATCATATTTAAGTATTTGTCCTTTTGTTTGCGCGAAACGGACGAGCCAAGATACATATGGGGCCTGAGCAGTCGGAAATGCTTATATTTGTTTGATGCACAAGTGGCCTGGACATGCGTTCATTTCGTATCATGTAGTGCTCTTCTGCTCATACTTGCTTTACCGCAGTGCTTTTTCGATGCAGTGAAGCTTGATCATATTTTAGTATTTGTCCTTTTGTTTGCCTGAAACGGACGTGCCAAGATGCATTATTGCCCTGAGCAGTCGCAAATGCTTATATTCGTTTGATTCACAAGTGGCCTGTGCATGCCTTCATTTCTTATCATGTATTGCTCATCTGCTCATGCTGGCTTTACCGCAGTTCTTTCGCGATGCAGTGAAGCTTAATCATCTTTTGGTAATTGTCCTTTTGTTTGCCTGAAACGGACGTGCCAAGATGCATATTTGGCCTGTGAAGTCGCAAATGCTTATATTTGTTTGATGCACAAGTGGCCTGTGCATGCGTTCATTTCGTATCACGTAATGCTCTTCTGCTTATGCTGGCTTTACCGCAGTGCTTTTGCGATGCAGTGAAGCTTGATCATATTTAAGTATTTGTCCTTTTATTTGCCTGAAACGGACATGCCAAGATGCATATTTGGCCTGAACAGTCGCAAATGCTTATATTTGTTTGATGCACAAGTACTCTGTGCATGCGTTCATTTCGTAACATGTAATGCTCTTCTGCTCACGCTGGCTTTACCGCAGTGCTTTTGCGATGCAGTGAAGCATGATCATATTTAAGTATTTGTCCCTTTGTTTGCGCGAAACGGACGAGCCAAGATGCATATTTGGCCTGAGCAGTCGCAAGTGCTTATGTTCAATTAATGCACAAGTGGCCTGTGCATGCGTTCATTTCGTATCAAGTATTGCTCTTCTGCTCATGCTGGCTTTACCGCAGTACTTTCGCGATGCAGTGAAGCTTAATCATCTTTTCGTAATTGTCCTTTTGTTTGCCTGAAACGGACCTGCCAAGATGCATATTTGGCCTGAGCAGTCGAAAATGCTTATATTTGTTTGATGCACAAGTGGCCTGGGCATGCGTTCATTTCGTATCATGTAGTGCTCTGCTGCTCATACTTGCTTTACCGCAGTGCTTTTTCAATGCAGTGAAGCTTGATCATATTTTAGTATTTAACTTTTTGTTTGCCTCAAATGGGCGTGCCAAGATGCATATTTGGCTTGAGCAGTCACAAATACTTATATTTTTTTGATGCACAAGTGGCCTGGGCATGCGTTCATTTCGTATCATGTAATGCTCTTCTGCTCACGCTGGCTTTACTTCAGTGCTTTCGCGATACGGTGAAGCCTAATCATCTCTTGGTAATTGTTTTTTTTTGTCTCCCTGAAACGGACATGCCAAGATGCATATTTGGCCTGAGCAGTCGCAAATGCTTATATTTGTTTGATGCACAAGTGGCCTGTGCATGCGTTCATTTTGTATCAAGTATTGCTCTTCTGCTCATGCTGGCTTTACAGCAGTGCTTTTGCGATGCAGTGAAGCTTGATCATATTTAAGTATTTCTCCTTTTGTTTGCGCGAAACGGACGAGCCAAGATACATATGGGGCCTGAGCAGTCGCAAATGCTTATATTTGTTTGATGCACAAGTGGCCTGGACATGCGTTCATTTCGTATCATGTAGTGCTCTTCTGCTCATACTTGCTTTACCGCAGTGCTTTTTCGATGCAGTGAAGCTTGATCATATTTTAGTATTTGTCCTTTTGTTTGGCTGAAACGGAAGTGCCAAGATGCATTATTGCCCTGAGCAGTCGCAAATGCTTATATTCGTTTGATGCACAAGTGGCCTGTGCATGCCTTCATTTCTTATCATGTATTGCTCTTCTGCTCATGCTGGCTTTACCGCAGTTCTTTCGCGATGCAGTGAAGCTTAATCATCTTTTGGTAATTGTCCTTTTGTTTGCCTGAAACGGACGTGCCAAGATGCATATTTGGCCTGTGAAGTCGCAAATGCTTATATTTGTTTGATGCACAAGTGGCCTGTGCATGCGTTCATTTCGTATCACGTAATGCTCTTCTGCTTATGCTGGCTTTACCGCAGTGCTTTTGCGATGCAGTGAAGCTTGATCATATTTAAGTATTTGTCCTTTTATTTGCCTGAAACGGACATGCCAAGATGCATATTTGGCCTGAACAGTCGCAAATGCTTATATTTGTTTGATGCACAAGTACCCTGTGCATGCGTTCATTTCGTAACATGTAATGCTCTTCTGCTCACGCTGGCTTTACCGCAGTGCTTTTGCGATGTAGTGAAGCATGATCATATTTAAGTATTTGTCCCTTTGTTTGCGCGAAACGGACGAGCCAAGATGCATATTTGGCCTGAGCAGTCGCAAGTGCTTATGTTCAACTAATGCACAAGTGGCCTGTGCATGCGTTCATTTCGTATCAAGTATTGCTCTTCTGCTCATGCTGGCTTTACCGCAGTACTTTCGCGATGCATTGAAGCTTAATCATCTTTTGGTTTTTGTCCTTTTGTTTGCCTGAAACGGACCTGCCAAGATGCATATTTGGCCTGAGCAGTCGCAAATGCCTATATTTGTTTGATGCACAAGTGGCCTGTGCATGCGTTCATTTCGTATCATGTAATGCTATTCTGCTCACGCTGGCTTTACCGCAGTGCTTTTGCGATGCAGTGAAGCCTAATCATACTTAAGTATTGGTCTTTTTGTTTGCCTGAAACGGACGTGCCAAGATGCATATTTGGCCTGAGCAGTCGCAAATGCTTATATTTGTTTGATGCACAAGTGGCCTGTGCATGCGTTCATTTCGTATCATGTAATGCTCTTCTGCTCTTGCTGGCTTTCCCGCAGTGCTTTTTCGATGCAGTGAAGCTTGATCATATTTTAGTATTTGTCCTTTTGTTTGCCTGAAACGGACGTGCCAAGATGCATATTTGGCCTGAGCAGTCGCAAATGCTTATATTTGTTTGATGCACAAGGGGCCTGGGCATGCGTTCATTTCGTATCATGTAGTGCTCTGCTGCTCATACTTGCTTTACCGCAGTGCTTTTTCGATGCAGTGAAGCTTGATCATATTTTTGTATCTGTCCTTTTTTTTGCCTGAAACGGACGTGCCAAGATGCATATTTGGCTTGAGCAGTCGCAAATGCTTATATTTGTTTGATGCACAAGTGGCCTGGGCATGCGTTCATTTCGTATCATGTAATGCTCTTCTGCTCACGCTGGCTTTACTTCAGTGCTTTCGCGATATGGTGAAGCCTAATCATCTCTTGGTAATTGTTTTTTTTTTGTCTCCCTGAAACGGACATGCCAAGATGCATATTTGGCCTGAGCAGTCGCAAATGCTTATATTTGATTGATGCAAAAGTTGCCTGTGCATGCGTTCATTTCGTATCATGTAACGCTCTTCTGCTCACGCTGGCATTACCATAGTCCTTTTGCGATGTAGTGAAGCTTGATCCAATTTAAGTATTTGTCCTTTTGTTTGCCTGAAACGGACGTGCCAAGATGCATATTTGGCCTGAGCAGTCGCAAATGCTTATATTTGTTTGATGCACAAGTGGCCTGTGCATGCGCTCACTTCGTATCATGTCTTGCTCTTCTGCTCATGCTGGCTTTACCGCAGTTCTTTCGCGATGCAGTGAAGCTTAATCATCTTTTCGTAATTGTCCTTTTGTCTGCCTGAAACGGACCTGCCAAGATGCATATTTGGCCTGAGCAGTCGAAAATGCTTATATTTGATTGATGCACAAGTGGCCTGGGCATGCGTTCTTTTCGTATCATGTAGTGCTCTTCTGCTCATACTTGCTTTACCGCAGTGCTTTTGCGATGCAGTGAAGCATGATCATAATTAAGTATTTGTCCTTTTGTTTGCGCGAAACGGACGAGCCAAGATGCATATTTGGCCTGAGCAGTCGCAAATGCTTATATGTTTGATGCACATGTGGTCTGGGCATGCGTTCATTTCGTATCATGTAGTGCTCTTCTGCTCATACTTGCTTTACCGCCGTGCTTTTTCGATGCAGTGAAGCTTGATCATATTTTAGTATATGTCCTTTTGTTTGCCTGAAACGGACGTGCCAAGATGCATATTTGGCCTGAGCAGTCACAAATGCTTATATTTGTTTAATGCACAAGTGGCCTGTGCATGCGTTCATTTCGTATCATCTATTGCTCTTCTGCTCATGCTGGCTTTACCGCAGTACTTTCGCGATGCATTGAAGCTTAATCATCTTTTGGTAATTGTCCTTTTGTTTGCCTGAAACGGACCTGCCAAGATGCATATTTGGCCTGAGCAGTCGCAAATGCCTGTATTTGTTTGATGCACAAGTGGCCTGTGCATGCGTTCATTTCGTATCATGTATTGCTCTTCTGCTCATACCCGCTTTACCGCAGTACTTTCGTGATGCAGTGAAGCTTAATCATCTTTTGGTAATTGTCTTTTTGTCTCTCTGAAACGGACGTGCCAAGATGCTTATTTGGCCTGAGCAGTCGCAAATGCTTATATTTGTTTGATGCACAAGTGGCCTGTGCATGCGTTCATTTCGTATCATGTAATGCTCTTCTGCCTATGCTGGCTTTACCACAGTGCTTCTGCGATGCAGTGAAGCTTGATCATATTTAAGTATTTGTCCTTTTGTTTGCCTGAAACGGACATGCCAAGATGCATAATTGGCCTGAGCAGTCAAAAATGCCTATATTTGTTCGATGCACAAGTACTCTGTGCATGCGTTCATTTCGTAGCATGTAATGCTCTTCTGCTCATGCTGGCTTTACCGCAGTGCTTTTGCGATGCAGTGAAGCATGATCATAATTAAGTATTTGTCCTTTTGTTTGCGCGAAACGGACGAGCCAAGATGCATATTTGGCCTGAGCAGTCGCAAAAGCTTATATTTGTTTGATGCACAAGTGGCCTGGGCATGCGTTCATTTCGTAGCATGTAGTGCTCTTCTGCTCATACTTGCTTTACCGCAGTGATTTTTCGATGCAGTGAAGCTTGATCATATTTTAGTATTTGTCCTTTTGTTTGCCTGAAACGGACGTGCCAAGATGCATATTTGGCCTGAGCAGTCACAAATGCTTATATTTGTTTAATGCACAAGTGGCCTGTGCATGCGTTCATTTCGTATCATCTATTGCTCTTCTGCTCATGCTGGCTTTACCGCAGTACTTTCGTGATGCAGTGAAGCTTAATCATCTTTTGGTAATTGTCTTTTGGTCTCTCTGAAACGGACGTGCCAAGATGCATATTTGGCCTGAGCAGTCGCAAATGCTTATATTTGTTTGATGCACAAGTGGCCTGTGCATGCGTTCATTTCGTATCACGTAATGCTCTTCTGCTTATGCTGGCTTTACCGCAGTGCTTTTGCGATGCAGTGAAGCTTGATCATATTTAAGTATTTGTCCTTTTATTTGCATGAAACGGACATGCCAAGATGCATATTTGGCCTGAACAGTCGCAAATGCTTATATTTGTTTGATGCACAAGTACCCTGTGCATGCGTTCATTTCGTAACATGTAATGCTCTTCTGCTCACGCTGGCTTTACCGCAGTGCTTTTGCGATGCGGTGAAGCATGATCATATTTAAGTATTTGTCCCTTTGTTTGCGCGAAACGGACGAGCCAAGATGCATATTTGGCCTGAGCAGTCGCAAGTGCTTATGTTCAATTAATGCACAAGTGGCCTGTGCATGCGTTCATTTCGTATCAAGTATTGCTCTTCTGCTCATGCTGGCTTTACCGCAGTACTTTCGCGATGCATTGAAGCTTAATCATCTTTTGGTAATTGTCCTTTTGTTTGCCTGAAACGGACCTGCCAAGATGCATATTTGGCCTGAGCAGTCGCAAATGCCTATATTTGTTTGATGCACAAGTGGCCTGTGCATGCGTTCATTTCGTATCATGTAATGCTATTCTGCTCACGCTGGCTTTACCGCAGTGCTTTGTCGATGCAGTGAAGCCTAATCATATTTAAGTATTGGTCTTTTTGTTTGCCTGAAACGGACGTGCCAAGATGCATATTTGGCCTGAGCAGTCGCAAAGGCTTATATTTGTTTGATGCACAAGTGGCCTGTGCATGCGTTCATTTCGTATGATGTAATGCTCTTCTGCTGTTGCTGGCTTTCCCGCAGTGCTTTTTCAATCAGTGAAGCTTGATCATATTTTAGTATTTGTCCTTTTGTTTGCCTGAAACGGATGTGCCAAGATGCATATTTGGCTTGAGCAGTCGCAAATGCTTATATTTGTTTGATGCACAAGTGGCCTGGGCATGCGTTCATTTCGTATCATGTAATGCTCTTCTGCTGACGCTGGCTTTACTTCAGTGCTTTCGCGATACGTTGAAGCCTAATCATCTCTTGGTAATTGTTTTTTTTGTCTCCCTGAAACGGACATGCCAAGATGCATATTTGGCCTGAGCAGTCGCAAATGCTTATATTTGATTGATGCACAAGTTGCCTGTGCATGCGTTCATTTCGTATCATGTAACGCTCTTCTGCTCACGCTGGCATTACCGCAGTCCTTTTGCGATGTAGTGAAGCTTGATCCAATTTAAGTATTTGTCCTTTTGTTTGCCTGAAACGGACGTGCCAGGATGCTTATTTGGCTTGAGCAGTCGCAAATGCCTATCTTTGTTTGATGCGCATGTGGCCTGTGCATGCGTTCATTTCGTATCATGTAATGCTCTTCTGCTCGTGCTGGCTTTACCGCAGTGCTTTTTCGATTTTCGATGCAGTGAAGCTTGATCATATTTTAGTATTTGTCTTTTCGTTTGTCTGAGATGGACAAAGCAAGATGGATATTTGGCCTGAGCAGTCGCAAATGCTTATATTTGTTTGATGCACAAGTGGCCTGTGCATGAATTCATTTCGTATCATGTAATGCTCTTCTGATCATGCTGGTTTTACCGCAGTGCTTTGGCGATGCAGTGAAGCATAGTCATCTTTTGGTAATTGTCTTTTTGTCTCCCTGAAACGGACGTGCGAAGATGCATATTTGGCCTGAGCAGTCGCAAATGCTTATATTTGTTTGATGCACAAGTGGCCTGTGCATGCGCTCACTTCGTATCATGTCTTGCTCTTCTGCTCATGCTGGCTTTACCGCAGTTCTTTCGCGATGCAGTGAAGCTTAATCATCTTTTCGTAATTGTCCTTTTGTTTGCCTGAAACGGACCTGCCAAGATGCATATTTGGCCTGAGCAGTCGAAAATGCTTATATTTGTTTGATGCACAAGTGGCCTGGGCATGCGTTCATTTCGTATCATGTAGTGCTCTGCTGCTCATACTTGCTTTACCGCAGTGCTTTTTCAATGCAGTGAAGCTTGATCATATTTTAGTATTTAACTTTTTGTTTGCCTCAAATGGGCGTGCCAAGATGCATATTTGGCTTGAGTAGTCACAAATACTTATATTTTTTTGATGCACAAGTGGCCTGGGCATGCGTTCATTTCGTATCATGTAATGCTCTTCTGCTCACGCTGGCTTTACTTCAGTGCTTTCGCGATACGGTGAAGCCTAATCATCTCTTGGTAATTGTTTTTTTGTCTCCCTAAAACGGACATGCCAAGATGCATATTTGGCCTGAGCAGTCGCAAATGCTTATATTTGTTTGATGCACAAGTGGCCTGTGCATGCGTTCATTTTGTATCAAGTATTGCTCTTCTGCTCATGCTGGCTTTACAGCAGTGCTTTTGCGATGCAGTGAAGCTTGATCATATTTAAGTATTTGTCCTTTTGTTTGCGCGAAACGGACGAGCCAAGATACATATGGGGCCTGAGCAGTCGCAAATGCTTATATTTGTTTGATGCACAAGTGGCCTGGACATGCGTTCATTTCGTATCATGTATAGCTCTTCTGCTCATACTTGCTTTACCGCAGTGCTTTTTCGATGCAGTGAAGCTTGATCATATTTTAGTATTTGTCCTTTTGTTTGCCTGAAACGGACGTGCCAAGATGCATTATTGCCCTGAGC
Source organism: Rhipicephalus microplus (assembly GCF_043290135.1). Classification (NCBI taxonomy): domain Eukaryota; kingdom Metazoa; phylum Arthropoda; class Arachnida; order Ixodida; family Ixodidae; genus Rhipicephalus; species Rhipicephalus microplus. Next base: position 864,108 of record NW_027464612.1, on the reverse strand, counting down.
AGTCGCAAATGCTTATATTCGTTTGATGCACAAGTGGCCTGTGCATGCCTTCATTTCTTATCATGTATTGCTCTTCTGCTCATGCTGGCTTTATCGCAGTTCTTTCGCGATGCAGCGAAGCTTAATCATCTTTTGGTAATTGTCATTTTGTTTGCCTGAAACGGACGTGCCAAGATGCATATTTGGCCTGTGAAGTCGCAAATGCTTATATTTGTTTGATGCACAAGTGGCCTGTGCATGCGTTCATTTCGTATCACGTAATGCTCTTTTGCTTATGCTGGCTTTACCGCAGTGCTTTTGCGATGCAGTGAAGCTTGATCATATTTAAGTATTTGTCCTTTTATTTGCCTGAAACGGACATGCCAAGATGCATATTTGGCCTGAACAGTCGCAAATGCTTATATTTGTTTGATGCACAAGTACCCTGTGCATGCGTTCATTTCGTAACATGTAATGCTCTTCTGCTCACGCTGGCTTTACCGCAGTGCTTTTGCGATGCAGTGAAGCATGATCATATTTAAGTATTTGTCCCTTTGTTTGCGCGAAACGGACGAGCCAAGATGCATATTTGGCCTGAGCAGTCGCAAGTGCTTATGTTCAATTATAGCACAAGTGGCCTGTGCATGCGTTCATTTCGTATCAAGTATTGCTCTTCTGCTCATGCTGGCTTTACCGCAGTACTTTCGCGATGCAGTGAAGCTTAATCATCTTTTCGTAATTGTCCTTTTGTTTGCCTGAAACGGACCTGCCAAGATGCATATTTGGCCTGAGCAGTCGAAAATGCTTATATTTGTTTGATGCACAAGTGGCCTGGGCATGCGTTCATTTCGTATCATGTAGTGCTCTGCTGCTCATACTTGCTTTACCGCAGTGCTTTTGCGATGCAGTGAAGCTTGATCATATTTAAGTATTTCTCCTTTTGTTTGCGCGAAACGGACGAGCCAAGATACATATGGGGCCTGAGCAGTCGCAAATGCTTATATTTGTTTGATGCACAAGTGGCCTGGACATGCGTTCATTTCGTATCATGTAGTGCTCTTCTGCTCATACTTGCTTTACCGCAGTGCTTTTTCGATGCAGTGAAGCTTGATCATATTTTAGTATTTGTCCTTTTGTTTGCCTGAAACGGACGTGCCAAGATGCATTATTGCCCTGAGCAGTCGCAAATGCTTATATTCGTTTGATGCACAAGTGGCCTGTGCATGCCTTCATTTCTTATCATGTATTGCTCTTCTGCTCATGCTGGCTTTACCGCAGTTCTTTCGCGATGCAGTGAAGCTTAATCATCTTTTGGTAATTGTCCTTTTGTTTGCCTGAAACGGACGTGCCAAGATGCATATTTGGCCTGTGAAGTCGCAAATGCTTATATTTGTTTGATGCACAAGTGGCCTGTGCATGCGTTCATTTCGTATCACGTAATGCTCTTCTTCTTATGCTGGCTTTACCGCAGTGCTTTTGCGATGCAGTGAAGCTTGATCATATTTAAGTATTTGTCCTTTTATTTGCCTGAAACGGACATGCCAAGATGCATATTTGGCCTGAACAGTCGCAAATGCTTATATTTGTTTGATGCACAAGTACCCTGTGCATGCGTTCATTTCGTAACATGTAATGCTCTTCTGCTCACGCTGGCTTTACCGCAGTGCTTTTGCGATGCAGTGAAGCATGATCATATTTAAGTATTTGTCCCTTTGTTTGCGCGAAACGGACGAGCCAAGATGCATATTTGGCCTGAGCAGTCGCAAGTGCTTATGTTCAATTAATGCACAAGTGGCCTGTGCATGCGTTCATTTCGTATCAAGTATTGCTCTTCTGCTCATGCTGGCTTTACCGCAGTACTTTCGCGATGCATTGAAGCTTAATCATCTTTTGGTATTTGTCCTTTTGTTTGCCTGAAACGGACCTGCCAAGATGCATATTTGGCCTGAGCAGTCGCAAATGCCTATATTTGTTTGATGCACAAGTGGCCTGTGCATGCGTTCATTTCGTATCATGTAATGCTATTCTGCTCACGCTGGCTTTACCGCAGTGCTTTTGCGATGCAGTGAAGCCTAATCATACTTAAGTATTGGTCTTTTTGTTTGCCTGAAACGGACGTGCCAAGATGCATATTTGGCCTGAGCAGTCGCAAATGCTTATATTTGTTTGATGCACAAGTGGCCTGTGCATGCGTTCATTTCGTATCATGTAATGCTCTTCTGCTCTTGCTGGCTTTCCCGCAGTGCTTTTTCGATGCAGTGAAGCTTGATCATATTTTAGTATTTGTCCTTTTGTTTGCCTGAAACGGACGTGCCAAGATGCATATTTGGCCTGAGCAGTCGCAAATGCTTATATTTGTTTGATGCACAAGTGGCCTGGGCATGCGTTCATTTCGTATCATGTAGTGCTCTGCTGCTCATACTTGCTTTACCGCAGTGCTTTTTCGATGCAGTGAAGCTTGATCATATTTTAGTATTTGTCCTTTTGTTTGCCTGAAACGGACGTGCCAAGATGCATATTTGGCTTGAGCAGTCGCAAATGCTTATATTTGTTTGATGCACAAGTGGCCTGGGCATGCGTTCATTTCGTATCATGTAATGCTCTTCTGCTCACGCTGGCTTTACTTCAGTGCTTTCGCGATACGGTGAAGCCTAATCATCTCTTGGTAATTGTTTTTTTTGTCTCCCTGAAACGGACATGCCAAGATGCATATTTGGCCTGAGCAGTCGCAAATGCTTATATTTGATTGATGCAAAAGTTGCCTGTGCATGCGTTCATTTCGTATCATGTAACGCTCTTCTGCTCACGCTGGCATTACCGTAGTCCTTTTGCGATGTAGTGAAGCTTGATCAAATTTAAGTATTTGTCCTTTTGTTTGCCTGAAACGGACGTGCCAGGATGCTTATTTGGCTTGAGCAGTCGCAAATGCCTATCATTGTTTGATGCGCAAGTGGCCTGTGCATGCGTTCATTTCGTATCATGTAATGCTCTTCTGCTCGTGCTGGCTTTACCGCAGTGCTTTTTCGATGCAGTGAAGCTTGATCATATTTTAGTATTTGTCTTTTCGTTTGTCTGAGATGGACAACGCAACATGGATATTTGGCCTGAGCAGTCGCAAATGCTTATATTTGTTTGATGCACAAGTGGCCTGTGCATGCATTCATTTCGTATCATGTAATGCTCTTCTGCTCATGCTGGTTTTGCCGCAGTGCTTTGGCGATGCAGTGAAGAATAGTCATCTTTTGGTAATTGTCTTTTTGTCTCCCTGAAACGGACGTGCCAAGATGCATATTTGGCCTGAGCAGTCGCAAATGCTTATATTTGTTTGATGCACAAGTGTCCTGTGCATGCGCTCACTTCGTATCATGTCTTGCTCTTCTGCTCATGCTGGCTTTACCGCAGTTCTTTCGCGATGCAGTGAAGCTTAATCATCTTTTCGTAATTGTCCTTTTGTCTGCCTGAAACGGACCTGCCAAGATGCATATTTGGCCTGAGCAGTCGAAAATGCTTATATTTGATTGATGCACAAGTGGCCTGGGCATGCGTTCTTTTCGTATCATGTAGTGCTCTTTTGCTCATACTTGCTTTACCGCAGTGCTTTTTCGATGCAGTGAAGCTTGATCATATTTTTGTATTTGTCCTTTTGTTTGCCTGAAACGGACGTGCCAAGATGCATATTTGGCTTGAGCAGTCGCAAATGCTTATATTTGTTTGATGCACAAGTGGCCTGGGCATGCGTTCATTTCGTATCATGTAATGCTCTTCTGCTCACGCTGGCTTTACTTCAGTGCTTTCGCGATACGGTGAAGCCTAATCATCTCTTGGTAATTGTTTTTTTTTGTCTCCCTGAAACGGACATGCCAAGATGCATATTTGGCCTGAGCAGTCGCAAATGCTTATATTTGATTGATGCAAAAGTTGCCTGTGCATGCGTTCATTTCGTATCATGTAACGCTCTTCTGCTCACGCTGGCATTACCGTAGTCCTTTTGCGATGTAGTGAAGCTTGATCCAATTTAAGTATTTGTCCTTTTGTTTGCCTGAAACGGACGTGCCAGGATGCTTATTTGGCTTGAGCAGTCGCAAATGCCTATCATTGTTTGATGCGCAAGTGGCCTGTGCATGCGTTCATTTCGTATCATGTAATGCTCTTCTGCTCGTGCTGGCTTTACCGCAGTGCTTTTTCGATGCAGTGAAGCTTGATCATATTTTAGTATTTGTCTTTTCGTTTGTCTGAGATGGACAACGCAACATGGATATTTGGCCTGAGCAGTCGCAAATGCTTATATTTGTTTGATGCACAAGTGGCCTGTGCATGCATTCATTTCGTATCATGTAATGCTCTTCTGCTCATGCTGGTTTTACCGCAGTGCTTTGGCGATGCAGTGAAGCATAGTCATCTTTTGGTAATTGTCTTTTTGTCTCCCTGAAACGGACGTGCCAAGATGCATATTTGGCCTGAGCAGTCGCAAATGCTTATATTTGTTTGATGCACAAGTGGCCTGTGCTTGCGCTCACTTCGTATCATGTCTTGCTCTTCTGCTCATGCTGGCTTTACCGCAGTTCTTTCGCGATGCAGTGAAGCTTAATCATCTTTTCGTAATTGTCCTTTTGTCTGCCTGAAACAGACCTGCCAAGATGCATATTTGGCCTGAGCAGTCGAAAATGCTTATATTTGATTGATGCACAAGTGGCCTGGGCATGCGTTCTTTTCGTATCATGTAGTGCTCTTCTGCTCATACTTGCTTTACCGCAGTGCTTTTTCGATGCAGTGAAGCTTGATCATATTATAGTATTTGTCCTTTTGTTTGCCTGAAACGGACGTGCCAAGATGCATATTTGGCCTGTGCAGTCGCAAATGCTTATATTTGTTTGATGCACAAGTGGCCTGTGCATGCGTAAATTTCGTATCATGGAATGCTCTTCTGCTCACGCTGGCTTTACCGCAGTGCTTTCGCGATGCAGTGAAGCATAATCATCTTTTGGTAATTGTCTCTCTGTCTCCCTGAAACGGACGTGCCAAGATGCATATGTGGCCTGAATAGTCGCAAATGCTTATATTTGTTTGATGCACAAGTACCCTGTGCATGCGTTCATTTCGTAACATATAATGCTTTTCTGCTCACGCTGGCTTTACCACAGTGCTTTTGCAATGCAGTGAAGCATGATCATATTTAAGTATTTGTCCTTTTGTTTGCTTGAAACGGACGTGCCAAGATGCCTGAGCAGTCGCAAATGCTTATATTTGTTTGATGCGCAAGTGGCCTGGGCATGCGTTCATTTCGTATCACGTAGTGCTCTTCTGCTCATGCTGGCTTTACCGCAGTGCTTTTTTGATGCAGTGAAGCTTATTCATCTTTTGGTAATTGTCTTTATGTCTCGCCTAAACGAACGTGCCAAGATGCATATTTGGCCTGAGCAGTCGCAAATGCTTATATTTGTTTGCTGCACAAGCGGCCTGTGCATGCGTTCATTTGGTATCATATAATGCTTCTCTGCTCACGGTGGCTTTACCGCAGTGCTTTCGCGATGCAGTGAAGCTTAATCATCTTTTGGTAATTGTCTTTTTGTCTCCTTGAAACGGACGTGCCAAGACGCATATTTGGCCTGAGCAGTCGCAAATGCTTATATTTGTTCGATGCACAAGTGGCCTGTGTATGCGTTCATTTCGTATCATGTAATGCTCTTCGGTTCACGCTGGCTTTACCGCAGTGCTTTTTCGATCCAGTGAAGTTTGATAATTTTTTGGTAATTGTCTTATTGTCTCCCTAAAACGGACGTGCCAAGATGCATTATTGCCCTGAGCAGTCGCAAATGCTTATATTCGTTTGATGCACAAGTGGCCTGTGCATGCCTTCATTTCTTATCATGTATTGCTCTTCTGCTCATGCTGGCTTTACCGCAGTTCTTTCGCGATGCAGTGAAGCTTAATCATCTTTTGGTAATTGTCCTTTTGTTTGCCTGAAACGGACGTGCCAAGATGCATATTTGGCCTGTGAAGTCGCAAATGCTTATATTTGTTTGATGCACAAGTGGCCTGTGCATGCGTTCATTTCGTATCACGTAATGCTCTTCTTCTTATGCTGGCTTTACCGCAGTGCTTTTGCGATGCAGTGAAGCTTGATCATATTTAAGTATTTGTCCTTTTATTTGCCTGAAACGGACATGCCAAGATGCATATTTGGCCTGAACAGTCGCAAATGCTTATATTTGTTTGATGCACAAGTACCCTGTGCATGCGTTCATTTCGTAACATGTAATGCTCTTCTGCTCACGCTGGCTTTACCGCAGTGCTTTTGCGATGCAGTGAAGCATGATCATATTTAAGTATTTGTCCCTTTGTTTGCGCGAAACGGACGAGCCAAGATGCATATTTGGCCTGAGCAGTCGCAAGTGCTTATGTTCAATTAATGCACAAGTGGCCTGTGCATGCGTTCATTTCGTATCAAGTATTGCTCTTCTGCTCATGCTGGCTTTACCGCAGTACTTTCGCGATGCATTGAAGCTTAATCATCTTTTGGTATTTGTCCTTTTGTTTGCCTGAAATGGACCTGCCAAGATGCATATTTGGCCTGAGCAGTCGCAAATGCCTATATTTGTTTGATGCACAAGTGGCCTGTGCATGCGTTCATTTCGTATCATGTAATGCTATTCTGCTCACGCTGGCTTTACCGCAGTGCTTTTGCGATGCAGTGAAGCCTAATCATACTTAAGTATTGGTCTTTTTGTTTGCCTGAAACGGACGTGCCAAGATGCATATTTGGCCTGAGCAGTCGCAAATGCTTATATTTGTTTGATGCACAAGTGGCCTGTGCATGCGTTCATTTCGTATCATGTAATGCTCTTCTGCTCTTGCTGGCTTTCCCGCAGTGCTTTTTCGATGCAGTGAAGCTTGATCATATTTTAGTATTTGTCCTTTTGTTTGCCTGAAACGGACGTGCCAAGATGCATATTTGGCCTGAGCAGTCGCAAATGCTTATATTTGTTTGATGCACAAGTGGCCTGGGCATGCGTTCATTTCGTATCATGTAGTGCTCTGCTGCTCATACTTGCTTTACCGCAGTGCTTTTTCGATGCAGTGAAGCTTGATCATATTTTAGTATTTGTCCTTTTGTTTGCCTGAAACGGACGTGCCAAGATGCATATTTGGCTTGAGCAGTCGCAAATGCTTATATTTGTTTGATGCACAAGTGGCCTGGGCATGCGTTCATTTCGTATCATGTAATGCTCTTCTGCTCACGCTGGCTTTACTTCAGTGCTTTCGCGATACGGTGAAGCCTAATCATCTCTTGGTAATTGTTTTTTTTGTCTCCCTGAAACGGACATGCCAAGATGCATATTTGGCCTGAGCAGTCGCAAATGCTTATATTTGATTGATGCAAAAGTTGCCTGTGCATGCGTTCATTTCGTATCATGTAACGCTCTTCTGCTCACGCTGGCATTACCGTAGTCCTTTTGCGATGTAGTGAAGCTTGATCAAATTTAAGTATTTGTCCTTTTGTTTGCCTGAAACGGACGTGCCAGGATGCTTATTTGGCTTGAGCAGTCGCAAATGCCTATCATTGTTTGATGCGCAAGTGGCCTGTGCATGCGTTCATTTCGTATCATGTAATGCTCTTCTGCTCGTGCTGGCTTTACCGCAGTGCTTTTTCGATGCAGTGAAGCTTGATCATATTTTAGTATTTGTCTTTTCGTTTGTCTGAGATGGACAACGCAACATGGATATTTGGCCTGAGCAGTCGCAAATGCTTATATTTGTTTGATGCACAAGTGGCCTGTGCATGCATTCATTTCGTATCATGTAATGCTCTTCTGCTCATGCTGGTTTTGCCGCAGTGCTTTGGCGATGCAGTGAAGAATAGTCATCTTTTGGTAATTGTCTTTTTGTCTCCCTGAAACGGACGTGCCAAGATGCATATTTGGCCTGAGCAGTCGCAAATGCTTATATTTGTTTGATGCACAAGTGTCCTGTGCATGCGCTCACTTCGTATCATGTCTTGCTCTTCTGCTCATGCTGGCTTTACCGCAGTTCTTTCGCGATGCAGTGAAGCTTAATCATCTTTTCGTAATTGTCCTTTTGTCTGCCTGAAACGGACCTGCCAAGATGCATATTTGGCCTGAGCAGTCGAAAATGCTTATATTTGATTGATGCACAAGTGGCCTGGGCATGCGTTCTTTTCGTATCATGTAGTGCTCTTCTGCTCATACTTGCTTTACCGCAGTGCTTTTTCGATGCAGTGAAGCTTGATCATATTTTTGTATTTGTCCTTTTGTTTGCCTGAAACGGACGTGCCAAGATGCATATTTGGCTTGAGCAGTCGCAAATGCTTATATTTGTTTGATGCACAAGTTGCCTGGGCATGCGTTCATTTCGTATCATGTAATGCTCTTCTGCTCACGCTGGCTTTACTTCAGTGCTTTCGCGATACGGTGAAGCCTAATCATCTCTTGGTAATTGTTTTTTTTTGTCTCCCTGAAACGGACATGCCAAGATGCATATTTGGCCTGAGCAGTCGCAAATGCTTATATTTGATTGATGCAAAAGTTGCCTGTGCATGCGTTCATTTCGTATCATGTAACGCTCTTCTGCTCACGCTGGCATTACCGTAGTCCTTTTGCGATGTAGTGAAGCTTGATCCAATTTAAGTATTTGTCCTTTTGTTTGCCTGAAACGGACGTGCCAGGATGCTTATTTGGCTTGAGCAGTCGCAAATGCCTATCATTGTTTGATGCGCAAGTGGCCTGTGCATGCGTTCATTTCGTATCATGTAATGCTCTTCTGCTCGTGCTGGCTTTACCGCAGTGCTTTTTCGATGCAGTGAAGCTTGATCATATTTTAGTATTTGTCTTTTCGTTTGTCTGAGATGGACAACGCAACATGGATATTTGGCCTGAGCAGTCGCAAATGCTTATATTTGTTTGATGCACAAGTGGCCTGTGCATGCATTCATTTCGTATCATGTAATGCTCTTCTGCTCATGCTGGTTTTACCGCAGTGCTTTGGCGATGCAGTGAAGCATAGTCATCTTTTGGTAATTGTCTTTTTGTCTCCCTGAAACGGACGTGCCAAGATGCATATTTGGCCTGAGCAGTCGCAAATGCTTATATTTGTTTGATGCACAAGTGGCCTGTGCTTGCGCTCACTTCGTATCATGTCTTGCTCTTCTGCTCATGCTGGCTTTACCGCAGTTCTTTCGCGATGCAGTGAAGCTTAATCATCTTTTCGTAATTGTCCTTTTGTCTGCCTGAAACAGACCTGCCAAGATGCATATTTGGCCTGAGCAGTCGAAAATGCTTATATTTGATTGATGCACAAGTGGCCTGGGCATGCGTTCTTTTCGTATCATGTAGTGCTCTTCTGCTCATACTTGCTTTACCGCAGTGCTTTTTCGATGCAGTGAAGCTTGATCATATTATAGTATTTGTCCTTTTGTTTGCCTGAAACGGACGTGCCAAGATGCATATTTGGCCTGTGCAGTCGCAAATGCTTATATTTGTTTGATGCACAAGTGGCCTGTGCATGCGTAAATTTCGTATCATGGAATGCTCTTCTGCTCACGCTGGCTTTACCGCAGTGCTTTCGCGATGCAGTGAAGCATAATCATCTTTTGGTAATTGTCTCTCTGTCTCCCTGAAACGGACGTGCCAAGATGCATATGTGGCCTGAATAGTCGCAAATGCTTATATTTGTTTGATGCACAAGTACCCTGTGCATGCGTTCATTTCGTAACATATAATGCTTTTCTGCTCACGCTGGCTTTACCACAGTGCTTTTGCAATGCAGTGAAGCATGATCATATTTAAGTATTTGTCCTTTTGTTTGCTTGAAACGGACGTGCCAAGATGCCTGAGCAGTCGCAAATGCTTATATTTGTTTGATGCACAAGTGGCCTGGGCATGCGTTCATTTCGTATCACGTAGTGCTCTTCTGCTCATGCTGGCTTTACCGCAGTGCTTTTTTGATGCAGTGAAGCTTATTCATCTTTTGGTAATTGTCTTTATGTCTCGCCTAAACGAACGTGCCAAGATGCATATTTGGCCTGAGCAGTCGCAAATGCTTATATTTGTTTGCTGCACAAGCGGCCTGTGCATGCGTTCATTTGGTATCATATAATGCTTCTCTGCTCACGGTGGCTTTACCGCAGTGCTTTCGCGATGCAGTGAAGCTTAATCATCTTTTGGTAATTGTCTTTTTGTCTCCTTGAAACGGACGTGCCAAGACGCATATTTGGCCTGAGCAGTCGCAAATGCTTATATTTGTTCGATGCACAAGTGGCCTGTGTATGCGTTCATTTCGTATCATGTAATGCTCTTCGGTTCACGCTGGCTTTACCGCAGTGCTTTTTCGATCCAGTGAAGTTTGATAATTTTTTGGTAATTGTCTTATTGTCTCCCTAAAACGGACGTGCAAAGATGCATATTTGGCCTGAGCAGTCGCAAATGCTTATATTTGTTTGATGCACAAGTGGCCTGTGCTAAGTTCATTTCGTATCATGTATTGCTCTTCTGCTCATGCCCGCTTTACCGCAGTACTTTTGTGATGCAGTGAAGCTTAATCATCTTTTGGTAATTGTCTTTTTGTCTCTCTGAAACGGACGTGCCAAAATGCTTATTTGGCCTGAGCAGTCGCAAATGCTTATATTTGTTTGATGCACAAGTGGCCTGTGCATGCGTTCATTTCGTATCATGTAATGCTCTTCTGCCTATGCTGGCTTTACCACAGTGCTTCTGCGATGCAGTGAAGCTTGATCATATTTAAGTATTTGTCCTTTTGTTTGCGTGAAACGGACATGCCAAGATGCATAATTGGCCTGAGCAGTCGAAAATGCTTATATTTGTTCGATGCACAAGTACCCTGTGCATGCGTTCATTTCGTAACATGTAATGCCCTTCTGCTCACGCTGGCTTTACCGCAGTGCTTTTGCGATGCAGTGAAGCATAATCATAATTAAGTCTTTGTCCTTTTGTTTGCGCGAAACGGACGAGCCAAGATGCATATTTGGCCTGAGCAGTCGCAAATGCTTATATGTTTGATGCACATGTGGTCTGTGCATGCGTTCATTTCGTAACATGTAATGCTCTTCTGCTCACGCTGGCTTTACCGCAGTGCTTTTGCGATGCAGTGAAGCATGATCATAATTAAGTATTTGTCCTTTTGTTTGCGCGAAACGGACGAGCCAAGATGCATATTTGGCCTGAGCAGTCGCAAATGCTTATATTTGTTTGATGCACAAGTGGCCTGGGCATGCGTTCATTTCGTATCATGTAGTGCTCTTCTGCTCATACTTGCTTTACCGCAGTGATTTTTCGATGCAGTGAATCTTGATCATATTTTAGTATTTGTCCTTTTGTTTGCCTGAAACGGACGTGCCAAGATGCATATTTGGCCTGAGCAGTCGCAAATGCCTGTATTTGTTTGATGCACAAGTGGCCTGTGCATGCGTTCATTTCGTATCATGTAATGCTATTCTGCTAATGCCTGCTTTACCGCAGTGCCTTCGTGATGCAGTGAAGCTTAATCATCTTTTGGTAATTGTCTTTTTGTCTCTCTGAAACGGACGTGCCAAGATGCATATTTGGCCTGAGCAGTCGCAAATGCTTATATTTGTTTGATGCACAAGTGGCCTGTGCATGCGTTCATTTCGTATCACGTAATGCTCTTCTGCTTATGCTGGCTTTACCGCAGTGCTTTTGCGATGCAGTGAAGCTTGATCATATTTAAGTATTTGTCCTTTTATTTGCCTGAAACGGACATGCCAAGATGCATATTTGGCCTGAATAGTCGCAAATGCTTATATTTGTTTGATGCACAAGTACCCTGTGCATGCGTTCATTTCGTAACATGTAATGCTCTTCTGCTCATGCTGGCTTTACCGCAGTGCTTTTGCGATGCAGTGAAGCATGATCATATTTAAGTATTTGTCCCTTTGTTTGCGCGAAACGGACGAGCCAAGATGCATATTTGGCCTGAGCAGTCGCAAGTGCTTATGTTCAATTAATGCACAAGTGGCCTGTGCATGCGTTCATTTCGTATCAAGTATTGCTCTTCCGCTCATGCTGGCTTTACCGCAGTACTTTCGCGATGCATTGAAGCTTAATCATCTTTTGGTAATTGTCCTTTTGTTTGCCTGAAACGGACCTGCCAAGATGCATATTTGGCCTGAGCAGTCGCAAATGCCTATATTTGTTTGATGCACAAGTGGCCTGTGCATGCGTTCATTTCGTATCACGTAATGCTATTCTGCTCACGCTGGCTTTACCGCAGTGCTTTGTCAATGCAGTGAAGCCTAATCATATTTAAGTATTGGTCTTTTTGTTTGCCTGAAACGGACGTGCCAAGATGCATATTTGGCCTGAGCAGTCGCAAATGCTTATATTTGTTTGATGCACAAGTGGCCTGTGCATGCGTTCATTTCGTATCATGTAATGCTCTTCTGCTGTTGCTGGCTTTCCCGCAGTGCTTTTTCGATCAGTGAAGCTTGATCATATTTTAGTATTTGTCCTTTTGTTTGCCTGAAACGGACGTGCCAAGATGCATATTTGGCTTGAGCAGTCGCAAATGCTTATATTTGTTTGATGCACAAGTAGCCTGGGCATTCGTTCATTTCGTATCATGTAGTGCTCTTCTGCTCATACTGGCTTTACCGCAGTGCTTTTTCGATGCAGTGAAGCTTGATCATATTTAAGTATTTGTCCTTTTGTTTTCCTGAAACGGACGTGCCAAGATGCATATTTGGCCTCAGCAGTCGCAAATGCTTATATTTGTTTGATTCAAAAGTGGCCTGTGCATGCGTTCAATTCGTATCATGTAATGCTTTTCTGCTCACGGTGGTTTTACCGCAGTGCTTTCGTGATGCAGTGAAGCTTAATCATCTATTGGTAATTGTCTTTTTGTCTCCATGAAACGGACGTGCCAAGATGTATATTTGGCTTGAACAGTCGCAAATGCTTATATTTGTTTGATGCACAAGTGGCCTGTGCATGCGTTCATTTCGTATCATGTAAGGCTATTTGCTCAAGCTGACTTTACCGCAGTGCTTTTGTAATGCAGTGAAGCTTAATCATATTTAAGTATTTGTCCTTTTGTTTGCCTGAAACTTGCGTGCCAAGATGCATATTTGGCCTGAGCAGTCGCAAATGCTTATATTTGTTTGATGCACAAGTGGCCTGTGCATGCGTTCATTTCGTATCATGTATTGCTCTTCTGCTCATGCTCGCTTTACAGTAGTCTTTCGTGATGCAGTGAAGCTTAATCATCTTTTGGTAAATGTCTTTTTGTCTCTTTGAAACGGACGTGCCAAGATGCAGATTATGCCTCAGCAGTCGCAAATGCTTATATTTGTTTGATGCACAAGTGGCCTGTGCATGCGTTCATTTCGTATCATGTAATGCTCTTCTGCTCATGCTGGCTTTACCGCAGTGCTTTGCGATCCTGTGAAGCTTGATTATATTTAAGTATTTGTCTTTTTGTTTGCCTGAAACGGACCTGCCAAGATGCATATTTGGCCTGAGCAGTCGAAAATGCTTATATCTGTTTGATGCACAAGTGGCCTGGGCATGCGTTCATTTCGTATCATGTAGTGCTCTGCTGCTCATACTTGCTTTACCGCAGTGCTTTTTCAATGCAGTGAAGCTTGATCATATTTTAGTATTTAACTTTTTGTTTGCCTCAAATGGGCGTGCCAAGATGCATATTTGGCTTGAGCAGTCACAAATACTTATATTTGTTTGATGCACAAGTGGCCTGGGCATGCGTTCATTTCGTATCATGTAATGCTCTTCTGCTCACGCTGGCTTTACTTCAGTGCTTTCGCGATACGGTGAAGCCTAATCATCTCTTGGTAATTGTTTTTTTTTGTCTCCCTGAAACGGACATGCCAAGATGCATATTTGGCCTGAGCAGTCGCAAATGCTTATAATTGTTTGATGCACAAGTGGCCTGTGCATGCGTTCATTTTGTATCAAGTATTGCTCTTCTGCTCATGCTGGCTTTACAGCAGTGCTTTTGCGATGCAGTGAAGCTTGATCATATTTAAGTATTTGTCCTTTTGTTTGCGCGAAACGGACGAGCCAAGATACATATGGGGCCTGAGCAGTCGCAAATGCTTATATTTGTTTGATGCACAAGTGGCCTGGACATGCGTTCATTTCGTATCATGTAGTGCTCTTCTGCTCATACTTGCTTTACCGCAGTGCTTTTTCGATGCAGTGAAGCTTGATCATATTTTAGTATTTGTCCTTTTGTTTGCCTGAAACGGACGTGCCAAGATGCATTATTGCCCTGAGCAGTCGCAAATGCTTATATTCGTTTGATGCACAAGTGGCCTGTGCATGCCTTCATTTCTTATCATGTATTGCTCTTCTGCTCATGCTGGCTTTACCGCAGTTCTTTCGCGATGCAGTGAAGCTTAATCATCTTTTGGTAATTGTCCTTTTGTTTGCCTGAAACGGACGTGGCAAGATGCATATTTGGCCTGTGAAGTCGCAAATGCTTATATTTGTTTGACGCACAAGTGGCCTGGGCATGCGTTCATTTTGTATCATGTAGTGCTCTTCTGCTCATGCTGGCTTTACCGCAGTGCTTTTTCGATGCAGTGAAGCTTGATCATATTTTAGTATTTGTCCTTTTTGTTTTCCTGAAACGGACGTGCCAAGATGCATATTTGGCCTCAGCAGTCGCAAATGCTTATATTTGTTTGATTCAAAAGTGGCCTGTGCATGCGTTCAATTCGTATCATGTAATGCTTTTCTGCTCACGGTGGTTTTACCGCAGTGCTTTCGTGATGCAGTGAAGCTTAATCATCTATTGGTAATTGTCTTTTTGTCTCCATGAAACGGACGTGCCAAGATGTATATTTGGCTTGAACAGTCGCAAATGCTTATATTTGTTTGATGCACAAGTGGCCTGCGCATGCGTTCATTTCGTATCATGTAAGGCTATTTGCTCAAGCTGACTTTACCGCAGTGCTTTTGTAATGCAGTGAAGCTTAATCATATTTAAGTATTTGTCCTTTTGTTTGCCTGAAACTTGCGTGCCAAGATGCATATTTGGCCTGAGCAGTCGCAAATGCTTATATTTGTTTGATGCACAAGTGGCCTGTGCATGCGTTCATTTCGTATCATGTATTGCTCTTCTGCTCATGCTCGCTTTACAGTAGTCTTTCGTGATGCAGTGAAGCTTAATCATCTTTTGGTAAATGTCTTTTTGTCTCTTTGAAACGGACGTGCCAAGATGCATATTATGCCTCAGCAGTCGCAAATGCTTATATTTGTTTGATGCACAAGTGGCCTGTGCATGCGTTCATTTTGTATCAAGTATTGCTCTTCTGCTCATGCTGGCTTTACAGCAGTGCTTTTGCGATGCAGTGAAGCTTGATTATATTTAAGTATTTGTCCTTTTGTTTGCGCGAAACGGACGAGCCAAGATACATATGGGGCCTGAGCAGTCGCAAATGCTTATATTTGTTTGATGCACAAGTGGCCTGGACATGCGTTCATTTCGTATCATGTAGTGCTCTTCTGCTCATACTTGCTTTACCGCAGTGCTTTTTCGATGCAGTGAAGCTTGATCATATTTTAGTATTTGTCCTTTTGTTTGCCTGAAACGGACGTGCCAAGATGCATTATTGCCCTGAGCAGTCGCAAATGCTTATATTCGTTTGATGCACAAGTGGCCTGTGCATGCCTTCATTTCTTATCATGTATTGCTCTTCTGCTCATGCTGGCTTTACCGCAGTTCTTTCGCGATGCAGTGAAGCTTAATCATCTTTTGGTAATTGTCCTTTTGTTTGCCTGAAACGGACGTGGCAAGATGCATATTTGGCCTGTGAAGTCGCAAATGCTTATATTTGTTTGACGCACAAGTGGCCTGGGCATGCGTTCATTTTGTATCATGTAGTGCTCTTCTGCTCATGCTGGCTTTACCGCAGTGCTTTTTCGATGCAGTGAAGCTTGATCATATTTTAGTATTTGTCCTTTTTGTTTGCCTGAAACGGACGTGCCAAGATGCATATTTGGCCTGAGCAGTCGCAAATGCTTATATTTGTTTGATGCACAAGTAGCCTGGGCATTCGTTCATTTCGTATCATGTAGTGCTCTTCTGCTCATACTGACTTTACCGCAGTGCTTTTTCGATGCAGTGAAGCTTGATCATATTTAAGTATTTGTCCTTTTGTTTGCCTGAAACGGACGTGCCAAGATGCATGTTTGGCCTGAGCAGTCGCAAATGCTTATATTTGTTTGATGCACAAGTGGCCTGTGCATGCGTTCATTTCGTATCAAGTATTGCCCTTCTGCTCATGCTGGCTTTACAGATGTGCTTTTGCGATGCAGTGAAGCTTGATCTTAATCAAGTATTTATCCTTTTGTTTGCCAGAAACGGTTGTGCCAAGATGCATATTTGGCCTGTGCAGTCGCAAATGCTTATATTTGTTTGATGCAGAAGTGGCCTGTGCATGCGTTCATTTCGTATCATGTATTGCTCGTCTGCTCATGCTGGCTTTACCGCAGTGCTTTTTCAATGCAGTGAAGCTTGATCATATTTAAGTATTTGTCCTTTTGTTTTCCTGAAACGGACGTGCCAAGATGCATATTTGGCCTCAGCAGTCGCAAATGCTTATATTTGTTTGATTCAAAAGTGGCCTGTGCATGCGTTCAATTCGTATCATGTAATGCTTTTCTGCTCACGGTGGTTTTACCGCAGTGCTTTCGTGATGCAGTGAAGCTTAATCATCTATTGGTAATTGTCTTTTTGTCTCCATGAAACGGACGTGCCAAGATGTATATTTGGCCTGAACAGTCGCAAATGCTTATATTTGTTTGATGCACAAGTGGCCTGTGCATGCGTTCATTTCGTATCATGTAAGGCTATTTGCTCAAGCTGACTTTACCGCAGTGCTTTTGTAATGCAGTGAAGCTTAATCATATTTAAGTATTTGTCCTTTTGTTTGCCTGAAACTTGCGTGCCAAGATGCATATTTGGCCTGAGCAGTCGCAAATGCTTATATTTGTTTGATGCACAAGTGGCCTGTGCATGCGTTCATTTCGTATCATGTATTGCTCTTCTGCTCATGCTCGCTTTACAGTAGTGCTTTCGTGATGCAGTGAAGCTTAATCATCTTTTGGTAAATGTCTTTTTGTCTCTTTGAAACGGACGTGCCAAGATGCATATTATGTCTCAGCAGTCGCAAATGCTTATATTTGTTTGATGCACAAGTGGCCTGTGCATGCGTTCATTTCGTATCATGTAATGCTCTTCTGCTCATGCTGGCTTTACCGCAGTGCTTTGCGATGCTGTGAAGCTTGATTATATTTAAGTATTTGTCTTTTTGTTTGCCTGAAACGGACATGGCAAGATGCATATTTGGCCTGAGCAGTCGCAAATGCTTATATTTGATTGATGCACAAATGGCCTGTGCATGCGTTAATTTCGTATCATGTAATGCTCTTTTGCTCATGCTGGCTTTACCGCAGTGCTTTTGCGATGCAGTGAAGCATAATCATAATTAAGTATTTGTCCTTTTGTTTGCCCGAAACGGACGTGCCAAGATGCATATTTGGCCTGAGCAGTCGCAAATGCTTATATTTGTTTGATGCACAAGTAGCCTGGGCATTCGTTCGTTTCGTATCATGTAGTGCTCTTCTGCTCATACTGGCTTTACCGCAGTGCTTTTTCGATGCAGTGAAGCTTGATCATATTTAGGTATTTGTCCTTTTGTTTGCCTGAAACGGACGTGCCAAGATGCATATTTGCCTCAGCAGTCGCAAATGCTTATATTTGTTTGATGCAAAAGTGGCCTGTGCATGCGTTCAGTTCGTATCATGTAATGCTTTTCTGCTCACGGTGGTTTTACCGCAGTGCTTTCGTGATGCAGTGAAGCTTAATCATCTTTTGGTAATTGTCTTTTTGTCTCCATGAAACGGACGTGCCAAGATGTATATTTGGCCTGAACAGTCGCAAATGCTTATATTTGTTTGATGCACAAGTGGCCTGTGCATGCGTTCATTTCGTATCATGTAAGGCTATTTGCTCAAGCTGACTTTACCGCAGTGATTTTGTAATGCAGTGAAGCTTGATGATATTTAAGTATTTGTTCTATTGTTTGCCTGAAACGGACGTGCAGAGATGCGTATTTGGCCTGTGCAGTCGGAAATGCTTAAATTTGTTTGATGCACAAGTGGCCTGGGCATGCGTTCATTTTGTATCATGTAGTGCTCTTCTGCTCATGATGGCTTTACCGCAGTGCTTTTTAATGCAGTGAAGCTTGATCATATTTTAGTATTTGTCTTTTTGTTTGCCTCAAACGGGCGTGCCAAGATGCATATTTGGCCTGAGCAGTCGCAAATACTTATATTTTTTGATGCACAAGTGGCCTGTGCATGCGTTCATTTCGTATCTTGTATTGCTCTTCTGCTCACGCTGGCATTACCGCAGTCCTTTTGCGATGTAGTGAAGCTTGATCAAATTTAAGTATTTGTCCTTTTGTTTGCCTGAAACGGACGTGCCAGGGTGCATATTTGGCTTGAGCAGTCGCAAATGCCTATCTTTGTTTGATGCGCATGCGTTCAATTCGTATCATGTAATGCTCTTCTGCTCGTGCTGGCTTTACCGCAGTGCTTTTACGATGCAGTGGAGCTTGATCATATTTTAGTATTTGTCTTTTCGTTTTTCTGAGATGGACAACGCAAGATGGAGATTTGGCCTGAGCAGTCACAAATGCTTATATTTGTTTGATGCACAAGTGGCCTGTGCATGCATTCATATCGTATCATGTAATGCTCTTCTGCTCATGCTGGTTTTACCGCAGTGCTTTGGCGATGCAGTGAAGCATGGTCATCTCTTGGTAATTGTCTTTTTATCTCCCTGAAACGGACGTGCCAAGATGCATATTTGGCCTGAGCAGTCGCAAATACTTATATTTGTTTGATGCACAAGTGGCCTGTGCATGCGTTCACTTCGTATCATGTCTTTCTCTTCTGCACATGCTGGCTTTACCGCAGTTCTTTCGCGATGCAGTGAAGCTTAATCATCTTTTGGTAAGTGTCCTTTTGTTTGCGTGAAACGGACCTGCCAAGATGCCTATATGGCCTGAGCAGTCGCAAATGCTTATATTTGTTTGATGCACAAGTGGCCTGTGCATGCGTTCATTTCGTATCATGTAATGCTCTTCTGCTCATGCTGGCTTTACCGCAGTGCTTTTGCGATGCAGTGAAGCTTGATCACATTTAAGTATTTGTCCTTTTGTTTGCCTGAAACGGACGTGCCAAGATGCCTGTATGGCCCGAGCAGTCGCAAATGCTTATATTTGTTTGATGCACAAGTGGCCTGTGCATGCGTTCATTTCGTATCATGTAATGCTCTTCTGCTCATGCTGGTTTTACCGCAGTGCTTTTGCGATGCAGTGAAGCTTAATCAGCTTTTGGTAATTGTCGTTTTGTCTCCCTGAAACGAACGTGCCAAGTTGCATACTTGGCCTGAGCAGTCGCAAATGCTTATATTTGTTTGATGCACAAGTGGCCTGAGCATGCGTTCATTTCGTATCATGTAATGCTCTTCTGCTCACGCTGGCATTACCGCAGTGCTTTTGCGATACAG
Organism: Rhipicephalus microplus; assembly: GCF_043290135.1. Classification (NCBI taxonomy): domain Eukaryota; kingdom Metazoa; phylum Arthropoda; class Arachnida; order Ixodida; family Ixodidae; genus Rhipicephalus; species Rhipicephalus microplus. Next base: position 844,536 of record NW_027464612.1, on the reverse strand, counting down.
TAAAGCTTCATCAAATTTAAGTATTTGTCCTTTTGTTTGCCTGAAACGGACGTGCCAAGATGCATATTTTGCCTGAGCCGTCGCAAATGCTTATCTTTATTTGATGCACAAGTGGCCTGTGCATGCGTTCATTTCGTATCATGTAATGCTCCTCTGCTCACGCTGGTTTTACCGCAGTGCTTTCACGATGTAGTGAAGCCTAATCATCTTTTGATAATTTTCTTTTTGTTTCCCTAAAACGGACCTGCCAGGATGGATATTTGGCCTGAGAAGTCGCAAATGCCTATATTTGTTTGATGCACAAGTGGCCTGTGCATGCGTTCATTTCGTATCATGTAATCCTATTCTGCTCACGCTGGCTTTACCGCAGTGCTTTTGCAATGCAGTGAAGCTTAATCATATTTAAGTATTTGTCCTTTTGTTTGCCTGAAACTTGCGTGCCAAGATGCATATTTGGCCTGAGCAATCGCAAATGCTTATATTTGTTTGATGCACAAGTGGCCTGTGCATGCGTTCATTTCGTATCATGTAATGCTCTTCTGCTCATGCTGGCTTTACCGCAGTGCTTTTGCGATGCAGTGAAGCTTGATCATATTTAAGTATTTGTCCTTTTGTTTGCCTGAAACGGACATGCCAAGATGCATATTTGGCCTGAGCAATCGCAAATGCTTATATTTGTTTGGTGCACAAGTGGCCTGTGCATGCGTTCATTTCGTATCATGTATTGCTCTTCTGCTCATGCTCGCTTTACAGTAGTGCTTTCGTGATGCAGTGAAGCTTAATCATCTTTTGGTAAATGTCTTTTTGTCTCTTTGAAACAGACGTGCCAAGATTCATATTAGGCCTCAGCAGTCGCAAATGCTTATATTTGTTTGATGCACAAGTGGCCTGTGCATGCGTTCATTTCGTATCAAGTAATGCTCTTCTGCTCACGCTGGCTTTACCGCAGTGCTTTTGCGATGCAGTAAAGCTTCATCAAATTTATTTATTTGTTCTTTTGTTTGCCTAAAACGGACGTGCCAAGATGCCTATATGGCCCGAGCAGTCGCAAATGCTTATATTTGTTTGATGCACAAGTGGCCTGTGCATGCGTTCATTTCGTATCATGTAATGCTCTTCTGCTCATGCTGGTTTTACCGCAGTGCTTTGGCGATGCAGTGAAGCTTAATCAGCTTTTGGTAATTGTCGTTTTGTCTCCCTGAAACGAACGTGCCAAGTTGCATATTTGGCCTGAGCAGTCGCAAATGCTTATATTTGTTTGATGCACAAGTGGCCTGAGCATGCGTTCATTTCGTATCATGTAATGCTCTTCTGCTCACGCTGGCATTACCGCAGTGCTTTTGCGATACAGTAAAGCTTCATCAAATTTAAGTATTTGTCCTTTTGTTTGCCTGAAACGGACGTGCCAAGATGCATATTTTGCCTGAGCCGTCGCAAATGCTTATCTTTATTTGATGCACAAGTGGCCTGTGCATGCGTTCATTTCGTATCATGTAATGCTCCTCTGCTCACGCTGGTTTTACCGCAGTGCTTTCACGATGTAGTGAAGCCTAATCATCTTTTGATAATTTTCTTTTTGTTTCCCTAAAACGGACCTGCCAGGATGGATATTTGGCCTGAGAAGTCGCAAATGCCTATATTTGTTTGATGCACAAGTGGCCTGTGCATGCGTTCATTTCGTATCATGTAATCCTATTCTGCTCACGCTGGCTTTACCGCAGTGCTTTTGCGATGCAGTGAAGCTTAATCATATTTAAGTGTTTGTCCTTTTGTTTGCCTGAAACTTGCGTGCCAAGATGCATATTTGGCCTGAGCAGTCGCAAATGCTTATATTTGTTTGATGCACAAGTGGCCTGTGCATGCGTTCATTTCGTATCATGTAATGCTCTTCTGCTCATGCTCGCTTTACAGTAGTGCTTTCGTGATGCAGTGAAGCTTAATCATCTTTTGGTAAATGTCTTTTTGTCTCTTTGAAACGGATGTGCCAAGATGCATATTAGGCCTCAGCAGTCGCAAATGCTTATATTTGTTTGATGCACAAGTGGCCTGTGCATGCGTTCATTTCGTATCATGTAATGCTCTTCTGCTCATGCTGGCTTTACCGCAGTGCTTTGCGATGCTGTGAAGCTTGATTATATTTAAGTATTTGTCTTTTTGTTTGCCTGAAACGGACATGGCAAGATGCATATTTGGCCTGAGCAGTCGCAAATGCTTATATTTGATTGATGCACAAGTGGCCTGTGCATGCGTTCGTTTCGTATCATGTAATGCTCTTCTGCTCACGCTGGCATTACCGCAGTCCTTTTGCGATGTAGTGAAGCTTGATCAAATTTAAGTATTTGTCCTTTTGCTTGCCTGAAACAGACGTGCCAGGATGCATATATCGCTTGAGCAGTCGCAAATGCCTATCTTTGTTTGATGCGCAAGTGGCCTGGGCATGCGTTCATTTCGTATCATGTAATGCTCTTCTGCTCGTGCTGGCTTTACCGCAGTACTTTTACGATGCAGTGGAGCTTGATCATATTTTAGTATTTGTCTTTTCGTTTGTCTGAGATGGACAACGCAAGATGGATATTTGGCCTGAGCAGTCGCAAATGCTTATATTTGTTTGATGCACAAGTGGCCTGTGCATGCATTCATATCGTATCATGTAATGCTCTTCTGCTCATGCTGGTTTTACCGCAGTGCTTTGGCGATGCAGTGAAGCATGGTCATCTTTTGGTAATTGTCTTTTTGTCTCCCTGAAACGGACGTGCCAAGATGCATATTTGGCCTGAGCAGTCGCAAATACTTATATTTGTTTGATGCACAAGTGGCCTGTGCATGCGTTCACTTCGTATCATGTCTTTCTCTTCTGCTCATGCTGGCTTTACCGCAGCTCTTTCGCGATGCAGTGAAGCTTAATCATCTTTTGGTAATTGTCCTTTTGTTTGCCTGAAACGGACCTGCCAAGATGCCTATATGGCCTGAGCAGTCGCAAATGCTTATACTTGTTTGATGCACAAGTGGCCTGTGCATGCGTTCATTTCGTATCATGTAATGCTCTTCTGCTCATGCTGGCTTTACCGCAGTGCTTTTGCGATGCAGTGAACCTTGATCATATTTAAGTATTTGTCCTTTTGTTTGCCTGAAATGGACATGTTAAGATGCATATTTGGCCTGAGCAATTGCAAATGCTTATATTTGTTTGGTGCACAAGTGGCCTGTGCATGCGTTCATTTCGTATCATGTAATGCTCTTCTGCTCACGCTGGCTTTACCGCAGCGCTTTTGCGATGCAGTAAAGCTTCATCAAATTTATGTATTTGTCCTCTTGTTTGCCTGAAACGGACGTGTCAAGATGCCTATATGGCCCGAGCAGTCGCATATGCTTATATTTGTTTGATGCACAAGTGGCCTGCGCATGCGTTCATTTAGTATCATGTAATGCTCTTCTGCTCACGCTGGCTTTGCCGCAGTGCATACGCGATGCAGTGAAGCTTAATCATCTTTTGATAATTGTCTCTTTGTCTCCCTGAAACGAACGTGCCAAGATGCATATTTGGCCTGAGCAGTCGCAAATGCTTATACTTGTTTGATGCACAAGTGGCCTGTGCATGCGTTCATTTCTTATCATGTAATGCTCTTCTGCTCATGCTGGTTTTACCGCAGTGGTTTGGCGATGCAGTGAAGCTTAATCAGCTTTTGGTAATTGTCGTTTTGTCTCCCTGAAACGAACGTGCCAAGTTGCAGATTTGCCTGAGCAGTCACAAATGCTTATATTTGTTTGATGCAAAATTGGCCTGTGCATGCGTTCACTTCGTATCATGTCTTGCTCTTCTGCTCATGCTGACTTTACCGCAGTTCTTTTGCGATGCAGTGAAGCTTAATCATCTTTTGGTAATTGTCCTTTTGTTTGCCTGAAACGGACCTGCCAAGATGCAAATTTGGCTTGAGCAGTCGAAAATGCTTATATTTGTTTGATGCACAAGTTGCCTGTGCATGCGTTCATTTCGTATCATGTAATGCTATTCTGCTCACGCTGGCTTTACCGCAGTGCTTTTGCGATGCAGTGAAGCTTAATCATATTTAAGAATTTGTCCTTATTTGCCTGAAACAGACGTGCCAAGATGCATATTTGGCCTGAGCAGTCGCAAATGCTTATATTTGTTTGATGCACAAGTGGCCTGTGCATGCGTTCGATTCGTATCATGTAATGCTCTTCTGCTCATGCTGGCTTTACCGCAGTGCTTTGCGATGCTGTGAAGCTTGATCATATTTAAGTATTTGTCTTTTTGTTTGCCTGAAACGGACAAGCCAACATGCATATTTGGCCTGAGCAGTCGCGAATGCTTATATTTGTTTGATGCACAAGTACCCTGTGAATGCGTTCCTTTTAAACATGTAATGCTCTTCTGCTCACGCTGACTTTACCGCAGCGCTTATGCGATGCAGTGAAGCATGATCATATTTAAGTATTTGTCCTTTTGTTTGCCCGAAACGGACGTGCCAAGATGCATATTTGGCCTGAGCAGTCGCAAATGCTTATATTTGTTTGATGCACAAGTGGCCTTGGCATTCGTTCATTTCGTATCATGTAGTGCTCTTCTGCTCATACTGGCTTTACCGCAGTGCTTTTCGATGCAGTGAAGCTTGATCATATATAAGTATTTGTCCTTTTGTTTGCCTGAAATGGACGTGCCAAGATGCATATTTGGCCTCAGCAGTCGCAAAGCTTATATTTGTTTGATGCAAAAGTGGCCTGTGCATGCGTTTATTTCGTATAATATAATGCTTTTCTGCTCTCGGTGGCTTTACCGCAGTGCTTTCGTGATGCAGTGAAGCTTAATCATCTTTTGGTAATTGTCTTTTTGTCTCCATGAAACGGACGTGCCAAGATGTATATTTGGCCTGAGCAGTCGCAAATGCTTTTATTGGTTTGATGCACAAGTGGCCTGTGCATGCGCTCATTTCGTATCATGTAAGGCTATTTGCTCAAGCTGACTTTACCGCAGTGCTTTTGTGATGCAGTGAAGCTTGATCATATTTAAGTATTTGTTCTTTTGTTTGCCTGAAACGGACGTGCCAAGATGCGTATTTGGCCTGTGCAGTCGCAATTGCTTATATTTGTTTGATGCACAAGTGGCCTGGGCACGCGTTCATTTTGTATCATGTAGTGCTCTTCTGCTCATGCTGGCTTTACCGCAGTGCTTTTTCAATGCAGTGAAGCTTGATCATATTTAGTATTTAACTTTTTGTTTGCCTCAAATGGGCGTGCCAAGATGCATATTTGGCTTGAGCAGTCACAAATACTTATATTTTTTTGATGCACAAGTGGCCTGTGCTTGCGTTCATTTCGTATCATGTAATGCTCTTCTGCTCACGCTGGCATTACCGCACTCCTTTTGTGATGCAGTGAAGCTTGATCAAATTTAAGTATTTGTCCTTTTGTTTGCCTGAAACAGACGTGCCAAGATGCATATTTGGGTTGAGCAGTTGCAAATGCCTATCTTTGTTTGATGCGCAAGTGGCCTGGGCATGCTTTCATTTCGTATCATGTAATCCTCTTCTGCTCGTGCTGGCTTTACCGCAGTGCTTTTGCGATGCAGTGAAGCCTAATCATCTTTTGATAATTTTCTTTTTGTTTCCCTAAAACGGACCTGCCAGGATGGATATTTGGCCTGAGAAGTCGCAAATGCCTATATTTGTTTGATGCACAAGTGGCCTGTGCATGCGTTCATTTCGTATCATGTAATCCTATTCTGCTCACGCTGGCTTTACCGCAGTGCTTTTGCAATGCAGTGAAGCTTAATCATATTTAAGTATTTGTCCTTTTGTTTGCCTGAAACTTGCGTGCCAAGATGCATATTTGGCCTGAGCAGTCGCAAATGCTTATATTTGTTTGATGCACAAGTGGCCTGTGCATGCGTTCATTTCGTATCATGTAATGCTCTTCTGCTCACGCTGGCTTTACCGCAGCGCTTTTGCGATGCAGTAAAGCTTCATCAAATTTATGTATTTGTCCTTTTGTTTGCCTGAAACGGACGTGTCAAGATGCCTATATGGCCCGAGCAGTCGCAAATGCTTATATTTGTTTGATGCACAAGTGGCCTGCGCATGCGTTCATTTCGTATCATGTAATGCTCTTCTGCTCACGCTGGCTTTGCCGCAGTGCATACGCGATGCAGTGAAGCTTAATCATCTTTTGATAATTGTCTTTTTGTCTCCCTGAAACGAACGTGCCAAGATGCATATTTGGCCTGAGCAGTCGCAAATGCTTATACTTGTTTGATGCACAAGTGGCCTGTGCATGCGTTCATTTCTTATCATGTAATGCTCTTCTGCTCATGCTGGTTTTACCGCAGTGCTTTGGCGATGCAGTGAAGCTTAATCAGCTTTTGGTAATTGTCGTTTTGTCTCCCTGAAACGAGCGTGCCAAGTTGCAGATTTGGCCTGAGCAGTCACAAATGCCTATATTTGTTTGATGCAAAATTGGCCTGTGCATGCGTTCACTTCGTATCATGTCTTGCTCTTCTGCTCATGCTGACTTTACCGCAGTTCTTTTGCGATGCAGTGAAGCTTAATCATCTTTTGGTAATTGTCCTTTTGTTTGCCTGAAACGGACCTGCCAAGATGCAAATTTGGCCTGAGCAGTCGAAAATGCTTATATTTGTTTGATGCACAAGTTGCCTGTGCATGCGTTCATTTCGTATCATGTAATGCTATTCTGCTCACGCTGGCTTTACCGCAGTGCTTTTGCGATGCAGTGAAGCTTAATCATATTTAAGAATTTGTCCTTTTATTTGCCTGAAACAGACGTGCCAAGATGCATATTTGGCCTGAGCAGTCGCAAATGCTTATATTTGTTTGATGCACAAGTGGCCTGTGCATGCGTTCATTTCGTATCATGTAATGCTCTTCTGCTCATGCTGGCTTTACCGCAGTGCTTTGCGATGCTGTGAAGCTTGATCATATTTAAGTATTTGTCTTTTTGTTTGCCTGAAACGGACATGCCAACATGCATATTTGGCCTGAGCAGTCGCGAATGCTTATATTTGTTTGATGCACAAGTACCCTGTGAATGCGTTCCTTTTAAACATGTAATGCTCTTCTGCTCACGCTGACTTTACCGCAGCGCTTTTGCGATGCAGTGAAGCATGATCATATTTAAGTATTTGTCCTTTTGTTTGCCCGAAACGGACGTGCCAAGATGCATATTTGGCCTGAGCAGTCGCAAATGCTTATATTTGTTTGATGCACAAGTGGCCTTGGCATTCGTTCATTTCGTATCATGTAGTGCTCTTCTGCTCATACTGGCTTTACCGCAGTGCTTTTCGATGCAGTGAAGCTTGATCATATTTAAGTATTTGTCCTTTTGTTTGCCTGAAATGGACGTGCCAAGATGCATATTTGGCCTCAGCAGTCGCAAAGCTTATATTTGTTTGATGCAAAAGTGGCCTGTGCATGCGTTTATTTCGTATAATGTAATGCTTTTCTGCTCACGGTGGCTTTACCGCAGTGCTTTCGTGATGCAGTGAAGCTTAATCATCTTTTGGTAATTGTCTTTTTGTCTCCATGAAACGGACGTGCCAAGATGTATATTTGGCCTGAGCAGTCGCAAATGCTTTTATTGGTTTGATGCACAAGTGGCCTGTGCAAGCGCTCATTTCGTATAATGTAAGGCTATTTGCTCAAGCTGACTTTACCGCAGTGCTTTTGTGATGCAGTGAAGCTTGATCATATTTAAGTATTTGTTCTTTTGTTTGCCTGAAACGGACGTGCCAAGATGCGTATTTGGCCTGTGCAGTCGCAATTGCTTATATTTGTTTGATGCACAAGTGGCCTGGGCATGCGTTCATTTTGTATCATGTAGTGCTCTTCTGCTCATGCTGGCTTTACCGCAGTGCTTTTTCAATGCAGTGAAGCTTGATCATATTTAGTATTTAACTTTTTGTTTGCCTCAAATGGGCGTGCCAAGATGCATATTTGGCTTGAGCAGTCACAAATACTTATTTTTTTTGATGCACAAGTGGCCTGTGCTTGCGTTCATTTCGTATCATGTAATGCTCTTCTGCTCACGCTGGCATTACCGCACTCCTTTTGTGATGCAGTGAAGCTTGATCAAATTTAAGTATTTGTCCTTTTGTTTGCCTGAAACAGACGTGCCAAGATGCATATTTGGGTTGAGCAGTTGCAAATGCCTATCTTTGTTTGATGCGCAAGTGGCCTGGGCATGCTTTCATTTCGTATCATGTAATCCTCTTCTGCTCGTGCTGGCTTTACCGCAGTGCTTTTGCGATGCAGTGAAGCCTTATCATCTTTTGATAATTTTCTTTTTGTTTCCCTAAAACGGACCTGCCAGGATGGATATTTGGCCTGAGAAGTCGCAAATGCCTATATTTGTTTGATGCACAAGTGGCCTGTGCATGCGTTCATTTCGTATCATGTAATCCTATTCTGCTCACGCTGGCTTTACCGCAGTGCTTTTGCGATGCAGTGAAGCTTAATCTTATTTAAGTGTTTGTCCTTTTGTTTGCCTGAAACTTGCGTGCCAAGATGCATATTTGACCGGAGCAGTCGCAAATGCTTATATTTGTTTGATGCACAAGTGGCCTGTGCATGCGTTCATTTCGTATCATGTATTGCTCTTCTGCTCATGCTCGCTTTACAGTAGTGCTTTCGTGATGCAGTGAAGCTTAATCATCTTTTGGTAAATGTCTTTTTGTCTCTTTGAAACGGACGTGCCAAGATGCATATTAGGCCTCAGCAGTCGCAAATGCTTATATTTGTTTGATGCACAAGTGGCCTGTGCATGCGTTCATTTCGTATCATGTAATGCTCTTCTGCTCATGCTGGCTTTACCGCAGTGCTTTGCGATGCTGTGAAGCTTGATTATATTTAAGTATTTGTCTTTTCGTTTGTCTGAGATGGACAACGCAAGATGGATATTTGGCCTGAGCAGTCGCAAATGCTTATATTTGTTTGATGCACAAGTGTCCTGTGCATGCATTCATATCGTATCGTGTAATGCTCTTCTGCTCATGCTGGTTTTACCGCAGTGCTTTGGCGATGCAGTGAAGCATGGTCATCTTTTGGTAATTGTCTTTTTGTCTCCCTGAAACGGACGTGCCAAGATGCATATTTGGCCTGAGCAGTCGCAAATACTTATATTTGTTTGATGCACAAGTGGCCTGTGCATGCGTTCACTTCGTATCATGTCTTTCTCTTCTGCTCATGCTGGCTTTACCGCAGCTCTTTCGCGATGCAGTGAAGCCTAATCATCTTTTGGTAATTGTCCTTTTGTTTGCCTGAAACGGACCTGCCAAGATGCCTATATGGCCTGAGCAGTCGCAAATGCTTATATTTGTTTGATGCACAAGTGGCCTGTGCATGCGTTCATTTAGTATCATGTAATGCTCTTCTGCTCACGCTGGCTTTACCGCAGCGCTTTTGCGATGCAGTAAAGCTTCATCAAATTTATGTATTTGTCCTTTTGTTTGCCTGAAACGGACGTGTCAAGATGCCTATATGGCGCGAGCAGTCGCAAATGCTTATATTTGTTTGATGCACAAGTGGCCTGCGCATGCGTTCATTTCGTATCATGTAATGCTCTTCTGCTCACGCTGGCTTTGCCGCAGTGCATACGCGATGCAGTGAAGCTTAATCATCTTTTGATAATTGTCTTTTTGTCTCCCTGAAACGAACGTGCCAAGATGCATATTTGGCCTGAGCAGTCGCAAATGCTTATACTTGTTTGATGCACAAGTGGCCTGTGCATGCGTTCATTTCGTATCATGTAATGCTCTTCTGTTCACGCTGGCTTTACCGCAGTGTTTTTTCGATCCATTGAAGCTTAATAATTTTTGGTAATTGTCTTACTGTCTCCCTAACTTGGACGTGCCAAGATGCATATATGGCCTGAGCAGTCGCAAATGCTTATATTTGTTTGATGCACAAGTGGCCTGAGCATGCGTTCATTTCGTATCATGTAATGCTCTTCTGCTCACGCTGGCATTACCGCAGTGCTTTTGAGATACAGTAAAGCTTCATCAAATTTAAGTATTTGTCCTTTTGTTTGCCTGAAACGGACGTGCCAAGATGCATATTTTGCCTGAGCCGTCGCAAATGCTTATCTTTAATTGATGCACAAGTGGCCTGTGCATGCGTAAATTTCGTATCATGTAATGCTCCTCTGCTCACGCTGGTTTTACCGCAGTGCTTTCACGATGTAGTGAAGCTTAATCATCTTTTGATAATTTTCTTTTTTTCCCCTAAAACGGACCTGCCAAGATGGATATTTGGCCTCAGCAGTCGCAAATGCTTATACTTGTTTGATGCAAAAGTGGCCTGTGCATGCGTTCATTTCGTATCATGTAATGCTTTTCTGCTCACGGTGGCTTTACCGCAGTGCTTTCGTGATGCAGTGAAGCTTAATCATCTTTTGGTACTTGTCTTTTTGTCTCCATGAAACGGACGTGCCAAGATGTATATTTGGCCTGAGCAGTCGCAAATGCTTATATTGGTTTGATGCGCAAGTGGCCTGTGCATGCGGTCATTTCGTATCATGTAACGCTCTTCTGCTCACGCTGGCATTACCGCAGTCTTTTTGCGATGCAGTGAAGCTTGGTCAAATTTAAGTATTTGTCCTTTTGTTTGCCTGAAACGGACGTGCCAAGATGCAAATTTGGCCTGAGCAGTCGAAAATGCTTATATTTGTTTGATGCACACTTTGCCTGTGCATGCGTTCATTTCGTATCATGTAATGCTATTCTGCTCACGCTGGCTTTACCGCAGTGCTTTTGCGATGCAGTGAAGCTTAATCATATTTTAGTATTTGTCTTTTCGTTTGTCTGAAATGGACAACGCAAGATGGATATTTGGTCTGAGTTGTCGCAAATGCTTATATTTGTTTGATGCACAAATGGCCTGTGCATGCATTCATTTCGTATCATGTAATGCTCTTCTGCTCATGCTGGTTTTACCGCAGTGCTTTGGCGATGCAGTGAAGCATAGTCATCTTTTGGTAATTGTGTTTTTGTCTCCCTGAAACGGACGTGCCAAGATGCATATTCGGCCTGAGCAGTCGCAAATGCTTATATTTGTTTGATGCACAAGTGGCCTGTGCATGCGTTCACTTCGTATCATGTCTTGCTCTTCTGCTCATGCTGACTTTACCGCAGTTCTTTTGCGATGCAGTGAAGCTTAATCATCTTTTGGTAATTGTCCTTTTGTTTGCCTGAAACGGACCTGCCAAGATGCAAATTTGGCCTGAGCAGTCGAAAATGCTTATATTTGTTTGATGCACAAGTTGCCTGTGCATGCGTTCATTTCGTATCATGTAATGCTATTCTGCTCACGCTGGATTTACCGCAGTGCTTTTGCGATGCAGTGAAGCTTAATCATATTCAGGAATTTGTCCTTTTGTTTGCCTGAAACGGACGTGCCAAGATGCATATTTGGCCTGAGCAGTCGCAAATGCTTATATTTGTTTGATGCACAAGTGGCCTATGGATGCGTTCATTTCGTATCATGTATTGCTCTTCTGCTCATGCTCGCTTTACCGCAGTGCTTTCGTGATGCAGTGAAGCTTAATCATCTTTTGGTAATTGTCTTTTTCTCTCTCTGAAACAGACGTGCCAAGATGCATATTTGGCCTGAGCAGTCGGAAATGCTTATATTTGTTTGATGCACAAGTGGCCTGTGCATGCGTTCATTTCGTATCATGTAATGCTCTTCTGCTCATGCTGGTTTTACCGCAGTGCTTTTGCGATGCAGTAAGCTTGATCATATTTAAGTATTTGTCCTTTTGTTTGCCTGAAACGGACGTGCCATGATGCATATTTGGCCTGAGCAGTCGCAAATGCTTATATTTGATGCACAAGTGGCCTGTGCATGCGTTCATTTCGTATCATGTAATGCTCTTCTGCTCACGCTGACTTTACCGCAGTGCTTTTGCGATGCAGTGAAGCATGATCATATTTAGGTATTTGTCCTTTTATTTGCCCGAAACGGACGTGCCAAGATGCATATTTGGCCTGAGCAGTCGCAAATGCTTATATTTGTTTGATGCACAAGTGGCCTGGGCATTCGTTCATTTCGTATCATGTAGTGCTCTTCTGCTCATACTGGCTTTACCGCAGTGCTTTTTCGATGCAGTGAAGCTTGATCATATTTAAGTATTTGTCCTTTTGTTTGCCTGAAATGGACGTGCCAAGATGCATATTTGGCCTCAGCAGTCGCAAAGCTTATATTTGTTTGATGCAAAAGTGGCCTGTGCATGCGTTCATTTCGTATCATGTAATGCTTTTCTGCTCACGGTGGCTTTACCGCAGTGCTTTCGTGATGCAGTGAAGCTTAATCATCTTTTGGTAATTGTCTTTTTGTCTCCATGAAACGGACGTGCCAAGATGTATATTTGGCCTGAGCAGTCGCAAATGCTTTTATTGGTTTGATGCACAAGTGGCCTGTGCATGCGCTCATTTCGTATCATGTAACGCTCTTCTGCTCACGCTGGCATTACCGCACTCCTTTTGCGATGTAGTGAAGCTTAATCATATTTAAGAATTTGTCCGTTTGTTTGCCTGAAACGGACGTGCCAAGATGCATAATTGGCCTGAGCAGTCGCAAATGCTTATATTTGTTTGATGCACAAGTGGCCTGTGCATGCGTTCATTTCGTATCATGTAATGCTCTTCTGCTCATGCTGGCTTTACCGCAGTGCTTTGCGATGCTGTGAAGCTTGATCATATTTAAGTATTTGTCTTTTTGTTTGCCTGAAACGGACATGCCAATATGCATATTTGGCCTGAGCAGTCGCGAATGCTTATATTTGTTTGATGCACAAGTACCCTGTGAATGCGTTCCTTTTAAACATGTAATGCTCTTCTGCTCACGCTGACTTTACCGCAGCGCTTTTGCGATGCAGTGAAGCATGATCATATTTAAGTATTTGTCCTTTTGTTTGCCCGAAACGGACGTGCCAAGATGCATATTTGGCCTGAGCAGTCGCAAATGCTTATATTTGTTTGATGCACAAGTGGCCTTGGCATTCGTTCATTTCGTATCATGTAGTGCTCTTCTGCTCATACTGGCTTTACCGCAGTGCTTTTCGATGCAGTGAAGCTTGATCATATTTAAGTATTTGTGCTTTTGTTTGCCTGAAATGGACGTGCCAAGATGCATATTTGGCCTCAGCAGTCGCAAAGCTTATATTTGTTTGATGCAAAAGTGGCCTGTGCATGCGTTTATTTCGTATAATGTAATGCTTTTCTGCTCACGGTGGCTTTACCGCAGTGCTTTCGTGATGCAGTGAAGCTTAATCATCTTTTGGTAATTGTCTTTTTGTCTCCATGAAACGGACGTGCCAAGATGTATATTTGGCCTGAGCAGTCGCAAATGCTTTTATTGGTTTGATGCACAAGTGGCCTGTGCATGCGCTCATTTCGTATCATGTAAGGCTATTTGCACAAGCTGACTTTACCGCAGTGCTTTTGTGATGCAGTGAAGCTTGATCATATTTAAGTATTTGTTCTTTTGTTTGCCTGAAACGGACGTGCCAAGATGCGTATTTGGCCTGTGCAGTCGCAATTGCTTATATTGTTTGATGCACAAGTGGCCTGGGCATGCGTTCATTTCGTATCATGTAGTGCTCTTCTGCTCATGCTGGCTTTACCGCAGTGCTTTTTCAATGCAGTGAAGCTTGATCATATTTTAGTATTTAACTTTTTGTTTGCCTCAAATGGGCGTGCCAAGATGCATATTTGGCTTGAGCAGTCACAAATACTTATATTTTTTTGATGCACAAGTGGCCTGTGCTTGCGTTCATTTCGTATCATGTAATGCTCTTCTGCTCACGCTGGCTTTACTTCAGTGCTTTCGCGATACGGTGAAGCCTAATCATCTCTTGGTAATTGTTTTTTTGTCTCCCTGAAACGGACATGCCAAGATGCATATTTGGCCTGAGCAGTCGCAAATGCTTATATTTGATTGATGCACAAGTGGCCTGTGCATGCGTTCATTTCGTATCATGTAACGCTTTTCTGCTCACGCTGGCATTACCGCACTCCTTTTGCGATGCAGTGAAGCTTGATCAAATTTAAGTATTTGTCCTTTTGTTTGCCTGAAACAGACGTGCCAAGATGCATATTTGGGTTGAGCAGTTGCAAATGCCTATCTTTGTTTGATGCGCAAGTGGCCTGGGCATGCGTTCATTTCGTATCATGTAATCCTCTTCTGCTCGTGCTGGCTTTACCGCAGTGCTTTTGCGATGCAGTGAAGCCTAATCATCTTTTGATAATTTTCTTTTTGTTTCCCTAAAACGGACCTGCCAGGATGGATATTTGGCCTGAGAAGTCGCAAATGCCTATATTTGTTTGATGCACAAGTGGCCTGTGCATGCGTTCATTTCGTATCATGTAATCCTATTCTGCTCACGCTGGCTTTACCGCAGTGCTTTTGCAATGCAGTGAAGCTTAATCATATTTAAGTATTTGTCCTTTTGTTTGCCTGAAACTTGCGTGCCAAGATGCATATTTGGCCTGAGCAGTCGCAAATGCTTATATTTGTTTGATGCACAAGTGGCCTGTGCATGCGTTCATTTCGTATCATGTAATGCTCTTCTGCTCATGCGTGCTTTACCGCAGTGCTTTTGCGATGCAGTGAAGCTTGATCATATTTAAGTATTTGTCCTTTTGTTTGCCTGAAACGGACATGCCAAGATGCATATTTGGCCTGAGCAATCGCAAATGCTTATATTTGTTTGGTGCACAAGTGGCCTGTGCATGCGTTCATTTCGTATCATGTAATGCTCTTCTGCTCATGATGGCTTTACCGCAGTGCTTTTGCGATGCAGTGAACCTTGATCATATTTAAGTATTTGTCCTTTTGTTAGCCTGAAATGGACATGTCAAGATGCATATTTGGCCAGAGCAATTGCAAATGCTTATATTTGTTTGGTGCACAAGTGGCCTGTGCATGCGTTCATTTCGTATCATGTAATGCTCTTCTGCTCACGCTGGCTTTACCGCAGCGCTTTTGCGATGCAGTAAAGCTTCATCAAATTTATGTATTTGTCCTTTTGTTTGCCTGAAACGGACGTGTCAAGATGCCTATATGGCCCGAGCAGTCGCAAATGCTTATATTTGTTTGATGCACAAGTGGCCTGCGCATGCGTTCATTTCGTATCATGTAATGCTCTTCTGCTCACGCTGACTTTGCCGCAGTGCATACGCGATGCAGTGAAGCTTAATCATCTTTTGATAATTGTCTTTTTGTCTCCCTGAAACGAACGTGCCAAGATGCATATTTGGCCTGAGCAGTCGCAAATGCTTATACTTGTTTGATGCACAAGTGGCCTGTGCATGCGTTCATTTCTTATCATGTAATGCTCTTCTGCTCATGCTGGTTTTACCGCAGTGCTTTGGCGATGCAGTGAAGCTTAATCAGCTTTTGGTAATTGTCGTTTTGTCTCCCTGAAACGAACGTGCCAAGTTGCATATTTGGCCTGAGCAGTCGCAAATGCTTATATTTGTTTGATGCACAAGTGGCCTGAGCATGCGTTCATTTCGTATCATGTAATGCTCTTCTGCTCACGCTGGCATTACCGCAGTGCTTTTGCGATACAGTAAAGCTTCATCAAATTTAAGTGTCCTTTTGTTTGCCTGAAACGGACGTGCCAAGATGCATATTTTGCCTGAGCCGTCGCAAATGCTTATCTTTATTTGATGCACAAGTGGCCTGTGCATGCGTTCATTTCGTATCATGTAATGCTCCTCTGCTCACGCTGGTTTTACCGCAGTGCTTTCACGATGTAGTGAAGCCTAATCATCTTTTGATAATTTTCTTTTTGTTTCCCTAAAACGGACCTGCCAGGATGGATATTTGGCCTGAGAAGTCGCAAATGCCTATATTTGTTTGATGCACAAGTGGCCTGTGCATGCGTTCATTTCGTATCATGTAATCCTATTCTGCTCACGCTGGCTTTACCGCAGTGCTTTTGCGATGCAGTGAAGCTTAATCATATTTAAGTGTTTGTCCTTTTGTTTGCCTGAAACTTGCGTGCCAAGATGCATATTTGGTCTGAGCAGTCGCAAATGCTTATATTTGTTTGATGCACAAGTGGCCTGTGCATGCGTTCATTTCGTATCATGTATTGCTCTTCTGCTCATGCTCGCTTTACAGTAGTGCTTTCGTGATGCAGTGAAGCTTAATCATCTTTTGGTAAATGTCTTTTTGTCTCTTTGAAACGGACGTGCCAAGATGCATATTAGGCCTCAGCAGTCGCAAATGCTTATATTTGTTTGATGCACAAGTGGCCTGTGCATGCGTTCATTTCGTATCATGTAATGCTCTTCTGCTCATGCTGGCTTTACCGCAGTGCTTTGCGATGCTGTGAAGCTTGATTATATTTAAGTATTTGTCTTTTCGTTTGTCTGAGATGGACAACGCAAGATGGATATTTGGCCTGAGCAGTCGCAAATGCTTATATTTGTTTGATGCACAAGTGGCCTGTGCATGCATTCATATCGTATCATGTAATGCTCTTCTGTTCATGCTGGTTTTACCGCAGTGCTTTGGCGATGCAGTGAAGCATGGTCATCTTTTGGTAATTGTCTTTTTGTCTCCCTGAAACGGACGTGCCAAGATGCATATTTGGCCTGAGCAGTCGCAAATACTTATATTTGTTTGATGCACAAGTGGCCTGTGCATGCGTTCACTTCGTATCATGTCTTTCTCTTCCGCTCATGCTGGCTTTACCGCAGCTCTTTCGCGATGCAGTGAAGCTTAATCATCTTTTGGTAATTGTCCTTTTGTTTGCCTGAAACGGACCTGCCAAGATGCCTATATGGCCTGAGCAGTCGCAAATGCTTATATTTGTTTGATGCACAAGTGGCCTGTGCATGCGTTCATTTCGTATCATGTAATGCTCTTCTGCTCATGATGGCTTTACCGCAGTGCTTTTGCGATGCAGTGAACCTTGATCATATTTAAGTATTTGTCCTTTTGTTAGCCTGAAATGGACATGTCAAGATGCATATTTGGCCTGAGCAATTGCAAATGCTTATATTTGTTTGGTGCACAAGTGGCCTGTGCATGCGTTCATTTCGTATCATGTAATGCTCTTCTGCTCACGCTGGCTTTACCGCAGCGCTTTTGCGATGCAGTAAAGCTTCATCAAATTTATGTATTTGTCCTTTTGTTTGCCTGAAACGGACGTGTCAAGATGCCTATATGGCCCGAGCAGTCGCAAATGCTTATATTTGTTTGATGCACAAGTGGCCTGCGCATGCGTTCATTTCGTATCATGTAATGCTCTTCTGCTCACGCTGACTTTGCCGCAGTGCATACGCGATGCAGTGAAGCTTAATCATCTTTTGATAATTGTCTTTTTGTCTCCCTGAAACGAACGTGCCAAGATGCATATTTGGCCTGAGCAGTCGCAAATGCTTATACTTGTTTGATGCACAAGTGGCCTGTGCATGCGTTCATTTCTTATCATGTAATGCTCTTCTGCTCATGCTGGTTTTACCGCAGTGCTTTGGCGATGCAGTGAAGCTTAATCAGCTTTTGGTAATTGTCGTTTTGTCTCCCTGAAACGAACGTGCCAAGTTGCATATTTGGCCTGAGCAGTCACAAATGCTTATATTTGTTTGATGCAAAATTGGCCTGTGCATGCGTTCATTTCGTATCATGTAATGCTCTTCTGTTCACGCTGGCTTTACCGCAGTGTTTTTTCGATCCATTGAAGCTTAATAATTTTTGGTAATTGTCTTACTGTCTCCCTAACTTGGACGTGCCAAGCTGCATATATGGCCTGAGCAGTCGCAAATGCTTATATTTGTTTGATGCACAAGTGGCCTGAGCATGCGTTCATTTTGTATCATGTAATGCTCTTCTGCTCACGCTGGCATTACCGCAGTGCTTTTGCGATACAGTAAAGCTTCATCAAATTTAAGTATTTGTCCTTTTGTTTGCCTGAAACGGACGTGCCAAGATGCATATTTTGCCTGAGCCGTCGCAAATGCTTATCTTTTGTTGATGCACAAGTGGCCTGTGCATGCGTAAATTTCGTATCATGTAATGCTCCTCTGCTCACGCTGGTTTTACCGCAGTGCTTTCACGATGTAGTGAAGCTTAATCATCTTTTGATAATTTTCTTTTTTTCCCCTAAAACGGACCTGCCAAGATGGATATTTGGCCTCAGCAGTCGCAAATGCTTATACTTGTTTGATGCACAAGTTGCCTGTGCATGCGTTCATTTCGTATCATGTAATGCTATTCTGCTCACGCTGGCTTTACCGCAGTGCTTTTGCGATGCAGTGAAGCTTAATCATATTTAAGAATTTGTCCTTTTGTTTGCCTGAAACAGACGTGCCAAGATGCATATTTGGCCTGAGCAGTCGCAAATGCTTATATTTGTTTGATGTACAAGTTGCCTGTGCATGCGTTCATTTCTTATCATTTAATGCTATTCTGCTCACGCTGGCTTTACCGCAGTGCTTTTGCGATGCAGTGAAGCTTAATCATATTCAGGAATTTGTCCTTTTGTTTGCCTGAAACGGACGTGCCAAGATGCATATTTGGCCTGAGCAGTCGCAAATGCTTATATTTGTTTGATGCACAAGTGGCCTATGGATGCGTTCATTTCGTATCATGTATTGCTCTTCTGCTCATGCTCGCTTTACCGCAGTGCTTTCGTGATGCAGTGAAGCTTAATCATCTTTTGGTAATTGTCTTTTTCTCTCTCTGAAACAGACGTGCCAAGATGCATATTTGGCCTGAGCAGTCGCAAATGCTTATATTTGTTTGATGCACAAGTGGCCTGTGCATGCGTTCATTTCGTATCATGTAATGCTCTTCTGCTCATGCTGGTTTTACCGCAGTGCTTTTGCGATGCAGTAAGCTTGATCATATTTAAGTATTTGTCCTTTTGTTTGCCTGAAACGGACGTGCCATGATGCATATTTGGCCTGAGCAGTCGCAAATGCTTATATTTGATGCACGAGTGGCCTGTGCATGCGTTCATTTCGTATCATGTAATGCTCTTCTGCTCACGCTGACTTTACCGCAGTGCTTTTGCGATGCAGTGAAGCATGATCATATTTAGGTATTTGTCCTTTTATTTGCCCGAAACGGACGTGCCAAGATGCATATTTGGCCTGAGCAGTCGCAAATGCTTATATTTGTTTGATGCACAAGTGGCCTGGGCATTCGTTCATTTCGTATCATGTAGTGCTCTTCTGCTCATACTGGCTTTACCGCAGTGCTTTTTCGATGCAGTGAAGCTTGATCATATTTAAGTATTTGTCCTTTTGTTTGCCTGAAATGGACGTGCCAAGATGCATATTTGGCCTCAGCAGTCGCAAAGCTTATATTTGTTTGATGCAAAAGTGGCCTGTGCATGCGTTCATTTCGTATCATGTAATGCTTTTCTGCTCACGGTGGCTTTACCGCAGTGCTTTCGTGATGCAGTGAAGCTTAATCATCTTTTGGTAATTGTCTTTTTGTCTCCATGAAACGGACGTGCCAAGATGTATATTTGGCCTGAGCAGTCGCAAATGCTTTTATTGGTTTGATGCACAAGTGGCCTGTGCATGCGCTCATTTCGTATCATGTAACGCTCTTCTGCTCACGCTGGCATTACCGCACTCCTTTTGCGATGTAGTGAAGCTTAATCATATTTAAGAATTTGTCCGTTTGTTTGCCTGAAACGGACGTGCCAAGATGCATAATTGGCCTGAGCAGTCGCAAATGCTTATATTTGTTTGATGCACAAGTGGCCTGTGCATGCGTTCATTTCGTATCATGTAATGCTCTTCTGCTCATGCTGGCTTTACCGCAGTGCTTTGCGATGCTGTGAAGCTTGATCATATTTAAGTATTTGTCTTTTTGTTTGCCTGAAACGGACATGCCAACATGCATATTTGGCCTGAGCAGTCGCGAATGCTTATATTTGTTTGATGCACAAGTACCCTGTGAATGCGTTCCTTTTGAACATGTAATGCTCTTCTGCTCACGCTGACTTTACCGCAGCGCTTTTGCGATGCAGTGAAGCATGATCATATTTAAGTATTTGTCCTTTTGTTTGCCCGAAACGGACGTGCCAAGATGCATATTTGGCCTGAGCAGTCGCAAATGCTTATATTTGTTTGATGCACAAGTGGCCTTGGCATTCGTTCATTTCGTATCATGTAGTACTCTTCTGCTCATACTGGCTTTACCGCAGTGCTTTTCGATGCAGTGAAGCTTGATCATATTTAAGTATTTGTCCTTTTGTTTGCCTGAAACGGACGTGCCAAGATGCATAATTGGCCTGAGCAGTCGCAAATGCTTATATTTGTTTGATGCACAAGTGGCCTGTGCATGCGTTCATTTCGTATCATGTAATGCTCTTCTGCTCATGCTGGCTTTACCGCAGTGCTTTGCGATGCGGTGAAGCTTGATCACATTTAAGTATTTGTCTTTTTGTTTGCCTGAAACGGACATGCCAACATGCATATTTGGCCTGAGCAGTCGCGAATGCTTATATTTGTTTGATGCACAAGTACCCTGTGAATGCGTTCCTTTTGAACATGTAATGCTCTTCTGCTCACGCTGACTTTACCGCAGCGCTTTTGCGATGCAGTGAAGCATGATCATATTTAAGTATTTGTCCTTTTGTTTGCCCGAAACGGACGTGCCAAGATGCATATTTGGCCTGAGCAGTCGCAAATGCTTATATTTGTTTGATGCACAAGTGGCCTTGGCATTCGTTCATTTCGTATCATGTAGTGCTCTTCTGCTCATACTGGCTTTACCGCAGTGCTTTTCGATGCAGTGAAGCTTGATCATATTTAAGTATTTGTCCTTTTGTTTGCCTGAAACGGACGTGCCAAGATGCGTATTTGGCCTGTGCAGTCGCAATTGCTTATATTTGTTTGATGCACAAGTGGCCTGGGCATGCGTTCATTTTGTATCATGTAGTGCTCTTCTTCTCATGCTGGCTTTACCGCAGTGCTTTTTCAATGCAGTGAAGCTTGATCATATTTTAGTATTTAACTTTTTGTTTGCCTCAAATGGGCGTGCCAAGATGCATATTTGGCTTGAGCCGTCACAAATACTTATATTTTTTTGATGCACAAGTGGCCTGTGCTTGCGTTCATTTCGTATCATGTAATGCTCTTCTGCTCACGCTGGCTTTACTTCAGTGCTTTGCGATGCTGTGAAGCTTGATCATATTTAAGTATTTGTCTTTTTGTTTGCCTGAAACGGACATGCCAACATGCATATTTGGCCTCAGCAGTCGCAAAGCTTATATTTGTTTGATGCAAAAGTGGCCTGTGCATGCGTTTATTTCGTATAATGTAATGCTTTTCTGCTCACGGTGGCTTTACCGCAGTGCTTTCGTGATGCAGTGAAGCTTAATCATCTTTTGGTAATTGTCTTTTTGTCTCCATGAAACGGACGTGCCAAGATGTATATTTGGCCTGAGCAGTCGCAAATGCTTTTATTGGTTTGATGCACAAGTGGCCTGTGCATGCGCTCATTTCGTATCATGTAAGGCTATTTGCTCAAGCTGACTTTACCGCAGTGCTTTTGTGATGCAGTGAAGCTTGATCATATTTAAGTATTTGTTCTTTTGTTTGCCTGAAACGGACGTGCCAAGATGCGTATTTGGCCTGTGCAGTCGCAATTGCCTATATTTGTTTGATGCACAAGTGGCCTGGGCATGCGTTCATTTTGTATCATGTAGTGCTCTTCTGCTCATGCTGGCTTTACCGCAGTGCTTTTTCAATGCAGTGAAGCTTGATCATATTTTAGTATTTAACTTTTTGTTTGCCTCAAATGGGCATGCCAAGATGCATATTTGGCCTGAGCAGTCACAAATACTTATATTTTTTTGATGCACATGTGGCCTGTGCTTGCGTTCATTTCGTATCATGTAATGCTCTTCTGCTCACGCTGGCTTTACTTCAGTGCTTTCGCGATACGGTGAAGCCTAATCATCTCTTGGTAATTGTTTTTTTGTCTCCCTGAAACGGACATGCCAAGATGCATATTTGGCCTGAGCAGTCGCAAATGCTCATATTTGATTGATGCACAAGTGGCCTGTGCATGCGTTCATTTCGTATCATGTAACGCTCTTCTGCTCACGCTGGCATTACCGCACTCCTTTTGCGATGCAGTGAAGCTTGATCAAATTTAAGTATTTGTCCTTTTGTTTGCCTGAAACAGACGTGCCAAGATGCATATTTGGGTTGAGCAGTTGCAAATGCCTATCTTTGTTTGATGCGCAAGTGGCCTGGGCATGCGTTCATTTCGTATCATGTAATCCTCTTCTGCTCGTGCTGGCATTACCGCAGTGCTTTTGCGATGCAGTGAAGCTTAATCATATTTAAGAATTGGTCCGTTTGTTGGCCTGAAACGGAAGTGCCAAGATGCATATTTGGCCTGAGCAGTCGCAAATGCTTATATTTGTTTGATGCACAAGTGGCCTGTGCATGCGTTCATTTCGTATCATGTAATGCTATTCTGCTCATGTTGGCTTTACCGCAGTGCTTTTGCGATGCAGTGAAGCTTAATCATATTTAAGAATTTGTCTGTTTGTTTGCCTGAAACGGACGTGCCAAGATGCATATTTGGCCTGAGCAGTCGCAAATGCTTATATTTGTTTGATGCACAAGTGGCCTGTGCATGCGCTCATTTCGTATCATGTAACGCTCTTCTGCTCACGCTGGCATTACCGCACTCCTTTTGCGATGTAGTGAAGCTTCATCATATTTAAGTATTTGTCCTTTTGTTTGCCCGAAACGGACGTGCCAAGATGCATATTTGGCCTGAGCAGTCGCAAATGCTTATATTTGTTTGATGCACAAGTGGCCTTGGCATTCGTTCATTTCGTATCATGTAGTACTCTTCTGCTCATACTGGCTTTACCGCAGTGCTTTTCGATGCAGTGAAGCTTGATCATATTTAAGTATTTGTCCTTTTGTTTGCCTGAAACGGACGTGCCAAGATGCATAATTGGCCTGAGCAGTCGCAAATGCTTATATTTGTTTGATGCACAAGTGGCCTGTGCATGCGTTCATTTCGTATCATGTAATGCTCTTCTGCTCATGCTGGCTTTACCGCAGTGCTTTGCGATGCGGTGAAGCTTGATCACATTTAAGTATTTGTCTTTTTGTTTGCCTGAAACGGACATGCCAACATGCATATTTGGCCTGAGCAGTCGCGAATGCTTATATTTGTTTGATGCACAAGTACCCTGTGAATGCGTTCCTTTTGAACATGTAATGCTCTTCTGCTCACGCTGACTTTACCGCAGCGCTTTTGCGATGCAGTGAAGCATGATCATATTTAAGTATTTGTCCTTTTGTTTGCCCGAAACGGACGTGCCAAGATGCATATTTGGCCTGAGCAGTCGCAAATGCTTATATTTGTTTGATGCACAAGTGGCCTTGGCATTCGTTCATTTCGTATCATGTAGTGCTCTTCTGCTCATACTGGCTTTACCGCAGTGCTTTTCGATGCAGTGAAGCTTGATCATATTTAAGTATTTGTCCTTTTGTTTGCCTGAAACGGACGTGCCAAGATGCGTATTTGGCCTGTGCAGTCGCAATTGCTTATATTTGTTTGATGCACAAGTGGCCTGGGCATGCGTTCATTTTGTATCATGTAGTGCTCTTCTTCTCATGCTGGCTTTACCGCAGTGCTTTTTCAATGCAGTGAAGCTTGATCATATTTTACTATTTAACTTTTTGTTTGCCTCAAATGGGCGTGCCAAGATGCATATTTGGCTTGAGCCGTCACAAATACTTATATTTTTTTGATGCACAAGTGGCCTGTGCTTGCGTTCATTTCGTATCATGTAATGCTCTTCTGCTCACGCTGGCTTTACTTCAG
Source organism: Rhipicephalus microplus (assembly GCF_043290135.1). Lineage (NCBI taxonomy): Eukaryota > Metazoa > Arthropoda > Arachnida > Ixodida > Ixodidae > Rhipicephalus > Rhipicephalus microplus. Next base: position 820,678 of record NW_027464612.1, on the reverse strand, counting down.
TGCTTTGCGATGCTGTGAAGCTTGATCATATTTAAGTATTTGTCTTTTTGTTTGCCTGAAACGGACATGCCAACATGCATATTTGGCCTCAGCAGTCGCAAAGCTTATATTTGTTTGATGCAAAAGTGGCCTGTGCATGCGTTTATTTCGTATAATGTAATGCTTTTCTGCTCACGGTGGCTTTACCGCAGTGCTTTCGTGATGCAGTGAAGCTTAATCATCTTTTGGTAATTGTCTTTTTGTCTCCATGAAACGGACGTGCCAAGATGTATATTTGGCCTGAGCAGTCGCAAATGCTTTTATTGGTTTGATGCACAAGTGGCCTGTGCATGCGCTCATTTCGTATCATGTAAGGCTATTTGCTCAAGCTGACTTTACCGCAGTGCTTTTGTGATGCAGTGAAGCTTGATCATATTTAAGTATTTGTTCTTTTGTTTGCCTGAAACGGACGTGCCAAGATGCGTATTTGGCCTGTGCAGTCGCAATTGCCTATATTTGTTTGATGCACAAGTGGCCTGGGCATGCGTTCATTTTGTATCATGTAGTGCTCTTCTGCTCATGCTGGCTTTACCGCAGTGCTTTTTCAATGCAGTGAAGCTTGATCATATTTTAGTATTTAACTTTTTGTTTGCCTCAAATGGGCATGCCAAGATGCATATTTGGCCTGAGCAGTCACAAATACTTATATTTTTTTGATGCACATGTGGCCTGTGCTTGCGTTCATTTCGTATCATGTAATGCTCTTCTGCTCACGCTGGCTTTACTTCAGTGCTTTCGCGATACGGTGAAGCCTAATCATCTCTTGGTAATTGTTTTTTTGTCTCCCTGAAACGGACATGCCAAGATGCATATTTGGCCTGAGCAGTCGCAAATGCTCATATTTGATTGATGCACAAGTGGCCTGTGCATGCGTTCATTTCGTATCATGTAACGCTCTTCTGCTCACGCTGGCATTACCGCACTCCTTTTGCGATGCAGTGAAGCTTGATCAAATTTAAGTATTTGTCCTTTTGTTTGCCTGAAACAGACGTGCCAAGATGCATATTTGGGTTGAGCAGTTGCAAATGCCTATCTTTGTTTGATGCGCAAGTGGCCTGGGCATGCGTTCATTTCGTATCATGTAATCCTCTTCTGCTCGTGCTGGCATTACCGCAGTGCTTTTGCGATGCAGTGAAGCTTAATCATATTTAAGAATTGGTCCGTTTGTTGGCCTGAAACGGAAGTGCCAAGATGCATATTTGGCCTGAGCAGTCGCAAATGCTTATATTTGTTTGATGCACAAGTGGCCTGTGCATGCGTTCATTTCGTATCATGTAATGCTATTCTGCTCATGTTGGCTTTACCGCAGTGCTTTTGCGATGCAGTGAAGCTTAATCATATTTAAGAATTTGTCTGTTTGTTTGCCTGAAACGGACGTGCCAAGATGCATATTTGGCCTGAGCAGTCGCAAATGCTTATATTTGTTTGATGCACAAGTGGCCTGTGCATGCGCTCATTTCGTATCATGTAACGCTCTTCTGCTCACGCTGGCATTACCGCACTCCTTTTGCGATGTAGTGAAGCTTCATCATATTTAAGAATTTGTCCGTTTGTTTGCCTGAAACAGACGTGCCAAGATGCATAATTGGCCTGAGCAGTCGCAAATGCTTATATTTTTTAGATGCACAAGTGGCCTGTGCATGCGTTCATTTCGTATCATGTAAGGCTCTTCTGCTCATGCTGGTTTTACCGCAGTGCTTTTGCGATGCAGTAAGCTTGATCATATTTAAGTATTTGTCCTTTTGTTTGCCTGAAACGGACGTGCCATGATGCATATTTGGCCTGAGCAGTCGCAAATGCTTATATTTGATGCACGAGTGGCCTGTGCATGCGTTCATTTCGTATCATGTAATGCTATTCTGCTCATGTTGGCTTTACCGCAGTGCTTTTGCGATGCAGTGAAGCTTAATCATATTTAAGAATTTGTCTGTTTGTTTGCCTGAAACGGACGTGCCAAGATGCATATTTGGCCTGAGCAGTCGCAAATGCTTATATTTGTTTGATGCACAAGTGGCCTGTGCATGCGCTCATTTCGTATCATGTAACGCTCTTCTGCTCACGCTGGCATTACCGCACTCCTTTTGCGATGTAGTGAAGCTTCATCATATTTAAGAATTTGTCCGTTTGTTTGCCTGAAACAGACGTGCCAAGATGCATAATTGGCCTGAGCAGTCGCAAATGCTTATATTTTTTAGATGCACAAGTGGCCTGTGCATGCGTTCATTTCGTATCATGTAAGGCTCTTCTGCTCATGCTGGTTTTACCGCAGTGCTTTTGCGATGCAGTAAGCTTGATCATATTTAAGTATTTGTCCTTTTGTTTGCCTGAAACGGACATGCCATGATGCATATTTGGCCTGAGCAGTCGCAAATGCTTATATTTGATGCACGAGTGGCCTGTGCATGCGTTCATTTCGTATCATGTAATGCTCTTCTGCTCACGCTGACTTTACCGCAGCGCTTTTGCGATGCAGTGAAGCATGATCATATTTAAGTATTTGTCCTTTTGTTTGCCCGAAACGGACGTGCCAAGATGCATATTTGGCCTGAGCAGTCGCAAATGCTTATATTTGTTTGATGCACAAGTGGCCTTGGCATTCGTTCATTTCGTATCATGTAGTGCTCTTCTGCTCATACTGGCTTTACCGCAGTGCTTTTCGATGCAGTGAAGCTTGATCATATTTAAGTATTTGTCCTTTTGTTTGCCTGAAACGGACGTGCCAAGATGCGTATTTGGCCTGTGCAGTCGCAATTGCTTATATTTGTTTGATGCACAAGTGGCCTGGGCATGCGTTCATTTTGTATCATGTAGTGCTCTTCTTCTCATGCTGGCTTTACCGCAGTGCTTTTTCAATGCAGTGAAGCTTGATCATATTTTAGTATTTAACTTTTTGTTTGCCTCAAATGGGCGTGCCAAGATGCATATTTGGCTTGAGCCGTCACAAATACTTATATTTTTTTGATGCACAAGTGGCCTGTGCTTGCGTTCATTTCGTATCATGTAATGCTCTTCTGCTCACGCTGGCTTTACTTCAGTGCTTTGCGATGCTGTGAAGCTTGATCATATTTAAGTATTTGTCTTTTTGTTTGCCTGAAACGGACATGCCAACATGCATATTTGGCCTCAGCAGTCGCAAAGCTTATATTTGTTTGATGCAAAAGTGGCCTGTGCATGCGTTTATTTCGTATAATGTAATGCTTTTCTGCTCACGGTGGCTTTACCGCAGTGCTTTCGTGATGCAGTGAAGCTTAATCATCTTTTGGTAATTGTCTTTTTGTCTCCATGAAACGGACGTGCCAAGATGTATATTTGGCCTGAGCAGTCGCAAATGCTTTTATTGGTTTGATGCACAAGTGGCCTGTGCATGCGCTCATTTCGTATCATGTAAGGCTATTTGCTCAAGCTGACTTTACCGCAGTGCTTTTGTGATGCAGTGAAGCTTGATCATATTTAAGTATTTGTTCTTTTGTTTGCCTGAAACGGACGTGCCAAGATGCGTATTTGGCCTGTGCAGTCGCAATTGCCTATATTTGTTTGATGCACAAGTGGCCTGGGCATGCGTTCATTTTGTATCATGTAGTGCTCTTCTGCTCATGCTGGCTTTACCGCAGTGCTTTTTCAATGCAGTGAAGCTTGATCATATTTTAGTATTTAACTTTTTGTTTGCCTCAAATGGGCATGCCAAGATGCATATTTGGCCTGAGCAGTCACAAATACTTATATTTTTTTGATGCACATGTGGCCTGTGCTTGCGTTCATTTCGTATCATGTAATGCTCTTCTGCTCACGCTGGCTTTACTTCAGTGCTTTCGCGATACGGTGAAGCCTAATCATCTCTTGGTAATTGTTTTTTTGTCTCCCTGAAACGGACATGCCAAGATGCATATTTGGCCTGAGCAGTCGCAAATGCTCATATTTGATTGATGCACAAGTGGCCTGTGCATGCGTTCATTTCGTATCATGTAACGCTCTTCTGCTCACGCTGGCATTACCGCACTCCTTTTGCGATGCAGTGAAGCTTGATCAAATTTAAGTATTTGTCCTTTTGTTTGCCTGAAACAGACGTGCCAAGATGCATATTTGGGTTGAGCAGTTGCAAATGCCTATCTTTGTTTGATGCGCAAGTGGCCTGGGCATGCGTTCATTTCGTATCATGTAATCCTCTTCTGCTCGTGCTGGCATTACCGCAGTGCTTTTGCGATGCAGTGAAGCTTAATCATATTTAAGAATTGGTCCGTTTGTTGGCCTGAAACGGAAGTGCCAAGATGCATATTTGGCCTGAGCAGTCGCAAATGCTTATATTTGTTTGATGCACAAGTGGCCTGTGCATGCGTTCATTTCGTATCATGTAATGCTATTCTGCTCATGTTGGCTTTACCGCAGTGCTTTTGCGATGCAGTGAAGCTTAATCATATTTAAGAATTTGTCTGTTTGTTTGCCTGAAACGGACGTGCCAAGATGCATATTTGGCCTGAGCAGTCGCAAATGCTTATATTTGTTTGATGCACAAGTGGCCTGTGCATGCGCTCATTTCGTATCATGTAACGCTCTTCTGCTCACGCTGGCATTACCGCACTCCTTTTGCGATGTAGTGAAGCTTCATCATATTTAAGAATTTGTCCGTTTGTTTGCCTGAAACAGACGTGCCAAGATGCATAATTGGCCTGAGCAGTCGCAAATGCTTATATTTTTTAGATGCACAAGTGGCCTGTGCATGCGTTCATTTCGTATCATGTAAGGCTCTTCTGCTCATGCTGGTTTTACCGCAGTGCTTTTGCGATGCAGTAAGCTTGATCATATTTAAGTATTTGTCCTTTTGTTTGCCTGAAACGGACATGCCATGATGCATATTTGGCCTGAGCAGTCGCAAATGCTTATATTTGATGCACGAGTGGCCTGTGCATGCGTTCATTTCGTATCATGTAATGCTCTTCTGCTCACGCTGACTTTACCGCAGTGCTTTTGCGATGCAGTGAAGCATGATCATATTTAGGTATTTGTCCTTTTATTTGCCCGAAACGGACGTGCCAAGATGCATATTTGGCCTGAGCAGTCGCAAATGCTTATATTTGTTTGATGCACAAGTGGCCTGGGCATTCGTTCATTTCGTATCATGTAGTGCTCTTCTGCTCATACTGGCTTTACCGCAGTGCTTTTTCGATGCAGTGAAGCTTGATCATATTTAAGTATTTGTCCTTTTGTTTGCCTGAAATGGACGTGCCAAGATGCATATTTGGCCTCAGCAGTCGCAAAGCTTATATTTGTTTGATGCAAAAGTGGCCTGTGCATGCGTTCATTTCGTATCATGTAATGCTTTTCTGCTCACGGTGGCTTTACCGCAGTGCTTTCGTGATGCAGTGAAGCTTAATCATCTTTTGGTAATTGTCTTTTTGTCTCCATGAAACGGACGTGCCAAGATGTATATTTGGCCTGAGCAGTCGCAAATGCTTTTATTGGTTTGATGCACAAGTGGCCTGTGCATGCGCTCATTTCGTATCATGTAACGCTCTTCTGCTCACGCTGGCATTACCGCACTCCTTTTGCGATGTAGTGAAGCTTAATCATATTTAAGAATTTGTCCGTTTGTTTGCCTGAAACGGACGTGCCAAGATGCATAATTGGCCTGAGCAGTCGCAAATGCTTATATTTGTTTGATGCACAAGTGGCCTGTGCATGCGTTCATTTCGTATCATGTAATGCTCTTCTGCTCATGCTGGCTTTACCGCAGTGCTTTGCGATGCTGTGAAGCTTGATCATATTTAAGTATTTGTCTTTTTGTTTGCCTGAAACGGACATGCCAACATGCATATTTGGCCTGAGCAGTCGCGAATGCTTATATTTGTTTGATGCACAAGTACCCTGTGAATGCGTTCCTTTTGAACATGTAATGCTCTTCTGCTCACGCTGACTTTACCGCAGCGCTTTTGCGATGCAGTGAAGCATGATCATATTTAAGTATTTGTCCTTTTGTTTGCCCGAAACGGACGTGCCAAGATGCATATTTGGCCTGAGCAGTCGCAAATGCTTATATTTGTTTGATGCACAAGTGGCCTTGGCATTCGTTCATTTCGTATCATGTAGTGCTCTTCTGCTCATACTGGCTTTACCGCAGTGCTTTTCGATGCAGTGAAGCTTGATCATATTTAAGTATTTGTCCTTTTGTTTGCCTGAAACGGACGTGCCAAGATGCGTATTTGGCCTGTGCAGTCGCAATTGCTTATATTTGTTTGATGCACAAGTGGCCTGGGCATGCGTTCATTTTGTATCATGTAGTGCTCTTCTGCTCATGCTGGCTTTACCGCAGTGCTTTTTCAATGCAGTGAAGCTTGATCATATTTTAGTATTTAACTTTTTGTTTGCCTCAAATGGGCGTGCCAAGATGCATATTTGGCTTGAGCCGTCACAAATACTTATATTTTTTTGATGCACAAGTGGCCTGTGCTTGCGTTCATTTCGTATCATGTAATGCTCTTCTGCTCACGCTGGCTTTACTTCAGTGCTTTGCGATGCTGTGAAGCTTGATCATGTTTAAGTATTTGTCTTTTTGTTTGCCTGAAACGGACATGCCAACATGCATATTTGGCCTCAGCAGTCGCAAAGCTTATATTTGTTTGATGCAAAAGTGGCCTGTGCATGCGTTTATTTCGTATAATGTAATGCTTTTCTGCTCACGGTGGCTTTACCGCAGTGCTTTCGTGATGCAGTGAAGCTTAATCATCTTTTGGTAATTGTCTTTTTGTCTCCATGAAACGGACGTGCCAAGATGTATATTTGGCCTGAGCAGTCGCAAATGCTTTTATTGGTTTGATGCACAAGTGGCCTGTGCATGCGCTCATTTCGTATCATGTAAGGCTATTTGCTCAAGCTGACTTTAGCGCAGTGCTTTTGTGATGCAGTGAAGCTTGATCATATTTAAGTATTTGTTCTTTTGTTTGCCTGAAACGGACGTGCCAAGATGCATATTTGGCCTGAGCAGTCGCAAATGCTTATATTTGTTTGATGCACAAGTGGCCTGTGCATGCGCTCATTTCGTATCATGTAACGCTCTTCTGCTCACGCTGGCATTACCGCACTCCTTTTGCGATGTAGTGAAGCTTAATCATATTTAAGAATTTGTCCGTTTGTTTGCCTGAAACAGACGTGCCAAGATGCATAATTGGCCTGAGCAGTCGCAAATGCTTATATTTTTTTGATGCACAAGTGGCCTGTGCATGCGTTCATTTCGTATCATGTAATGCTCTTCTGCTCATGCTGGTTTTACCGCAGTGCTTTTGCGATGCAGTAAGCTTGATCATATTTAAGTATTTGTCCTTTTGTTTGCCTGAAACGGACGTGCCATGATGCATATTTGGCCTGAGCAGTCGCAAATGCTTATATTTGATGCACGAGTGGCCTGTGCATGCGTTCATTTCGTATCATGTAATGCTCTTCTGCTCACGCTGACTTTACCGCAGTGCTTTTGCGATGCAGTGAAGCATGATCATATTTAGGTATTTGTCCTTTTATTTGCCCGAAACGGACGTGCCAAGATGCATATTTGGCCTGAGCAGTCGCAAATGCTTATATTTGTTTGATGCACAAGTGGCCTGGGCATTCGTTCATTTCGTATCATGTAGTGCTCTTCTGCTCATACTGGCTTTACCGCAGTGCTTTTTCGATGCAGTGAAGCTTGATCATATTTAAGTATTTGTCCTTTTGTTTGCCTGAAATGGACGTGCCAAAATGCATATTTGGCCTCAGCAGTCGCAAAGCTTATATTTGTTTGATGCAAAAGTGGCCTGTGCATGCGTTCCTTTTGAACATGTAATGCTCTTCTGCTCACGCTGACTTTACCGCAGCGCTTTTGCGATGCAGTGAAGCATGATCATATTTAAGTATTTGTCCTTTTGTTTGCCCGAAACGGACGTGCCAAGATGCATATTTGGCCTGAGCAGTCGCAAATGCTTATATTTGTTTGATGCACAAGTGGCCTTGGCATTCGTTCATTTCGTATCATGTAGTGCTCTTCTGCTCATACTGGCTTTACCGCAGTGCTTTTCGATGCAGTGAAGCTTGATCATATTTAAGTATTTGTCCTTTTGTTTGCCTGAAACGGACGTGCCAAGATGCGTATTTGGCCTGTGCAGTCGCAATTGCTTATATTTGTTTGATGCACAAGTGGCCTGGGCATGCGTTCATTTTGTATCATGTAGTGCTCTTCTGCTCATGCTGGCTTTACCGCAGTGCTTTTTCAATGCAGTGAAGCTTGATCATATTTTAGTATTTAACTTTTTGTTTGCCTCAAATGGGCGTGCCAAGATGCATATTTGGCTTGAGCCGTCACAAATACTTATATTTTTTTGATGCACAAGTGGCCTGTGCTTGCGTTCATTTCGTATCATGTAATGCTCTTCTGCTCACGCTGGCTTTACTTCAGTGCTTTGCGATGCTGTGAAGCTTGATCATATTTAAGTATTTGTCTTTTTGTTTGCCTGAAACGGACATGCCAACATGCATATTTGGCCTCAGCAGTCGCAAAGCTTATATTTGTTTGATGCAAAAGTGGCCTGTGCATGCGTTTATTTCGTATAATGTAATGCTTTTCTGCTCACGGTGGCTTTACCGCAGTGCTTTCGTGATGCAGTGAAGCTTAATCATCTTTTGGTAATTGTCTTTTTGTCTCCATGAAACGGACGTGCCAAGATGTATATTTGGCCTGAGCAGTCGCAAATGCTTTTATTGGTTTGATGCACAAGTGGCCTGTGCATGCGCTCATTTCGTATCATGTAAGGCTATTTGCTCAAGCTGACTTTAGCGCAGTGCTTTTGTGATGCAGTGAAGCTTGATCATATTTAAGTATTTGTTCTTTTGTTTGCCTGAAACGGACGTGCCAAGATGCGTATTTGGCCTGTGCAGTCGCAATTGCCTATATTTGTTTGATGCACAAGTGGCCTGGGCATGCGTTCATTTTGTATCATGTAGTGCTCTTCTGCTCATGCTGGCTTTACCGCAGTGCTTTTTCAATGCAGTGAAGCTTGATCATATTTTAGTATTTAACTTTTTGTTTGCCTCAAATGGGCGTGCCAAGATGCATATTTGGCCTGAGCAGTCACAAATACTTATATTTTTTTGATGCACAAGTGGCCTGTGCTTGCGTTCATTTCGTATCATGTAATGCTCTTCTGCTCACGCTGGCTTTACTTCAGTGCTTTCGCGATACGGTGAAGCCTAATCATCTCTTGGTAATTGTTTTTTTGTCTCCCTGAAACGGACATGCCAAGATGCATATTTGGCCTGAGCAGTCGCAAATGCTTATATTTGATTGATGCACAAGTGGCCTGTGCATGCGTTCATTTCGTATCATGTAACGCTCTTCTGCTCACGCTGGCATTACCGCACTCCTTTTGCGATGCAGTGAAGCTTGATCAAATTTAAGTATTTGTCCTTTTGTTTGCCTGAAACAGACGTGCCAAGATGCATATTTGGGTTGAGCAGTTGCAAATGCCTATCTTTGTTTGATGCGCAAGTGGCCTGGGCATGCGTTCATTTCGTATCATGTAATCCTCTTCTGCTCGTGCTGGCTTTACCGCAGTGCTTTTGCGATGCAGGTAAGCTTAATCATATTTAGGAATTGGTCCGTTTGTTGGCCTGAAACGGAAGTGCCAAGATGCATATTTGGCCTGAGCAGTCGCAAATGCTTATATTTGTTTGATGCACAAGTGGCCTGTGCATGCGTTCATTTCGTATCATGTAATGCTATTCTGCTCACGTTGGCTTTACCGCAGTGCTTTTGCGATGCAGTGAAGCTTAATCATATTTAAGAATTTGTCTGTTTGTTTGCCTGAAACGGACGTGCCAAGATGCATATTTGGCCTGAGCAGTCGCAAATGCTTATATTTGTTTGATGCACAAGTGGCCTGTGCATGCGCTCATTTCGTATCATGTAACGCTCTTCTGCTCACGCTGGCATTACCGCACTCCTTTTGCGATGTAGTGAAGCTTAATCATATTTAAGAATTTGTCCGTTTGTTTGCCTGAAACAGACGTGCCAAGATGCATAATTGGCCTGAGCAGTCGCAAATGCTTATATTTTTTTGATGCACAAGTGGCCTGTGCTTGCGTTCATTTTGTATCATGTAATGCTCTTCTGCTCACGCTGGCTTTACTTCAGTGCTTTCGCGATACGGTGAAGCCTAATCATCTCTTGGTAATTGTTTTTTTGTCTCCCTGAAACGGACATGCCAAGATGCATATTTGGCCTGAGCAGTCGCAAATGCTTATATTTGATGCACAAGTGGCCTGTGCATGCGTTCATTTCGTATCATGTAATGCTCTTCTGCTCACGCTGACCTTACCGCAGTGCTTTTGCGATGCAGTGAAGCATGATCATATTTAGGTATTTGTCCTTTTATTTGCCCGAAACGGACGTGCCAAGATGCATATTTGGCCTGAGCAGTCGCAAATGCTTATATTTATTTGATGCACAAGTGGCCTGGGCATTCGTTCATTTCGTATCATGTAGTGCTCTTCTGCTCATACTGGCTTTACCGCAGTGCTTTTTCGATGCAGTGAAGCTCGATCATATTTAAGTATTTGTCCTTATGTTTGCCTGAAATGGACGTGCCAAGATGCATATTTGGCCTCAGCAGTCGCAAAGCTTATATTTGTTTGATGCAAAAGTGGCCTGTGCATGCGTTCATTTCGTATCATGTAATGCTTTTCTGCTCACGGTGGCTTTACCGCAGTGCTTTCGTGATGCAGTGAAGCTTAATCATCTTTTGGTAATTGTCTTTTTGTCTCCATGAAACGGACGTGCCAAGATGTATATTTGGCCTGAGCAGTCGCAAATGCTTTTATTGGTTTGATGCACAAGTGGCCTGTGCATGCGCTCATTTCGTATCATGTAACGCTCTTCTGCTCACGCTGGCATTACCGCACTCCTTTTGCGATGTAGTGAAGCTTAATCATATTTAAGAATTTGTCCGTTTGTTTGCCTGAAACGGACGTGCCAAGATGCATAATTGGCCTGAGCAGTCGCAAATGCTTATATTTGTTTGATGCACAAGTGGCCTGTGCATGCGTTCATTTCGTATCATGTAATGCTCTTCTGCTCATGCTGGCTTTACCGCAGTGCTTTGCGATGCTGTGAAGCTTGATCATATTTAAGTATTTGTCTTTTTGTTTGCCTGAAACGGACATGCCAACATGCATATTTGGCCTGAGCAGTCGCGAATGCTTATATTTGTTTGATGCACAAGTACCCTGTGAATGCGTTCCTTTTGAACATGTAATGCTCTTCTGCTCACGCTGACTTTACCGCAGCGCTTTTGCGATGCAGTGAAGCATGATCATATTTAAGTATTTGTCCTTTTGTTTGCCCGGAACGGACGTGCCAAGATGCATATTTGGCCTGAGCAGTCGCAAATGCTTATATTTGTTTGATGCACAAGTGGCCTTGGCATTCGTTCATTTCGTATCATGTAGTGCTCTTCTGCTCATACTGGCTTCACCTAAGTGCTTTTCGATGCAGTGAAGCTTGATCATATTTAAGTATTTGTCCTTTTGTTTGCCTGAAATGGACGTGCCAAGATGCATATTTGGCCTCAGCAGTCGCAAAGCTTATATTTGTTTGATGCAAAAGTGGCCTGTGCTTGCGTTTATTTCGTATAATGTAATGCTTTTCTGCTCACGGTGGCTTTACCGCAGTGCTTTCGTGATGCAGTGAAGCTTAATCATCTTTTGGTAATTGTCTTTTTGTCTCCATGAAACGGACGTGCCAAGATGTATATTTGGCCTGAGCAGTCGCAAATGCTTTTATTGGTTTGATGCACAAGTGGCCTGTGCATGCGCTCATTTCGTATCATGTAAGGCTATTTGCTCAAGCTGACTTTACCGCAGTGCTTTTGTGATGCAGTGAAGCTTGATCATATTTAAGTATTTGTTCTTTTGTTTGCCTGAAACGGACGTGCCAAGATGCGTATTTGGCCTGTGCAGTCGCAATTGCTTATATTTGTTTGATGCACAAGTGGCCTGGGCATGCGTTCATTTTGTATCATGTAGTGCTCTTCTGCTCATGCTGGCTCTACCGCAGTGCTTTTTCTATGCAGTGAAGCTTGATCATATTTTAGTATTTAACTTTTTGTTTGCCTCAAATGGGCGTGCCAAGATGCATATTTGGCTTGAGCAGTCACAAATACTTATAATTTTTTGATGCACAAGTGGCCTGTGCTTGCGTTCATTTCGTATCATGTAATGCTCTTCTGCTCACGCTGGCTTTACTTCAGTGCTTTCGCGATACGGTGAAGCCTAATCATCTCTTGGTAATTGTTTTTTTGTCTCCCTGAAACGGACATGCCAAGATGCATATTTGGCCTGAGCAGTCGCAAATGCTTATATTTGATTGATGCACAAGTGGCCTGTGCATGCGTTCATTTCGTATCATGTAACGCTCTTCTGCTCACGCTGGCATTACCGCACTCCTTTTGCGATGCAGTGAAGCTTGATCAAATTTAAGTATTTGTCCTTTTGTTTGCCTGAAACAGACGTGCCAAGATGCATATTTGGGTTGAGCAGTTGCAAATGCCTATCTTTGTTTGATGCGCAAGTGGCCTGGGCATGCGTTCATTTCGTATCATGTAATCCTCTTCTGCTCGTGCTGGCTTTACCGCAGTGCTTTTGCGATGCAGTGAAGCTTAATCATATTTAAGAATTGGTCCGTTTGTTGGCCTGAAACGGAAGTGCCAAGATGCATATTTGGCCTGAGCAGTCGCAAATGCTTATATTTGTTTGATGCACAAGTGGCCTGTGCATGCGTTCATTTCGTATCATGTAATGCTATTCTGCTCACGTTGGCTTTACCGCAGTGCTTTTGCGATGCAGTGAAGCTTAATCATATTTAAGAATTTGTCTGTTTGTTTGCCTGAAACGGACGTGCCAAGATGCATATTTGGCCTGAGCAGTCGCAAATGCTTATATTTGTTTGATGCACAAGTGGGCTGTGCATGCGTTCATTTCGTATCAAGTAATGCTCTTCTGCTCACGCTGGCTTTACTTCAGTGCTTTCGCGATACGGTGAAGCCTAATCATCTCTTGGTAATTGTTTTTTTGTCTCCTTGAAACGGACATGCCAAGATGCATATTTGGCCTGAGCAGTCGCAAATGCTTATATTTGATTGATGCACAAGTGGCCTGTGCATGCGTTCATTTCGTATCATGTAACGCTCTTCTGCTCACGCTGGCATTACCGCACTCCTTTTGCGATGCAGTGAAGCTTGATCAAATTTAAGTATTTGTCCTTTTGTTTGCCTGAAACGGACGTGCCAAGATGCATATTTGGCTTGAGCAGTTGCAAATGCCTATCTTTGTTTGATGCGCAAGTGGCCTGGGCATGCGTTCATTTCGTATCATGTAATCCTCTTCTGCTCGTGCTGGCTTTACCGCAGTGCTTTTGCGATGCAGTGAAGCTTAATCATATTTAAGAATTGGTCCGTTTGTTGGCCTGAAACGGACGTGCCAAGATGCATATTTGGCCTGAGCAGTTGCAAGTGCTTATATTTGTTTGATGCACAAGTGGCCTGTGCATGCGTTCATTTCGTATCATGTAATGCTATTCTGCTCACGCTGGCTTTACCGCAGTGCTTTTGCGATGCAGTGAAGCTTAATCATATTTAAGAATTTGTCCGTTTGTTTGCCTGAAACGGACGTGCCAAGATGCATATTTGGCCTGAGCAGTCGCAAATGCTTATATTTGTTTGATGCACAAGTGGCCTGTGCATGCGTTCATTTCGTATCATGTAATGCTCTTCTGCTCATGCTGGCTTTACCGCAGTGCTTTGCGATGCTGTGAAGCTTGATCATATTTAAGTATTTGTCTTTTTGTTTGCCTGAAACGGACATGCCAACATGCATATTTGGCCTGAGCAGTCGCGAATGCTTATATTTGTTTGATGCACAAGTACCCTGTGAATGCGTTCCTTTTGAACATGTAATGCTCTTCTGCTCACGCTGACTTTACCGCAGCGCTTTTGCGATGCAGTGAAGCATGATCATATTTAAGTATTTGTCCTTTTGTTTGCCCGAAACGGACGTGCCAAGATGCATATTTGGCCTGAGCAGTCGCAAATGCTTATATTTGTTTGATGCACAAGTACCCTGTGAATGCGTTCCTTTTGAACATGTAATGCTCTTCTGCTCACGCTGACTTTACCGCAGCGCTTTTGCGATGCAGTGAAGCATGATCATATTTAAGTATTTGTCCTTTTGTTTGCCCGAAACGGACGTGCCAAGATGCATATTTGGCCTGAGCAGTCGCAAATGCTTATATTTGTTTGATGCACAAGTGGCCTTGGCATTCGTTCATTTCGTATCATGTAGTGCTCTTCTGCTCATACTGGCTTTACCGCAGTGCTTTTCGATGCAGTGAAGCTTGATCATATTTAAGTATTTGTCCTTTTGTTTGCCTGAAATGGACGTGCCAAGATGCATATTTGGCCTCAGCAGTCGCAAAGCTTATATTTGTTTGATGCAAAAGTGGCCTGTGCATGCGTTTATTTCGTATAATGTAATGCTTTTCTGCTCACGGTGGCTTTACCGCAGTGCTTTCGTGATGCAGTGAAGCTTAATCATCTTTTGGTAATTGTCTATTTGTCTCCATGAAACGGACGTGCCAAGATGTATATTTGGCCTGAGCAGTCGCAAATGCTTTTATTGGTTTGATGCACAAGTGGCCTGTGCATGCGCTCATTTCGTATCATGTAAGGCTATTTGCTCAAGCTGACTTTACCGCAGTGCTTTTGTGATGCAGTGAAGCTTGATCATATTTAAGTATTTGTTCTTTTGTTTGCCTGAAACGGACGTGCCAAGATGCGTATTTGGCCTGTGCAGTCGCAATTGCTTATATTTGTTTGATGCACAAGTGGCCTGGGCATGCGTTCATTTTGTATCATGTAGTGCTCTTCTGCTCATGCTGGCTTTACCGCAGTGCTTTTTCTATGCAGTGAAGCTTGATCATATTTTAGTATTTAACTTTTTGTTTGCCTCAAATGGGCGTGCCAAGACGCATATTTGGCTTGAGCAGTCACAAATACTTATATTTTTTTGATGCACAAGTGGCCTGTGCTTGCGTTCATTTCGTATCATGTAATGCTCTTCTGCTCACGCTGGCTTTACTTCAGTGCTTTCGCGATACGGTGAAGCCTAATCATCTCTTGGTAATTGTTTTTTTGTCTCCCTGAAACGGACATGCCAAGATGCATATTTGGCCTGAGCAGTCGCAAATGCTTATATTTGATTGATGCACAAGTGGCCTGTGCATGCGTTCATTTCGTATCATGTAACGCTCTTCTGCTCACGCTGGCATTACCGCACTCCTTTTGCGATGCAGTGAAGCTTGATCAAATTTAAGTATTTGTCCTTTTGTTTGCCTGAAACAGACGTGCCAAGATGCATATTTGGGTTGAGCAGTTGCAAATGCCTATCTTTGTTTGATGCGCAAGTGGCCTGGGCAGCGTTCATTTCGTATCATGTAATCCTCTTCTGCTCGTGCTGGCTTTACCGCAGTGCTTTTGCGATGCAGTGAAGCTTAATCATATTTAAGAATTGGTCCGTTTGTTCGCCTGAAACGGAAGTGCCAAGATGCATATTTGGCCTGAGCAGTCGCAAATGCTTATATTTGTTTGATGCACAAGTGGCCTGTGCATGCGTTCATTTCGTATCATGTAATGCTATTCTGCTCACGTTGGCTTTACCGCAGTGCTTTTGCGATGCAGTGAAGCTTAATCATATTTAAGAATTTGTCTGTTTGTTTGCCTGAAACGGACGTGCCAAGATGCATATTTGGCCTGAGCAGTCGCAAATGCTTATATTTGTTTGATGCACAAGTGGCCTGTGCATGCGTTCATTTCGTATCATGTAATGCTCTTCTGCTCACGCTGGCTTTGCCGCAGTGCTTTCGCGATACGGTGAAGCCTAATCATCTCTTGGTAATTGTTTTTTTGTCTCCCTGAAACGGACATGCCAAGATGCATATTTGGCCTGAGCAGTCGCAAGTGCTTATATTTGATTGATGCACAAGTGGCCTGTGCATGCGTTCATTTCGTATCATGTAACGCTCTTCTGCTCACGCTGGCATTACCGCACTCCTTTCGCGATGCAGTGAAGCTTGATCAAATTTAAGTATTTGTCCTTTTGTTTGCCTGAAACGGACGTGCCAAGATGCATATTTGGCTTGAGCAGTTGCAAATGCCTATCTTTGTTTGATGCGCAAGTGGCCTGGGCATGCGTTCATTTCGTATCATGTAATCCTCTTCTGCTCGTGCTGGCTTTACCGCAGTGCTTTTGCGATGCAGTGAAGCTTAATCATATTTAAGAATTGGTCCGTTTGTTGGCCTGAAACGGACGTGCCAAGATGCATATTTGGCCTGAGCAGTTGCAATTGCTTATATTTGTTTGATGCACAAGTGGCCTGTGCATGCGTTCATTTCGTATCATGTAATGCTATTCTGCTCACGCTGGCTTTACCGCAGTGCTTTTGCGATGCAGTGAAGCTTATTCATATTTAAGAATTTGTCCGTTTGTTTGCCTGAAACGGACGTGCCAAGATGCATATTTGGCCTGAGCAGTCGCAAATGCTTATATTTGTTTGATGCACAAGTGGCCTGTGCATGCGTTCATTTCGTATCATGTAATGCTCTTCTGCTCATGCTGGCTTTACCGCAGTGCTTTGCGATGCAGTGAAGCTTGATCATAATTAAGTATTTGTCTTTTTGTTTGCCTGAAACGGACATGCCAACATGCATATTTGGCCTGAGCAGTTGCAAATGCTTATATTTGTTTGATGCACAAGTACCCTGTGAATGCGTTCCTTTTGAACATGTAATGCTCTTCTGCTCACACTGACTTTACCGCAGTGCTTTTGCGATGCAGTGAAGCATGATCATATTTAAGTATTTGTCCTTTTGTTTGCCCGAAACGGACGTGCCAAGATGCATATTTGGCCTGAGCAGTCGCAAATGCTTATATTTGTTTGATGCACAAGTGGCCTTGGCATTCGTTCATTTCGTATCATGTAGTGCTCTTCTGCTCATACTGGCTTTACCGCAGTGCTTTTTCGATGCAGTGAAGCTTGATCATATTTAAGTATTTGTCCTTTTGTTTGCCTGAAATGGACGTGCCAAGATGCATATTTGGCCTCAGCAGTCGCAAAGCTTATATTTGTTTGATGCAAAAGTGGCCTGTGCATGCGTTCATTTCGTATCATGTAATGCTTTTCTGCTCACGGTGGCTTTACCGCAGTGCTTTCGTGATGCAGTGAAGCTTAATCATCTTTTGGTAATTGTCTTTTTGTCTCCATGAAACGGACGTGCCAAGATGTATATTTGGCCTGAGCAGTCGCAAATGCTTTTATTGGTTTGATGCACAAGTGGCCTGTGCATGCGCTCATTTCGTATCATGTAAGGCTATTTGCTCAAGCTGACTTTACCGCAGTGCTTTTGTGATGCAGTGAAGCTTGATCATATTTAAGTATTTGTTCTTTTGTTTGCCTGAAACGGACGTGCCAAGATGCGTATTTGGCCTGTGCAGTCGCAAATGCTTATATTTGTTTGATGCACAAGTGGCCTGGGCATGCGTTCATTTTGTATCATGTAGTGCTCTTCTGGTCATGCTGGCTTTACCGCAGTGCTTTTTCAATGCAGTGAAGCTTGATCATATTTTAGTATTTACCTTTTTGTTTGCCTCAAATGGGCGTGCCAAGATGCATATTTGGCCTGAGCAGTCACAAATACTTATATTTTTTTGATGCACAAGTGGCCTGTGCATGCGTTCATTTCGTATCATGTAATGCTCTTCTGCTCACGCTAGCTTTACTTCAGTGCTTTCGCGATACGGTGAAGCCTAATCATCTCTTGGTAATTGTTTTTTTGTCTCCCTGAAACGGACATGCCAAGATGCATAATTGGCCTGAGCAGTCGCAAATGCTTATATTTGATTGATGCACAAGTGGCCTGTGCATGCGTTCATTTCGTATCATGTAACGCTCTTCTTCTCACCCTGGCATTACCGCACTCCTTTTGCGATGCAGTGAAGCTTAATCATATTTAAGAATTTGTCCGTTTGTTTGCCTGAAACGGACGTGCCAAGATGCATAATTGGCCTGAGCAGTCGCAAATGCTTATATTTGTTTGATGCACAAGTACCCTGTGAATGCGTTCCTTTTGAACATGTAATGCTCTTCTGCTCACACTGACTTTACCGCAGTGCTTTTGCGATGCAGTGAAGCATGATCATATTTAAGTATTTGTCCTTTTGTTTGCCCGAAACGAACGTGCCAAGATGCATATTTGGCCTGAGCAGTCGCAAATGCTTATATTTGTTTGATGCACAAGTGGCCTTGGCATTCGTTCATTTCGTATCATGTAGTGCTCTTCTGCTCATACTGGCTTTACCGCAGTGCTTTTTCGATGCAGTGAAGCTTGATCATATTTAAGTATTTGTCCTTTTGTTTGCCTGAAATGGACGTGCCAAGATGCATATTTGGCCTCAGCAGTCGCAAAGCTTATATTTGTTTGATGCAAAAGTGGCCTGTGCATGCGTTCATTTCGTATCATGTAATGCTTTTCTGCTCACGGTGGCTTTACCGCAGTGCTTTCGTGATGCAGTGAAGCTTAATCATCTTTTGGTAATTGTCTTTTTGTCTCCATGAAACGGACGTGCCAAGATGTATATTTGGCCTGAGCAGTCGCAAATGCTTTTATTGGTTTGATGCACAAGTGGCCTGTGCATGCGCTCATTTCGTATCATGTAAGGCTATTTGCTCAAGCTGACTTTACCGCAGTGCTTTTGTGATGCAGCGAAGCTTGATCATATTTAAGTATTTGTTCTTTTGTTTGCCTGAAACGGACAAGCCAAGATGCGTATTTGGCCTGTGCAGTCGCAAATGCTTATATTTGTTTGATGCACAAGTGGCCTGGGCATGCGTTCATTTTGTATCATGTAGTGCTCTTCTGGTCATGCTGGCTTTACCGCAGTGCTTTTTCAATGCAGTGAAGCTTGATCAGATTTTAGTATTTAACTTTTTGTTTGCCTCAAATGGGCGTGCCAAGATGCATATTTGGCCTGAGCAGTCACAAATACTTATATTTTTTTGATGCACAAGTGGCCTGTGCATGCGTTCATTTCGTATCATGTAATGCTCTTCTGCTCACGCTAGCTTTACTTCAGTGCTTTCGCGATACGGTGAAGCCTAATCATTTCTTGGTAATTGTTTTTTTGTCTCCCTGAAACGGACATGCCAAGATGCATATTTGGCCTGAGCAGTCGCAAATGCTTATATTTGATTGATGCACAAGTGGCCTGTGCATGCGTTCATTTCGTATCATGTAACGCTCTTCTGCTCACGCTGGCATTACCGCACTCCTTTTGCGATGCAGTGAAGCTTAATCATATTTAAGAATTTGTCCGTTTGTTTGCCTGAAACGGACGTGCCAAGATGCATAATTGGCCTGAGCAGTCGCAAATGCTTATATTTGTTTGATGCAAAAGTGGCCTGTGCATGCGTTCATTTCGTATCATGTAATGCTCTTCTGCTCACGCTGGCTTTGCCGCAGTGCTTTCGCGATACGGTGAAGCCTAATCATCTCTTGGTAATTGTTTTTTTGTCTCCCTGAAACGGACATGCCAAGATGCATATTTGGCCTGAGCAGTCGCAAGTGCTTATATTTGATTGATGCACAAGTGGCCTGTGCATGCGTTCATTTCGTATCATGTAACGCTCTTCTGCTCACGCTGGCATTACCGCACTCCTTTCGCGATGCAGTGAAGCTTGATCAAATTTAAGTATTTGTCCTTTTGTTTGCCTGAAACGGACGTGCCAAGATGCATATTTGGCTTGAGCAGTTGCAAATGCCTATCTTTGTTTGATGCGCAAGTGGCCTGGGCATGCGTTCATTTCGTATCATGTAATCCTCTTCTGCTCGTGCTGGCTTTACCGCAGTGCTTTTGCGATGCAGTGAAGCTTAATCATATTTAAGAATTGGTCCGTTTGTTGGCCTGAAACGGACGTGCCAAGATGCATATTTGGCCTGAGCAGTTGCAATTGCTTATATTTGTTTGATGCACAAGTGGCCTGTGCATGCGTTCATTTCGTATCATGTAATGCTATTCTGCTCACGCTGGCTTTACCGCAGTGCTTTTGCGATGCAGTGAAGCTTATTCATATTTAAGAATTTGTCCGTTTGTTTGCCTGAAACGGACGTGCCAAGATGCATATTTGGCCTGAGCAGTCGCAAATGCTTATATTTGTTTGATGCACAAGTGGCCTGTGCATGCGTTCATTTCGTATCATGTAATGCTCTTCTGCTCATGCTGGCTTTACCGCAGTGCTTTGCGATGCAGTGAAGCTTGATCATAATTAAGTATTTGTCTTTTTGTTTGCCTGAAACGGACATGCCAACATGCATATTTGGCCTGAGCAGTTGCAAATGCTTATATTTGTTTGATGCACAAGTACCCTGTGAATGCGTTCCTTTTGAACATGTAATGCTCTTCTGCTCACACTGACTTTACCGCAGTGCTTTTGCGATGCAGTGAAGCATGATCATATTTAAGTATTTGTCCTTTTGTTTGCCCGAAACGGACGTGCCAAGATGCATATTTGGCCTGAGCAGTCGCAAATGCTTATATTTGTTTGATGCACAAGTGGCCTTCGCATTCGTTCATTTCGTATCATGTAGTGCTCTTCTGCTCATACTGGCTTTACCGCAGTGCTTTTTCGATGCAGTGAAGCTTGATCATATTTAAGTATTTGTCCTTTTGTTTGCCTGAAATGGACGTGCCAAGATGCATATTTGGCCTCAGCAGTCGCAAAGCTTATATTTGTTTGATGCAAAAGTGGCCTGTGCATGCGTTCATTTCGTATCATGTAATGCTTTTCTGCTCACGGTGGCTTTACCGCAGTGCTTTCGTGATGCAGTGAAGCTTAATCATCTTTTGGTAATTGTCTTTTTGTCTCCATGAAACGGACGTGCCAAGATGTATATTTGGCCTGAGCAGTCGCAAATGCTTTTATTGGTTTGATGCACAAGTGGCCTGTGCATGCGCTCATTTCGTATCATGTAAGGCTATTTGCTCAAGCTGACTTTACCGCAGTGCTTTTGTGATGCAGTGAAGCTTGATCATATTTAAGTATTTGTTCTTTTGTTTGCCTGAAACGGACGTGCCAAGATGCGTATTTGGCCTGTGCAGTCGCAAATGCTTATATTTGTTTGATTCACAAGTGGCCTGGGCATGCGTTCATTTTGTATCATGTAGTGCTCTTCTGGTCATGCTGGCTTTACCGCAGTGCTTTTTCAATGCAGTGAAGCTTGATCATATTTTAGTATTTACCTTTTTGTTTGCCTCAAATGGGCGTGCCAAGATGCATATTTGGCCTGAGCAGTCACAAATACTTATATTTTTTTGATGCACAAGTGGCCTGTGCATGCGTTCATTTCGTATCATGTAATGCTCTTCTGCTCACGCTAGCTTTACTTCAGTGCTTTCGCGATACGGTGAAGCCTAATCATCTCTTGGTAATTGTTTTTTTGTCTCCCTGAAACGGACATGCCAAGATGCATATTTGGCCTGAGCAGTCGCAAATGCTTATATTTGATTGATGCACAAGTGGCCTGTGCATGCGTTCATTTCGTATCATGTAACGCTCTTCTTCTCACCCTGGCATTACCGCACTCCTTTTGCGATGCAGTGAAGCTTAATCATATTTAAGAATTTGTCCGTTTGTTTGCCTGAAACGGACGTGCCAAGATGCATAATTGGCCTGAGCAGTCGCAAATGCTTATATTTGTTTGATGCACAAGTACCCTGTGAATGCGTTCCTTTTGAACATGTAATGCTCTTCTGCTCACACTGACTTTACCGCAGTGCTTTTGCGATGCAGTGAAGCATGATCATATTTAAGTATTTGTCCTTTTGTTTGCCCGAAACGAACGTGCCAAGATGCATATTTGGCCTGAGCAGTCGCAAATGCTTATATTTGTTTGATGCACAAGTGGCCTTGGCATTCGTTCATTTCGTATCATGTAGTGCTCTTCTGCTCATACTGGCTTTACCGCAGTGCTTTTTCGATGCAGTGAAGCTTGATCATATTTAAGTATTTGTCCTTTTGTTTGCCTGAAATGGACGTGCCAAGATGCATATTTGGCCTCAGCAGTCGCAAAGCTTATATTTGTTTGATGCAAAAGTGGCCTGTGCATGCGTTCATTTCGTATCATGTAATGCTTTTCTGCTCACGGTGGCTTTACCGCAGTGCTTTCGTGATGCAGTGAAGCTTAATCATCTTTTGGTAATTGTCTTTTTGTCTCCATGAAACGGACGTGCCAAGATGTATATTTGGCCTGAGCAGTCGCAAATGCTTTTATTGGTTTGATGCACAAGTGGCCTGTGCATGCGCTCATTTCGTATCATGTAAGGCTATTTGCTCAAGCTGACTTTACCGCAGTGCTTTTGTGATGCAGCGAAGCTTGATCATATTTAAGTATTTGTTCTTTTGTTTGCCTGAAACGGACAAGCCAAGATGCGTATTTGGCCTGTGCAGTCGCAAATGCTTATATTTGTTTGATGCACAAGTGGCCTGGGCATGCGTTCATTTTGTATCATGTAGTGCTCTTCTGGTCATGCTGGCTTTACCGCAGTGCTTTTTCAATGCAGTGAAGCTTGATCAGATTTTAGTATTTAACTTTTTGTTTGCCTCAAATGGGCGTGCCAAGATGCATATTTGGCCTGAGCAGTCACAAATACTTATATTTTTTTGATGCACAAGTGGCCTGTGCATGCGTTCATTTCGTATCATGTAATGCTCTTCTGCTCACGCTAGCTTTACTTCAGTGCTTTCGCGATACGGTGAAGCCTAATCATTTCTTGGTAATTGTTTTTTTGTCTCCCTGAAACGGACATGCCAAGATGCATATTTGGCCTGAGCAGTCGCAAATGCTTATATTTGATTGATGCACAAGTGGCCTGTGCATGCGTTCATTTCGTATCATGTAACGCTCTTCTGCTCACGCTGGCATTACCGCACTCCTTTTGCGATGCAGTGAAGCTTAATCATATTTAAGAATTTGTCCGTTTGTTTGCCTGAAACGGACGTGCCAAGATGCATAATTGGCCTGAGCAGTCGCAAATGCTTATATTTGTTTGATGCACAAGTGGCCTGTGCATGCGTTCATTTCGTATCATGTAATGCTCTTCTGCTCATGCTGGCTTTACCGCAGTGCTTTGCGATGCTGTGAAGCTTGATCATATTTAAGTATTTGTCTTTTTGTTTGCCTGAAACGGACATGCCAACATGCATATTTGGCCTGAGCAGTCGCGAATGCTTATATTTGTTTGATGCACAAGTACCCTGTGAATGCGTTCCTTTTGAACATGTAATGCTCTTCTGCTCACGCTGACTTTACCGCAGCGCTTTTGCGATGCAGTGAAGCATGATCATATTTAAGTATTTGTCCTTTTGTTTGCCCGAAACGGACGTGCCAAGATGCATATTTGGCCTGAGCAGTCGCAAATGCTTATATTTGTTTGATGCACAAGTGGCCTTGGCATTCGTTCATTTCGTATCATGTAGTGCTCTTCTGCTCATACTGGCTTTACCGCAGTGCTTTTCGATGCAGTGAAGCTTGATCATATTTAAGTATTTGTCCTTTTGTTTGCCTGAAACGGACGTGCCAAGATGCGTATTTGGCCTGTGCAGTCGCAATTGCTTATATTTGTTTGATGCACAAGTGGCCTGGGCATGCGTTCATTTTGTATCATGTAGTGCTCTTCTGCTCATGCTGGCTTTACCGCAGTGCTTTTTCAATGCAGTGAAGCTTGATCATATTTTAGTATTTAACTTTTTGTTTGCCTCAAATGGGCGTGCCAAGATGCATATTTGGCTTGAGCAGTCACAAATACTTATATTTTTTTTTGATGCACAAGTGGCCTGTGCTTGCGTTCATTTCGTATCATGTAATGCTCTTCTGCTCACGCTGGCTTTACTTCAGTGCTTTGCGATGCTGTGAAGCTTGATCATATTTAAGTATTTGTCTTTTTGTTTGCCTGAAATGGACGTGCCAAGATGCATATTTGGCCTCAGCAGTCGCAAAGCTTATATTTGTTTGATGCAAAAGTGGCCTGTGCATGCGTTCATTTCGTATCATGTAATGCTTTTCTGCTCACGGTGGCTTTACCGCAGTGCTTTCGTGATGCAGTGAAGCTTAATCATCTTTTGGTAATTGTCTTTTTGTCTCCATGAAACGGACGTGCCAAGATGTATATTTGGCCTGAGCAGTCGCAAATGCTTTTATTGGTTTGATGCACAAGTGGCCTGTGCATGCGCTCATTTCGTATCATGTAAGGCTATTTGCTCAAGCTGACTTTACCGCAGTGCTTTTGTGATGCAGTGAAGCTTGATCATATTTAAGTATTTGTTCTTTTGTTTGCCTGAAACGGACGTGCCAAGATGCGTATTTGGCCTGTGCAGTCGCAAATGCTTATATTTGTTTGATGCACAAGTGGCCTGTGCATGCGTTCATTTCGTATCATGTAATGCTCTTCTGCTCATGCTGGCTTTACCGCAGTGCTTTGCGATGCTGTGAAGCTTGATCATATTTAAGTATTTGTCTTTTTGTTTGCCTGAAACGGACATGCCAACATGCATATTTGGCCTGAGCAGTCGCGAATGCTTATATTTGTTTGATGCACAAGTACCCTGTGAATGCGTTCCTTTTGAACATGTAATGCTCTTCTGCTCACGCTGACTTTACCGCAGCGCTTTTGCGATGCAGTGAAGCATGATCATATTTAAGTATTTGTCCTTTTGTTTGCCCGAAACGGACGTGCCAAGATGCATATTTGGCCTGAGCAGTCGCAAATGCTTATATTTGTTTGATGCACAAGTGGCCTTGGCATTCGTTCATTTCGTATCATGTAGTGCTCTTCTGCTCATACTGGCTTTACCGCAGTGCTTTTCGATGCAGTGAAGCTTGATCATATTTAAGTATTTGTCCTTTTGTTTGCCTGAAATGGACGTGCCAAGATGCATATTTGGCCTCAGCAGTCGCAAAGCTTATATTTGTTTGATGCAAAAGTGGCCTGTGCATGCGTTTATTTCGTATAATGTAATGCTTTTCTGCTCACGGTGGCTTTACCGCAGTGCTTTCGTGATGCAGTGAAGCTTAATCATCTTTTGGTAATTGTCTTTTTGTCTCCATGAAACGGACGTGCCAAGATGTATATTTGGCCTGAGCAGTCGCAAATGCTTTTATTGGTTTGATGCACAAGTGGCCTGTGCATGCGCTCATTTCGTATCATGTAAGGCTATTTGCTCAAGCTGACTTTACCGCAGTGCTTTTGTGATGCAGTGAAGCTTGATCATATTTAAGTATTTGTTCTTTTGTTTGCCTGAAACGGACGTGCCAAGATGCGTATTTGGCCTGTGCAGTCGCAATTGCTTATATTTGTTTGATGCACAAGTGGCCTGGGCATGCGTTCATTTTGTATCATGTAGTGCTCTTCTGCTCATGCTGGCTTTACCGCAGTGCTTTTTCTATGCAGTGAAGCTTGATCATATTTTAGTATTTAACTTTTTGTTTGCCTCAAATGGGCGTGCCAAGATGCATATTTGGCTTGAGCAGTCACAAATACTTATATTTTTTGATGCACAAGTGGCCTGTGCTTGCGTTCATTTCGTATCATGTAATGCTCTTCTGCTCACGCTGGCTTTACTTCAGTGCTTTCGCGATACGGTGAAGCCTAATCATCTCTTGGTAATTGTTTTTTTGTCTCCCTGAAACGGACATGCCAAGATGCATATTTGGCCTGAGCAGTTGCAAATGCTTATATTTGATTGATGCACAAGTGGCCTGTGCATGTGTTCATTTCGTATCATGTAACGCTCTTCTGCTCACGCTGGCATTACCGCACTCCTTTTGCGATGCAGTGAAGCTTGATCAAATTTAAGTATTTGTCCTTTTGTTTGCCTGAAACAGACGTGCCAAGATGCATATTTGGGTTGAGCAGTTGCAAATGCCTATCTTTGTTTGATGCGCAAGTGGTCTGGGCATGCGTTCATTTCGTATCATGTAATCCTCTTCTGCTCGTGCTGGCTTTACCGCAGTGCTTTTGCGATGCAGTGAAGCTTAATCATATTTAAGAATTGGTCCGTTTGTTGGCCTGAAACGGAAGTGCCAAGATGCATATTTGGCCTGAGCAGTCGCAAATGCTTATATTTGTTTGATGCACAAGTGGCCTGTGCATGCGTTCATTTCGTATCATGTAATGCTCTTCTGCTCATGCTGGCTTTACCGCAGTGCTTTGCGATGCAGTGAAGCTTGATCATAATTAAGTATTTGTCTTTTTGTTTGCCTGAAACGGACATGCCAACATGCATATTTGGCCTGAGCAGTTGCAAATGCTTATATTTGTTTGATGCACAAGTACCCTGTGAATGCGTTCCTTTTGAACATGTAATGCTCTTCTGCTCACACTGACTTTACCGCAGTGCTTTTTCGATGCAGTGAAGCTTGATCATATTTAAGTATTTGTCCTTTTGTTTGCCTGAAATGGACGTGCCAAGATGCATATTTGGCCTCAGCAGTCGCAAAGCTTATATTTGTTTGATGCAAAAGTGGCCTGTGCATGCGTTCATTTCGTATCATGTAATGCTTTTCTGCTCACGGTGGCTTTACCGCAGTGCTTTCGTGATGCAGTGAAGCTTAATCATCTTTTGGTAATTGTCTTTTTGTCTCCATGAAACGGACGTGCCAAGATGTATATTTGGCCTGAGCAGTCGCAAATGCTTTTATTGGTTTGATGCACAAGTGGCCTGTTCATGCGCTCATTTCGTATCATGTAAGGCTATTTGCTCAAGCTGACTTTACCGCAGTGCTTTTGTGATGCAGTGAAGCTTGATCATATTTAAGTATTTGTTCTTTTGTTTGCCTGAAACGGACGTGCCAAGATGCGTATTTGGCCTGTGCAGTCGCAAATGCTTATATTTGTTTGATGCACAAGTGGCCTGGGCATGCGTTCATTTTGTATCATGTAGTGCTCTTCTGGTCATGCTGGCTTTACCGCAGTGCTTTTTCAATGCAGTGAAGCTTGATCATATTTTAGTATTTACCTTTTTGTTTGCCTCAAATGGGCGTGCCAAGATGCATATTTGGCCTGAGCAGTCACAAATACTTATATTTTTTTGATGCACAAGTGGCCTGTGCATGCGTTCATTTCGTATCATGTAATGCTCTTCTGCTCACGCTAGCTTTACTTCAGTGCTTTCGCGATACGGTGAAGCCTAATCATCTCTTGGTAATTGTTTTTTTGTCTCCCTGAAACGGACATGCCAAGATGCATATTTGGCCTGAGCAGTCGCAAATGCTTATATTTGATTGATGCACAAGTGGCCTGTGCATGCGTTCATTTCGTATCATGTAACGCTCTTCTGCTCACGCTGGCATTACCGCACTCCTTTTGCGATGCAGTGAAGCTTAATCATATTTAAGAATTTGTCCGTTTGTTTGCCTGAAACGGACGTGCCAAGATGCATAATTGGCCTGAGCAGTCGCAAATGCTTATATTTGTTTGATGCACAAGTACCCTGTGAATGCGTTCCTTTTGAACATGTAATGCTCTTCTGCTCACACTGACTTTACCGCAGTGCTTTTGCGATGCAGTGAAGCATGATCATATTTAAGTATTTGTCCTTTTGTTTGCCCGAAACGGACGTGCCAAGATGCATATTTGGCCTGAGCAGTCGCAAATGCTTATATTTGTTTGATGCACAAGTGGCCTTGGCATTCGTTCATTTCGTATCATGTAGTGCTCTTCTGCTCATACTGGCTTTACCGCAGTGCTTTTTCGATGCAGTGAAGCTTGATCATATTTAAGTATTTGTCCTTTTGTTTGCCTGAAATGGACGTGCCAAGATGCATATTTGGCCTCAGCAGTCGCAAAGCTTATATTTGTTTGATGGAAAAGTGGCCTGTGCATGCGTTCATTTCGTATCATGTAATGCTTTTCTGCTCACGGTGGCTTTACCGCAGTGCTTTCGTGATGCAGTGAAGCTTAATCATCTTTTGGTAATTGTCTTTTTGTCTCCATGAAACGGACGTGCCAAGATGTATATTTGGCCTGAGCAGTCGCAAATGCTTTTATTGGTTTGATGCACAAGTGGCCTGTGCATGCGTTCATTTCGTATCATGTAACGCTCTTCTGCTCACGCTGGCATTACCGCACTCCTTTTGCGATGCAGTGAAGCTTAATCATATTTAAGAATTTGTCCGTTTGTTTGCCTGAAACGGACGTGCCAAGATGCATAATTGGCCTGAGCAGTCGCAAATGCTTATATTTGTTTGATGCACAAGTGGCCTTGGCATTCGTTCATTTCGTATCATGTAGTGCTCTTCTGCTCATACTGGCTTTACCGCAGTGCTTTTTCGATGCAGTGAAGCTTGATCATATTTAAGTATTTGTCCTTTTGTTTGCCTGAAATGGACGTGCCAAGATGCATAATTGGCCTGAGCAGTCGCAAATGCTTATATTTGTTTGATGCACAAGTGGCCTGTGCATGCGTTCATTTCGTATCATGTAATGCTCTTCTGCTCATGCTGGCTTTACCGCAGTGCTTTGCGATGCTGTGAAGCTTGATCATATTTAAGTATTTGTCTTTTTGTTTGCCTGAAACGGACATGCCAACATGCATATTTGGCCTGAGCAGTCGCGAATGCTTATATTTGTTTGATGCACAAGTACCCTGTGAATGCGTTCCTTTTGAACATGTAATGCTCTTCTGCTCACGCTGACTTTACCGCAGCGCTTTTGCGATGCAGTGAAGCATGATCATATTTAAGTATTTGTCCTTTTGTTTGCCCGAAATGGACGTGCCAAGATGCATATTTGGCCTGAGCAGTCGCAAATGCTTATATTTGTTTGATGCACAAGTGGTCTTGGCATTCGTTCATTTCGTATCATGTAGTGCTCTTCTGCTCATACTGGCTTTACCGCAGTGCTTTTCGATGCAGTGAAGCTTGATCATATTTAAGTATTTGTCCTTTTGTTTGCCTGAAACGGACGTGCCAAGATGCGTATTTGGCCTGTGCAGTCGCAATTGCTTATATTTGTTTGATGCACAAGTGGCCTGGGCATGCGTTCATTTTGTATCATGTAGTGCTCTTCTGCTCATGCTGGCTTTACCGCAGTGCTTTTTCAATGCAGTGAAGCTTGATCATATTTTAGTATTTAACTTTTTGTTTGCCTCAAATGGGCGTGCCAAGATGCATATTTGGCTTGAGCAGTCACAAATACTTATATTTTTTTGATGCACAAGTGGCCTGTGCTTGCGTTCATTTCGTATCATGTAATGCTCTTCTGCTCACGCTGGCTTTACTTCAGTGCTTTGCGATGCTGTGAAGCTTGATCATATTTAAGTATTTGTCTTTTTGTTTGCCTGAAACGGACATGCCAACATGCATATTTGGCCTCAGCAGTCGCAAAGCTTATATTTGTTTGATGCAAAAGTGGCCTGTGCATGCGTTTATTTCGTATAATGTAATGCTTTTCTGCTCACGGTGGCTTTACCGCAGTGCTTTCGTGATGCAGTGAAGCTTAATCATCTTTTGGTAATTGTCTTTTTGTCTCCATGAAACGGACGTGCCAAGATGTATATTTGGCCTGAGCAGTCGCAAATGCTTTTACTGGTTTGATGCACAAGTGGCCTGTGCATGCGCTCATTTCGTATCATGTAAGGCTATTTGCTCAAGCTGACTTTACCGCAGTGCTTTTGTGATGCAGTGAAGCTTGATCATATTTAAGTATTTGTTCTTTTGTTTGCCTGAAACGGACGTGCCAAGATGCGTATTTGGCCTGTGCAGTCGCAATTGCTTATATTTGTTTGATGCACAAGTGGCCTGGGCATGCGTTCATTTTGTATCATGTAGTGCTCTTCTGCTCATGCTGGCTTTACCGCAGTGCTTTTTCAATGCAGTGAAGCTTGATCATATTTTAGTATTTAACTTTTTGTTTGCCTCAAATGGGCGTGCCAAGATGCATATTTGGCTTGAGCAGTCACAAATACTTATATTTTTTTGATGCACAAGTGGCCTGTGCTTGCGTTCATTTCGTATTATGTAATGCTCTTCTGCTCACGCTGGCTTTACTTCAGTGCTTTCGCGATACGGTGAAGCCTAATCATCTCTTGGTAATTGTTTTTTTGTCTCCCTGAAACGGACATGCCAAGATGCATATTTGGCCTGAGCAGTCGCAAATGCTTATATTTGATTGATGCACAAGTGGCCTGTGCATGCGTTCATTTCGTATCATGTAACGCTCTTCTGCTCACGCTGGCATTACCGCACGCCTTTTGCGATGCAGTGAAGCTTGATCAAATTTAAGTATTTGTCCTTTTGTTTGCCTGAAACAGACGTGCCAAGATGCATATTTGGGTTGAGCAGTTGCAAATGCCTATCTTTGTTTGATGCGCAAGTGGCCTGGGCATGCGTTCATTTCGTATCATGTAATCCTCTTCTGCTCGTGCTGGCTTTACCGCAGTGCTTTTGCGATGCAGTGAAGCTTAATCATATTTAAGAATTGGTCCGTTTGTTGGCCTGAAACGGAAGTGCCAAGATGCATATTTGGCCTGAGCAGTCGCAAATGCTTATATTTGTTTGATGCACAAGTGGCCTGTGCATGCGTTCATTTCGTATCATGTAATGCTATTCTGCTCACGTTGGCTTTACCGCAGTGCTTTTGCGATGCAGTGAAGCTTAATCATATTTAAGAATTTGTCTGTTTGTTTGCCTGAAACGGACGTGCCAAGATGCATTATTGGCCTGAGCAGTCGCAAATGCTTATATTTGTTTGATGCACAAGTGGCCTTGGCATTCGTTCATTTCGTATCATGTAGTGCTTTTCTGCTCATACTGGCTTTACCGCAGTGCTTTTCGATGCAGTGAAGCTTGATCATAATTAAGTATTTGTCCTTTTGTTTGCCTGAAACGGACGTGCCAAGATGCATAATTGGCCTGAGCAGTCGCAAATGCTTATATTTGTTTGATGCACAAGTGGCCTGTGCATGCGTTCATTTCGTATCATGTAATGCTCTTCTGCTCATGCTGGCTTTACCGCAGTGCTTTGCGATGCTGTGAAGCTTGATCATATTTAAGTATTTGTCTTTTTGTTTGCCTGAAACGGACATGCCAACATGCATATTTGGCCTGAGCAGTCGCGAATGCTTATATTTGTTTGATGCACAAGTACCCTGTGAATGCGTTCCTTTTGAACATGTAATGCTCTTCTGCTCACGCTGACTTTACCGCAGCGCTTTTGCGATGCAGTGAAGCATGATCATATTTAAGTATTTGTCCTTTTGTTTGCCCGAAACGGACGTGCCAAGATGCATATTTGGCCTGAACAGTCGCAAATGCTTATATTTGTTTGATGCACAAGTGGCCTTGGCATTCGTTCATTTCGTATCATGTAGTGCTCTTCTGCTCATACTGGCTTTACCGCAGTGCTTTTCGAAGCAGTGAAGCTTGATCATATTTATGTATTTGTCCTTTTGTTTGCCTGAAATGGACGGGCCAAGATGCATATTTGGCCTCAGCAGTCGCAAAGCTTATATTTGTTTGATGCAAAAGTGGCCTGTGCATGCGTTTATTTCGTATAATGTAATGCTTTTCTGCTCACGGTGGCTTTACCGCAGTGCTTCCGTGATGCAGTGAAGCTTAATCATCTTTTGGTAATTGTCTTTTTGTCTCCATGAAACGGACGTGCCAAGATGTATATTTGGCCTGAGCAGTCGCAAATGCTTTTATTGGTTTGATGCACAAGTGGCCTGTGCATGCGCTCATTTCGTATCATGTAAGGCTATTTGCTCAAGCTGACTCTACCGCAGTGCTTTTGTGATGCAGAGAAGCTTGATCATATTTAAGTATTTGTTCTTTTGTTTGCCTGAAACGGACGTGCCAAGATGCGTATTTGGCCTGTGCAGTCGCAATTGCTTATATTTGTTTGATGCACAAGTGGCCTGGGCATGCGTTCATTTTGTATCATGTAGTGCTCTTCTGCTCATGCTGGCTTTACCGCAGTGCTTTTTCAATGCAGTGAAGCTTGATCATATTTTAGTATTTAACTTTTTGTTTGCCTCAAATGGGCGTGCCAAGATGCATATTTGGCTTGAGCAGTCACAAATACTTATATTTTTTTGATGCACAAGTGGCCTGTGCTTGCGTTCATTTCGTATCATGTAATGCTCTTCTGCTCACGCTGGCTTTGCTTCAGTGCTTTCGCGATACGGTGAAGCCTAATCATCTCTTGGTAATTGTTTTTTTGTCTACCAGAAACGGACATGCCAAGATGAATATTTGGCCTGAGCAGTCGCAAATGCTTATATTTGATTGATGCACAAGTGGCCTGTGCATGCGTTCATTTCGTATCATGTAACGCTCTTCTGCTCACGCTGGCATTACCGCACTCCTTTTGCGATGCAGTGAAGCTTGATAAAATTTAAGTATTTGTCCTTTTGTTTGCCTGAAACAGACGTGCCAAGATGCATATTTGGGTTGAGCAGTTGCAAATGCCTATCTTTGTTTGATGCGCAAGTGTCGTGGGCATGCGTTCATTTCGTATCATGTAATCCTCTTCTGCTCGTGCTGGCTTTACCGCAGTGCTTTTGCGATGCAGTGAAGCTTAATCATATTTAAGAATTGGTCCGTTTGTTGGCCTGAAACGGAAGTGCCAAGATGCATATTTGGCCTGAGCAGTCGCAAATGCTTATATTTGTTTGATGCACAAGTGGCCTGTGCATGCGTTCATTTCGTATCATGTAATGCTATTCTGCTCACGTTGGCTTTACCGCAGTGCTTTTGCGATGCAGTGAAGCTTAATCATATTTAAGAATTTGTGTGTTTGTTTGCCTGAAACGGACGTGCCAAGATGCATATTTGGCCTGAGCAGTCGCAAATGCTTATATTTGTTTGATGCACAAGTGGCCTGTGCATGCGCTCATTTCGTATCATGTAACGCTCTTCTGCTCACGCTGGCATTATCGCACTCCTTTTGCGATGTAGTGAAGCTTAATCATATTTAAGAATTTGTCCGTTTGTTTGCCTGAAACGGACGTGCCAAGATGCATAATTGGCCTGAGCAGTCGCAAATGCTTATATTTTTTTGATGCACAAGTGGCCTGTGCATGCGCTCATTTCGTATCATGTAACGCTCTTCTGCTCACGCTGGCATTACCGCACTCCTTTTGCGATGTAGTGAAGCTTAATCATATTTAAGAATTTGTCCGTTTGTTTGCCTGAAACGGACGTGCCAAGATGCATAATTGGCCTGAGCAGTCGCAAATGCTTATATTTTTTTGATGCACAAGTGGCCTGTGCTTGCGTTCATTTCGTATCATGTAATGCTCTTCTGCTCACGCTGGCTTTACTTCAGTGCTTTCGCAATACGGTGAAGCCTAATCATCTCTTGGTAATTGTTTTTTTGTCTCCCTGAAACGGACATGCCAAGATGCATATTTGGCCTGAGCAGTCGCAAATGCTTATATTTGATGCACAAGTGGCCTGTGCATGCGTTCATTTCGTATCATGTAATGCTCTTCTGCTCACGCTGACTTTACCGCAGTGCTTTTGCGATGCAGTGAAGCATGATCATATTTAGGTATTTGTCCTTTTATTTGCCCGAAACGGACGTGCCAAGATGCATATTTGGCCTGAGCAGTCGCAAATGCTTATATTTGTTTGATGCACAAGTGGCCTGGGCATTCGTTCATTTCGTATCATGTAGTGCTCTTCTGCTCATACTGGCTTTACCGCAGTGCTTTTTCGATGCAGTGAAGCTTGATCATATTTAAGTATTTGTCCTTTTGTTTGCCTGAAATGGACGTGCCAAGATGCATATTTGGCCTCAGCAGTCGCAAAGCTTATATTTGTTTGATGCAAAAGTGGCCTGTGCATGCGTTCATTTCGTATCATGTAATGCTTTTCTGCTCACGGTGGCTTTACCGCAGTGGTTTCGTGATGCAGTGAAGCTTAATCATCTTTTGGTAATTGTCTTTTTGTCTCCATGAAACGGACGTGCCAAGATGTATATTTGGCCTGAGCAGTCGCAAATGCTTTTATTGGTTTGATGCACAAGTGGCCTGTGCATGCGCTCATTTCGTATCATGTAACGCTCTTCTGCTCACGCTGGCATTACCGCACTCCTTTTGCGATGTAGTGAAGCTTAATCATATTTAAGAATTTGTCCGTTTGTTTGCCTGAAACGGACGTGCCAAGATGCATAATTGGCCTGAGCAGTCGCAAATGCTTATATTTGTTTGATGCACAAGTGGCCTGTGCATGCGTTCATTTCGTATCATGTAATGCTCTTCTGCTCATGCTGGCTTTACCGCAGTGCTTTGCGATGCTGTGAAGCTTGATCATATTTAAGTATTTGTCTTTTTGTTTGCCTGAAACGGACATGCCAACATGCATATTTGGCCTGAGCAGTCGCGAATGCTTATATTTGTTTGATGCACAAGTACCCTGTGAATGCGTTCCTTTTGAACATGTAATGCTCTTCTGCTCACGCTGACTTTACCACAGCGCTTTTGCGATGCAGTGAAGCATGATCATATTTAAGTATTTGTCCTTTTGTTTGCCCGAAACGGACGTGCCAAGATGCATATTTGGCCTGAGCAGTCGCAAATGCTTATATTTGTTTGATGCACAAGTGGCCTTGGCATTCGATCATTTCGTATCATGTAGTGCTCTTCTGCTCATACTGGCTTTACCGCAGTGCTTTTCGATGCAGTGAAGCTTGATCATATTTAAGTATTTGTCCTTTTGTTTGCCTGAAATGGACGTGCCAAGATGCATATTTGGCCTCAGCAGTCGCAAAGCTTATATTTGTTTGATGCAAAAGTGGCCTGTGCATGCGTTTATTTCGTATAATGTAATGCTTTTCTGCTCACGGTGGCTTTACCGCAGTGCTTTCGTGATGCAGTGAAGCTTAATCATCTTTTGGTAATTGTCTTTTTGTCTCCATGAAACGGACGTGCCAAGATGTATATTTGGCCTGAGCAGTCGCAAATGCTTTTATTGGTTTGATGCACAAGTGGCCTGTGCATGCGTTCATTTCGTATCATGTAATGCTCTTCTGCTCACGCTGGCTTTACTTCAGTGCTTTCGCGATACGGTGAAGCCTAATCATCTCTTGGTAATTGTTTTTTTGTCTCCCTGAAACGGACATGCCAAGATGCATATTTGGCCTGAGCAGTCGCAAATGCTTATATTTGATTGATGCACAAGTGGCCTGTGCATGCGTTCATTTCGTATCATGTAACGCTCTTCTGCTCACGCTGGCATTACCGCACTCCTTTTGCGATGCAGTGAAGCTTGATCAAATTTAAGTATTTGTCCTTTTGTTTGCCTGAAAAAGACGTGCCAAGATGCATATTTGGGTTGAGCAGTTGCAAATGCCTATCTTTGTTTGATGCGCAAGTGGCCTGGGCATGCGTTCATTTCGTATCATGTAATCCTCTTCTGCTCGTGCTGGCTTTACCGCAGTGCTTTTGCGATGCAGTGAAGCTTAATCATATTTAAGAATTGGTCCGTTTGTTGGCCTGAAACGGAAGTGCCAAGATGCATATTTGGCCTGAGCAGTCGCAAATGCTTATATTTGTTTGATGCACAAGTGGCCTGTGCATGCGTTCATTTCGTATCATGTAATGCTATTCTGCTCACGTTGGCTTTACCGCAGTGGTTTTGCGATGCAGTGAAGCTTAATCATATTTAAGAATTTGTCTGTTTGTTTGCCTGAAACGGACGTGCCAAAATGCATATTTGGCCTGAGCAGTCGCAAATGCTTATATTTGTTTGATGCACAAGTGGCCTGTGCATACGTTCATTTCGTATCATGTAATGCTCTTCTGCTCACGCTGGCTTTGCCGTAGTGCTTACGCGATGCAGTGAAGCTTAATCATCTTTTGGTAATTGTCTTTTTGTCTCCCTGGAACGAACGTGCCAAGATGCATATTTCGCCTGAGCAGTCGCAAATGCTTATATTTGTTTGATGCACAAGTGGCCTGTGCATGCGTTCATTTCGTATCAAGTAATGCTCTTCTGCTCACGCTGGCTTTACTTCAGTGCTTTCGCGATACGGTGAAGCCTAATCATCTCTTGGTAATTGTTTTTTGTCTCCCTGAAACGGACATGCCAAGATGCATATTTGGCCTGAGCAGTCGCAAATGCTTATATTTGATTGATGCACAAGTGGCCTGTGCATGCGTTCATTTCGTATCATATAACGCTCTTCTGCTCACGCTGGCATTACCGCACTCCTTTTGCGATGCAGTGAAGCTTGATCAAATTTAAGTATTTGTCCTTTTGTTTGCCTGAAACGGACGTGCCAAGATGCATATTTGGCTTGAGCAGTTGCAAATGCCTATCTTTGTTTGATGCGCAAGTGGCCTGGCAATGCGTTCATTTCGTATCATGTAATCCTCTTCTGCTCGTGCTGGCTTTACCGCAGTGCTTTTGCGATGCAGTGAAGCTTAATCATATTTAAGAATTGGTCCGTTTGTTGGCCTGAAACGGACGTGCCAAGATGCATATTTGGCCTGAGCAGTTGCAATTGCTTATATTTGTTTGATGCACAAGTGGCCTGTGCATGCGTTCATTTCGTATCATGTAATGCTATTCTGCTCACGCTGGCTTTACCGCAGTGCTTTTGCGATGCAGTGAAGCTTAATCATATTTAAGAATTTGTCCGTTTGTTTGCCTGAAACGGACGTACCAAGATGCATATTTGGCCTGAGCAGTCGCAAATGCTTATATTTGTTTGATGCACAAGTGGCCTGTGCATGCGTTCATTTCGTATCATGTAATGCTCTTCTGCTCATGCTGGCTTTACCGCAGTGCTTTGCGATGCAGTGAAGCTTGATCATAATTAAGTATTTGTCTTTTTGTTTGCCTGAAACGGACATGCCAACATGCATATTTGGCCTGAGCAGTCGCAAATGCTTATATTTGTTTGATGCACAAGTACCCTGTGAATGCGTTCCTTTTGAACATGTAATGCTCTTCTGCTCACACTGACTTTACCGCAGTGCTTTTGCGATGCAGTGAAGCATGATCATATTTAAGTATTTGTCCTTTTGTTTGCCCGAAACGGACGTGCCAAGATGCATATTTGGCCTGAGCAGTCGCAAATGCTTATATTTGTTTGATGCACAAGTGGCCTTGGCATTCGTTCATTTCGTATCATGTAGTGCTCTTCTGCTCATACTGGCTTTACCGCAGTGCTTTTTCGATGCAGTGAAGCTTGATCATATTAAAGTATTTGTCCTTTTGTTTGCCTGAAATGGACGTGCCAAGATGCATATTTGGCCTGTGCAGTCGCAAATGCTTATATTTGTTTGATGCACAAGTGGCCTGGGCATGCGTTCATTTTGTATCATGTAGTGCTCTTCTGGTCATGCTGGCTTTACCGCAGTGCTTTTTCAATGCAGTGAAGCTTGATCATATTTTTGTATTTAACTTTTTGTTTGCCTCAAATGGGTGTGCCAAGATGCATATTTGGCCTGAGCAGTCACAAATACTTATATTTTTTGATGCACAAGTGGCCTGTGCATGCGTTCATTTCGTATCATGTAATGCTCTTCTGCTCACGCTAGCTTTACTTCAGTGCTTTCGCGATACGGTGAAGCCTAATCATCTCTTGGTAATTGTTTTTTTGTCTCCCTGAAACGGACATGTCAAGATGCATATTTGGCCTGAGCAGTCGCAAATGCTTATATATGATTGATGCACAAGTGGCCTTTGCATGCGTTCATTTCGTATCGTGTAATGCTCTTCTGCTTACGCTGGCATAACCGCAGTGCTTTTGCGATGCAGCGAACCTTGATCAAATTTAAGTATTTGTCCTTTTGTTTTCGTGAAATGGAC
Organism: Rhipicephalus microplus; assembly: GCF_043290135.1. Classification (NCBI taxonomy): domain Eukaryota; kingdom Metazoa; phylum Arthropoda; class Arachnida; order Ixodida; family Ixodidae; genus Rhipicephalus; species Rhipicephalus microplus. Next base: position 782,702 of record NW_027464612.1, on the reverse strand, counting down.
GTGCCAACATGCATATTTGGCTTGAGCAGCCGCAAATGCCTTTCTTTGATGCGCAAGTGGCCTGGGCATGCGTTCATTTCGTATCATGTAATGCTCTTCTGCTCACGCTGGCTTTACCGCAGTGCTTTTTCGATACAGTGAAGCTTGATCATCTTTTGGTAATTGTCTTTTTCTCTCTCTGAAACGGACGTGCCAAGATGCATATTTGGTCTGAGCAGTCGCAAATGCTTATATTTGTTTGATGCACAAGTGGCCTGTGCATGCATTCATTTCGTATCATGTAATGCTCTTCTGCTCATGCTGGCTTTACCGCAGTGCTTTTGCGATGCAGTGAAGCTTGATCATATTTAAGTATTTGTGCTTTTGTTTGCCTGAAACGGATATGCCAAGATGCATATTTGGCCTGAGCAATAGCAAATGCTTATATTTGTTTGATGCACAAGTACCCTGTGCATGCGTTCATTTCGTATCATGTACTGCTCTTCTGCTCACGCTGGCTTTACCGCAGTGCTTTTGCGATGCAGTGAAGCTTGATCATATTTTAGTATTTGTCCTTTTGTTTGCCTGAAACGGACGTGCCAAGATGCATATTTGGCCTGAGCAGTCGCAAATGCTTATACTTGTTTGATTCACAAGTGGCCTGTGCATGCGTTAATTTCGTATCATGGAATGCTCTTCTGGTCATGCAGTGCTTTTTCGATCTAGTGAAGCTTAATCAGCTTTTGGTAATTGTAGTTTTGTCTCCCTGAAACAAACGTGCCAAGTTGCACATTTGGCCCGAACAGTCGCAAATGCTTATATTTGTTTGATGCACAAGTGGCTTGTGCATGCGTTCATTTCGTACCATGTAATGCTCTTTTGTTCACGGTGGCTTTACCGCAGTGAAGTTTGCGATGCAGTGAAGCTTAATCATCTTTCGGTAATTGTCTTTTTGTCTCCCTGAAACGGATGTGCCAAGATGCATATTTGGCCTGAGCAGTCGCAAATGCTTATATTTGTTTGAAGCACAAGTGGCCTGTCCATGCGTTCATTTCGTATCTTGTAATGCTCTTCTGCTCACGCTGGCTTTACCGCAGTGCTTTTGCAATGCAGTGAAGCTTGGTCATATTTAAGTATTTGTCCTTTTGTTTGCCAGAAACGGACGTGCCAAGATGCATATTTGGCCTGTGCAGTCGCAAATGCTTATATTTGTTTGATGCACAAGTGGCGTGGGCATGCGTTCATTTCGTATTAAGTAATGCTCTTGTTCTCACGCTTGCTTTACTGCAGTGCTTTCGCAATGCAGTGAAGCCTACTCATCTCTTGGTAATTGTTTTTTTGTTTCCCTGAAACGGACATGTCAAGATGCATATTTGGCCTGAGCAGTCGCAAATGCTTATATTTAATTGATGCACAAGTGGCCTGTGCATGCGTTCATTTCGTATCATGTAATGCTCTTCTGCTCACGCTGGCATTACCGCAGTGCTTTTGCGATGCAGTGAAGCTTAATCATCTTTTGGTAATTGTCTTTTTGTCTCCATGAAACGGACGTGCCAAGATGTATATTTGGCCTGAGCAGTCGCAAATGCTTTTATTGGTTTGATGCACAAATGGCCTGTGCATGCGCTCATTTCGTATCATGTAAGGCTATTTGCTCAAGCTGACTTTACCGCAGTGCTTTTGTGATGCAGTGAAGCTTGATCATATTTAAGTATTTGTTCTTTTGTTTGCCTGAAACGGACGTGCCAAGATGCGTATTTGGCCTGTGCAGTCGCAAATGCTTATATTTGTTTGATGCACAAGTGGCCTGGGCATGCGTTCATTTTGTATCATGTAGTGCTCTTCTGGTCATGCCGGCTTTACCGCAGTGCTTTTTCAATGCAGTGAAGCTTGATCATATTTTAGTATTTAACTTTTTGTTTGCCTCAAATGGGCGTGCCAAGATGCATATTTGGCCTGAGCAGTCACAAATACTTATATTTTTTTGATGCACAAGTGGCCTGTGCATGCGTTCATTTCGTATCATGTAATGCTCTTCTGCTCACGCTAGCTTTACTTCAGTGCTTTCGCGATACGGTGAAGCCTAATCATCTCTTGGTAATTGTTTTTTTGTCTCCCTGAAACGGACATGCCCAGATGCATATTTGGCCTGAGCAGTCGCAAATGCTTATATTTGATCGATGCACAAGTGGCCTGTGCATGCGTTCATGTCGTATCATGTAACGCTCTTCTGCTCACGCTGGCATTACCGCACTCCTTTTGCGATGCAGTGAAGCTTGATAAAATTTAAGTATTTGTCCTTTTGTTTGCCTGAAACGGACGTGCCAAGATGCATATTTGGCTTGAGCAGTTGCAAATGCCTATCTTTGTTTGATGCGCAAGTGGCCTGGGCATGCGTTCATTTCGTATCATGTAATCCTCTTCTGCTCGTGCTGGCTTTACCGCAGTGCTTTTGCGATACAGTGAAGCTTAATCATATTTAGGAATTGGTCCGTTTGTTGGCCTGAAACGGACGTGCCAAGATGCATATTTGGCCTGAGCAGTCGCAAATGCTTATATTTGTTTGATGCACAAGTGGCCTGTGCATGCGTTAATTTCGTATCATGTAATGCTATTCTGCTAACGCTGGCTTTACCGCAGTGCTTTTGCGATGCAGTGAAGCTTAATCATATTTAAGAATTTGTCCGTTTGTTTGCCTGAAACGGACGTGCCAAGATGCATATTTGGCCTGAGCAGTCGCAAATGCTTATATTTGTTTGATGCACAAGTGGCCTGTGCATGCGTTCTTTTCGTATCATGTATTGCTCTTCTGTTCATGCTCGCTTTACCGCAGTGCTTTCGTGATGCAGTGAAGCTTAATCATCTTTTGGTAATTGTCTTTTTCTCTCTCTGAAACAGACGTGCCAAGATGCATATTTGGCCTGAGCAGTCGCAAATGCTTATATTTGTTTGATGCACAAGTGGCCTGTGCATGCGTTCATTTCGTATCATGTAATGCTCTTCTGCTCATGCTGGCTTTACCGCAGTGCTTTTGCGATGCAGTGAAGCTTGATCATATTTAAGTATTTGTCCTTTTGTTTGCCTGAAACGGACATGCCAAGATGCATATTTGGCCTGAGCAGTCGCAAATGCTTATATTTTTTTGATGCACAAGTGGCCTGGGCATGCATTCATTTCGTATCATGTAATGCTCTTCTGCTCACGCTGGCTTTGCCGCAGTGCTTACGCGATGCAGTGAAGCTTAATCATCTTTTGGTAATTGTCTTTTTGTCTCCCTGAAACGAACGTGCCAAGATGCATATTTGGCCTGAGCATTCGCAAATGCTTATATTTGTTTGATGCCCAATTGGCCTGTGCATGCGTTCATTTCGTATCATGTAATGCTCTTCTGTTCACGCTGGCTTTACCGCAGTGCTTTTTCGATCCACTGAAGACCAATAATTTTTGGTAATTGTCTTACTGTCTCCCTAACTTGGACGTGCCAAGATGCATATATGGCCTGAGCAGTCGCAAATGCTTATATTTGTATGATGCACAAGTGGCCTGAGCATGCGTTCATTTCGTATCATGTAATGATCTTCTGCTCACGCTGGTTTTCCCGCAGTGCTTTCGCGATGCAGTGAAGCTTAATCAACTTTTGGTAATTTTCTTTTTCTTTCCCTGAAACGGACGTGCCAAGGTGCATATTTGGCCTGAGCAGTCGCAAATGCCTATATATGTTTGATGCACAAGTGGCCTGCGCATGCGTTCATTTCGTATCATGTAGGTCTCTTCTGCTCATGCTGGCTTTACCGCAGTGCTTTTTCGATGCAATGAAGCTTGATCAGCTTTTAGTAATTGTCGTTTTGTCTCCCTGAAACGAACGTGCCAAGTTGCATTGTTGGCCTGAGCAGTCACAAATGCTTATATTTGTTTGATGCACAATTGGCCTGTGCATGCGTTCATTTCGTATCATGTAATGCTCTTCTGTTCACGCTGGCTTTACCGCAGTGCTTTTTTGATCCACTGAAGCTCAATAAGTTTTTGGTAATTGTCTTACTGTCTCCCTAACTTGGACGTGCCAAGATGCATATATGGCCTGAGCAGTCGCAAATGCTTATATTTGTATGATGCACAAGTGGCCTGAGCATGCGTTCATTTCGTATCATATAATGCTCTTCTGCTCACTCTGGCATTACCGCAGTGCTTTTGCGATGCAGTAAAGCTTCATGAAATTTAAGTATTTGTCCTTTTGTTTGCCTGAAACGGACGTGCCAAGATGCATATTTTGCCTGAGCCGTCACAAATGCTTATCTTTATTTGATGCACAAGTGGCCTGTGCATGCGTTCATTTCGTATCATGTGATGCTCTTCTGCTCACGCTGGTTTTACCGCAGTGCTTTCGCGATGCAGTGAAGCTTAATCAACTTTTGGTAATTTTCTTTTTGTTTCCCTGAAACGGACGTGCCAAGGTGCATATTTGGCCTGAGCAGTCGCAGATGCCTATATATGTTTGATGCACAAGTGGCCTGGGCATGCGTTCATTTCGTATCATGTAGGTCTCTTCTGCTCATGCTGGCTTTACCGCAGTGCTTTTTCGATGCAGTGAAGCTTAATCATCTTTTGGTAAGTGTCTTTTTGTCTCCCTGAAATGAACGTGCCAAGATGCATATTTGGCCTGAGCAGTCGCAAATGCTTATATTTGTTTGATGCACAAGTGGCCTGTGCATGCGTTCATTTCGTATCATGTAATGCTTTTCTGCTCACAGTGGCTTTACCGCAGTGCTTTCGCGATGCAGTGAAGCTTAATCATCTTTTGGTAATTGTCTTTTTGTCTCCATGAAACGGACGTGCCAAGATGCATATTTGGTCTGAGCAGTCGCAAATGCTGATATTTGTTTGATGCCCAAGTGTCCTGAGCATGCGTTCATTTCGTATCATGTAATGCTCTTCAGCTCACGCTGGCTTTACCGCAGTGCTTTTTTGATGCAATGAAGCTTGATCATATTTTAGTATTTGTCTATTCGTTTGTCTGAGACGGACATGCCAAGATGCATATTTGGCCTGAGCAGTCGCAAAGGCTTATATGTTTGATGCACAAGTGGCCTGTGCTTGCATTCATTTCGTATCATGTAATGCTCTTCTGCTCATGCTGGTTTTACCGCAGTGCTTTGGCTATGCAGTGAAGCTTAATCAGCTTTAGGTAATTGTCGTTTTGTCTCCCTAAAACGGACGTGCCAAGATGCATATTTGGCCTGTGCAGTCGCAAATGCTTATATTTGTTTCATGCACAAGTGGTCTGTGCATGCGTTCATTTCGTATCATGTAATGCTCTTCTGCTCACGCTGGCTTTACCGCAGTGCTTTCGCGATGCAGTGAAGCATAGTCATCTTTATGTAATTGTCTTTTTGTCTCCCTGAAACGGACGTGCCAAGGTGCATATTTGGCCTGAGCAGTCGCAAATGCTTATATTTGTTTGATGCACAAGTGGCCTGTGCATGTGTTCACTTCATATCATGTAATGCTCTTCTGCTCATGCTGGCTTTACCGCAGTGCTTTTGCGAGGCAGTGAAGCTTGATCATATTAAAGTATTTGTCCTTTTGTTTGCCTGAAAGGGACATGCCAAGATGCATATTTGGCCTGAGCAATCGCAAATGCTTATATTTGTTTGATGCACAAGTACCCTGTGCATGCGTTCATTTCGTAACATGTAATGCTCTTCTGCTCACGCTGGCTTTACCGCAGTGCTTTTGCGATGCAGTGAAGCATGATCATATTTAAGTATTTGTCCTTTTGTTTGCCCGAAACGGACGTGCGAAGATGCATATTTGGCCTGAGCAGTCGCAAATGCTTATATTTGTTTGATGCAAAAGTGGCCTGTGCATGCGTTAATTTCGTATCATGTAATGCTTTTCTGCTCACGGTGGCTTTACCGCAGTGCTTTCGCGATGCAGTGAAGCTTAATCACCTTTTGGTTATTGTCTTTTTGTCTCCATGAGACGGACGTGCCAAGATGCATATTTAGCCTGAGCAGCCGCATATGCTTATATTTGTTTGATGCACAAGTGGCCTGTGCATGCGTTCATTTCGTATCGTGTAATGCTCTTCTGCTCACGCTGGCATAACCGCAGTGCTTTTGCGATGCAGCGAAGCTTGATCAAATTTAAGTATTTGTCCTTTTGTTTTCGTGAAATGGACGTGCCAAGATGCATATTTGGCTTGAGCAGCCGCAAATGCCTTTCTTTGATGCGCAAGTGGCCTGGGCATGCGTTCATTTCGTATCATGTAATGCTCTTCTGCTCACGCTGGCTTTACCGCAGTGCTTTTTCGATACAGTGAAGCTTGATCATCTTTTGGTAATTGTCTTTTTCTCTCTCTGAAACGGACGTGCCAAGATGCATATTTGGTCTGAGCAGTCGCAAATGCTTATATTTGTTTGATGCACAAGTGGCCTGTGCATGCATTCATTTCGTATCATGTAATGCTCTTCTGCTCATGCTGGCTTTACCGCAGTGCTTTTGCGATGCAGTGAAACTTGATCATATTTAAGTATTTGTCCTTTTGTTTGCCTGACACGGATATGCCAAGATGCATATTTGGCCTGAGCAATAGCAAATGCTTATATTTGTTTGATGCACAAGTACCCTGTGCATGCGTTCATTTCGTATCATGTACTGCTCTTCTGCTCACGCTGGCTTTACCGCAGTGCTTTTGCGATGCAGTGAAGCTTGATCATATTTTAGTATTTGTCCTTTTGTTTGCCTGAAACGGACGTGCCAAGATGCATATTTGGCCTGAGCAGTCGCAAATGCTTATACTTGTTTGATGCACAAGTGGCCTGTGCATGCGTTAATTTCGTATCATGGAATGCTCTTCTGCTCATGCTGGTTTTACCGCAGTGCTTTGGCGATGCAGTGAAGCTTAATCATCTTTTGGTAATTGTCTTTTTGTCTCCATGAAACGGACGTGCCAAGATGTATATTTGGCCTGAGCAGTCGCAAATGCTTTTATTGGTTTGATGCACAAGTGGCCTGTGCATGCGCTCATTTCGTATCATGTAAGGCTATTCGCTCAAGCTGACTTTACCGCAGTGCTTTTGTGATGCAGTGAAGCTTGATCATATTTAAGAATTTGTTCTTTTGTTTGCCTGAAACGGGCGTGCCAAGATGCGTATTTGGCCTGTGCAGTCGCAAAAGCTTATATTTGTTTGATGCACAAGTGGCCTGGGCATGCGTTCATTTTGTATCATGTAGTGCTCTTCTGGTCATGCTGGCTTTACCGCAGTGCTTTTTCAATGCAGTGAAGCTTGATCATATTTTAGTATTTAACTTTTTTTTGCCTCAAATGGGCGTGCCAAGATGCATATTTGGCCTGAGCAGTCACAAATACTTATATTTTTTTGATGCACAAGTGGCCTGTGCATGCGTTCATTTCGTATCATGTAATGCTCTTCTGCTCACGCTAGCTTTACTTCAGTGCTTTCGCGATACGGTGAAGCCTAATCATCTCTTGGTAATTGTTTTTTGTCTCCCTGAAACGGACATGCCAAGATGCATATTTGGCCTGAGCAGTCGCAAATGCTTATATTTGATTGATGCACAAGTGGCCTGTGCATGCGTTCATGTCGTATCTTGTAACGCTCTTCTGCTCACGCTGGCATTACCGCACTCCTTTTGCGATGCAGTGAAGCTTGATCAAATTTAAGTATTTGTCCTTTTGTTTGCCTGAAACGGACGTGCCAGATGCATATTTGGCTTGAGCAGTTGCAAATGCCTATCTTTGTTTGATGCGCAAGTGCCTGGGCATGCGTTCATTTCGTATCATGTAATCCTCTTCTGCTCGTGCTGGCTTTACCGCAGTGCTTTTGCGATGCAGTGAAGCTTAATCATATTTAAGAATTGGTCCGTTTGTTGGCCTGAAACGGACGTGCCAAGATGCATATTTGGCCTGAGCAGTCGCAAATGCTTATATTTGTTTGATGCACAAGTGGCCAGTGCATGCGTTAATTTCGTATCATGTAATGCTATTCTGCTAACGCTGGCTTTACCGCAGTGCTTTTGCGATGCAGTGAAGCTTAATCATATTTAAGAATTTGTCCGTTTGTTTGCCTGAAACGGACGTGCCAAGATGCATATTTGGCCTGAGCAGTCGCAAATGCTTATATTTGTTTGATGCACAAGTGGCCTGTGCATGCGTTCATTTCGTATCATGTATTGCTCTTCTGTTCATGCTCGCTTTACCGCAGTGCTTTCGTGATGCAGTGAAGCTTAATCATCTTTTGGTAATTGCCTTTTTCTCTCTCTGAAACAGACGTGCCAAGATGCATATTTGGCCTGAGCAGTCGCAAATGCTTATATTTGTTTGATGCACAAGTGGCCTGTGCATGCGTTCATTTCGTATCATGTAATGCTCTTCTGCTCATGCTGGCTTTACCGCAGTGCTTTTGCGATGCAGTGAAGCTTGATCATATTTAAGTATTTGTCCTTTTGTTTGCCTGAAACGGACATGCCAAGATGCATATTTGGCCTGAGCAGTCGCAAATGCTTATATTTTTTTGATGCACAAGTGGCCTGGGCATGCATTCATTTCGTATCATGTAATGCTCTTCTGCTCACGCTGGCTTTGCCGCAGTGCTTACGCGATGCAGTGAAGCTTAATCATCTTTTGGTAATTGTCTTTTTGTCTCCCTGAAACGAACGTGCCAAGATGCATATTTGGCCTGAGCATTCGCAAATGCTTATATTTGTTTGATGCACAATTGGCCTGTGCATGCGTTCATTTCGTATCATGTAATGCTCTTCTGTTCACGCTGGCAAACCGCAGTGCTTTTTCGATCCACTGAAGACCAATAATTTTTTGGTAATTGTCTTACTGTCTCCCTAACTTGGACGTGCCAAGATGCATATATGGCCTGAGCAGTCGCAAATGCTTATATTTGTATGATGCACAAGTGGCCTGAGCATGCGTTCATTTCGTATCATGTAATGCTCTTCTGCTCACGCTGGTTTTACCGCAGTGCTTTCGCGATGCAGTGAAGCTTAATCAACTTTTGGTAATTTTTTTTTGTTTCCCTGAAACGGACGTGCTAAGGTGCATATTTGGCCTGAGCAGTCGCAAATGCCTATATATGTTTGATGCACAAGTGGCCTGCGCATGCGTTCATTTCGTATCATGTAGGTCTCTTCTGCTCATGCTGGCTTTACCGCAGTGCTTTTTCGATGCAGTGAAGCTTAATCATCTTTTGGTAATTGTCTTTTTGTCTCCCTGAAATGAACGTGCCAAGATGCATATTTGGCCTGAGAAGTCGCAAATGCTTATATTTGTTTGATGCACAAGTGGCCTGTGCATGCGTTCATTTCGTATCATGTAATGCTCTTCAGCTCACGCTGGCTTTACCGCAGTGCTTTTTTGATGCAATGGAGCTTGATCATATTTTAGTATTTATCTTTTCGTTTGTCTGAGACGGACATGCCAAGATGCATATTTGGCCTGAGCAGTCGCAAATGCTTATATGTTTGATGCACAAGTGGCCTGTGCTTGCATTCATTTCGTATCATGTAATGCTCTTCTGCTCATGCTGGTTTTACCGCAGTGCTTTGGCTATGTAGTGAAGCTTAATCAGCTTTAGGTAATTGTCGTTTTGTCTCCCTAAAACGGACGTGCCATGATGCATATTTGGCCTGTGCAGTCGCAAATGCTTATATTTGTTTCATGCACAAGTGGTCTGTGCATGCGTTCATTTCGTATCATGTAATGCTCTTCTGCTCACGCTGGCTTTACCGCAGTGCTTTCGCGATGCAGTGAAGCATAGTCACCTTTGGTAATTGTCTTTTTGTCTCCCTGAAACGGACGTGCCAAGGTGCATATTTGGCCTGAGCAGTCGCAAATGCTTATATTTGTTTGATGCACAAGTGGCCTGTGCATGTGTTCACTTCATATCATGTAATGCTCTTCTGCTCATGCTGGCTTTACCGCAGTGCTTTTGCGAGGCAGTGAAGCTTGATCATATTTAAGTATTTGTCTATTTGTTTGCCTGAAACGGACATGCCAAGATGCATATTTGGCCTGAGCAATCGCAAATGCTTATATTTGTTTGATGCACAAGTACCCTGTGCATGCGTTCATTTCGTAACATGTAATGCTCTTCTGCTCACGCTGGCTTTATTGCAGTGCTTTTGCGATGCAGTGAAGCATGATCATATTTAAGTATTTGTCCTTTTGTTTGCCCGAAACGGACGTGCGAAGATGCATATTTGGCCTGAGCAGTCGCAAATGCTTATATTTGTTTGATGCAAAAGTGGCCTGTGCATGCGTTAATTTCGTATCATGTAATGCTTTTCTGCTCACGGTGGCTTTACCGCAGTGCTTTCGCGATGCAGTGAAGCTTAATCACCTTTTGGTTATTGTCTTTTTGTCTCCATGAAACGGACATGCAAAGATGCATATTTAGCCTGAGCAGTCGCATATGCTTATATTTGTTTGATGCACAAGTGGCCTGTGCATGCGTTCATTTCGTATCATGTAATGCTATTTGCTCAAGCTGGCTTTATCGCAGTGCTTTTTCGATGCAGTGAAGCTTGATCATATTTTAGTATTTGTCCTTTTGTTTGCCAGAAACGGACATGCCACGATGCGTATTTCGCCTGAGCAGTCGCAAATACTTATATTTTTTTGATGCAAAAGTGGCGTGGGCATGCCTTCATTTCGTATTAAGTAATGCTCTTGTTCTCACGCTAGCTTTACTGCAGTGCTTTCGCGATGCAGTGAAGCCTATTCATCTCTTGGAAATTGTTTTTTTGTCTCCCTGAAACGGACATGTCAAGATGCATATTTGGCCTGAGCAGTCGCAAATGCTTATATTTGATTGATGCACAAGTGGCCTTTGCATGCGTTCATTTCGTATCGTGTAATGCTCTTCTGCTCACGCTGGCATAACCGCAGTGCTTTTGCGATGCAGCGAAGCTTGATCAAATTTAAGTATTTGCCCTTTTGTTTTCGTGAAATGGACGTGCCAAGATGCATATTTGGCTTGAGCAGCCGCAAATGCCTTTCTTTGATGCGCAAGTGGCCTGGGCATGCGTTCATTTCGTATCATGTAATGCTCTTCTGCTCACGCTGGCTTTACCGCAGTGCTTTTTCGATACAGTGAAGCTTGATCATCTTTTGGTAATTGTCTTTTTCTCTCTCTGAAACGGACGTGCCAAGATGCATATTTGGCCTGAGCAGTCGCAAATGCTTATATTTGTTTGATGCACAAGTGGCCTGTGCACGCGTTCATTTCGTATCATGTAATGCTTTTCTGCTCACAGTGGCTTTACCGCAGTGCTTTCGCGATGCAGTGAAGCTTAATCATCTTTTGGTAATTGTCTTTTTGTCTCCATGAAACGGACGTGCCAAGATGCATATTTGGTCTGAGCAGTCGCAAATGCTGATATTTGTTTGATGCCCAAGTGTCCTGAGCATGCGTTCATTTCGTATCATGTAATGCTCTTCAGCTCACGCTGGCTTTACCGCAGTGCTTTTTTGATGCAATGAAGCTTGATCATATTTTAGTATTTGTCTATTCGTTTGTCTGAGACGGACATGCCAAGATGCATATTTGGCCTGAGCAGTCGCAAAGGCTTATATGTTTGATGCACAAGTGGCCTGTGCTTGCATTCATTTCGTATCATGTAATGCTCTTCTGCTCATGCTGGTTTTACCGCAGTGCTTTGGCTATGCAGTGAAGCTTAATCAGCTTTAGGTAATTGTCGTTTTGTCTCCCTAAAACGGACGTGCCAAGATGCATATTTGGCCTGTGCAGTCGCAAATGCTTATATTTGTTTCATGCACAAGTGGTCTGTGCATGCGTTCATTTCGTATCATGTAATGCTCTTCTGCTCACGCTGGCTTTACCGCAGTGCTTTCGCGATGCAGTGAAGCATAGTCATCTTTATGTAATTGTCTTTTTGTCTCCCTGAAACGGACGTGCCAAGGTGCATATTTGGCCTGAGCAGTCGCAAATGCTTATATTTGTTTGATGCACAAGTGGCCTGTGCATGTGTTCACTTCATATCATGTAATGCTCTTCTGCTCATGCTGGCTTTACCGCAGTGCTTTTGCGAGGCAGTGAAGCTTGATCATATTAAAGTATTTGTCCTTTTGTTTGCCTGAAAGGGACATGCCAAGATGCATATTTGGCCTGAGCAATCGCAAATGCTTATATTTGTTTGATGCACAAGTACCCTGTGCATGCGTTCATTTCGTAACATGTAATGCTCTTCTGCTCACGCTGGCTTTACCGCAGTGCTTTTGCGATGCAGTGAAGCATGATCATATTTAAGTATTTGTCCTTTTGTTTGCCCGAAACGGACGTGCGAAGATGCATATTTGGCCTGAGCAGTCGCAAATGCTTATATTTGTTTGATGCAAAAGTGGCCTGTGCATGCGTTAATTTCGTATCATGTAATGCTTTTCTGCTCACGGTGGCTTTACCGCAGTGCTTTCGCGATGCAGTGAAGCTTAATCACCTTTTGGTTATTGTCTTTTTGTCTCCATGAGACGGACGTGCCAAGATGCATATTTAGCCTGAGCAGCCGCATATGCTTATATTTGTTTGATGCACAAGTGGCCTGTGCATGCGTTCATTTCGTATCGTGTAATGCTCTTCTGCTCACGCTGGCATAACCGCAGTGCTTTTGCGATGCAGCGAAGCTTGATCAAATTTAAGTATTTGTCCTTTTGTTTTCGTGAAATGGACGTGCCAAGATGCATATTTGGCTTGAGCAGCCGCAAATGCCTTTCTTTGATGCGCAAGTGGCCTGGGCATGCGTTCATTTCGTATCATGTAATGCTCTTCTGCTCACGCTGGCTTTACCGCAGTGCTTTTTCGATACAGTGAAGCTTGATCATCTTTTGGTAATTGTCTTTTTCTCTCTCTGAAACGGACGTGCCAAGATGCATATTTGGTCTGAGCAGTCGCAAATGCTTATATTTGTTTGATGCACAAGTGGCCTGTGCATGCATTCATTTCGTATCATGTAATGCTCTTCTGCTCATGCTGGCTTTACCGCAGTGCTTTTGCGATGCAGTGAAACTTGATCATATTTAAGTATTTGTCCTTTTGTTTGCCTGACACGGATATGCCAAGATGCATATTTGGCCTGAGCAATAGCAAATGCTTATATTTGTTTGATGCACAAGTACCCTGTGCATGCGTTCATTTCGTATCATGTACTGCTCTTCTGCTCACGCTGGCTTTACCGCAGTGCTTTTGCGATGCAGTGAAGCTTGATCATATTTTAGTATTTGTCCTTTTGTTTGCCTGAAACGGACGTGCCAAGATGCATATTTGGCCTGAGCAGTCGCAAATGCTTATACTTGTTTGATGCACAAGTGGCCTGTGCATGCGTTAATTTCGTATCATGGAATGCTCTTCTGCTCATGCTGGTTTTACCGCAGTGCTTTGGCGATGCAGTGAAGCTTAATCATCTTTTGGTAATTGTCTTTTTGTCTCCATGAAACGGACGTGCCAAGATGTATATTTGGCCTGAGCAGTCGCAAATGCTTTTATTGGTTTGATGCACAAGTGGCCTGTGCATGCGCTCATTTCGTATCATGTAAGGCTATTCGCTCAAGCTGACTTTACCGCAGTGCTTTTGTGATGCAGTGAAGCTTGATCATATTTAAGAATTTGTTCTTTTGTTTGCCTGAAACGGGCGTGCCAAGATGCGTATTTGGCCTGTGCAGTCGCAAAAGCTTATATTTGTTTGATGCACAAGTGGCCTGGGCATGCGTTCATTTTGTATCATGTAGTGCTCTTCTGGTCATGCTGGCTTTACCGCAGTGCTTTTTCAATGCAGTGAAGCTTGATCATATTTTAGTATTTAACTTTTTTTTGCCTCAAATGGGCGTGCCAAGATGCATATTTGGCCTGAGCAGTCACAAATACTTATATTTTTTTGATGCACAAGTGGCCTGTGCATGCGTTCATTTCGTATCATGTAATGCTCTTCTGCTCACGCTAGCTTTACTTCAGTGCTTTCGCGATACGGTGAAGCCTAATCATCTCTTGGTAATTGTTTTTTGTCTCCCTGAAACGGACATGCCAAGATGCATATTTGGCCTGAGCAGTCGCAAATGCTTATATTTGATTGATGCACAAGTGGCCTGTGCATGCGTTCATGTCGTATCTTGTAACGCTCTTCTGCTCACGCTGGCATTACCGCACTCCTTTTGCGATGCAGTGAAGCTTGATCAAATTTAAGTATTTGTCCTTTTGTTTGCCTGAAACGGACGTGCCAGATGCATATTTGGCTTGAGCAGTTGCAAATGCCTATCTTTGTTTGATGCGCAAGTGCCTGGGCATGCGTTCATTTCGTATCATGTAATCCTCTTCTGCTCGTGCTGGCTTTACCGCAGTGCTTTTGCGATGCAGTGAAGCTTAATCATATTTAAGAATTGGTCCGTTTGTTGGCCTGAAACGGACGTGCCAAGATGCATATTTGGCCTGAGCAGTCGCAAATGCTTATATTTGTTTGATGCACAAGTGGCCAGTGCATGCGTTAATTTCGTATCATGTAATGCTATTCTGCTAACGCTGGCTTTACCGCAGTGCTTTTGCGATGCAGTGAAGCTTAATCATATTTAAGAATTTGTCCGTTTGTTTGCCTGAAACGGACGTGCCAAGATGCATATTTGGCCTGAGCAGTCGCAAATGCTTATATTTGTTTGATGCACAAGTGGCCTGTGCATGCGTTCATTTCGTATCATGTATTGCTCTTCTGTTCATGCTCGCTTTACCGCAGTGCTTTCGTGATGCAGTGAAGCTTAATCATCTTTTGGTAATTGCCTTTTTCTCTCTCTGAAACAGACGTGCCAAGATGCATATTTGGCCTGAGCAGTCGCAAATGCTTATATTTGTTTGATGCACAAGTGGCCTGTGCATGCGTTCATTTCGTATCATGTAATGCTCTTCTGCTCATGCTGGCTTTACCGCAGTGCTTTTGCGATGCAGTGAAGCTTGATCATATTTAAGTATTTGTCCTTTTGTTTGCCTGAAACGGACATGCCAAGATGCATATTTGGCCTGAGCAGTCGCAAATGCTTATATTTTTTTGATGCACAAGTGGCCTGGGCATGCATTCATTTCGTATCATGTAATGCTCTTCTGCTCACGCTGGCTTTGCCGCAGTGCTTACGCGATGCAGTGAAGCTTAATCATCTTTTGGTAATTGTCTTTTTGTCTCCCTGAAACGAACGTGCCAAGATGCATATTTGGCCTGAGCATTCGCAAATGCTTATATTTGTTTGATGCACAATTGGCCTGTGCATGCGTTCATTTCGTATCATGTAATGCTCTTCTGTTCACGCTGGCAAACCGCAGTGCTTTTTCGATCCACTGAAGACCAATAATTTTTTGGTAATTGTCTTACTGTCTCCCTAACTTGGACGTGCCAAGATGCATATATGGCCTGAGCAGTCGCAAATGCTTATATTTGTATGATGCACAAGTGGCCTGAGCATGCGTTCATTTCGTATCATGTAATGCTCTTCTGCTCACGCTGGTTTTACCGCAGTGCTTTCGCGATGCAGTGAAGCTTAATCAACTTTTGGTAATTTTTTTTTGTTTCCCTGAAACGGACGTGCTAAGGTGCATATTTGGCCTGAGCAGTCGCAAATGCCTATATATGTTTGATGCACAAGTGGCCTGCGCATGCGTTCATTTCGTATCATGTAGGTCTCTTCTGCTCATGCTGGCTTTACCGCAGTGCTTTTTCGATGCAGTGAAGCTTAATCATCTTTTGGTAATTGTCTTTTTGTCTCCCTGAAATGAACGTGCCAAGATGCATATTTGGCCTGAGAAGTCGCAAATGCTTATATTTGTTTGATGCACAAGTGGCCTGTGCATGCGTTCATTTCGTATCATGTAATGCTCTTCAGCTCACGCTGGCTTTACCGCAGTGCTTTTTTGATGCAATGGAGCTTGATCATATTTTAGTATTTATCTTTTCGTTTGTCTGAGACGGACATGCCAAGATGCATATTTGGCCTGAGCAGTCGCAAATGCTTATATGTTTGATGCACAAGTGGCCTGTGCTTGCATTCATTTCGTATCATGTAATGCTCTTCTGCTCATGCTGGTTTTACCGCAGTGCTTTGGCTATGTAGTGAAGCTTAATCAGCTTTAGGTAATTGTCGTTTTGTCTCCCTAAAACGGACGTGCCATGATGCATATTTGGCCTGTGCAGTCGCAAATGCTTATATTTGTTTCATGCACAAGTGGTCTGTGCATGCGTTCATTTCGTATCATGTAATGCTCTTCTGCTCACGCTGGCTTTACCGCAGTGCTTTCGCGATGCAGTGAAGCATAGTCACCTTTGGTAATTGTCTTTTTGTCTCCCTGAAACGGACGTGCCAAGGTGCATATTTGGCCTGAGCAGTCGCAAATGCTTATATTTGTTTGATGCACAAGTGGCCTGTGCATGTGTTCACTTCATATCATGTAATGCTCTTCTGCTCATGCTGGCTTTACCGCAGTGCTTTTGCGAGGCAGTGAAGCTTGATCATATTTAAGTATTTGTCTATTTGTTTGCCTGAAACGGACATGCCAAGATGCATATTTGGCCTGAGCAATCGCAAATGCTTATATTTGTTTGATGCACAAGTACCCTGTGCATGCGTTCATTTCGTAACATGTAATGCTCTTCTGCTCACGCTGGCTTTATTGCAGTGCTTTTGCGATGCAGTGAAGCATGATCATATTTAAGTATTTGTCCTTTTGTTTGCCCGAAACGGACGTGCGAAGATGCATATTTGGCCTGAGCAGTCGCAAATGCTTATATTTGTTTGATGCAAAAGTGGCCTGTGCATGCGTTAATTTCGTATCATGTAATGCTTTTCTGCTCACGGTGGCTTTACCGCAGTGCTTTCGCGATGCAGTGAAGCTTAATCACCTTTTGGTTATTGTCTTTTTGTCTCCATGAAACGGACATGCCAAGATGCATATTTAGCCTGAGCAGTCGCATATGCTTATATTTGTTTGATGCACAAGTGGCCTGTGCATGCGTTCATTTCGTATCATGTAATGCTATTTGCTCAAGCTGGCTTTATCGCAGTGCTTTTTCGATGCAGTGAAGCTTGATCATATTTTAGTATTTGTCCTTTTGTTTGCCAGAAACGGACATGCCACGATGCGTATTTCGCCTGAGCAGTCGCAAATACTTATATTTTTTTGATGCAAAAGTGGCGTGGGCATGCCTTCATTTCGTATTAAGTAATGCTCTTGTTCTCACGCTAGCTTTACTGCAGTGCTTTCGCGATGCAGTGAAGCCTATTCATCTCTTGGAAATTGTTTTTTTGTCTCCCTGAAACGGACATGTCAAGATGCATATTTGGCCTGAGCAGTCGCAAATGCTTATATTTGATTGATGCACAAGTGGCCTTTGCATGCGTTCATTTCGTATCGTGTAATGCTCTTCTGCTCACGCTGGCATAACCGCAGTGCTTTTGCGATGCAGCGAAGCTTGATCAAATTTAAGTATTTGGCCTTTTGTTTTCGTGAAATGGACGTGCCAAGATGCATATTTGGCTTGAGCAGCCGCAAATGCCTTTCTTTGATGCGCAAGTGGCCTGGGCATGCGTTCATTTCGTATCATGTAATGCTCTTCTGCTCACGCTGGCTTTACCGCAGTGCTTTTTCGATACAGTGAAGCTTGATCATCTTTTGGTAATTGTCTTTTTCTCTCTCTGAAACGGACGTGCCAAGATGCATATTTGGCCTGAGCAGTCGCAAATGCTTATATTTGTTTGATGCACAAGTGGCCTGTGAATGCATTCATTTCGTATCATGTAATGCTCTTCTGCTCATGCTGGCTTTACCGCAGTGCTTTTGCGATGCAGTGAAGCTTGATCATATTTAAGTATTTGTCCTTTTGTTTGGCTGAAACGGATATGCCAAGATGCATATTTGGCCTGAGCAATCGCAAATGCTTATATTTGTTTGATGCACAAGTACCCTGTGCATGCGTTCATTTCGTATCATGTAATGCTCTTCTGCTCACGCTGGATTTACCGCAGTGCTTTTGCGATGCAGTGAAGCTTGATCATATTTTAGTATTTGTCCTTTTGTTTGCCTGAAACAGACGTGCCAAGATGCATATTTGGCCTGAGCAGTCGCAAATGCTTATACTTGTTTGATGCACAAGTGGCCTGTGCATGCGTTCACTTCGTATCATGTAATGCTCTTCTGCTCATGCTGGTTTTACCGCAGTGCTTTGGCGATGCAGTGAAGCTTAATCAGCTGTTGGTAATTGTAGTTTTGTCTCCCTGAAACGATTGTGCCAAGTTGCATATTTGGCCCGAGCAGTCGCAAATGCTTATATTTGTTTGATGCACAAGTGGCTTGTGCGTGCGTTCATTTCGTATCATGTAATGCTCTACTGTTCACGCTGGTTTTACCGCAGTGCTTTTTCGATCCAGTGAAGCTTAATCAGCTTTTGGTAATTGTAGTTTTGTCTCCCCGAAACAAACGTGCCAAGTTGCACATTTGGCCCGAACAGTCGCAAATGCTTATATTTGTTTGATGCACAAGTGGCTTGTGCATGCGTTCATTTCGTACCATGTAATGCTCTTCTGTTCACGGTGGCTTTACCGCAGTGAATTTTGCGATGCAGTGAAGCTTAATCATCTTTCGGTAATTGTCTTTTTGTCTCCCTGAAACGGATGTGCCAAGATGCATATTTGGCCTGAGCAGTCGCAAATGCTTATGTTTGTTTGATGCACAAGTGGCCTGTGCATGCGTTCATTTCGTATCTTGTAATTGTCTTCTGCTCACGCTGGCATTACCGCAGTGCTTTTGCAATGCAGTGAAGCTTGGTCATATTTAAGTATTTGTCCTTTTGTTTGCCAGAAACGGACGTGCCAAGATGCATATTTGGCCTGTGCAGTCGCAAATGCTTATATTTGTTTGATGCACAAGTGGCTTGGGCATGCGTTCATTTCGTATTAAGTAATGCTCTTGTTCTCACGCTTGCTTTACTGCAGTGCTTTCGCAATGCAGTGAAGCCTACTCATCTATTGGTAATTGTTTTTTTGTTTGCCTGAAACGGACATGTCAAGATGCATATTTGGCCTGAGCAGTCGCAAATGCTTATATTTAATTGATGCACAAGTGGCCTGTGCATGCGTTCATTTCGTATCATGTATTGCTCTTCTGCTCACGCTGGCATTACCGCAGTGCTTTTGCGATGCAGTGAAGCTTAATCATATTTAAGAATTTGTCCGTTTGTTTGCCTGAAACGGACGTGCCAAGATGCATATTTGGCCTGAGCAGTCGCAAATGCTTATATTTGTTTGATGCACAAGTGGCCTGTGCATGCGTTCATTTCGTATCATGTAATGCTCTTCTGCTCATGCTGGCTTTACCGCAGTGCTTTTGCGAGGCAGTGAAGCTTGATCATATTTAAGTATTTGTCCTTTTGTTTGCCTGAAACGGACATGCCAAGATGCATATTTGGCTTGAGCAGTTGCAAATGCCTATCTTTGTTTGATGCACAAGTGGCTTGTGCATGCGTTCATTTCGTACCATGTAATGCTCTTCTGTTCACGGTGGCTTTACCGCAGTGAATTTTGCGATGCAGTGAAGCTTAATCATCTTTCGGTAATTGTCTTTTTGTCTCCCTGAAACGGATGTGCCAAGATGCATATTTGGCCTGAGCAGTCGCAAATGCTTATATTTGTTTGATGCACAAGTGGCCTGTGCATGCGTTCATTTCGTATCTTGTAATTGTCTTCTGCTCACGCTGGCATTACCGCAGTGCTTTTGAAATGCAGTGAAGCTTGGTCATATTTAAGTATTTTTCCTTTTGTTTGCCAGAAACGGACGTGCCAAGATGCATATTTGGCCTGTGCAGTCGCAAATGCTTATATTTGTTTGATGCACAAGTGGCTTGGGCATGCGTTCATTTCGTATTAAGTAATGCTCTTGTTCTCACGCTGGCATTACCGCAGTGCTTTTGCGATGCAGTGAAGCTTGATCATATTTAAGTATTTGTCTTTTTGTTTGCTTAAAAGGGACATGCCAACATGCATATTTGGCCTGAGCAGTCGCAAATGCTTATATTTGTTTGATGCACAAGTGGCCTGTGCATGTGTTCACTTCATATCATGTAATGCTCTTCTGCTCATGCTGGCTTTACCGCAGTGCTTTTGCGAGGCAGTGAAGCTTGATCATATTTAAGTATTTGTCCTTTTGTTTGCCTGAAACGGACATGCCAAGATGCATATTTGGCTTGAGCAGTTGCAAATGCCTATCTTTGTTTGATGCACAAGTGGCTTGTGCATGCGTTCATTTCGTACCATGTAATGCTCTTCTGTTCACGGTGGCTTTACCGCAGTGAATTTTGCGATGCAGTGAAGCTTAATCATCTTTCGGTAATTGTCTTTTTGTCTCCCTGAAACGGATGTGCCAAGATGCATATTTGGCCTGAGCAGTCGCAAATGCTTATATTTGTTTGATGCACAAGTGGCCTGTGCATGCGTTCATTTCGTATCTTGTAATTGTCTTCTGCTCACGCTGGCATTACCGCAGTGCTTTTGAAATGCAGTGAAGCTTGGTCATATTTAAGTATTTTTCCTTTTGTTTGCCAGAAACGGACGTGCCAAGATGCATATTTGGCCTGTGCAGTCGCAAATGCTTATATTTGTTTGATGCACAAGTGGCTTGGGCATGCGTTCATTTCGTATTAAGTAATGCTCTTGTTCTCACGCTTGCTTTACTGCAGTGCTTTCGCAATGCAGTGAAGCCTACTCATCTATTGGTAATTGTTTTTTTGTTTGCCTGAAACGGACATGTCAAGATGCATATTTGGCCTGAGCAGTCGCAAATGCTTATATTTAATTTATGCACAAGTGGCCTGTGCATGCGTTCATTTCGTATCATGTATTGCTCTTCTGCTCACGCTGGCATTACCGCAGTGCTTTTGCGATGCAGTGAAGCTTAATCATATTTAAGAATTTGTCCGTTTGTTTGCCTGAAACGGACGTGCCAAGATGCATATTTGGCCTGAGCAGTCGCAAATGCTTATATTTGTTTGATGCACAAGTGGCCTTGGCATTCGTTCATTTCGTATCATGTAGTGCTCTTCTGCTCATACTGGCTTTACCGCAGTGCTTTTTCGATGCAGTGAAGCTTGATCATATTTAAGTATTTGTCCTTTTGTTTGCCTCAAATGGACGTGCCAAGATGCATATTTGGCCTCAGCAGTCGCAAAGCTTATATTTGTTTGATGCAAAAATGGCCTGTGCATGCGTTCATTTCGTATCATGTAATGCTTTTCTGCTCACGGTGGCTTTACCGCAGTGCTTTCGTGATGCAGTGAAGCTTAATCATCTTTTGGTAATTGTCTTTTTGTCTCCATGAAACGGACGTGCCAAGATGTATATTTGGCCTGAGCAGTCGCAAATGCTTTTATTGGTTTGATGCACAAGTGGCCTGTGCATGCGCTCATTTCGTATCATGTAAGGCTATTTGCTCAAGCTGACTTTACCGCAGTGCTTTTGTGATGCAGTGAAGCTTGATCATATTTAAGTATTTGTTCTTTTGTTTGCCTGAAACGGACTTGCCAAGATGCGTATTTGGCCTGTGCAGTCGCAAATGCTTATATTTGTTTGATGCACAAGTGGCCTGGGCATGCGTTCATTTTGTATCATGTAGTGCTCTTCTGCTCATGCTGGCTTTACCGCAGTGCTTTTTCAATGCAGTGAAGCTTGATCATATTTTAGTATTTAGCTTTTTGTTTGCCTCAAATGGGCGTGCCAAGATGCATATTTGGCCTGAGCAGTCACAAATACTTATATTTTTTGATGCACAAGTGGCCTGTGCATGCGTTCATTTCGTATCATGTAATGCTCTTCTGCTCACGCTGGCTTTACTTCAGTGCTTTCGCGATACGGTGAAGCCTAATCATCTCTTGGTAATTGTTTTTTTGTCTCCCTGAAACGGACATGCCAAGATGCATATTTGGCCTGAGCAGTCGCAAATGCTTATATTTGATTGATGCACAAGTGGCCTGTGCATGCGTTCATTTCGTATCATGTAACGCTCTTCTGCTCACGCTGGCATTACCGCACTCCTTTTGCGATGCAGTGAAGCTTGATCAAATTTAAGTATTTGTCCTTTTGTTTGCGTGAAACGGACGTGCCAAGATGCATATTTGGCTTGAGCAGTTGCAAATGCCTATCTTTGTTTGATGCGCAAGTGGCCTGGGCATGCGTTCATTTCGTATCATGTAATCCTCTTCTGCTCGTGCTGGCTTTACCGCAGTGCTTTTGCGATGCAGTGAAGCCTAATCATATTTAAGAATTGGTCCGTTTGTTGGCCTGAAACGGACGTGCCAAGATGCATATTTGGCCTGAGCAGTCGCAAATGCTTATATTTGTTTGATGCACAAGTGGCCTGTGCATGCGTTCATTTCGTATCATGTAATGCTATTCTGCTCACGCTGGCTTTACCGCAGTGCTTTTGCGATGCAGTGAAGCTTAATCATATTTAAGAATTTGTCCGTTTGTTTGCCTGAAACGGACGTGCCAAGATGCATATTTGGCCTGAGCAGTCGCAAATGCTTATATTTGTTTGATGCACAAGTGGCCTGTGCATGCGTTCATTTCGTATCATGTATTGCTCTTCTGCTCATGCTCGCTTTACCGCAGTGCTTTTGCGATGCAGTGAAGCTTGATCATATATAAGTATTTGTCCTTTTGTTTGCCTGAAACGGACATGCCAAGATGCATATTTGGCCTGAGCAGTCGCAAATGCTTATATTTGTTTGATGCACAAGTGGCCTGTGCATGCGTTCATTTCGTATCATGTATTGCTCTTCTGCTCATGCTCGCTTTA
Source organism: Rhipicephalus microplus (assembly GCF_043290135.1). Classification (NCBI taxonomy): domain Eukaryota; kingdom Metazoa; phylum Arthropoda; class Arachnida; order Ixodida; family Ixodidae; genus Rhipicephalus; species Rhipicephalus microplus. Next base: position 759,867 of record NW_027464612.1, on the reverse strand, counting down.
CCGCAGTGCTTTTGCGATGCAGTGAAGCTTGATCATATATAAGTATTTGTCCTTTTGTTTGCCTGAAACGGACATGCCAAGATGCATATTTGGCCTGAGCAGTCGCAAATGCTTATATTTTTTTGATGCACAAGTGGCCTGGGCATGCATTCATTTCGTATCATGTAATGCTCTTCTGCTCACGCTGGCTTTGCCGCTGTGCTTACGCGATGCAGTGAAGCTTAATCATCTTTTGGTAATTGTCTTTTTGTCTCCCTGAAACGAACGTGCCAAGATGCATATTTGGCCTGAGCAGTCGCAAATGCTTATATTTGTTTGATGCACAATTGTCCTGTGCATGCGTTCATTTCGTATCATGTAATGCTCTTCTGTTCACGCTTGCTTTACCGCAGTGCTTTTTCGATCCACTGAAGACCAATAATTTTTTGGCAATTGTCTTACTGTCTCCCTAACTTGGACGTGCCAAGATGCATATATGGCCTGAGCAGTCGCAAATGCTTATATTTGTATGATGCACAAGTGGCCTGAGCATGCGTTCATTTCGTATCATGTAATGCTTTTCTGCTCACAGTGGCTTTACCACAGTGCTTTCGCGATGCAGTGAAGCTTAATCATCTTTTGGTAATTGTCTTTTTGTCTCCATGATACGGACGTGCCAAGATGCATATTTGGTCTGAGCAGTCGCAAATGCTTATATTTGTTTGATGCCCAAGTGTCCTGTGCATGCGTTCATTTCGCATCATGTAATGCTCTTCTGCTCACGCTGGCTTTACCGCAGTGCTTTTTTGATGCAATAAAGCTTGATCATATTTTAGTATTTGTCTTTTCGTTTGTCTGAGACGGACATGCCAAGATGCATATTTGGCCTGAGCAGTCGCAAATGCTTATATGTTTGATGCACAAGTGGCCTGTGCTTGCATTCATTTCGTATCAGGTAATGCTCTTCTGCTCATGCTGGTTTTACCGCAGTGCTTTGGTGATGCAGTGAAGCCTAATCAGCTTTTGGTAATTGTCGTTTTGTCTCCCTGAAACGGACGTGCCAAGATGCATATTTGGCCTGAGCAGTCGCAAATGCTTATATTTGTTTGATGCACAATTGGCCTGTGCATGCGTTCATTTCGTATCATGAAATGCTCTTCTGTTCACGCTGGCTTTACCGCAGTGCTTTTTCGATCCACTGAAGACCAATAATTTTTTGGCAATTGTCTTACTGTCTCCCTAACTTGGACGTGCCAAGATGCATATATGGCCTGAGCAGTCGCAAATGCTTATATTTGTATGATGCACAAGTGGCCTGAGCATGCGTTCATTTCGTATCATGTAATGCTCTTCTGCTCACGCTGGTTTTACCGCAGTGCTTTCGCGATGCAGTGAAGCTTAATCAACTTTTGGTAATTTTCTTTTTGTTTGCCTGAAACGGACGTGCCAAGGTGCATATTTGGCCTGAGCAGTCGCAAATGCCTATATATGTTTGATGCACAAGTGGCTTGGGCATGCGTTCATTTCGTATTAAGTAATGCTCTTGTTCTCACGCTTGCTTTACTGCAGTGCTTTCGCAATGCAGTGAAGCCTACTCATCTATTGGTAATTGTTTTTTTGTTTGCCTGAAACGGACATGTCAAGATGCATATTTGGCCTGAGCAGTCGCAAATGCTTATATTTAATTGATGCACAAGTGGCCTGTGCATGCGTTCATTTCGTATCATGTATTGCTCTTCTGCTCACGCTGGCATTACCGCAGTGCTTTTGCGATGCAGTGAAGCTTGATCATATTTAAGTATTTGTCCTTTTGTTTGCCTGAAACGGACATGCCAAGATGCATATTTGGCCTGAGCAATCGCAAATGCTTATATTTGTTTGATGCACAAGTACCCTGTGCATGCGTTCATTTCGTAACATGTAATGCTCTTCTGCTCACGCTGGCTTTACCGTAGTGCTTTTGCGATGCAGTGAAGCATGATCATATTTAAGTATTTGTCCTTTTGTTTGCCCGAAACGGACGTGCGAAGATGCATATTTGGCCTGAGCAGTCGCAAATGCTTATATTTGTTTGATGCAAAAGTGGCCTGTGCATGCGTTAATTTCGTATCATGTAATGCTTTTCTGCTCACGGTGGCTTTACCACAGTGCTTTCGCGATGCAGTGAAGCTTAATCACCTTTTGGTTATTGTCTTTTTGTCTCCATGAAACGGACATGCCAAGATGCATATTTAGCCTGAGCAGTCGCATATGCTTATATTTGTTTGATGCACAAGTACCCTGTGCATGCGTTCATTTCGTATCATGTAATGCTCTTCTGCTCACGCTGGATTTACCGCAGTGCTTTTGGGATGCAGTGAAGCTTGATCATATTTTAGTATTTGTCCTTTTGTTTGCCTGAAACAGACGTGCCAAGATGCATATTTGGCCTGAGCAGTCGCAAATGCTTATACTTGTTTGATGCACAAGTGGCCTGTGCATGCGTTCATTTCGTATCATGTAATGCTCTTCTGCTCATGCTGGTTTTACCGCAGTGCTTTGGCGATGCAGTGAAGCTTAATCAGCTTTTGGTAATTGTAGTTTTGTCTCCCTGAAACGATTGTGCCAAGTTGCATATTTGGCCCGAGCAGTCGCAAATGCTTATATTTGTTTGACGCACAAGTGGCTTGTGCGTGCGTTCATTTCGTATCATGTAATGCTCTACTGTTCACGCTGGCTTTACCGCAGTGCTTTTTCGATCCAGTGAAGCTTAATCAGCTTTTGGTAATTGTAGTTTTGTCTCCCCGAAACAAACGTGCCAAGTTGCACATTTGGCCCGAACAGTCGCAAATGCTTATATTTGTTTGATGCACAAGTGGCTTGTGCATGCGTTCATTTCGTACCATGTAATGCTCTTCTGTTCACGGTGGCTTTACCGCAGTGAATTTTGCGATGCAGTGAAGCTTAATCATCTTTCGGTAATTGTCTTTTTGTCTCCCTGAAACGGATGTGCCAAGATGCATATTTGGCCTGAGCAGTCGCAAATGCTTATATTTGTTTGATGCACAAGTGGCCTGTGCATGCGTTCATTTCCTATCTTGTAATTGTCTTCTGCTCACGCTGGCATTACCGCAGTGCTTTTGCAATGCAGTGAAGCTTGGTCATATTTAAGTATTTGTCCTTTTGTTTGCCAGAAACGGACGTGCCAAGATGCATATTTGGCCTGTGCAGTCGCAAATGCTTATATTTGTTTGATGCACAAGTGGCTTGGGCATGCGTTCATTTCGTATTAAGTAATGCTCTTGTTCTCACGCTTGCTTTACTGCAGTGCTTTCGCAATGCAGTGAAGCCTACTCATCTATTGGTAATTGTTTTTTTGTTTGCCTGAAACGGACATGTCAAGATGCATATTTGGCCTGAGCAGTCGCAAATGCTTATATTTAATTGATGCACAAGTGGCCTGTGCATGCGTTCATTTCGTATCATGTATTGCTCTTCTGCTCACGCTGGCATTACCGCAGTGCTTTTGCGATGCAGTGAAGCTTAATCATATTTAAGAATTTGTCCGTTTGTTTGCCTGAAACGGACGTGCCAAGATGCATATTTGGCCTGAGCAGTCGCAAATGCTTATATTTGTTTGATGCACAAGTGGCCTGTGCATGCGTTCATTTCGTATCATGTAATGCTCTTCTGCTCATGCTGGCTTTACGGCAGTGCTTTGCGATGCAGTGAAGCTTGATCATATTTAAGTATTTGTCTTTTTGTTTGCCTGAAACGGACATGCCAACATGCATATTTGGCCTGAGCAGTCGCAAATGCTTATATTTGTTTGATGCACAAGTGGCCTGTGCATGTGTTCACTTCATATCATGTAATGCTCTTCTGCTCATGCTGGCTTTACCGCAGTGCTTTTGCGAGGCAGTGAAGCTTGATCATATTTAAGTATTTGTCCTTTTGTTTGCCTGAAACGGACATGCCAAGATGCATATTTGGCTTGAGCAGTTGCAAATGCCTATCTTTGTTTGATGCACAAGTGGCTTGTGCATGCGTTCATTTCGTACCATGTAATGCTCTTCTGTTCACGGTGGCTTTACAGCAGTGAATTTTGCGATGCAGTGAAGCTTAATCATCTTTCGGTAATTGTCTTTTTGTCTCCCTGAAACGGATGTGCCAAGATGCATATTTGGCCTGAGCAGTCGCAAATGCTTATATTTGTTTGATGCACAAGTGGCCTGTGCATGCGTTCATTTCGTATCTTGTAATTGTCTTCTGCTCACGCTGGCATTACCGCAGTGCTTTTGCAATGCAGTGAAGCTTGGTCATATTTAAGTATTTGTCCTTTTGTTTGCCAGAAACGGACGTGCCAAGATGCATATTTGGCCTGTGCAGTCGCAAATGCTTATATTTGTTTGATGCACAAGTGGCTTGGGCATGCGTTCATTTCGTATTAAGTAATGCTCTTGTTCTCACGCTTGCTTTACTGCAGTGCTTTCGCAATGCAGTGAAGCCTACTCATCTATTGGTAATTGTTTTTTTGTTTGCCTGAAACGGACATGTCAAGATGCATATTTGGCCTGAGTAGTCGCAAATGCTTATATTTAATTGATGCACAAGTGGCCTGTGCATGCGTTCATTTCGTATCATGTATTGCTCTTCTGCTCACGCTGGCATTACCGCAGTGCTTTTGCGATGCAGTGAAGCTTAATCATATTTAAGAATTTGTCCATTTGTTTGCCTGAAACGGACGTGCCAAGATGCATATTTGGCCTGAGCAGTCGCAAATGCTTATATTTGTTTGATGCACAAGTGGCCTTGGCATTCGTTCATTTCGTATCATGTAGTGCTCTTCTGCTCATACTGGCTTTACCGCAGTGCTTTTTCGATGCAGTGAAGCTTAATCATCTTTCGGTAATTGTCTTTTTGTCTCCCTGAAACGGATGTGCCAAGATGCATATTTGGCCTGAGCAGTCGCAAATGCTTATATTTGTTTGATGCACAAGTGGCCTGTGCATGCGTTCATTTCGTATCTTGTAATTGTCTTCTGCTCACGCTGGCATTACCGCAGTGCTTTTGCAATGCAGTGAAGCTTGGTCATATTTAAGTATTTGTCCTTTTGTTTGCCAGAAACGGACGTGCCAAGATGCATATTTGGCCTGTGCAGTCGCAAATGCTTATATTTGTTTGATGCACAAGTGGCTTGGGCATGCGTTCATTTCGTAATAAGTAATGCTCTTGTTCTCACGCTTGCTTTACTGCAGTGCTTTCGCAATGCAGTGAAGCCTACTCATCTATTGGTAATTGTTTTTTTGTTTGCCTGAAACGGACATGTCAAGATGCATATTTGGCCTGAGCAGTCGCAAATGCTTATATTTGTTTGATGCACAAGTGGCCTGTGAATGCATTCATTTCGTATCATGTATTGCTCTTCTGCTCATGCTGGCTTTACCGCAGTGCTTTTGCGATGCAGTGAAGCTTGATCATATTTAAGTATTTGTCCTTTTGTTTGGCTGAAACGGATATGCCAAGATGCATATTTGGCCTGAGCAATCGCAAATGCCTATATTTGTTTGATGCACAAGTACCCTGTGCATGCGTTCATTTCGTATCATGTAATGCTCTTCTGCTCACGCTGGATTTACCGCAGTGCTTTTGCGATGCAGTGAAGCTTGATCATATTTTAGTATTTGTCCTTTTGTTTGCCTGAAACAGACGTGCCAAGATGCATATTTGGCCTGAGCAGTCGCAAATGCTTATACTTGTTTGATGCACAAGTGGCCTGTGCATGCGTTCATTTCGTATCATGTAATGCTCTTCTGCTCATGCTGGTTTTACCGCAGTGCTTTGGCGATGCAGTGAAGCTTAATCAGCTTTTGGTAATTGTAGTTTTGTCTCCCTGAAACGATTGTGCCAAGTTGCATATTTGGCCCGAGCAGTCGCAAATGCTTATATTTGTTTGACGCACAAGTGGCTTGTGCGTGCGTTCATTTCGTATCATGTAATGCTCTACTGTTCACGCTGGCTTTACCGCAGTGCTTTTTCGATCCAGTGAAGCTTAATCAGCTTTTGGTAATTGTAGTTTTGTCTCCCCGAAACAAACGTGCCAAGTTGCACATTTGGCCCGAACAGTCGCAAATGCTTATATTTGTTTGATGCACAAGTGGCTTGTGCATGCGTTCATTTCGTACCATGTAATGCTCTTCTGTTCACGGTGGCTTTACCGCAGTGAATTTTGCGATGCAGTGAAGCTTAATCATCTTTCGGTAATTGTCTTTTTGTCTCCCTGAAACGGATGTGCCAAGATGCATATTTGGCCTGAGCAGTCGCGAATGCTTATATTTGTTTGATGCACAAGTGGCCTGTGCATGCGTTCATTTCCTATCTTGTAATTGTCTTCTGCTCACGCTGGCATTACCGCAGTGCTTTTGCAATGCAGTGAAGCTTGGTCATATTTAAGTATTTGTCCTTTTGTTTGCCAGAAACGGACGTGCCAAGATGCATATTTGGCCTGTGCAGTCGCAAATGCTTATATTTGTTTGATGCACAAGTGGCTTGGGCATGCGTTCATTTCGTATTAAGTAATGCTCTTGTTCTCACGCTTGCTTTACTGCAGTGCTTTCGCAATGCAGTGAAGCCTACTCATCTATTGGTAATTGTTTTTTTGTTTGCCTGAAACGGACATGTCAAGATGCATATTTGGCCTGAGCAGTCGCAAATGCTTATATTTAATTGATGCACAAGTGGCCTGTGCATGCGTTCATTTCGTATCATGTATTGCTCTTCTGCTCACGCTGGCATTACCGCAGTGCTTTTGCGATGCAGTGAAGCTTAATCATATTTAAGAATTTGTCCGTTTGTTTGCCTGAAACGGACGTGCCAAGATGCATATTTGGCCTGAGCAGTCGCAAATGCTTATATTTGTTTGATGCACAAGTGGCCTGTGCATGCGTTCATTTCGTATCATGTAATGCTCTTCTGCTCATGCTGGCTTTACGGCAGTGCTTTGCGATGCAGTGAAGCTTGATCATATTTAAGTATTTGTCTTTTTGTTTGCCTGAAACGGACATGCCAACATGCATATTTGGCCTGAGCAGTCGCAAATGCTTATATTTGTTTGATGCACAAGTGGCCTGTGCATGTGTTCACTTCATATCATGTAATGCTCTTCTGCTCATGCTGGCTTTACCGCAGTGCTTTTGCGAGGCAGTGAAGCTTGATCATATTTAAGTATTTGTCCTTTTGTTTGCCTGAAACGGACATGCCAAGATGCATATTTGGCTTGAGCAGTTGCAAATGCCTATCTTTGTTTGATGCACAAGTGGCTTGTGCATGCGTTCATTTCGTACCATGTAATGCTCTTCTGTTCACGGTGGCTTTACAGCAGTGAATTTTGCGATGCAGTGAAGCTTAATCATCTTTCGGTAATTGTCTTTTTGTCTCCCTGAAACGGATGTGCCAAGATGCATATTTGGCCTGAGCAGTCGCAAATGCTTATATTTGTTTGATGCACAAGTGGCCTGTGCATGTGTTCATTTCGTATCTTGTAATTGTCTTCTGCTCACGCTGGCATTACCGCAGTGCTTTTGCAATGCAGTGAAGCTTGGTCATATTTAAGTATTTGTCCTTTTGTTTGCCAGAAACGGACGTGCCAAGATGCATATTTGGCCTGTGCAGTCGCAAATGCTTATATTTGTTTGATGCACAAGTGGCTTGGGCATGCGTTCATTTCGTATTAAGTAATGCTCTTGTTCTCACGCTTGCTTTACTGCAGTGCTTTCGCAATGCAGTGAAGCCTACTCATCTATTGGTAATTGTTTTTTTGTTTGCCTGAAACGGACATGTCAAGATGCATATTTGGCCTGAGCAGTCGCAAATGCTTATATTTAATTGATGCACAAGTGGCCTGTGCATGCGTTCATTTCGTATCATGTATTGCTCTTCTGCTCACGCTGGCATTACCGCAGTGCTTTTGCGATGCAGTGAAGCTTAATCATATTTAAGAATTTGTCCGTTTGTTTGCCTGAAACGGACGTGCCAAGATGCATATTTGGCCTGAGCAGTCGCAAATGCTTATATTTGTTTGATGCACAAGTGGCCTTGGCATTCGTTCATTTCGTATCATGTAGTGCTCTTCTGCTCATACTGGCTTTACCGCAGTGCTTTTTCGATGCAGTGAAGCTTGATCATATTTAAGTATTTGTCCTTTTGTTTGCCTCAAATGGACGTGCCAAGATGCATATTTGGCCTGAGCAGTCACAAATACTTATATTTTTTGATGCACAAGTGGCCTGTGCATGCGTTCATTTCGTATCATGTAATGCTCTTCTGCTCACGCTGGCTTTACTTCAGTGCTTTCGCGATACGGTGAAGCCTAATCATCTCTTGGTAATTGTTTTTTTGTCTCCCTGAAACGGACATGCCAAGATGCATATTTGGCCTGAGCAGTCGCAAATGCTTATATTTGATTGATGCACAAGTGGCCTGTGCATGCGTTCATTTCGTATCATGTAACGCTCTTCTGCTCACGCTGGCATTACCGCACTCCTTTTGCGATGCAGTGAAGCTTGATCAATTTTAAGTATTTGTCCTTTTGTTTGCCTGAAACGGACGTGCCAAGATGCATATTTGGCTTGAGCAGTTGCAAATGCCTATCTTTGTTTGATGCGCAAGTGGCCTGGGCATGCGTTCATTTCGTATCATGTAATCCTCTTCTGCTCGTGCTGGCTTTACCGCAGTGCTTTTGCGATGCAGTGAAGCTTAATCATATTTAAGAATTGGTCCGTTTGTTGGCCTGAAACGGACGTGCCAAGATGCATATTTGGCCTGAGCAGTCGCAAATGCTTATATATGTTTGATGCACAAGTGGCCTGTGCATGCGTTCATTTCGTATCATGTAATGCTATTCTGCTCACGCTGGCTTTACCGCAGTGCTTTTGCGATGCAGTGAAGCTTAATCATATTTAAGAATTTGTCCGTTTGTTTGCCTGAAACGGACGTGCCAAGATGCATATTTGGCCTGAGCAGTCGCAAATGCTTATATTTGTTTGATGCACAAGTGGCCTGTGCATGCGTTCATTTCGTATCATGTATTGCTCTTCTGCTCATGCTCGCTTTACCGCAGTGCTTTTGCGATGCAGTGAAGCTTCATCATATATAAGTATTTGTCCTTTTGTTTGCCTGAAACGGACATGCCAAGATGCATATTTGGCCTGAGCAGTCGCAAATGCTTATATTTTTTTGATGCACAAGTGGCCTGGGCATGCATTCATTTCGTATCATGTAATGCTCTTCTGCTCACGCTGGCTTTGCCGCTGTGCTTACGCGATGCAGTGAAGCTTAATCATCTTTTGGTAATTGTCTTTTTGTCTCCCTGAAATGAACGTGCCAAGATGCATATTTGGCCTGAGCAGTCGCAAATGCTTATATTTGTTTGATGCACAATTGTCCTGTGCATGCGTTCATTTCGTATCATGTAATGCTCTTCTGTTCACGCTTGCTTTACCGCAGTGCTTTTTCGATCCACTGAAGACCAATAATTTTTTGGCAATTGTCTTACTGTCTCCCTAACTTGGACGTGCCAAGATGCATATATGGCCTGAGCAGTCGCAAATGCTTATATTTGTATGATGCACAAGTGGCCTGAGCATGCGTTCATTTCGTATCATGTAATGCTTTTCTGCTCACAGTGGCTTTACCACAGTGCTTTCGCGATGCAGTGAAGCTTAATCATCTTTTGGTAATTGTCTTTTTGTCTCCATGATACGGACGTGCCAAGATGCATATTTGGTCTGAGCAGTCGCAAATGCTTATATTTGTTTGATGCCCAAGTGTCCTGTGCATGCGTTCATTTCGCATCATGTAATGCTCTTCTGCTCACGCTGGCTTTACCGCAGTGCTTTTTTGATGCAATAAAGCTTGATCATATTTTAGTATTTGTCTTTTCGTTTGTCTGAGACGGACATGCCAAGATGCATATTTGGCCTGAGCAGTCGCAAATGCTTATATGTTTGATGCACAAGTGGCCTGTGCTTGCATTCATTTCGTATCAGGTAATGCTCTTCTGCTCATGCTGGTTTTACCGCAGTGCTTTGGCGATGCAGTGAAGCCTAATCAGCTTTTGGTAATTGTCGTTTTGTCTCCCTGAAACGAACGTGCCAAGTTGCATTGTTGGCCTGAGCAGTCACAAATGCTTATATTTGTTTGATGCACAATTGGCCTGTGCATGCGTTCATTTCGTATCATGTAATGCTCTTCTGTTCACGCTGGCTTTACCGCAGTGCTTTTTCGATCCACTGAAGCTCAATAATTTTTTGGTAATTGTCTTACTGTCTCCCTAACTTGGACGTGCCAAGATGCATATATGGCCTGAGCAGTCGCAAATGCTTATATTTGTATGATGCACAAGTGGCCTGAGCATGCGTTCATTTCGTATCATGTAATGCTCTTCTGCTCACTCTGGCATTACCGCAGTGCTTTTGCGATGCAGTAAAGCTTCATGAAATTTAAGTATTTGTCCTTTTGTTTGCCTGAAACGGACGTGCGAAGATGCATATTTTGCCTGAGCCTTCGCAAATGCTTATCTTTATTTGATGCACAAGTGGCCTGTGCATGCGTTCATTTCGTATCATGTAATGCTCTTCTGCTCACGCTGGTTTTACCGCAGTGCTTTCGCGATGCAGTGAAGCTTATTCAACTTTTGGTAATTTTCTTTTTGTTTCCCTGAAACGGACGTGCCAAGGTGCATATTTGGCCTGAGCAGTCGCAAATGCCTATATATGTTTGATGCACAAGTGGCCTGGGCATGCGTTCATTTCGTATCATGTAGGTCTCTTCTGCTCATGCTGGCTTTACCGCAGTGCTTTTTCGATGCAGTGAAGCTTAATCATCTTTTGGTAAGTGTCTTTTTGTCTTCCTGAAATGAACGTGCCAAGATGCATATTTGGCCTGAGCAGTCGCAAATGCTTATATTTGTTTGATGCACAAGTGGCCTGTGCATGCGTTCATTTCGTATCATGTAATGCTTTTCTGCTCACAGTGGCTTTACCGCAGTGCTTTCGCGATGCAGTGAAGCTTAATCATCTTTTGGTAATTGTCTTTTTGTCTCCATGAAACGGACGTGCCAAGATGCATATTTGGTCTGAGCAGTCGCAAATGCTTATATTTGTTTGATGCCCAAGTGTCCTGTGCATGCGTTCATTTCATATCATGTAATGCTCTTCTGCTCACGCTGTCTTTACCGCAGTGCTTTTTTGATGCAATGAAGCTTGATCATATTTTAGTATTTGTCCTTTCGTTTGTCTGAGACGGACATGCCAAGATGCATATTTGGCCTGAGCAGTCGCAAATGCTTATATGTTTGATGCACAAGTGGCCTGTGCTTGCATTCATTTCGTATCATGTAATGCTCTTCTGCTCATGCTGGTTTTACCGCAGTGCTTTGGCTATGCAGTGAAGCTTAATCAGCTTTAGGTAATTGTCGTTTTGTCTCCCTAAAACGGACGTGCCAAGATGCATAATTGGCCTGTGCAGTCGCAAATGCTTATATTTGTTTGATGCACAAGTGGTCTGTGCATGCGTTCATTTCATATCATGTAATGCTCTTCTGCTCACGCTGGCTTTACCGCAGTGCTTTCGCGATGCAGTGAAGCATAGTCATCTTTTGGTAATTGTCTTTTTGTCTCCCTGAAACGGACGTGCCAAGGTGCATATTTGGCCTGAGCAGTCGCAAATGCTTATATTTGTTTGATGCACAAGTGGCCTGTGCATGTGTTCACTTCATATCATGTAGTGCTCTTCTGCTCATGCTGGCTTTACCGCAGTGCTTTTTCAATGCAGTGAAGCTTGATCATATTTTAGTATTTAACTTTTTGTTTGCCTCAAATGGGCGTGCCAAGATGCATATTTGGCCTGAGCAGTCACAAATACTTATATTTTTTGATGCACAAGTGGCCTGTGCATGCGTTCATTTCGTATCATGTAATGCTCTTCTGCTCACGCTGGCTTTACTTCAGTGCTTTCGCGATACGGTGAAGCCTAATCATCTCTTGGTAATTGTTTTTTTGTCTCCCTGAAACGGACATGCCAAGATGCATATTTGGCCTGAGCAGTCGCAAATGCTTATATTTGATTGATGCACAAGTGGCCTGTGCATGCGTTCATTTCGTATCATGTAACGCTCTTCTGCTCACGCTGGCATTACCGCACTCCTTTTGCGATGCAGTGAAGCTTGATCAAATTTAAGTATTTGTCCTTTTGTTTTCCTGAAACGGACGTGCCAAGATGCATATTTGGCTTGAGCAGTTGCAAATGCCTATCTTTGTTTGATGCGCAAGTGGCCTGGGCATGCGTTCATTTCGTATCATGTAATCCTCTTCTGCTCGTGCTGGCTTTACCGCAGTGCTTTTGCGATGCAGTGAAGCTTAATCATATTTAAGAATTTGTCCGTTTGTTGGCCTGAAACGGACGTGCCAAGATGCATATTTGGCCTGAGCAGTCGCAAATGCTTATATTTGTTTGATGCACAAGTGGCCTGTGCATGCGTTCATTTCGTATCATGTAATGCTATTCTGCTCACGCTGGCTTTACCGCAGTGCTTTTGCGATGCAGTGAAGCTTAATCATATTTCTACGGAGAGGAAGAAAAGGAAGAGGTGCGACTGACAGGCGCGCGACTGGGCCAATCAGCCATTGTGTCTCTTGCCTGTAGTTTTTACTCTGCAAATACATCTCGCTCAGAAGCAACCAACCTCGTAACATATTGGTGAGAGGTGCTGGGTAACCATCAGGCAACGGAGCTCCGCAGCGGACGTCGCATCGCCCTTCCAGCCATGGCCAATGCTCAGCCCTCCGCGTCAACGTCAGCGTCTCCGACGAACATGGCGTCGCAACCGTACGTTTTCACGCCTCTCAAGGATCCCGGTACATTCTGCGGAACCGATGGCGTCGACGTTGACGATTGGCTGGCCATGTTTGAACGAGTGAGTGTGCCGAACAGATGGGATCCCACACTTCAGTTGGCTAATGTGCTGTTCTATTTGAGAGGCACGGCCAAGGTGTGGTATGAGAACAATGAAGAAGAACTCACAAGCTGGGACCAATGCAAAGCAAAGATGCGGGAGGTGTTTGGCAAAACCGCCAGTCGGAAGATCGCCGCCAAAAAGGAATTGGCCTGCCGTGCCCAATCCCCTACGGAGTCATACCTCGCTTACATTCAAGACGTGCTGGCCCTCTGCCGAAAGGCCGAAAGCGACATGACAGAAGGTGACAAGGTGGGACATGTTCTGAAAGGGATTGCCGACGACGCGTTCAATCTCCTGATGTGCAAGGGCTGTTCCACCGTAGACGCGATCATCAAAGAGTGTCGTCAGTTCGAGCAAGTGAAAAGTCGCCGCATTCTACAAACATTCGCTCGACTCCCAAACACCGCTGCAACATCTACTTGCGAGGACCAGTCAACACCACAACGTGCATCGCCGCCGGGAGACCTTACACGCATTGTTCGTCGTGAACTGGAAGCTATGGCGCCCTCGGCGTTCTATTCGCGCAGTACCGATGCCACTCCTGTTACTGTTCCTCTTGTTCAAGCCATCGTGCGCCGGGAGCTTGAAAACATCGGAGTGCATTCCGTGTGCCATGTCACCGCGCCTAGAGTCAGCGAACGCCCTTTCGTGATGCCCTTCTCCGACCGACGGTCTTCTCCACGTACTCGCAACCCGGCTGAGTGGCGAACTGCAGATGACCGCCCTATATGTTTCAACTGCCACCGCGTTGGACATATTGCCCGTTACTGCCGCAACACATGGTCCTCGGCACATCGCGCAACGACCAATATGACCCGTTTCGACGATACCGCCCGCACCTTTCCACCTGCCGAAGAGCCCAATGCCATTGACCATTCTCGGAACACTTGGTACAGCCGCTCGCCTTCACCACGTGGGCACCAGTCTCGATCGCCGCAAACACGTCGCCCATCGTCCCGTTCGCCGCAGCCACGGCGCTTCTCGTCCCCCGTGGCTTCCGGCCGCGTTGTCTCGGAAAACTGAGAAATGCAGCCCCCGGAGGTGGTGCTGCATTGACGACTTCCGCAGCAAATCCTCTTTCCGTTCCCACCAGACGAAGTGTAATAGACGTTAAAGTAGACGGCGAACCTGTACAAGCACTTGTCGACACCGGCGCAAGCATTTCGGTCATGAGTTCAAGCCTACGCACACGTTTAAAGAAAGTTCTGACACCAGCGGCTGCACAAATGCTCCGTGTGGCCGATGGCGGCACGCCGATGGTTCTCGGTCTGTGCACTGCCCGCTTACGTATAAAGGACCACACTACTTCTGTCATTTTAGCCGTGATTGACCACTGCCCTTATGACATTATCCTAGGCCTGGACTTCTTGTCGAATCATTCTGCTCTGATCGATTGTGCTACAGGCGTTCTTCAGCTAGAGTTGCCTCAGATAGTCGCTGACCCCCCCACTGCCCCGCCGCGCCTGTGCTCTCTTCAGGATGTGCGGCTGTCAGCTCAGGCAGCCACCTTCGTCGTTTTGACCGCACAGCCCCAAGTTCCCGATGGTCAATATGTCCTCCTTCCTCTCGCCGACGTCCTCTTGAGCCGCAACATTGCCATTCCCCATACGCTTGTGACTGTTACTGACAATTGTACCTCGCTTCCACTTCTCAATTTCAGCTTGTGCCCTCAAGTGCTTCCTCGTGGCATGTTCTTGGCCAGCGTATCTAATGCTGACGAATTCGAAATAGCAGCGCTCACCACCGAGATTGATTTACTTCAGTCTCCAGTAGCGAACAGCACCTGTTCTCGGCCAGATCGTTTCTCGAAGATGATTGCACCCGACCTCAACCCTGCGCAAGCCAATGACATCCATCGCCTTCTCGCGTCATATACCGACATTTTTTCTTTCGACGACAGACCTCTAGGGCAAACATCAACTGTTCAGCACCGTATAAATACTGGTGACGCCAGTCCTATTCGCCGACGCCCCTATCGTGTCTCCCCCACTGAGCGTAGAGTTATCCAAGCAGAAGTGGACAAAATGCTCAACAAAGGTGTCATAGAACCATCAAGTAGTCCTTGGGCCTCCCCTGTCGTCCTTGTGAAGAAAAAAGATGGTACCTGGCGCTTCTGCGTTGACTATCGCCACCTAAACAAGATCACACGAAAAGACGTGTACCCGCTACCACGCATCGATGACGCGTTGGACTGCCTACACGGGGCTACATACTTCTCGTCTATAGATCTCCGGTCCGGCTACTGGCAGATTTCTGTCGATGAAATGGACCGCGAGAAGACGGCCTTCATTACACCAGATGGTTTATACCAGTTTAAGGTCATGCCTTTTGGACTATGTAACGCCCCTGCCACATTCGAACGAATGATGGACTCTCTCCTGCGTGGTTACAAGTGGTCTACTTGTCTTTGTTACCTAGACGATGTGATAGTCTTTTCATCTACTTTCGATAGCCACCTGACCCGTCTCGCTGCAATTCTCGCAGTCTTCAGAACAGCTGGGCTACAACTCAATTCCAAGAAGTGTCAATTTGGTCACCGTCAGATTGCCATTCTGGGCCATATTGTAAACGCCGATGGTGTCCAACCAGATCCCGAAAAGATCCGCGTCGTCCGTAGCTTTCCAGTGCCCCGTTCTACATCCGACGTCCGTAGCTTCGTCGGCTTATGTTCCTACTTTCGCCGTTTTGTGAAAAACTTCGCTGACGTTGCCCGGCCACTGACAGATTTGCTGAAGAAGGATACCACATTCTCATGGGGCCCTGAGCAGGCTCAAGCGTTCGCCGCTCTCATCGGCTACCTAACTACGCCCCCCATACTTGCCCACTTTAATCCTTCTGCTGCCACAGAGGTTCGCACCGACGCCAGTGGCCACGGTATCGGCGCAGTTCTCGCTCAGCGGCACCACGGTAGACAGTGCGTGATAGCTTACGCCAGTCGCCTGCTTTCTCCCCAGGAGATGAATTATTCCATCACCGAGAGAGAGTGTCTAGCTTTAGTTTGGGCCGTCGCCAAGTTTCGGCCATATTTATATGGTCGCATTTTCACTGTCGTTACGGACCACCACGCCCTCTGTTGGCTGACTTCTCTGAAGGACCCGACTGGACGTCTGGCTCGCTGGGCTCTGAGGCTTCAGGAATTTTCGTTTAGCGTCAGCTACAAGTCTGGCCGTTTGCACAAGGACGCAGACTGTCTTTCTCGATATCCGGTAGATCCTCCTGATCCCGTTGCGCCTGACCTGGAGAGCAGAGTAATGGCGTTTACAGACGTCAGCGATATGCGCATCGAACAACGACGGGATGAGTCATTGCGCACTATCATCGACGCCATCCAGTCTGACAGCCATGACGCTGAATCCCGTATGTTCGTGCTGCATGACGGCATCCTCTACCGCCGCAACGTCACCACTGAAGGCCCTGAGCTTCTGCTTGTCATCCCTCGTCATCTACGGCCTGCCATACTTCAACAACTTCACGACGCACCAACAGCGGGACACCTCGGCGTTTCCCGCACACACGACCGCGTGCGACGTCGATTTTTCTGGCCTGGATTGTACCGCAGCGTACGTCGATATGTCGCCACTTGCGACCTCTGCCAGCGCCGGAAAAGACCTTCTTTGCTGCCAGCTGGATATCTTCACCCAATTGAAGTCCCCTCTGAACCATTTCATCGCGTGGGACTCGACCTTCTTGGCCCTTTTCCGACGACGACACTAGGAAATAAATGGATTGCCGTCGCCACAGATTATGCGACCCGTTACGCGATAACAAAGGCCATGCCAACCAGTTGCGCCACTGACGTCGCGGATTTTCTTCTTCATGACGTCATCTTACACCATGGTGCACCCCGACAGCTGCTTACGGACCGCGGCCGCTCTTTCCTGTCCAAAGTTGTCGATGACCTCCTTCGATCGTGTGCTACAGCCCACAAGCTATCTACCGCCTACCACCCACAAACTAATGGCCTAACTGAACGTCTCAACCGCACGCTCACAGAGATGCTTTCGATGTACGTCTCCGATGATCATCGAGACTGGGATACAACGTTGGCCTATGTGACCTTCGCATATAACTCCTCTCGACATGACACTGCGGGATTCTCGCCTTTTTATCTTTTATATGGTCGCGACCCCATATTGCCATTTGAAACCACCTTGCCTCTCGTGCCATCTCCTTCCGAGTACGCGCGCGAAGCCATTGATCGGGCTCACATGGCTCGTCAAGTTGCCCAGTCTCGCCTCACCAGGTCACAGGATATGCAAAAAGCCCGCTACGACCACCGGCATCGAAATATAACGTTTGCCCCAGGTGACCACGTGCTCCTCTGGTCACCGTGTCGCCGTGTAGGTCTCTCCGAAAAACTTTTGTCCCGATACGCCGGACCCTACCTAGTCTTACGTCAAGTTAGCGACGTAACCTACGAGATAGCGCCATTGCACTCCAATACGTCACCAAGTTCGTCACTAGTTGACATTGTCCATGTTTCGCGCTTGAAACCCTACTTCTGTCGAACTTCTCCGGACTCTCGCCGAGACGGCGCTCCAACGCCCGGGGGTCCTGCTACGGAGAGGAAGAAAAGGAAGAGGTGCGACTGACAGGCGCGCGACTGGGCCAATCAGCCATTGTGTCTCTTGCCTGTAGTTTTTACTCTGCAAATACATCTCGCTCAGAAGCAACCAACCTCGTAACAATATTTAAGAATTTGTCCGTTTGTTTGCCTGAAACGGACATGCCAAGATGCATATTTGGCCTGAGCAGTCGCAAATGCTTATATTTGTTTGATGCACAAGTGGCCTGTGCATGCGTTCATTTCGTATCATGTATTGCTCTTCTGCTCATGCTCGCTTTACCGCAGTGCTTTTGCGATGCAGTGAAGCTTGATCATATATAAGTATTTGTCCTTTTGTTTGCCTGAAACGGACATGCCAAGATGCATATTTGGCCTGAGCAGTCGCAAATGCTTATATTTTTTTGATGCACAAGTGGCCTGGGCATGCATTCATTTCGTATCATGTAATGCTCTTCTGCTCACGCTTGCTTTGCCGCTGTGCTTACGCGATGCAGTGAAGCTTAATCATCTTTTGGTAATAGTCTTTTTGTCTCCCTGAAACGAACGTGCCAAGATGCATATTTGGCCTGAGCAGTCGCAAATGCTTATATTTGTTTGATGCACAATTGGCCTGTGCATGCGTTCATTTCGTATCATGTAATGCTCTTCTGTTCACGCTGGCTTTACCGCAGTGCTTTTTCGATCCACTGAAGACCAATAATTTTTTGGCAATTGTCTTACTGTCTCCCTAACTTGGACGTGCCAAGATGCATATATGGCCTGAGCAGTCGCAAATGCTTATATTTGTATGATGCACAAGTGGCCTGAGCATGCGTTCATTTCGTATCATGTAATGCTCTTCTGCTCACGCTGGTTTTACCGCAGTGCTTTCGCGATGCAGTGAAGCTTAATCAACTTTTGGTAATTTTCTTTTTGTTTGCCTGAAACGGACGTGCCAAGGTGCATATTTGGCCTGAGCAGTCGCAAATGCCTATATATGTTTGATGCACAAGTGGCCTGGGCATGTTTCATTTCGTATCATGTAGGTCTCTTCTGCTCATGCTGGCTTTACCGCAGTGCTTTTTCGATGCAGTGAAGCCTAATCATCTTTTGGTAATTGTCTTTTTGTCTCCATGATACGGACGTGCCAAGATGCATATTTGGTCTGAGCAGTCGCAAATGCTTATATTTGTTTGATGCCCAAGTGTCCTGTGCATGCGTTCATTTCGCATCATGTAATGCTCTTCTGCTCACGCTGGCTTTACCGCAGTGCTTTTTTGATGCAATAAAGCTTGATCATATTTTAGTATTTGTCTTTTCGTTTGTCTGAGACGGACATGCCAAGATGCATATTTGGCCTGAGCAGTCGCAAATGCTTATATGTTTGATGCACAAGTGGCCTGTGCTTGCATTCATTTCGTATCATGTAATGCTCTTCTGCTCATGCTGGTTTTACCGCAGTGCTTTGGCGATGCAGTGAAGCCTAATCAGCTTTTGGTAATTGTCGTTTTGTCTCCCTGAAACGAACGTGCCAAGTTGCATTGTTGGCCTTAGCAGTCACAAATGCTTATATTTGTTTGATGCGCAATTGGCCTGTGCATGCGTTCATTTCGTATCATGTAATGCTCTTCTGTTCACGCTGGCTTTACCGCAGTGCTTTTTCGATCCACTGAAGCTCAATAATTTTTTGGTAATTGTCTTACTGTCTCCCTAACTTGGACGTGCCAAGATGCATATATGGCCTGAGCAGTCGCAAATGCTTATATTTGTATGATGCACAAGTGGCCTGAGCATGCGTTCATTTCGTATCATGTAATGCTCTTCTGCTCACTCTGGCATTACCGCAGGGCTTTTGCGATGCAGTAAAGCTTCATGAAATTTAGGTATTTGTCCTTTTGTTTGCCTGAAACGGACGTGCGAAGATGCATATTTTGCCTGAGCCTTCGCAAATGCTTATCTTTATTTGATGCACAAGTGGCCTGTGCATGCGTTCATTTCGTATCATGTAATGCTCTTCTGCTCACGCTGGTTTTACCGCAGTGCTTTCGCGATGCAGTGAAGCTTAATCAACTTTTGGTAATTTTCTTTTTGTTTGCCTGAAACGGACGTGCCAAGGTGCATATTTGGTCTGAGCAGTCGCAAATGCCTATATATGTTTGATGCACAAGTGGCTTGGGCATGCGTTCATTTCGTATTAAGTAATGCTCTTGTTCTCACGCTTGCTTTACTGCAGTGCTTTCGCAATGCAGTGAAGCCTACTCATCTATTGGTAATTGTTTTTTTGTTTGCCTGAAACGGACATGTCAAGATGCATATTTGGCCTGAGCAGTCGCAAATGCTTATATTTATTTGATGCACAAGTGGCCTGTGCATGCGTTCATTTCGTATCATGTATTGCTCTTCTGCTCACGCTGGCATTACCGCAGTGCTTTTGCGATGCAGTGAAGCTTGATCATATTTAAGTATTTGTCCTTTTGTTTGCCTGAAACGGACATGCCAAGATGCATATTTGGCCTGAGCAATCGCAAATGCTTATATTTGTTTGATGCACAAGTACCCTGTGCATGCGTTCATTTCGTAACATGTAATGCTCTTCTGCTCACGCTGGCTTTACCGCAGTGCTTTTGCGATGCAGTGAAGCATGATCATATTTAAGTATTTGTCCTTTTGTTTGCCCGAAACGGACGTGCGAAGATGCATATTTGGCCTGAGCAGTCGCAAATGCTTATATTTGTTTGATGCAAAAGTGGCCTGTGCATGCGTTAATTTCGTATCATGTAATGCTTTTCTGCTCACGGTGGCTTTACCGCAGTGCTTTCGCGATGCAGTGAAGCTTAATCACCTTTTGGTTATTGTCTTTTTGTCTCCATGAAACGGACATGCCAAGATGCATATTTAGCCTGAGCAGTCGCATATGCTTATATTTGTTTGATGCACAAGTGGCCTGTGCATGCGTTCATTTCGTATCATGTAATGCTATTTGCTCAAGCTGGCTTTATCGCAGTGCTTTTTCGATGCAGTGAAGCTTGATCATATTTTAGTATTTGTCCTTTTGTTTGCCAGAAACGGACATGCCAAGATGCGTATTTCGCCTGAGCAGTCGCAAATACTTATATTTTTTTGATGCGCAAGTGGCCTGGGCATGCGTTCATTTCGTATCATGTAATGCTCTTCTGCTCACGCTGGCTTTACCGCAGTGCTTTTTCGATACAGTGAAGCTTGATCATCTTTTGGTAATTGTAGTTTTGTCTCCCTGAAACGATTGTGCCAAGTTGCATATTTGGCCCGAGCAGTCGCAAATGCTTATATTTGTTTGATGCACAAGTGGCTTGTGCGTGCGTTCATTTCGTATCATGTAATGCTCTACTGTTCACGCTGGCTTTACCGCAGTGCTTTTTCGATCCAGTGAAGCTTAATCAGCTTTTGGTAATTGTAGTTTTGTCTCCCCGAAACAAACGTGCCAAGTTGCACATTTGGCCCGAACAGTCGCAAATGCTTATATTTGTTTGATGCACAAGTGGCTTGTGCATGCGTTCATTTCGTACCATGTAATGCTCTTCTGTTCACGGTGGCTTTACCGCAGTGAATTTTGCGATGCAGTGAAGCTTAATCATCTTTCGGTAATTGTCTTTTTGTCTCCCTGAAACGGATGTGCCAAGATGCATATTTGGCCTGAGCAGTCGCAAATGCTTATATTTGTTTGATGCACAAGTGGCCTGTGCATGCGTTCATTTCGTATCTTGTAATTGTCTTCTGCTCACGCTGGCATTACCGCAGTGCTTTTGCAATGCAGTGAAGCTTGGTCATATTTAAGTATTTGTCCTTTTGTTTGCCAGAAACGGACGTGCCAAGATGCATATTTGGCCTGTGCAGTCGCAAATGCTTATATTTGTTTGATGCACAAGTGGCTTGGGCATGCGTTCATTTCGTATTAAGTAATGCTCTTGTTCTCACGCTTGCTTTACTGCAGTGCTTTCGCAATGCAGTGAAGCCTACTCATCTATTGGTAATTGTTTTTTTGTTTGCCTGAAACGGACATGTCAAGATGCATATTTGGCCTGAGCAGTCGCAAATGCTTATATTTGTTTGATGCACAAGTGGCCTGTGAATGCATTCATTTCGTATCATGTAATGCTCTTCTGCTCATGCTGGCTTTACCGCAGTGCTTTTGCGATGCAGTGAAGCTTGATCATATTTAAGTATTTGTCCTTTTGTTTGGCTGAAACGGATATGCCAAGATGCATATTTGGCCTGAGCAATCGCAAATGCTTATATTTGTTTGATGCACAAGTACCCTGTGCATGCGTTCATTTCGTATCATGTAATGCTCTTCTGCTCACGCTGGATTTACCGCAGTGCTTTTGCGATGCAGTGAAGCTTGATCATATTTTAGTATTTGTCCTTTTGTTTGCCTGAAACAGACGTGCCAAGATGCATATTTGGCCTGAGCAGTCGCAAATGCTTATACTTGTTTGATGCACAAGTGGCCTGTGCATGCGTTCATTTCGTATCATGTAATGCTCTTCTGCTCATGCTGGTTTTACCGCAGTGCTTTGGCGATGCAGTGAAGCTTAATCAGCTTTTGGTAATTGTAGTTTTGTCTCCCTGAAACGATTGTGCCAAGTTGCATATTTGGCCCGAGCAGTCGCAAATGCTTATATTTGTTTGACGCACAAGTGGCTTGTGCGTGCGTTCATTTCGTATCATGTAATGCTCTACTGTTCACGCTGGCTTTACCGCAGTGCTTTTTCGATCCAGTGAAGCTTAATCAGCTTTTGGTAATTGTAGTTTTGTCTCCCCGAAACAAACGTGCCAAGTTGCACATTTGGCCCGAACAGTCGCAAATGCTTATATTTGTTTGATGCACAAGTGGCTTGTGCATGCGTTCATTTCGTACCATGTAATGCTCTTCTGTTCACGGTGGCTTTACCGCAGTGAGTTTTGCGATGCAGTGAAGCTTAATCATCTTTCGGTAATTGTCTTTTTGTCTCCCTGAAACGGATGTGCCAAGATGCATATTTGGCCTGAGCAGTCGCAAATGCTTATATTTGTTTGATGCACAAGTGGCCTGTGCATGCGTTCATTTCCTATCTTGTAATTGTCTTCTGCTCACGCTGGCATTACCGCAGTGCTTTTGCAATGCAGTGAAGCTTGGTCATATTTAAGTATTTGTCCTTTTGTTTGCCAGAAACGGACGTGCCAAGATGCATATTTGGCCTGTGCAGTCGCAAATGCTTATATTTGTTTGATGCACAAGTGGCTTGGGCATGCGTTCATTTCGTATTAAGTAATGCTCTTGTTCTCACGCTTGCTTTACTGCAGTGCTTTCGCAATGCAGTGAAGCCTACTCATCTATTGGTAATTGTTTTTTTGTTTGCCTGAAACGGACATGTCAAGATGCATATTTGGCCTGAGCAGTCGCAAATGCTTATATTTAATTGATGCACAAGTGGCCTGTGCATGCGTTCATTTCGTATCATGTATTGCTCTTCTGCTCACGCTGGCATTACCGCAGTGCTTTTGCGATGCAGTGAAGCTTAATCATATTTAAGAATTTGTCCGTTTGTTTGCCTGAAACGGACGTGCCAAGATGCATATTTGGCCTGAGCAGTCGCAAATGCTTATATTTGTTTGATGCACAAGTGGCCTGTGCATGCGTTCATTTCGTATCATGTAATGCTCTTCTGCTCATGCTGGCTTTACGGCAGTGCTTTGCGATGCAGTGAAGCTTGATCATATTTAGGTATTTGTCTTTTTGTTTGCCTGAAACGGACATGCCAACATGCATATTTGGCCTGAGCAGTCGCAAATGCTTATATTTGTTTGATGCACAAGTGGCCTGTGCATGTGTTCACTTCATATCATGTAATGCTCTTCTGCTCATGCTGGCTTTACCGCAGTGCTTTTGCGAGGCAGTGAAGCTTGATCATATTTAAGTATTTGTCCTTTTGTTTGCCTGAAACGGACATGCCAAGATGCATATTTGGCTTGAGCAGTTGCAAATGCCTATCTTTGTTTGATGCACAAGTGGCTTGTGCATGCGTTCATTTCGTACCATGTAATGCTCTTCTGTTCATGGTGGCTTTACCGCAGTGAATTTTGCGATGCAGTGAAGCTTAATCATCTTTCGGTAATTGTCTTTTTGTCTCCCTGAAACGGATGTGCCAAGATGCATATTTGGCCTGAGCAGTCGCAAATGCTTATATTTGTTTGATGCACAAGTGGCCTGTGCATGCGTTCATTTCGTATCTTGTAATTGTCTTCTGCTCACGCTGGCATTACCGCAGTGCTTTTGCAATGCAGTGAAGCTTGGTCATATTTAAGTATTTGTCCTTTTGTTTGCCAGAAACGGACGTGCCAAGATGCATATTTGGCCTGTGCAGTCGCAAATGCTTATATTTGTTTGATGCACAAGTGGCTTGGGCATGCGTTCATTTCGTATTAAGTAATGCTCTTGTTCTCACGCTTGCTTTACTGCAGTGCTTTCGCAATGCAGTGAAGCCTACTCATCTATTGGTAATTGTTTTTTTGTTTGCCTGAAACGGACATGTCAAGATGCATATTTGGCCTGAGCAGTCGCAAATGCTTATATTTAATTGATGCACAAGTGGCCTGTGCATGCGTTCATTTCGTATCATGTATTGCTCTTCTGCTCACGCTGGCATTACCGCAGTGCTTTTGCGATGCAGTGAAGCTTAATCATATTTAAGAATTTGTCCGTTTGTTTGCCTGAAACGGACGTGCCAAGATGCATATTTGGCCTGAGCAGTCGCAAATGCTTATATTTGTTTGATGCACAAGTGGCCTTGGCATTCGTTCATTTCGTATCATGTAGTGCTCTTCTGCTCATACTGGCTTTACCGCAGTGCTTTTTCGATGCAGTGAAGCTTGATCATATTTAAGTATTTGTCCTTTTGTTTGCCTCAAATGGACGTGCCAAGATGCATATTTGGCCTCAGCAGTCGCAAAGCTTATATTTGTTTGATGCAAAAATGGCCTGTGCATGCGTTCATTTCGTATCATGTAATGCTTTTCTGCTCACGGTGGCTTTACCGCAGTGCTTTCGTGATGCAGTGAAGCTTAATCATCTTTTGGTAATTGTCTTTTTGTCTCCATGAAACGGACGTGCCAAGATGTATATTTGGCCTGAGCAGTCGCAAATGCTTTTATTGGTTTGATGCACAAGTGGCCTGTGCATGCGCTCATTTCGTATCATGTAAGGCTATTTGCTCAAGCTGACTTTACCGCAGTGCTTTTGTGATGCAGTGAAGCTTGATCATATTTAAGTATTTGTTCTTTTGTTTGCCTGAAACGGACGTGCCAAGATGCGTATTTGGCCTGTGCAGTCGCAAATGCTTATATTTGTTTGATGCACAAGTGGCCTGGGCATGCGTTCATTTTGTATCATGTAGTGCTCTTCTGCTCATGCTGGCTTTACCGCAGTGCTTTTTCAATGCAGTGAAGCTTGATCATATTTTAGTATTTAGCTTTTTGTTTGCCTCAAATGGGCATGCCAAGATGCATATTTGGCCTGAGCAGTCACAAATACTTATATTTTTTGATGCACAAGTGGCCTGTGCATGCGTTCATTTCGTATCATGTAATGCTCTTCTGCTCACGCTGGCTTTACTTCAGTGCTTTCGCGATACGGTGAAGCCTAATCATCTCTTGGTAATTGTTTTTTTGTCTCCCTGAAACGGACATGCCAAGATGCATATTTGGCCTGAGCAGTCGCAAATGCTTATATTTGATTGATGCACAAGTGGCCTGTGCATGCGTTCATTTCGTATCATGTAACGCTCTTCTGCTCACGCTGGCATTACCGCACTCCTTTTGCGATGCAGTGAAGCTTGATCAATTTTAAGTATTTGTCCTTTTGTTTGCCTGAAACGGACGTGCCAAGATGCATATTTGGCTTGAGCAGTTGCAAATGCCTATCTTTGTTTGATGCGCAAGTGGCCTGGGCATGCGTTCATTTCGTATCATGTAATCCTCTTCTGCTCGTGCTGGCTTTACCGCAGTGCTTTTGCGATGCAGTGAAGCTTAATCATATTTAAGAATTGGTCCGTTTGTTGGCCTGAAACGGACGTGCCAAGATGCATATTTGGCCTGAGCAGTCGCAAATGCTTATATATGTTTGATGCACAAGTGGCCTGTGCATGCGTTCATTTCGTATCATGTAATGCTATTCTGCTCACGCTGGCTTTACCGCAGTGCTTTTGCGATGCAGTGAAGCTTAATCATATTTAAGAATTTGTCCGTTTGTTTGCCTGAAACGGACGTGCCAAGATGCATATTTGGCCTGAGCAGTCGCAAATGCTTATATTTGTTTGATGCACAAGTGGCCTGTGCATGCGTTCATTTCGTATCATGTATTGCTCTTCTGCTCATGCTCGCTTTACCGCAGTGCTTTTGCGATGCAGTGAAGCTTCATCATATATAAGTATTTGTCCTTTTGTTTGCCTGAAACGGACATGCCAAGATGCATATTTGGCCTGAGCAGTCGCAAATGCTTATATTTTTTTGATGCACAAGTGGCCTGGGCATGCATTCATTTCGTATCATGTAATGCTCTTCTGCTCACGCTGGCTTTGCCGCTGTGCTTACGCGATGCAGTGAAGCTTAATCATCTTTTGGTAATTGTCTTTTTGTCTCCCTGAAATGAACGTGCCAAGATGCATATTTGGCCTGAGCAGTCGCAAATGCTTATATTTGATTGATGCACAATTGTCCTGTGCATGCGTTCATTTCGTATCATGTAATGCTCTTCTGTTCACGCTTGCTTTACCGCAGTGCTTTTTCGATCCACTGAAGACCAATAATTTTTTGGCAATTGTCTTACTGTCTCCCTAACTTGGACGTGCCAAGATGCATATATGGCCTGAGCAGTCGCAAATGCTTATATTTGTATGATGCACAAGTGGCCTGAGCATGCGTTCATTTCGTATCATGTAATGCTTTTCTGCTCACAGTGGCTTTACCACAGTGCTTTCGCGATGCAGTGAAGCTTAATCATCTTTTGGTAATTGTCTTTTTGTCTCCATGATACGGACGTGCCAAGATGCATATTTGGTCTGAGCAGTCGCAAATGCTTATATTTGTTTGATGCCCAAGTGTCCTGTGCATGCGTTCATTTCGCATCATGTAATGCTCTTCTGCTCACGCTGGCTTTACCGCAGTGCTTTTTTGATGCAATAAAGCTTGATCATATTTTAGTATTTGTCTTTTCGTTTGTCTGAGACGGACATGCCAAGATGCATATTTGGCCTGAGCAGTCGCAAATGCTTATATGTTTGATGCACAAGTGGCCTGTGCTTGCATTCATTTCGTATCAGGTAATGCTCTTCTGCTCATGCTGGTTTTACCGCAGTGCTTTGGCGATGCAGTGAAGCCTAATCAGCTTTTGGTAATTGTCGTTTTGTCTCCCTGAAACGAACGTGCCAAGTTGCATTGTTGGCCTGAGCAGTCACAAATGCTTATATTTGTTTGATGCACAATTGGCCTGTGCATGCGTTCATTTCGTATCATGTAATGCTCTTCTGTTCACGCTGGCTTTACCGCAGTGCTTTTTCGATCCACTGAAGCTCAATAATTTTTTGGTAATTGTCTTACTGTCTCCCTAACTTGGACGTGCCAAGATGCATATATGGCCTGAGCAGTCGCAAATGCTTATATTTGTATGATGCACAAGTGGCCTGAGCATGCGTTCATTTCGTATCATGTAATGCTCTTCTGCTCACTCTGGCATTACCGCAGTGCTTTTGCGATGCAGTAAAGCTTCATGAAATTTAAGTATTTGTCCTTTTGTTTGCCTGAAACGGACGTGCGAAGATGCATATTTTGCCTGAGCCTTCGCAAATGCTTATCTTTATTTGATGCACAAGTGGCCTGTGCATGCGTTCATTTCGTATCATGTAATGCTCTTCTGCTCACGCTGGTTTTACCGCAGTGCTTTCGCGATGCAGTGAAGCTTATTCAACTTTTGGTAATTTTCTTTTTGTTTCCCTGAAACGGACGTGCCAAGGTGCATATTTGGCCTGAGCAGTCGCAAATGCCTATATATGTTTGATGCACAAGTGGCCTGGGCATGCGTTCATTTCGTATCATGTAGGTCTCTTCTGCTCATGCTGGCTTTACCGCAGTGCTTTTTCGATGCAGTGAAGCTTAATCATCTTTTGGTAAGTGTCTTTTTGTCTTCCTGAAATGAACGTGCCAAGATGCATATTTGGCCTGAGCAGTCGCAAATGCTTATATTTGTTTGATGCACAAGTGGCCTGTGCATGCGTTCATTTCGTATCATGTAATGCTTTTCTGCTCACAGTGGCTTTACCGCAGTGCTTTCGCGATGCAGTGAAGCTTAATCATCTTTTGGTAATTGTCTTTTTGTCTCCATGAAACGGACGTGCCAAGATGCATATTTGGTCTGAGCAGTCGCAAATGCTTATATGTGTTTGATGCCCAAGTGTCCTGTGCATGCGTTCATTTCATATCATGTAATGCTCTTCTGCTCACGCTGTCTTTACCGCAGTGCTTTTTTGATGCAATGAAGCTTGATCATATTTTAGTATTTGTCCTTTCGTTTGTCTGAGACGGACATGCCAAGATGCATATTTGGCCTGAGCAGTCGCAAATGCTTATATGTTTGATGCACAAGTGGCCTGTGCTTGCATTCATTTCGTATCATGTAATGCTCTTCTGCTCATGCTGGTTTTACCGCAGTGCTTTGGCTATGCAGTGAAGCTTAATCAGCTTTAGGTAATTGTCGTTTTGTCTCCCTAAAACGGACGTGCCAAGATGCATAATTGGCCTGTGCAGTCGCAAATGCTTATATTTGTTTGATGCACAAGTGGTCTGTGCATGCGTTCATTTCATATCATGTAATGCTCTTCTGCTCACGCTGGCTTTACCGCAGTGCTTTCGCGATGCAGTGAAGCATAGTCATCTTTTGGTAATTGTCTTTTTGTCTCCCTGAAACGGACGTGCCAAGGTGCATATTTGGCCTGAGCAGTCGCAAATGCTTATATTTGTTTGATGCACAAGTGGCCTGTGCATGTGTTCACTTCATATCATGTAGTGCTCTTCTGCTCATGCTGGCTTTACCGCAGTGCTTTTTCAATGCAGTGAAGCTTGATCATATTTTAGTATTTAACTTTTTGTTTGCCTCAAATGGGCGTGCCAAGATGCATATTTGGCCTGAGCAGTCACAAATACTTATATTTTTTGATGCACAAGTGGCCTGTGCATGCGTTCATTTCGTATCATGTAATGCTCTTCTGCTCACGCTGGCTTTACTTCAGTGCTTTCGCGATACGGTGAAGCCTAATCATCTCTTGGTAATTGTTTTTTTGTCTCCCTGAAACGGACATGCCAAGATGCATATTTGGCCTGAGCAGTCGCAAATGCTTATATTTGATTGATGCACAAGTGGCCTGTGCATGCGTTCATTTCGTATCATGTAACGCTCTTCTGCTCACGCTGGCATTACCGCACTCCTTTTGCGATGCAGTGAAGCTTGATCAAATTTAAGTATTTGTCCTTTTGTTTTCCTGAAACGGACGTGCCAAGATGCATATTTGGCTTGAGCAGTTGCAAATGCCTATCTTTGTTTGATGCGCAAGTGGCCTGGGCATGCGTTCATTTCGTATCATGTAATCCTCTTCTGCTCGTGCTGGCTTTACCGCAGTGCTTTTGCGATGCAGTGAAGCTTAATCATATTTAAGAATTTGTCCGTTTGTTGGCCTGAAACGGACGTGCCAAGATGCATATTTGGCCTGAGCAGTCGCAAATGCTTATATTTGTTTGATGCACAAGTGGCCTGTGCATGCGTTCATTTCGTATCATGTAATGCTATTCTGCTCACGCTGGCTTTACCGCAGTGCTTTTGCGATGCAGTGAAGCTTAATCATATTTAAGAATTTGTCCGTTTGTTTGCCTGAAACGGACATGCCAAGATGCATATTTGGCCTGAGCAGTCGCAAATGCTTATATTTGTTTGATGCACAAGTGGCCTGTGCATGCGTTCATTTCGTATCATGTATTGCTCTTCTGCTCATGCTCGCTTTACCGCAGTGCTTTTGCGATGCAGTGAAGCTTGATCATATATAAGTATTTGTCCTTTTGTTTGCCTGAAACGGACATGCCAAGATGCATATTTGGCCTGAGCAGTCGCAAATGCTTATATTTTTTTGATGCACAGTGGCCTGGGCATGCATTCATTTCGTATCATGTAATGCTCTTCTGCTCACGCTTGCTTTGCCGCTGTGCTTACGCGATGCAGTGAAGCTTAATCATCTTTTGGTAATAGTCTTTTTGTCTCCCTGAAACGAACGTGCCAAGATGCATATTTGGCCTGAGCAGTCGCAAATGCTTATATTTGTTTGATGCACAATTGGCCTGTGCATGCGTTCATTTCGTATCATGTAATGCTCTTCTGTTCACGCTGGCTTTACCGCAGTGCTTTTTCGATCCACTGAAGACCAATAATTTTTTGGCAATTGTCTTACTGTCTCCCTAACTTGGACGTGCCAAGATGCATATATGGCCTGAGCAGTCGCAAATGCTTATATTTGTATGATGCACAAGTGGCCTGAGCATGCGTTCATTTCGTATCATGTAATGCTCTTCTGCTCACGCTGGTTTTACCGCAGTGCTTTCGCGATGCAGTGAAGCTTAATCAACTTTTGGTAATTTTCTTTTTGTTTGCCTGAAACGGACGTGCCAAGGTGCATATTTGGCCTGAGCAGTCGCAAATGCCTATATATGTTTGATGCACAAGTGGCCTGGGCATGTTTCATTTCGTATCATGTAGGTCTCTTCTGCTCATGCTGGCTTTACCGCAGTGCTTTTTCGATGCAGTGAAGCCTAATCATCTTTTGGTAATTGTCTTTTTGTCTCCATGATACGGACGTGCCAAGATGCATATTTGGTCTGAGCAGTCGCAAATGCTTATATTTGTTTGATGCCCAAGTGTCCTGTGCATGCGTTCATTTCGCATCATGTAATGCTCTTCTGCTCACGCTGGCTTTACCGCAGTGCTTTTTTGATGCAATAAAGCTTGATCATATTTTAGTATTTGTCTTTTCGTTTGTCTGAGACGGACATGCCAAGATGCATATTTGGCCTGAGCAGTCGCAAATGCTTATATGTTTGATGCACAAGTGGCCTGTGCTTGCATTCATTTCGTATCATGTAATGCTCTTCTGCTCATGCTGGTTTTACCGCAGTGCTTTGGCGATGCAGTGAAGCCTAATCAGCTTTTGGTAATTGTCGTTTTGTCTCCCTGAAACGAACGTGCCAAGTTGCATTGTTGGCCTTAGCAGTCACAAATGCTTATATTTGTTTGATGCACAATTGGCCTGTGCATGCGTTCATTTCGTATCATGTAATGCTCTTCTGTTCACGCTGGCTTTACCGCAGTGCTTTTTCGATCCACTGAAGCTCAATAATTTTTTGGTAATTGTCTTACTGTCTCCCTAACTTGGACGTGCCAAGATGCATATATGGCCTGAGCAGTCGCAAATGCTTATATTTGTATGATGCACAAGTGGCCTGAGCATGCGTTCATTTCGTATCATGTAATGCTCTTCTGCTCACTCTGGCATTACCGCAGGGCTTTTGCGATGCAGTAAAGCTTCATGAAATTTAGGTATTTGTCCTTTTGTTTGCCTGAAACGGACGTGCGAAGATGCATATTTTGCCTGAGCCTTCGCAAATGCTTATCTTTATTTGATGCACAAGTGGCCTGTGCATGCGTTCATTTCGTATCATGTAATGCTCTTCTGCTCACGCTGGTTTTACCGCAGTGCTTTCGCGATGCAGTGAAGCTTAATCAACTTTTAGTAATTTTCTTTTTGTTTCCCTGAAACGGACGTGCCAAGGTGCATATTTGGCCTGAGCAGTCGCAAATGCCTATATATGTTTGATGCACAAGTGGCCTGGGCATGCGTTCATTTCGTATCATGTAGGTCTCTTCTGCTCATGCTGGCTTTACCGCAGTGCTTTTTCGATGCAGTGAAGCTTAATCATCTTTTGGTAAGTGTCTTTTTGTCTTCCTGAAATGAACGTGCCAAGATGCATATTTGGCCTGAGCAGTCGCAAATGCTTATATTTGTTTGATGCACAAGTGGCCTGTGCATGCGTTCATTTCGTATCATGTAATGCTTTTCTGCTCACAGTGGCTTTACCGCAGGGCTTTCGCGATGCAGTGAAGCTTAATCATCTTTTGGTAATTGTCTTTTTGTCTCCATGAAACGGACGTGCCAAGATGCATATTTGGTCTGAGCAGTCGCAAATGCTTATATTTGTTTGATGCCCAAGTGTCCTGTGCATGCGTTCATTTCATATCATGTAATGCTCTTCTGCTCATGCTGTCTTTACCGCAGTGCTTTTTTGATGCAATGAAGCTTGATCATATTTTAGTATTTGTCCTTTCGTTTGTCTGAGACGGACATGCCAAGATGCATATTTGGCCTGAGCAGTCGCAAATGCTTATATGTTTGATGCACAAGTGGCCTGTGCTTGCATTCATTTCGTATCATGTAATGCTCTTCTGCTCATGCTGGTTTTACCGCAGTGCTTTGGCTATGCAGTGAAGCTTAATCAGCTTTAGGTAATTGTCGTTTTGTCTCCCTAAAACGGACGTGCCAAGATGCATAATTGGCCTGTGCAGTCGCAAATGCTTATATTTGTTTGATGCACAAGTGGTCTGTGCATGCGTTCATTTCGTATCATGTAATGCTCTTTTGCTCACGCTGGCTTTACCGCAGTGCTTTCGCGATGCAGTGAAGCATAGTCATCTTTTGGTAATTGTCTTTTTGTCTCCCTGAAACGGACGTGCCAAGGTGCATATTTGGCCTGAGCAGTCGCAAATGCTTATATTTGTTTGATGCACAAGTGGCCTGTGCATGTGTTCACTTCATATCATGTAATGCTCTTCTGCTCATGCTGGCTTTACCGCAGTGCTTTTGCGAGGCAGTGAAGCTTGATCATATTTAAGTATTTGTCCTTTTGTTTGCCTGAAACGGACATGCCAAGATGCATATTTGGCCTGAGCAATCGCAAATGCTTATATTTGTTTGATGCACAAGTACCCTGTGCATGCGTTCATTTCGTAACATGTAATGCTCTTCTGCTCACGCTGGCTTTACCGCAGTGCTTTTGCGATGCAGTGAAGCATGATCATATTTAAGTATTTGTCCTTTTGTTTGCCCGAAACGGACGTGCGAAGATGCATATTTGGCCTGAGCAGTCGCAAATGCTTATATTTGTTTGATGCAAAAGTGGCCTGTGCATGCGTTAATTTCGTATCATGTAATGCTTTTCTGCTCATGGTGGCTTTACCGCAGTGCTTTCGCGATGCAGTGAAGCTTAATCACCTTTTGGTTATTGTCTTTTTGTCTCCATGAAACGGACGTGCCAAGATGCATATTTAGCCTGAGCAGTCGCATATGCTTATATTTGTTTGATGCACAAGTGGCCTGTGCATGCGTTCATTTCGTATCATGTAATGCTATTTGCTCAAGCTGGCTTTATCGCAGAGCTTTTTCGATGCAGTGAAGCTTGATCATATTTTAGTATTTGTCCTTTTGTTTGCCAGAAACGGACATGCCAAGATGCGTATTTGGCCTGAGCAGTCGCAAATACTTATATTTTTTTGATGCAAAAGTGGCGTGGGCATGCCTTCATTTTGTATTAAGTAATGCTCTTGTTCTCACGCTAGCTTTACTGCAGTGCTTTCGCGATGCAGTGAAGCCTAATCATCTCTTGGTAATTGTTTTTTTGTCTCCCTGAAACGGACATGTCAAGATGCATACTTGGCCTGAGCTGTCGCAAATGCTTATATTTGTTTGATGCCCAAGTGTCCTGTGCATGCGTTCATTTCATATCATGTAATGCTCTTCTGCTCACGCTGTCTTTACCGCAGTGCTTTTTTGATGCAATGAAGCTTGATCATATTTTAGTATTTGTCCTTTCGTTTGTCTGAGACGGACATGCCAAGATGCATATTTGGCCTGAGCAGTCGCAAATGCTTATATGTTTGATGCACAAGTGGCCTGTGCTTGCATTCATTTCGTATCATGTAATGCTCCTCTGCTCATGCTGGTTTTACCGCAGTGCTTTGGCTATGCAGTGAAGCATAGTCATCTTTTGGTAATTGTCTTTTTGTCTCCCTGAAACGGACGTGCCAAGGTGCATATTTGGCCTGAGCAGTCGCAAATGCTTATATTTGTTTGATGCACAAGTGGCCTGTGCATGTGTTCACTTCATATCATGTAATGCTCTTCTGCTCATGCTGCCTTTACCGCAGTGCTTTTGCGAGGCAGTGAAGCTTGATCATATTTAGGTATTTGTCCTTTTGTTTTCGTGAAATGGACATGCCAAGTTGCATATTTGGCCCGAGCAGTCGCAAATGCTTATATTTGTTTGATGCACAAGTGGCTTGTGCGTGCGTTCATTTCGTATCATGTAATGCTCTACTGTTCACGCTGGCTTTACCGCAGTGCTTTTTCGATCCAGTGAAGCTTAATCAGCTTTTGGTAATTGTAGTTTTGTCTCCCTGAAACAAACGTGCCAAGTTGCACATTTCGCCCGAACAGTCGCAAATGCTTATATTTGTTTGATGCACAAGTGGCTTGTGCATGCGTTCATTTCGTACCATGTAATGCTCTTCTGTTCAAGGTGGCTTTACCGCAGTGAATTTTGCGATGCAGTGAAGCTTAATCATCTTTCGGTAATTGTCTTTTTGTCTCCCTGAAACGCATATGCCAAGATGCATATTTGGCCTGAGCAATCGCAAATGCTTATATTTCTTTGATGCACAAGTACCCTGTGCATGCGTTCATTTCGTATCATGTAATGCTCTTCTGCTCACGCTGGTTTTACCGCAGTGCTTTCGCGATGCAGTGAAGCTTAATCAACTTTTGGTAATTTTCTTTTTGTTTGCCTGAAACGGACGTGCCAAGGTGCATATTTGGCCTGAGCAGTCGCAAATGCCTATATATGTTTGATGCACAAGTGGCCTGGGCATGTTTCATTTCGTATCATGTAGGTCTCTTCTGCTCATGCTGGCTTTACCGCAGTGCTTTTTCGATGCAGTGAAGCCTAATCATCTTTTGGTAATTGTCTTTTTGTCTCCATGATACGGACGTGCCAAGATGCATATTTGGTCTGAGCAGTCGCAAATGCTTATATTTGTTTGATGCCCAAGTGTCCTGTGCATGCGTTCATTTCGCATCATGTAATGCTCTTCTGCTCACGCTGGCTTTACCGCAGTGCTTTTTTGATGCAATAAAGCTTGATCATATTTTAGTATTTGTCTTTTCGTTTGTCTGAGACGGACATGCCAAGATGCATATTTGGCCTGAGCAGTCGCAAATGCTTATATGTTTGATGCACAAGTGGCCTGTGCTTGCATTCATTTCGTATCATGTAATGCTCTTCTGCTCATGCTGGTTTTACCGCAGTGCTTTGGCGATGCAGTGAAGCCTAATCAGCTTTTGGTAATTGTCGTTTTGTCTCCCTGAAACGAACGTGCCAAGTTGCATTGTTGGCCTTAGCAGTCACAAATGCTTATATTTGTTTGATGCACAATTGGCCTGTGCATGCGTTCATTTCGTATCATGTAATGCTCTTCTGTTCACGCTGGCTTTACCGCAGTGCTTTTTCGATCCACTGAAGCTCAATAATTTTTTGGTAATTGTCTTACTGTCTCCCTAACTTGGACGTGCCAAGATGCATATATGGCCTGAGCAGTCGCAAATGCTTATATTTGTATGATGCACAAGTGGCCTGAGCATGCGTTCATTTCGTATCATGTAATGCTCTTCTGCTCACTCTGGCATTACCGCAGGGCTTTTGCGATGCAGTAAAGCTTCATGAAATTTAGGTATTTGTCCTTTTGTTTGCCTGAAACGGACGTGCGAAGATGCATATTTTGCCTGAGCCTTCGCAAATGCTTATCTTTATTTGATGCACAAGTGGCCTGTGCATGCGTTCATTTCGTATCATGTAATGCTCTTCTGCTCACGCTGGTTTTACCGCAGTGCTTTCGCGATGCAGTGAAGCTTAATCAACTTTTGGTAATTTTCTTTTTGTTTCCCTGAAACGGACGTGCCAAGGTGCATATTTGGCCTGAGCAGTCGCAAATGCCTATATATGTTTGATGCACAAGTGGCCTGGGCATGCGTTCATTTCGTATCATGTAGGTCTCTTCTGCTCATGCTGGCTTTACCGCAGTGCTTTTTCGATGCAGTGAAGCTTAATCATCTTTTGGTAAGTGTCTTTTTGTCTTCCTGAAATGAACGTGCCAAGATGCATATTTGGCCTGAGCAGTCGCAAATGCTTATATTTGTTTGATGCACAAGTGGCCTGTGCATGCGTTCATTTCGTATCATGTAATGCTTTTCTGCTCACAGTGGCTTTACCGCAGGGCTTTCGCGATGCAGTGAAGCTTAATCATCTTTTGGTAATTGTCTTTTTGTCTCCATGAAACGGACGTGCCAAGATGCATATTTGGTCTGAGCAGTCGCAAATGCTTATATTTGTTTGATGCCCAAGTGTCCTGTGCATGCGTTCATTTCATATCATGTAATGCTCTTCTGCTCATGCTGTCTTTACCGCAGTGCTTTTTTGATGCAATGAAGCTTGATCATATTTTAGTATTTGTCCTTTCGTTTGTCTGAGACGGACATGCCAAGATGCATATTTGGCCTGAGCAGTCGCAAATGCTTATATGTTTGATGCACAAGTGGCCTGTGCTTGCATTCATTTCGTATCATGTAATGCTCTTCTGCTCATGCTGGTTTTACCGCAGTGCTTTGGCTATGCAGTGAAGCTTAATCAGCTTTAGGTAATTGTCGTTTTGTCTCCCTAAAACGGACGTGCCAAGATGCATAATTGGCCTGTGCAGTCGCAAATGCTTATATTTGTTTGATGCACAAGTGGTCTGTGCATGCGTTCATTTCGTATCATGTAATGCTCTTTTGCTCACGCTGGCTTTACCGCAGTGCTTTCGCGATGCAGTGAAGCATAGTCATCTTTTGGTAATTGTCTTTTTGTCTCCCTGAAACGGACGTGCCAAGGTGCATATTTGGCCTGAGCAGTCGCAAATGCTTATATTTGTTTGATGCACAAGTGGCCTGTGCATGTGTTCACTTCATATCATGTAATGCTCTTCTGCTCATGCTGGCTTTACCGCAGTGCTTTTGCGAGGCAGTGAAGCTTGATCATATTTAAGTATTTGTCCTTTTGTTTGCCTGAAACGGACATGCCAAGATGCATATTTGGCCTGAGCAATCGCAAATGCTTATATTTGTTTGATGCACAAGTACCCTGTGCATGCGTTCATTTCGTAACATGTAATGCTCTTCTGCTCACGCTGGCTTTACCGCAGTGCTTTTGCGATGCAGTGAAGCATGATCATATTTAAGTATTTGTCCTTTTGTTTGCCCGAAACGGACGTGCGAAGATGCATATTTGGCCTGAGCAGTCGCAAATGCTTATATTTGTTTGATGCAAAAGTGGCCTGTGCATGCGTTAATTTCGTATCATGTAATGCTTTTCTGCTCATGGTGGCTTTACCGCAGTGCTTTCGCGATGCAGTGAAGCTTAATCACCTTTTGGTTATTGTCTTTTTGTCTCCATGAAACGGACGTGCCAAGATGCATATTTAGCCTGAGCAGTCGCATATGCTTATATTTGTTTGATGCACAAGTGGCCTGTGCATGCGTTCATTTCGTATCATGTAATGCTATTTGCTCAAGCTGGCTTTATCGCAGAGCTTTTTCGATGCAGTGAAGCTTGATCATATTTTAGTATTTGTCCTTTTGTTTGCCAGAAACGGACATGCCAAGATGCGTATTTGGCCTGAGCAGTCGCAAATACTTATATTTTTTTGATGCAAAAGTGGCGTGGGCATGCCTTCATTTTGTATTAAGTAATGCTCTTGTTCTCACGCTAGCTTTACTGCAGTGCTTTCGCGATGCAGTGAAGCCTAATCATCTCTTGGTAATTGTTTTTTTGTCTCCCTGAAACGGACATGTCAAGATGCATACTTGGCCTGAGCTGTCGCAAATGCTTATATTTGTTTGATGCCCAAGTGTCCTGTGCATGCGTTCATTTCATATCATGTAATGCTCTTCTGCTCACGCTGTCTTTACCGCAGTGCTTTTTTGATGCAATGAAGCTTGATCATATTTTAGTATTTGTCCTTTCGTTTGTCTGAGACGGACATGCCAAGATGCATATTTGGCCTGAGCAGTCGCAAATGCTTATATGTTTGATGCACAAGTGGCCTGTGCTTGCATTCATTTCGTATCATGTAATGCTCCTCTGCTCATGCTGGTTTTACCGCAGTGCTTTGGCTATGCAGTGAAGCATAGTCATCTTTTGGTAATTGTCTTTTTGTCTCCCTGAAACGGACGTGCCAAGGTGCATATTTGGCCTGAGCAGTCGCAAATGCTTATATTTGTTTGATGCACAAGTGGCCTGTGCATGTGTTCACTTCATATCATGTAATGCTCTTCTGCTCATGCTGCCTTTACCGCAGTGCTTTTGCGAGGCAGTGAAGCTTGATCATATTTAGGTATTTGTCCTTTTGTTTTCGTGAAATGGACATGCCAAGTTGCATATTTGGCCCGAGCAGTCGCAAATGCTTATATTTGTTTGATGCACAAGTGGCTTGTGCGTGCGTTCATTTCGTATCATGTAATGCTCTACTGTTCACGCTGGCTTTACCGCAGTGCTTTTTCGATCCAGTGAAGCTTAATCAGCTTTTGGTAATTGTAGTTTTGTCTCCCTGAAACAAACGTGCCAAGTTGCACATTTCGCCCGAACAGTCGCAAATGCTTATATTTGTTTGATGCACAAGTGGCTTGTGCATGCGTTCATTTCGTACCATGTAATGCTCTTCTGTTCAAGGTGGCTTTACCGCAGTGAATTTTGCGATGCAGTGAAGCTTAATCATCTTTCGGTAATTGTCTTTTTGTCTCCCTGAAACGCATATGCCAAGATGCATATTTGGCCTGAGCAATCGCAAATGCTTATATTTCTTTGATGCACAAGTACCCTGTGCATGCGTTCATTTCGTATCATGTAATGCTCTTCTGCTCACGCTGGCTTTACCGCAGTGCTTTTGCGATGCAGTGAAGCTTGATCATATTTTAGTATTTGTCCTTTTGTTTGCCTGAAACGGACGTGCCAAGATGCATATTTGGCCTGAGCAGTCGCAAATGCTTATACTTGTTTGATGCACAAGTGGCCTGTGCATGTGTTCATTTCGTATCATGTAATGCTCTTCTGCTCATGCTGGTTTTACCGCAGTGCTTTGGCGATGCAGTGAAGCTTAATCAGCTTTTGGTAATTGTAGTTTTGTCTCCCTTAAACGAATGTGCCAAGTTGCATATTTGGCCCGAGCAGTCGCAAATGCTTATATTTGTTTGATGCACAAGTGGCTTGTGCGTGCGTTCATTTCGTATCATGTAATGCTCTTCTGTTCACGCTGGCTTTACCGCAGTGCTTTTTCGATACAGTGAAGCTTGATCATCTTTTGGTAATTGTCTTTTTCTCTCTCTGAAACAGACGTGCCAAGATGCATATTTGGCCTGAGCAGTCGCAAATGCTTATATTTGTTTGATGCACAAGTGGCCTGTGCATGCATTCATTTCGTATCATGTAATGCTCTTCTGCTCACGCTGGCTTTACCGCAGTGCTTTTGCGATGCAGTGAAGCTTGATCATATTTTAGTATTTGTCCTTTTGTTTGCCTGAAACGGACGTGCCAAGATGCATATTTGGCCTGAGCCGTCGCAAATGCTTATACTTGTTTGATGCACAAGTGGCCTGTGCATGTGTTCATTTCGTATCATGTAATGCTCTTCTGCTCATGCTGGTTTTACCGCAGTGCTTTGGCGATGCAGTGAAGCTTAATCAGCTTTTGGTAATTGTAGTTTTGTCTCCCTTAAACGAATGTGCCAAGTTGCACATTTGGCCCGAACAGTCGCAAATGCTTATATTTGTTTGATGCACAAGTGGCTTGTGCATGCGTTCATTTCGTACCATGTAATGCTCTTCTGTTCAAGGTGGCTTTACCGCAGTGAATTTTGCGATGCAGTGAAGCTTAATCATCTTTCGGTAATTGTCTTTTTGTCTCCCTGGAACGGATGTGCCAAGATGCATATTTGGCCTGAGCAGTCGCAAATGCTTATATTTGTTTGATGCACAAGTGGCCTGTGCATGCGTTCATTTCGTATCTTGTAATGCTCTTCTGCTCACGCTGCTTTTACCGCA
This sequence comes from Rhipicephalus microplus, assembly GCF_043290135.1. Taxonomy (NCBI): domain Eukaryota; kingdom Metazoa; phylum Arthropoda; class Arachnida; order Ixodida; family Ixodidae; genus Rhipicephalus; species Rhipicephalus microplus. The sequence goes on along the minus strand of NW_027464612.1, from coordinate 720,065 downwards.
GTGCTTTTGCAATGCAGTGAAGCTTGGTGATATTCAAGTATTTGTCCTTTTGTTTGCCAGAAACGGACGTGCCAAGATGCATATTTGGCCTGTGCAGTCGCAAATGCTTATATTTGTTTGATGCACAAGTGGCGTGGGCATGCGTTCATTTCGTATTAAGTAATGCTCTTGTTCTCACGCTTGCTTTACTGCAGTGCTTTCGCAATGCAGTGAAGCCTACTCATCTCTTGGTAATTGTTTTTTTGTTTCCCTGAAACGGATATGTCAAGATGCATATTTGGCCTGAGCAGTCGCAAATGCTTATATTTAATTGATGCACAAGTGGCCTGTGCATGCGTTCATTTCGTATCATGTAATGCTCTTCTGCTCACGCTGGCATTACCGCAGTGCTTTTGCGTTGCAGTGAAGCCTCATCAAATTTAAGTATTTGTCCTTTTGTTTGCCTGAAGTGGACGTGCCAAGATGCATATTTGGCTTGAGCAGTCGCAAATGCTTATATTTGTTTGATGCACAAGTGGCCTGTGCATGCGTTCATTTCGTATCATGTAATGCTGTTCTGCTCATGCTGGTTTTACCGCAGTGCTTTGGCGATGCAGTGAAGCTTAATCCGCTTTTGGTAATTGTAGTTTTGTCTCCCTGAAACGAACGTGCCAAGTTGCACATTTGGCCCGAGCAGTCACAAATGGTTATATTTGTTTGATGCACAAGTGGCTTGTGCATGCGTTCATTTCGTATCATGTAATGCTCTTCTGTTCACGCTGGCTTTACCGCAGTGAATTTCGCGATGCAGTGAAGCTTAATCATCTTTCGGTAATTGTCTTTTTGTCTCCCTAAAAGGGATGTGCCAAGATGCTTAATTGGCCTGAGCAGTCGCAAATGCTTATATTTGTTTGATGCACAAGTGGCCTGTGCATGCGTTCATTTCGTATCATGCCGTGCTCTTCTGCTCACACTGGCTTTACCGCAGTGCTTTTGCGATGCAGTGAAGCTTGATCTTATTTAAGTATTTGTCTTTTTGTTTGCCTGAAACGAATGTGCCAAGATGCATATTTGGCCTGAGCAGTCGCAAATGCTTATATTTGTTTGATGCACAAGTGGCCTGTGCATGCGCTCATTTCGTATCATGTAATGCTCTTCTGCTCATGCTGGTTTTACCGCAGTGCTTTGGCGATGCAGTGAAGCCTAATCAGCTTTTGGTAATTGTCGTTTTGTCTCCCTGAAACGAACGTGCCAAGTTGCATTGTTGGCCTTAGCAGTCACAAATGCTTATATTTGTTTGATGCACAATTGGCCTGTGCATGCGTTCATTTCGTATCATGTAATGCTCTTCTGTTCACGCTGGCTTTACCGCAGTGCTTTTTCGATCCACTGAAGCTCAATAATTTTTTGGTAATTGTCTTACTGTCTCCCTAACTTGGACGTGCCAAGATGCATATATGGCCTGAGCAGTCGCAAATGCTTATATTTGTATGATGCACAAGTGGCCTGAGCATGCGTTCATTTCGTATCATGTAATGCTCTTCTGCTCACTCTGGCATTACCGCAGGGCTTTTGCGATGCAGTAAAGCTTCATGAAATTTAGGTATTTGTCCTTTTGTTTGCCTGAAACGGACGTGCGAAGATGCATATTTTGCCTGAGCCTTCGCAAATGCTTATCTTTATTTGATGCACAAGTGGCCTGTGCATGCGTTCATTTCGTATCATGTAATGCTCTTCTGCTCACGCTGGTTTTACCGCAGTGCTTTCGCGATGCAGTGAAGCTTAATCAACTTTTGGTAATTTTCTTTTTGTTTCCCTGAAACGGACGTGCCAAGGTGCATATTTGGCCTGAGCAGTCGCAAATGCCTATATATGTTTGATGCACAAGTGGCCTGGGCATGCGTTCATTTCGTATCATGTAGGTCTCTTCTGCTCATGCTGGCTTTACCGCAGTGCTTTTTCGATGCAGTGAAGCTTAATCATCTTTTGGTAAGTGTCTTTTTGTCTTCCTGAAATGAACGTGCCAAGATGCATATTTGGCCTGAGCAGTCGCAAATGCTTATATTTGTTTGATGCACAAGTGGCCTGTGCATGCGTTCATTTCGTATCATGTAATGCTTTTCTGCTCACAGTGGCTTTACCGCAGGGCTTTCGCGATGCAGTGAAGCTTAATCATCTTTTGGTAATTGTCTTTTTGTCTCCATGAAACGGACGTGCCAAGATGCATATTTGGTCTGAGCAGTCGCAAATGCTTATATTTGTTTGATGCCCAAGTGTCCTGTGCATGCGTTCATTTCATATCATGTAATGCTCTTCTGCTCATGCTGTCTTTACCGCAGTGCTTTTTTGATGCAATGAAGCTTGATCATATTTTAGTATTTGTCCTTTCGTTTGTCTGAGACGGACATGCCAAGATGCATATTTGGCCTGAGCAGTCGCAAATGCTTATATGTTTGATGCACAAGTGGCCTGTGCTTGCATTCATTTCGTATCATGTAATGCTCTTCTGCTCATGCTGGTTTTACCGCAGTGCTTTGGCTATGCAGTGAAGCTTAATCAGCTTTAGGTAATTGTCGTTTTGTCTCCCTAAAACGGACGTGCCAAGATGCATAATTGGCCTGTGCAGTCGCAAATGCTTATATTTGTTTGATGCACAAGTGGTCTGTGCATGCGTTCATTTCGTATCATGTAATGCTCTTTTGCTCACGCTGGCTTTACCGCAGTGCTTTCGCGATGCAGTGAAGCATAGTCATCTTTTGGTAATTGTCTTTTTGTCTCCCTGAAACGGACGTGCCAAGGTGCATATTTGGCCTGAGCAGTCGCAAATGCTTATATTTGTTTGATGCACAAGTGGCCTGTGCGTGTGTTCACTTCATATCATGTAATGCTCTTCTGCTCATGCTGGCTTTACCGCAGTGCTTTTGCGAGGCAGTGAAGCTTGATCATATTTAAGTATTTGTCCTTTTGTTTGCCTGAAACGGACATGCCAAGATGCATATTTGGCCTGAGCAATCGCAAATGCTTATATTTGTTTGATGCACAAGTACCCTGTGCATGCGTTCATTTCGTAACATGTAATGCTCTTCTGCTCACGCTGGCTTTACCGCAGTGCTTTTGCGATGCAGTGAAGCATGATCATATTTAAGTATTTGTCCTTTTGTTTGCCCGAAACGGACGTGCGAAGATGCATATTTGGCCTGAGCAGTCGCAAATGCTTATATTTGTTTGATGCAAAAGTGGCCTGTGCATGCGTTAATTTCGTATCATGTAATGCTTTTCTGCTCATGGTGGCTTTACCGCAGTGCTTTCGCGATGCAGTGAAGCTTAATCACCTTTTGGTTATTGTCTTTTTGTCTCCATGAAACGGACGTGCCAAGATGCATATTTAGCCTGAGCAGTCGCATATGCTTATATTTGTTTGATGCACAAGTGGCCTGTGCATGCGTTCATTTCGTATCATGTAATGCTATTTGCTCAAGCTGGCTTTATCGCAGAGCTTTTTCGATGCAGTGAAGCTTGATCATATTTTAGTATTTGTCCTTTTGTTTGCCAGAAACGGACATGCCAAGATGCGTATTTGGCCTGAGCAGTCGCAAATACTTATATTTTTTTGATGCAAAAGTGGCGTGGGCATGCCTTCATTTTGTATTAAGTAATGCTCTTGTTCTCACGCTAGCTTTACTGCAGTGCTTTCGCGATGCAGTGAAGCCTAATCATCTCTTGGTAATTGTTTTTTTGTCTCCCTGAAACGGACATGTCAAGATGCATACTTGGCCTGAGCTGTCGCAAATGCTTATATTTGTTTGATGCCCAAGTGTCCTGTGCATGCGTTCATTTCATATCATGTAATGCTCTTCTGCTCACGCTGTCTTTACCGCAGTGCTTTTTTGATGCAATGAAGCTTGATCATATTTTAGTATTTGTCCTTTCGTTTGTCTGAGACGGACATGCCAAGATGCATATTTGGCCTGAGCAGTCGCAAATGCTTATATGTTTGATGCACAAGTGGCCTGTGCTTGCATTCATTTCGTATCATGTAATGCTCCTCTGCTCATGCTGGTTTTACCGCAGTGCTTTGGCTATGCAGTGAAGCATAGTCATCTTTTGGTAATTGTCTTTTTGTCTCCCTGAAACGGACGTGCCAAGGTGCATATTTGGCCTGAGCAGTCGCAAATGCTTATATTTGTTTGATGCACAAGTGGCCTGTGCATGTGTTCACTTCATATCATGTAATGCTCTTCTGCTCATGCTGCCTTTACCGCAGTGCTTTTGCGAGGCAGTGAAGCTTGATCATATTTAGGTATTTGTCCTTTTGTTTTCGTGAAATGGACATGCCAAGTTGCATATTTGGCCCGAGCAGTCGCAAATGCTTATATTTGTTTGATGCACAAGTGGCTTGTGCGTGCGTTCATTTCGTATCATGTAATGCTCTACTGTTCACGCTGGCTTTACCGCAGTGCTTTTTCGATCCAGTGAAGCTTAATCAGCTTTTGGTAATTGTAGTTTTGTCTCCCTGAAACAAACGTGCCAAGTTGCACATTTCGCCCGAACAGTCGCAAATGCTTATATTTGTTTGATGCACAAGTGGCTTGTGCATGCGTTCATTTCGTACCATGTAATGCTCTTCTGTTCAAGGTGGCTTTACCGCAGTGAATTTTGCGATGCAGTGAAGCTTAATCATCTTTCGGTAATTGTCTTTTTGTCTCCCTGAAACGCATATGCCAAGATGCATATTTGGCCTGAGCAATCGCAAATGCTTATATTTCTTTGATGCACAAGTACCCTGTGCATGCGTTCATTTCGTATCATGTAATGCTCTTCTGCTCACGCTGGCTTTACCGCAGTGCTTTTGCGATGCAGTGAAGCTTGATCATATTTTAGTATTTGTCCTTTTGTTTGCCTGAAACGGACGTGCCAAGATGCATATTTGGCCTGAGCAGTCGCAAGTGCTTATACTTGTTTGATGCACAAGTGGCCTGTGCATGTGTTCATTTCGTATCATGTAATGCTCTTCTGCTCATGCTGGTTTTACCGCAGTGCTTTGGCGATGCAGTGAAGCTTAATCAGCTTTTGGTAATTGTAGTTTTGTCTCCCTTAAACGAATGTGCCAAGTTGCATATTTGGCCCGAGCAGTCGCAAATGCTTATATTTGTTTGATGCACAAGTGGCTTGTGCGTGCGTTCATTTCGTATCATGTAATGCTCTTCTGTTCACGCTGGCTTTACCGCAGTGCTTTTTCGATACAGTGAAGCTTGATCATCTTTTGGTAATTGTCTTTTTCTCTCTCTGAAACAGACGTGCCAAGATGCATATTTGGCCTGAGCAGTCGCAAATGCTTATATTTGTTTGATGCACAAGTGGCCTGTGCATGCATTCATTTCGTATCATGTAATGCTCTTCTGCTCACGCTGGCTTTACCGCAGTGCTTTTGCGATGCAGTGAAGCTTGATCATATTTTAGTATTTGTCCTTTTGTTTGCCTGAAACGGACGTGCCAAGATGCATATTTGGCCTGAGCCGTCGCAAATGCTTATATTTGTTTGATGCACAAGTGGCGTGGGCATGCGTTCATTTCGTATTAAGTAATGCTCTTGTTCTCACGCTTGCTTTACTGCAGTGCTTTCGCAATGCAGTGAAGCCTACTCATCTCTTGGTAATTGTTTTTTTGTTTCCCTGAAACGGATATGTCAAGATGCATATTTGGCCTGAGCAGTCGCAAATGCTTATATTTAATTGATGCACAAGTGGCCTGTGCATGCGTTCATTTCGTATCATGTAATGCTCTTCTGCTCACGCTGGCATTACCGCAGTGCTTTTGCGTTGCAGTGAAGCCTCATCAAATTTAAGTATTTGTCCTTTTGTTTGCCTGAAGTGGACGTGCCAAGATGCATATTTGGCTTGAGCAGTCGCAAATGCTTATATTTGTTTGATGCACAAGTGGCCTGTGCATGCGTTCATTTCGTATCATGTAATGCTGTTCTGCTCATGCTGGTTTTACCGCAGTGCTTTGGCGATGCAGTGAAGCTTAATCCGCTTTTGGTAATTGTAGTTTTGTCTCCCTGAAACGAACGTGCCAAGTTGCACATTTGGCCCGAGCAGTCACAAATGGTTATATTTGTTTGATGCACAAGTGGCTTGTGCATGCGTTCATTTCGTATCATGTAATGCTCTTCTGTTCACGCTGGCTTTACCGCAGTGAATTTCGCGATGCAGTGAAGCTTAATCATCTTTCGGTAATTGTCTTTTTGTCTCCCTAAAAGGGATGTGCCAAGATGCTTAATTGGCCTGAGCAGTCGCAAATGCTTATATTTGTTTGATGCACAAGTGGCCTGTGCATGCGTTCATTTCGTATCATGCCGTGCTCTTCTGCTCACACTGGCTTTACCGCAGTGCTTTTGCGATGCAGTGAAGCTTGATCTTATTTAAGTATTTGTCTTTTTGTTTGCCTGAAACGAATGTGCCAAGATGCATATTTGGCCTGAGCAGTCGCAAATGCTTATATTTGTTTGATGCACAAGTGGCCTGTGCATGCGCTCATTTCGTATCATGTAATGCTTTCTGCTCATGCTGGTTTTACCGCAGTGCTTTGGATATGCAGTCAAGCTTAATCAGCCTTTGGTAATTGTCGTTTTGTCTCCCTTAAACGAACGTGCCAAGTTGCATATTTGGCCTGAGCAGTCACAAAGGCTTATATTTGTTTGATGCACAATTGGCCTGTGCATGCGTTCATTTCGTATCATATAATGCTCTTCTGTTCACGCTGGCTTTACCGCAGTGCTTTTTCGATCCAGTGAAGTTTAATAATGTTTTGGTAATTGTCTTACTGTCTCCCTAACTTGGACGTGCCAAGATGCATATATGGCCTGAGCAGGCGCAAATGCTTATATTTGTTTGATGCACAAGTGGCCTGTGCATGCGTTCATTTCGTATCATGTAATGCTCTTCTGCTCACGCTGGCATTACCGCAGTGCTATTGCGATGCAGTAAAGCTTCATCAAATTTAAGTATTTGTCCTTTTGTTTGCCTGAAACGGACGTGCCAAGATGCATATTTTGCCTGAGCCGTCGCAAATGCTTATCTTTGTTTGATGCACAAGTGGCCTGTGCATGCGTTCATTTCGTATCATGTAATGCTCTTCTGCTCACGCTGGTTTTACCGCAGTGCTTTCGCGATGCAGTGAAGCTTAATCATCCTTTGGTAATTTTCTTTTTGTCTCCCTGAAACGGACGTGCCAAGACGCATATTTGGCCTCAGCAGTTGCAAATGTCTATATTTGTTTGATGCACAAGTGGCCTGGGCATGCGTTCATTTCGTATCATGTAGGTCTCTTCTGCTCATGCTGGCTTTACCGCAGTGATTTTTCGATGCAGTGAAGCTTAATCATCTTTTGGTATTTGTCTTTTTGTCTCCCTGAAACGAACGTGCCAAGATGCATATTTGGCCTGAGCAGTCGCAAATGCTTACATTTGTTGATGCACAAGTGGCCTGAGCATGCGTTCATTTCGTATCATGTAATGCTTTTCTGCTCACAGTGGCTTTACCGCAGTGCTTTCGCGATGCAGTGAAGCTTAATTATCTTTTGGTAATTGTCTTTTTGTCTCCATGAAACGGACGTGCCAAGATGCATATTTGGCCTGAGCAGTCGCAAATGCTTATATTTGTTTGATGCCCAAGTGGCCTGTGCATGCGTTCATTTCGTATCATGTAATGCTTTTCTGCTCACAGTGGCTTTACCACAGTGCTTTCGCGATGCAATGAAGCTTAATCATCTTTTGGTAATTGTCTTTTTGTCTCCATGATACGGACGTGCCAAGATGCATATTTGGTCTGAGCAGTCGCAAATGCTTATATTTGTTTGATGCCCAAGTGTCCTGTGCATGCGTTCATTTCGCATCATGTAATGCTCTTCTGCTCACGCTGGCTTTACCGCAGTGCTTTTTTGATGCAATAAAGCTTGATCATATTTTAGTATTTGTCTTTTCGTTTGTCTGAGACGGACATGCCAAGATGCATATTTGGCCTGAGCAGTCGCAAATGCTTATATGTTTGATGCACAAGTGGCCTGTGCTTGCATTCATTTCGTATCAGGTAATGCTCTTCTGCTCATGCTGGTTTTACCGCAGTGCTTTGGCGATGCAGTGAAGCCTAATCAGCTTTTGGTAATTGTCGTTTTGTCTCCCTGAAACGAACGTGCCAAGTTGCATTGTTGGCCTGAGCAGTCACAAATGCTTATATTTGTTTGATGCACAATTGGCCTGTGCATGCGTTCATTTCGTATCATGTAATGCTCTTCTGTTCACGCTGGCTTTACCGCAGTGCTTTTTCGATCCACCGAAGCTCAATAATTTTTTGGTAATTGTCTTACTGTCTCCCTAACTTGGACGTGCCAAGATGCATATATGGCCTGAGCAGTCGCAAATGCTTATATTTGTATGATGCACAAGTGGCCTGAGCATGCGTTCATTTCGTATCATGTAATGCTCTTCTGCTCACTCTGGCATTACCGCAGTGCTTTTGCGATGCAGTAAAGCTTCATGAAATTTAAGTATTTGTCCTTTTGTTTGCCTGAAACGGACGTGCGAAGATGCATATTTTGCCTGAGCCTTCGCAAATGCTTATCTTTATTTGATGCACAAGTGGCCTGTGCATGCGTTCATTTCGTATCATGTAATGCTCTTCTGCTCACGCTGGTTTTACCGCAGTGCTTTCGCGATGCAGTGAAGCTTATTCAACTTTTGGTAATTTTCTTTTTGTTTCCCTGAAACGGACGTGCCAAGGTGCATATTTGGCCTGAGCAGTCGCAAATGCCTATATATGTTTGATGCACAAGTGGCCTGGGCATGCGTTCATTTCGTATCATGTAGGTCTCTTCTGCTCATGCTGGCTTTACCGCAGTGCTTTTTCGATGCAGTGAAGCTTAATCATCTTTTGGTAAGTGTCTTTTTGTCTTCCTGAAATGAACGTGCCAAGATGCATATTTGGCCTGAGCAGTCGCAAATGCTTATATTTGTTTGATGCACAAGTGGCCTGTGCATGCGTTCATTTCGTATCATGTAATGCTTTTCTGCTCACAGTGGCTTTACCGCAGTGCTTTCGCGATGCAGTGAAGCTTAATCATCTTTTGGTAATTGTCTTTTTGTCTCCATGAAACGGACGTGCCAAGATGCATATTTGGTCTGAGCAGTCGCAAATGCTTATATTTGTTTGATGCCCAAGTGTCCTGTGCATGCGTTCATTTCATATCATGTAATGCTCTTCTGCTCACGCTGTCTTTACCGCAGTGCTTTTTTGATGCAATGAAGCTTGATCATATTTTAGTATTTGTCCTTTCGTTTGTCTGAGACGGACATGCCAAGATGCATATTTGGCCTGAGCAGTCGCAAATGCTTATATGTTTGATGCACAAGTGGCCTGTGCTTGCATTCATTTCGTATCATGTAATGCTCTTCTGCTCATGCTGGTTTTACCGCAGTGCTTTGGCTGTGCAGTGAAGCTTAATCAGCTTTAGGTAATTGTCGTTTTGTCTCCCTAAAACGGACGTGCCAAGATGCATAATTGGCCTGTGCAGTCGCAAATGCTTATATTTGTTTGATGCACAAGTGGTCTGTGCATGCGTTCATTTCATATCATGTAATGCTCTTCTGCTCACGCTGGCTTTACCGCAGTGCTTTCGCGATGCAGTGAAGCATAGTCATCTTTTGGTAATTGTCTTTTTGTCTCCCTGAAACGGACGTGCCAAGGTGCATATTTGGCCTGAGCAGTCGCAAATGCTTATATTTGTTTGATGCACAAGTGGCCTGTGCATGTGTTCACTTCATATCATGTAGTGCTCTTCTGCTCATGCTGGCTTTACCGCAGTGCTTTTTCAATGCAGTGAAGCTTGATCATATTTTAGTATTTAACTTTTTGTTTGCCTCAAATGGGCGTGCCAAGATGCATATTTGGCCTGAGCAGTCACAAATACTTATATTTTTTGATGCACAAGTGGCCTGTGCATGCGTTCATTTCGTATAATGTAATGCTCTTCTGCTCACGCTGGCTTTACTTCAGTGCTTTCGCGATACGGTGAAGCCTAATCATCTCTTGGTAATTGTTTTTTTGTCTCCCTGAAACGGACATGCCAAGATGCATATTTGGCCTGAGCAGTCGCAAATGCTTATATTTGATTGATGCACAAGTGGCCTGTGCATGCGTTCATTTCGTATCATGTAACGCTCTTCTGCTCACGCTGGCATTACCGCACTCCTTTTGCGATGCAGTGAAGCTTGATCAAATTTAAGTATTTGTCCTTTTGTTTGCCTGAAACGGACGTGCCAAGATGCATATTTGGCTTGAGCAGTTGCAAATGCCTATCTTTGTTTGATGCGCAAGTGGCCTGGGCATGCGTTCATTTCGTATCATGTAATCCTCTTCTGCTCGTGCTGGCTTTACCGCAGTGCTTTTGCGATGCAGTGAAGCTTAATCATATTTAAGAATTGGTCCGTTTGTTGGCCTGAAACGGACGTGCCAAGATGCATATTTGGCCTGAGCAGTCGCCAATGCTTATATTTGTTTGATGCACAAGTGGCCTGTGCATGCGTTCATTTCGTATCATGTAATGCTATTCTGCTCACGCTGGCTTTACCGCAGTGCTTTTGCGATGCAGTGAAGCTTAATCATATTTAAGAATTTGTCCGTTTGTTTGCCTGAAACGGACATGCCAAGATGCATATTTGGCCTGAGCAGTCGCAAATGCTTATATTTGTTTGATGCACAAGTGGCCTGTGCATGCGTTCATTTCGTATCATGTATTGCTCTTCTGCTCATGCTCGCTTTACCGCAGTGCTTTTGCGATGCAGTGAAGCTTGATCATATATAAGTATTTGTCCTTTTGTTTTCCTGAAACGGACATGCCAAGATGCATATTTGGCCTGAGCAGTCGCAAATGCTTATATTTTTTTGATGCACAAGTGGCCTGGGCATGCATTCATTTCGTATCATGTAATGCTCTTCTGCTCACGCTTGCTTTGCCGCTGTGCTTACGCGATGCAGTGAAGCTTAATCATCTTTTGGTAATTGTCTTTTTGTCTCCCTGAAACAAACGTGCCAAGATGCATATTTGGCCTGAGCAGTCGCAAATGCTTATATTTGTTTGATGCACAATTGGCCTGTGCATGCGTTCATTTCGTATCATGTAATGCTCTTCTGTTCACGCTGGCTTTACCGCAGTGCTTTTTCGATCCACTGAAGACCAATAATTTTTTGGCAATTGTCTTACTGTCTCCCTAACTTGGACGTGCCATGATGCATATATGGCCTGAGCAGTCGCAAATGCTTATATTTGTATGATGCACAAGTGGCCTGAGCATGCGTTCATTTCGTATCATGTAATGCTCTTCTGCTCACGCTGGTTTTACCGCAGTGCTTTCGCGATGCAGTGAAGCTTAATCAACTTTTGGTAATTTTCTTTTTGTTTGCCTGAAACGGACGTGCCAAGGTGCATATTTGGCCTGAGCAGTCGCAAATGCCTATATATGTTTGATGCACAAGTGGCCTGGGCATGTTTCATTTCGTATCATGTAGGTCTCTTCTGCTCATGCTGGCTTTACCGCAGTGCTTTTTCGATGCAGTGAAGCCTAATCATCTTTTGGTAATTGTCTTTTTGTCTCCATGATACGGACGTGCCAAGATGCATATTTGGTCTGAGCAGTCGCAAATGCTTATATTTGTTTGATGCCCAAGTGTCCTGTGCATGCGTTCATTTCGCATCATGTAATGCTCTTCTGCTCACGCTGGCTTTACCGCAGTGCTTTTTTGATGCAATAAAGCTTGATCATATTTTAGTATTTGTCTTTTCGTTTGTCTGAGACGGACATGCCAAGATGCATATTTGGCCTGAGCAGTCGCAAATGCTTATATGTTTGATGCACAAGTGGCCTGTGCTTGCATTCATTTCGTATCATGTAATGCTCTTCTGCTCATGCTGGTTTTACCGCAGTGCTTTGGCGATGCAGTGAAGCCTAATCAGCTTTTGGTAATTGTCGTTTTGTCTTCCTGAAACGAACGTGCCAAGTTGCATTGTTGGCCTTAGCAGTCACAAATGCTTATATTTGTTTGATGCACAATTGGCCTGTGCATGCGTTCATTTCGTATCATGTAATGCTCTTCTGTTCACGCTGGCTTTACCGCAGTGCTTTTTCGATCCACTGAAGCTCAATAATTTTTTGGTAATTGTCTTACTGTCTCCCTAACTTGGACGTGCCAAGATGCATATATGGCCTGAGCAGTCGCAAATGCTTATATTTGTATGATGCACAAGTGGCCTGAGCATGCGTTCATTTCTTATCATGTAATGCTCTTCTGCTCACTCTGGCATTACCGCAGTGCTTTTGCGATGCAGTAAAGCTTCATGAAATTTAGGTATTTGTCCTTTTGTTTGCCTGAAACGGACGTGCGAAGATGCATATTTTGCCTGAGCCTTCGCAAATGCTTATCTTTATTTGATGCACAAGTGGCCTGTGCATGCGTTCATTTCGTATCATGTAATGCTCTTCTGCTCACGCTGGTTTTACCGCAGTGCTTTCGCGATGCAGTGAAGCTTAATCAACTTTTGGTAATTTTCTTTTTGTTTCCCTGAAACGGACGTGCCAAGGTGCATATTTGGCCTGAGCAGTCGCAAATGCCTATATATGTTTGATGCACAAGTGGCCTGGGCATGCGTTCATTTCGTATCATGTAGGTCTCTTCTGCTCATGCTGGCTTTACCGCAGTGCTTTTTCGATGCAGTGAAGCTTAATCATCTTTTGGTAAGTGTCTTTTTGTCTTCCTGAAATGAACGTGCCAAGATGCATATTTGGCCTGAGCAGTCGCAAATGCTTATATTTGTTTGATGCACAAGTGGCCTGTGCATGCGTTCATTTCGTATCATGTAATGCTTTTCTGCTCACAGTGGCTTTACCGCAGGGCTTTCGCGATGCAGTGAAGCTTAATCATCTTTTGGTAATTGTCTTTTTGTCTCCATGAAACGGACGTGCCAAGATGCATATTTGGTCTGAGCAGTCGCAAATGCTTATATTTGTTTGATGCCCAAGTGTCCTGTGCATGCGTTCATTTCATATCATGTAATGCTCTTCTGCTCATGCTGTCTTTACCGCAGTGCTTTTTTGATGCAATGAAGCTTGATCATATTTTAGTATTTGTCCTTTCGTTTGTCTGAGACGGACATGCCAAGATGCATATTTGGCCTGAGCAGTCGCAAATGCTTATATGTTTGATGCACAAGTGGCCTGTGCTTGCATTCATTTCGTATCATGTAATGCTCTTCTGCTCATGCTGGTTTTACCGCAGTGCTTTGGCTATGCAGTGAAGCCTAATCATCTCTTGGTAATTGTTTTTTTGTCTCCCTGAAACGGACATGTCAAGATGCATATTTGGCCTGAGCAGTCGCAAATGCTTATATTTGTTTGATGCCCAAGTGTCCTGTGCATGCGTTCATTTCATATCATGTAATGCTCTTCTGCTCATGCTGTCTTTACCGCAGTGCTTTTTTGATGCAATGAAGCTTGATCATATTTTAGTATTTGTCCTTTCGTTTGTCTGAGACGGACATGCCAAGATGCATATTTGGCCTGAGCAGTCGCAAATGCTTATATGTTTGATGCACAAGTGGCCTGTGCTTGCATTCATTTCGTATCATGTAATGCTCTTCTGCTCATGCTGGTTTTACCGCAGTGCTTTGGCTATGCAGTGAAGCCTAATCATCTCTTGGTAATTGTTTTTTTGTCTCCCTGAAACGGACATGTCAAGATGCATATTTGGCCTGAGCAGTCGCAAATGCTTATATTTGTTTGATGCACAAGTGGCCTGTGCATGCGTTCATTTCGTATCATGTAATGCTATTCTGCTCACGCTGGCTTTACCGCAGTGCTTTTGCGATGCAGTGAAGCTTAATCATATTTAAGAATTTGTCCGTTTGTTTGCCTGAAACGGACATGCCAAGATGCATATTTGGCCTGAGCAGTCGCAAATGCTTATATTTGTTTGATGCACAAGTGGCCTGTGCACGCGTTCATTTCGTATCATGTATTGCTCTTCTGCTCATGCTCGCTTTACCGCAGTGCTTTTGCGATGCAGTGAAGCTTGATCATATATAAGTATTTGTCCTTTTGTTTTCCTGAAACGGACATGCCAAGATGCATATTTGGCCTGAGCAGTCGCAAATGCTTATATTTTTTTGATGCACAAGTGGCCTGGGCATGCATTCATTTCGTATCATGTAATGCTCTTCTGCTCACGCTTGCTTTGCCGCTGTGCTTACGCGATGCAGTGAAGCTTAATCATCTTTTGGTAATTGTCTTTTTGTCTCCCTGAAACAAACGTGCCAAGATGCATATTTGGCCTGAGCAGTCGCAAATGCTTATATTTGTTTGATGCACAATTGGCCTGTGCATGCGTTCATTTCGTATCATGTAATGCTCTTCTGTTCACGCTGGCTTTACCGCAGTGCTTTTTCGATCCACTGAAGACCAATAATTTTTTGGCAATTGTCTTACTGTCTCCCTAACTTGGACGTGCCAAGATGCATATATGGCCTGAGCAGTCGCAAATGCTTATATTTGTATGATGCACAAGTGGCCTGAGCATGCGTTCATTTCGTATCATGTAATGCTCTTCTGCTCACGCTGGTTTTACCGCAGTGCTTTCGCGATGCAGTGAAGCTTAATCAACTTTTGGTAATTTTCTTTTTGTTTGCCTGAAACGGACGTGCCAAGGTGCATATTTGGCCTGAGCAGTCGCAAATGCCTATATATGTTTGATGCACAAGTGGCCTGGGCATGTTTCATTTCGTATCATGTAGGTCTCTTCTGCTCATGCTGGCTTTACCGCAGTGCTTTTTCGATGCAGTGAAGCCTAATCATCTTTTGGTAATTGTCTTTTTGTCTCCATGATACGGACGTGCCAAGATGCATATTTGGTCTGAGCAGTCGCAAATGCTTATATTTGTTTGATGCCCAAGTGTCCTGTGCATGCGTTCATTTCGCATCATGTAATGCTCTTCTGCTCACGCTGGCTTTACCGCAGTGCTTTTTTGATGCAATAAAGCTTGATCATATTTTAGTATTTGTCTTTTCGTTTGTCTGAGACGGACATGCCAAGATGCATATTTGGCCTGAGCAGTCGCAAATGCTTATATGTTTGATGCACAAGTGGCCTGTGCTTGCATTCATTTCGTATCATGTAATGCTCTTCTGCTCATGCTGGTTTTACCGCAGTGCTTTGGCGATGCAGTGAAGCCTAATCAGCTTTTGGTAATTGTCGTTTTGTCTCCCTGAAACGAACGTGCCAAGTTGCATTGTTGGCCTTAGCAGTCGCAAATGCTTATATTTGTATGATGCACAAGTGGCCTGAGCATGCGTTCATTTCTTATCATGTAATGCTCTTCTGCTCACTCTGGCATTACCGCAGTGCTTTTGCGATGCAGTAAAGCTTCATGAAATTTAGGTATTTGTCCTTTTGTTTGCCTGAAACGGACGTGCGAAGATGCATATTTTGCCTGAGCCTTCGCAAATGCTTATCTTTATTTGATGCACAAGTGGCCTGTGCATGCGTTCATTTCGTATCATGTAATGCTCTTCTGCTCACGCTGGTTTTACCGCAGTGCTTTCGCGATGCAGTGAAGCTTAATCAACTTTTGGTAATTTTCTTTTTGTTTCCCTGAAACGGACGTGCCAAGGTGCATATTTGGCCTGAGCAGTCGCAAATGCCTATATATGTTTGATGCACAAGTGGCCTGGGCATGCGTTCATTTCGTATCATGTAGGTCTCTTCTGCTCATGCTGGCTTTACCGCAGTGCTTTTTCGATGCAGTGAAGCTTAATCATCTTTTGGTAAGTGTCTTTTTGTCTTCCTGAAATGAACGTGCCAAGATGCATATTTGGCCTGAGCAGTCGCAAATGCTTATATTTGTTTGATGCACAAGTGGCCTGTGCATGCGTTCATTTCGTATCATGTAATGCTTTTCTGCTCACAGTGGCTTTACCGCAGGGCTTTCGCGATGCAGTGAAGCTTAATCATCTTTTGGTAATTGTCTTTTTGTCTCCATGAAACGGACGTGCCAAGATGCATATTTGGTCTGAGCAGTCGCAAATGCTTATATTTGTTTGATGCCCAAGTGTCCTGTGCATGCGTTCATTTCATATCATGTAATGCTCTTCTGCTCATGCTGTCTTTACCGCAGTGCTTTTTTGATGCAATGAAGCTTGATCATATTTTAGTATTTGTCCTTTCGTTTGTCTGAGACGGACATGCCAAGATGCATATTTGGCCTGAGCAGTCGCAAATGCTTATATGTTTGATGCACAAGTGGCCTGTGCTTGCATTCATTTCGTATCATGTAATGCTCTTCTGCTCATGCTGGTTTTACCGCAGTGCTTTGGCTATGCAGTGAAGCCTAATCATCTCTTGGTAATTGTTTTTTTGTCTCCCTGAAACGGACATGTCAAGATGCATATTTGGCCTGAGCAGTCGCAAATGCTTATATTTGTTTGATGCCCAAGTGTCCTGTGCATGCGTTCATTTCATATCATGTAATGCTCTTCTGCTCACGCTGTCTTTACCGCAGTGCTTTTTTGATGCAATGAAGCTTGATCATATTTTAGTATTTGTCCTTTCGTTTGTCTGAGACGGACATGCCAAGATGCATATTTGGCCTGAGCAGTCGCAAATGCTTATATGTTTGATGCACAAGTGGCCTGTGCTTGCATTCATTTCGTATCATGTAATGCTCCTCTGCTCATGCTGGTTTTACCGCAGTGCTTTGGCTATGCAGTGAAGCTTAATCAGCTTTAGGTAATTGTCGTTTTGTCTCCCTGAAACGGACGTGCCAAGGTGCATACTTGGCCTGAGCAGTCGCAAATGCTTATATTTGTTTGATGCACAAGTGGCCTGTGCATGTGTTCACTTCATATCATGTAATGCTCTTCTGCTCATGCTGCCTTTACCGCAGTGCTTTTGCGAGGCAATGAAGCTTGATCATATTTAGGTATTTGTCCTTTTGTTTTCGTGAAATGGACATGCCAAGATGCATATTTGGCTTGAGTAGCCGCAAATGCCTTTGTTTGATGCGCAAGTGGCCTGGGCATGCGTTCATTTCGTATCATGTAATGCTCTTCTGCTCACGCTGGCTTTACCGCAGTGCTTTTTCGATACAGTGAAGCTTGATCATCTTTTGGTAATTGTCTTTTTCTCTCTCTGAAATGGACGTGCCAAGATGCATATTTGGCCTGAGCAGTCGCAAATGCTTATATTTGTTTGATGCACAAGTGGCCTGTGCATGCATTCATTTCGTATCATGTAATGCTCTTCTGCTTATGCTGGCTTTACCGCAGTGCTTTTGCGATGCAGTGAAGCTTGATCATATTTAAGTATTTGTCCTTTTGTTTGCCTGAAACGCATATGCCAAGATGCATATTTGGCCTGAGCAATCGCAAATGCTTATATTTGTTTGATGCACAAGTACCCTGTGCATGCGTTCATTTCGTATCATGTAATGCTCTTCTGCTCACGCTGGCTTTACCGCAGTGCTTTTGCGATGCAGTGAAGCTTGATCATATTTTAGTATTTGTCCTTTTGTTTGCCTGAAACGGACGTGCCAAGATGCATATTTGGCCTGAGCAGTCGCAAATGCTTATACTTGTTTGATGCACAAGTGGCCTGTGCATGTGTTCATTTCGTATCATGTAATGCTCTTCTGCTCATGCTGGTTTTACCGCAGTGCTTTGGCGATGCAGTGAAGCTTAATCAGCTTTTGGTAATTGTAGTTTTGTCTCCCTTAAACGAATGTGCCAAGTTGCATATTTGGCCCGAGCAGTCGCAAATGCTTATATTTGTTTGATGCACAAGTGGCTTGTCCGTGCGTTCATTTCGTATCATGTAATGCTCTACTGTTCACGCTGGCTTTACCGCAGTGCTTTTTCGATCCAGTGAAGCTTAATCAGCTTTTGGTAATTGTAGTTTTGTCTCCCTGAAACAAACGTGCCAAGTTGCACATTTCGCCCGAACAGTCGCAAATGCTTATATTTGTTTGATGCACAAGTGGCTTGTGCATGCGTTCATTTCGTACCATGTAATGCTCTTCTGTTCAAGGTGGCTTTACCGCAGTGAATTTTGCGATGCAGTGAAGCTTAATCATCTTTCGGTAATTGTCTTTTTGTCTCCCTGAAACGCAAATGCTAAGATGCATATTTGGCCTGAGCAATCGCAAATGCTTATATTTCTTTGATGCACAAGTACCCTGTGCATGCGTTCATTTCGTATCATGTAATGCTCTTCTGCTCACGCTGGCTTTACCGCAGTGCTTTTGCGATGCAGTGAAGCTTGATCATATTTTAGTATTTGTCCTTTTGTTTGCCTGAAACGGACGTGCCAAGATGCATATTTGGCCTGAGCAGTCGCAAATGCTTATACTTGTTTGATGCACAAGTGGCCTGTGCATGTGTTCATTTCGTATCATGTAATGCTCTTCTGCTCATGCTGGTTTTACCGCAGTGCTTTGGCGATGCAGTGAAGCTTAATCAGCTTTTGGTAATTGTAGTTTTGTCTCCCTTAAACGAATGTGCCAAGTTGCATATTTGGCCCGAGCAGTCGCAAATGCTTATATTTGTTTGATGCACAAGTGGCTTGTGCGTGCGTTCATTTCGTATCATGTAATGCTCTTCTGCTCACGCTGGCTTTACCGCAGTGCTTTTTCGATACAGTGAAGCTTGATCATCTTTTGGTAATTTTCTTTTTCTCTCTCTGAAACGGACGTGCCAAGATGCATATTTGGCCTGAGCAGTCGCAAATGCTTATATTTGTTTGATGCACAAGTGGCCTGTGCATGCATTCGTTTCGTATCATGTAATGCTCTTCTGCTCACGCTGGCTTTACCGCAGTGCTTTTGCGATGCAGTGAAGCTTGATCATATTTTAGTATTTGTCCTTTTGTTTGCCTGAAACGGACGTGCCAAGATGCATATTTGGCCTGAGCCGTCGCAAATGCTTATACTTGTTTGATGCACAAGTGGCCTGTGCATGTGTTCATTTCGTATCATGTAATGCTCTTCTGCTCATGCTGGTTTTACCGCAGTGCTTTGGCGATGCAGTGAAGCTTAATCAGCTTTTGGTAATTGTAGTTTTGTCTCCCTTAAACGAATGTGCCAAGTTGCACATTTGGCCCGAACAGTCGCAAATGCTTATATTTGTTTGATGCACAAGTGGCTTGTGGATGCGTTCATTTCGTACCATGTAGTGCTCTTCTGTTCAAGGTGGCTTTACCGCAGTGAATTTTGCGATGCAGTGAAGCTTAATCATCTTTCGGTAATTGTCTTTTTGTCTCCCTGAAACGGATGTGCCAAGATGCATATTTGGCCTGAGCAGTCGCAAATGCTTATATTTGTTTGATGCACAAGTGGCCTGTGCATGCGTTCATTTCGTATCTTGTAATGCTCTTCTGCTCACGCTGCTTTTACCGCAGTGCTTTTGCAATGCAGTGAAGCTTGGTGATATTTAAGTATTTGTCCTTTTGTTTGCCAGAAACGGACGTGCCAAGATGCATATTTGGCCTGTGCAGTCGCAAATGCTTATATTTGTTTGATGCACAAGTGGCGTGGGCATGCGTTCAT
Organism: Rhipicephalus microplus; assembly: GCF_043290135.1. Taxonomy (NCBI): domain Eukaryota; kingdom Metazoa; phylum Arthropoda; class Arachnida; order Ixodida; family Ixodidae; genus Rhipicephalus; species Rhipicephalus microplus. The sequence goes on along the minus strand of NW_027464612.1, from coordinate 700,448 downwards.
TTCGTATTAAGTAATGCTCTTGTTCTCACGCTTGCTTTACTGCAGTGCTTTCGCAATGCAGTGAAGCCTACTCATCTCTTGGTAATTGTTTTTTTGTTTCCCTGAAACGGATATGTCAAGATGCATATTTGGCCTGAGCAGTCGCAAATGCTTATATTTAATTGATGCACAAGTGGCCTGTGCATGCGTTCATTTCGTATCATGTAATGCTCTTCTGCTCACGCTGGCATTACCGCAGTGCTTTTGCGTTGCAGTGAAGCTTCATCAAATTTAAGTATTTGTCCTTTTGTTTGCCTGAAGTGGACGTGCCAAGATGCATATTTGGCTTGAGCAGTCGCAAATGCTTATATTTGTTTGATGCACAAGTGGCCTGTGCATGCGTTCATTTCGTATCATGTAATGCTGTTCTGCTCATGCTGGTTTTACCGCAGTGCTTTGGCGATGCAGTGAAGCTTAATCCGCTTTTGGTAATTGTAGTTTTGTCTCCCTGAAACGAACGTGCCAAGTTGCACATTTGGCCCGAGCAGTCACAAATGGTTATATTTGTTTGATGCACAAGTGGCTTGTGCATGCGTTCATTTCGTATCATGTAATGCTCTTCTGTTCACGCTGGCTTTACCGCAGTGAATTTCGCGATGCAGTGAAGCTTAATCATCTTTCGGTAATTGTCTTTTTGTCTCCCTAAAACGGATGTGCCAAGATGCTTAATTGGCCTGAGCAGTCGCAAATGCTTATATTTGTTTGATGCACAAGTGGCCTGTGCATGCGTTCATTTCGTATCATGCCGTGCTCTTCTGCTCACACTGGCTTTACCGCAGTGCTTTTGCGATGCAGTGAAGCTTGATCTTATTTAAGTATTTGTCTTTTTGTTTGCCTGAAACGAATGTGCCAAGATGCATATTTGGCCTGAGCAGTCGCAAATGCTTATATTTGTTTGATGCACAAGTGGCCTGTGCATGCGCTCATTTCGTATCATGTAATGCTTTCTGCTCATGCTGGTTTTACCGCAGTGCTTTGGATATGCAGTCAAGCTTAATCAGCCTTTGGTAATTGTCGTTTTGTCTCCCTTAAACGAACGTGCCAAGTTGCATATTTGGCCTGAGCAGTCACAAATGCTTATATTTGTTTGATGCACAATTGGCCTGTGCATGCGTTCATTTCGTATCATATAATGCTCTTCTGTTCACGCTGGCTTTACCGCAGTGCTTTTTCGATCCAGTGAAGTTTAATAATGTTTTGGTAATTGTCTTACTGTCTCCCTAACTTGGACGTGCCAAGATGCATATATGGCCTGAGCAGGCGCAAATGCTTATATTTGTTTGATGCACAAGTGGCCTGTGCATGCGTTCATTTCGTATCATGTAATGCTCTTCTGCTCACGCTGGCATTACCGCAGTGCTATTGCGATGCAGTAAAGCTTCATCAAATTTAAGTATTTGTCCTTTTGCTTGCCTGAAACGGACGTGCCAAGATGCATATTTTGCCTGAGCCGTCGCAAATGCTTATCTTTGTTTGATGCACAAGTGGCCTGTGCATGCGTTCATTTCGTATCATGTAATGCTCTTCTGCTCACGCTGGTTTTAACGCAGTGCTTTCGCGATGCAGTGAAGCTTAATCATCCTTTGGTAATTTTCTTTTTGTCTCCCTGAAACGGACGTGCCAAGACGCATATTTGGCCTCAGCAGTTGCAAATGTCTATATTTGTTTGATGCACAAGTGGCCTGGGCATGCGTTCATTTCGTATCATGTAGGTCTCTTCTGCTCATGCTGGCTTTACCGCAGTGATTTTTCGATGCAGTGAAGCTTAATCATCTTTTGGTATTTGTCTTTTTGTCTCCCTGAAACGAACGTGCCAAGATGCATATTTGGCCTGAGCAGTCGCAAATGCTTACATTTGTTGATGCACAAGTGGCCTGAGCATGCGTTCATTTCGTATCATGTAATGCTTTTCTGCTCACAGTGGCTTTACCGCAGTGCTTTCGCGATGCAGTGAAGCTTAATTATCTTTTGGTAATTGTCTTTTTGTCTCCATGAAACGGACGTGCCAAGATGCATATTTGGCCTGAGCAGTCGCAAATGCTTATATTTGTTTGATGCCCAAGTGGCCTGTGCATGCGTTCATTTCGTATCATGTAATGCTTTCTGATCATGCTGGTTTTACCGCACTGCTTTGGATATGCCGTGAAGCTTAATCAGCTTTTGGTAATTGTCGTTTTGTCTCCCTGAAACGAACGTGCCAAGTTGCATATTTGGCCTGAGCAGTCGCAAATGCTTATATTTGTTCGATGCACAATTGGCCTGTGCATGCGTTCATTTCGTATCATATAATGCTCTTCTGTTCACGCTGGCTTTACCGCAGTGCTTTTTCGATCCAGTGAAGCTTAATAATGTTTTGGTAATTGTCTTACTGTCTCCCTAACTTGGACGTGCCAAGATGCATATATGGCCTGAGCAGGCGCAAATGCTTATATTTGTTTGATGCACAAGTGGCCTGTGCATGCGTTCATTTCGTATCATGTAATGCTCTTCTGCTCACGCTGGCATTACCGCAGTGCTTTTGCGATGCAGTAAAGCTTCATCAAATTTAAGTATTTGTCCTTTTGTTTGCCTGAAACGGACGTGCCAAGATGCATATTTGGCCTAAGCCGTCGCAATTGTTTATCTTTAATTGATGCACATGTGGCCTGTGCATGCGTTCATTTCGTATCATGTAATGCTCTTCTGCTCACGCTTGTTTTACCGCAGTGCTTTTTCGATGCGGTGAAGCTTAATCATCTTTTGGTAATTGTCTTTTTGTCTCCCTGAAATGAACGTGCCAAGATGCATATTTGGCCTGAGCAGTCGCAAATGCTTATATTTGTTTGATGCCTAAGTGTCCTGTGCATGCGTTCTTTCGTATCATGTAATGCTCTTCTGCTCACGCTGGCTTTACCGCAGTGCTTTTTTGATGCAATAAAGCTTGATCATATTTTAGTATTTGTCTTTTTGTTTGTCTGAGACGGACATGCCAAGATACATATTTGGCCTGAGCAGTCGCAAATGCTTATATGTTTGATGCACAAGTGGCCTGTGCTTGCATTCATTTCGTATCATGTAATGCTCTTCTGCTCATGCTGGTTTTGCCGCAGTGCTTTGGCTATGCAGTGAAGCTTAATCAGCTTTAGGTAATTGTCGTTTTGTCTCCCTAAAACGGACGTGCCAAGATGCATATTTGGCCTGTGCAGTCGCAAATGCTTATATTTGTTTGATGCACAATAGGTCTGTGCATGCGTTCATTTCGTATCATGTAATGCTCTTCTGCTCACGCTGGCTTTACCGCAGTGCTTTCGCGATGCAGTGAAGCATAGTCATCTTTTGGTAATTGTCTTTTTGTCTCCCTGAAACGGACGTGCCAAGATGCATATTTGGCCTGAGCAGTCGCAAATGCTTATATTTGTTTGATGCACAAGTGGCCTGTGCATGCGTTCACTTCGTATCATAACTTGCTCTTCTGCTCACGCTGGCTTTACCGCAGTGATTTTGCGATGCAGTGAAGCTTAATCATATTTAAGTATTTGTCCTTTTGTTTTCTGAAACGGACGTGCCAAGATGCATATTTGGCCTGAGCAGTCGCAAATGCTTATATTTGTTTGATGCACAAATGGCCTGTGCATGCGTTCATTTCCTATCATGTATTGCTCTTCTGCTCATGCTCGCTTTACCGCAGTGCTTGCGTGATGCAGTGAAGCTTAATCATCTTTTGGTAATTGTTTTTTGCTCTCTCTGAAACGCACTTGCCAAGATGCATATTTGCCCTGAGCAGTCGCAAATGCTTATATTTGTTTGATGCACAAGTGGCCTGTGCATGCGTTCATTTAATATCATGTAATGCTCTTCTGCTCATGCTGGCTTTACCGCAGTGCTTTTGCGAGGCAGTGAAGCTTGATCATATTTAAGTATTTGTCCTTTTGTTTGCCTGAAACGGACATGCCAAGATGCATATTTGGCCTGAGCAATCGCAAATGCTTATATTTGTTTGATGCACAAGTACCCTGTACATGCGTTCATTTCGTATCATGTAATGCTTTTCTGCTCACGGTGGCTTTACCGCAGTGCTTTCCCGATGCAGTGAAGCTTAATCACCTTTTGGTTATTGTCTTTTTGTCTCAATGAAACGGACGTGCCAAGATGCATATTTAGCCTGAGCAGTCGCATATGCTTATATTTGTTTGATGCACAAGTGGCCTGTGCATGCGTTCATTTCGTATCATGTAATACTATTTGCTCAAGCTGGCTTTACCGCAGTACTTTTTCGATGCAGTGAAGCTTGATCATATTTTAGTATTTGTCCTTTTGTTTGCCAGAAACGGACGTGCCAAGATGCGTATTTGGCCTGAGCAGTCGCAACTGCTTATATTTGTTTGATGCACAAGTGGCCTGTGCATGCGTTCATTTCATATCATGTAATGCTCTTCTGCTCACGCTGGCTTTACCGCAGTGCTTTTGCGATGCAGTGAAGCATGATCATATTTAAGTATTTGTCCTTTTGTTTGCCCGAAACGGACGTGCGAAGATGCATATTTGGCCTGAGCAGTCGCAAATGCTTATATTTGTTTGATGCAAAAGTGGCCTGTGCATGCGTTTATTTCGTATCATGTAATGCTTTTCTGCTCACGGTGGCTTTACCGCAGTGCTTTCCCGATGCAGTGAAGCATAGTAATCTTTTGGTAATTGTCTTTTTGTCTCCCTGAAACGGACGTGCCAAGGTGCATATTTGGCCTGAGCAGTCGCAAATGCTTATATTTGTTTGATGCACAAGTGGCCTGTGCATGTGTTCACTTCATATCATGTAATGCTCTTCTGCTCATGCTGGCTTTACCGCAGTGCTTTTGCGAGGCAGTGAAGCTTGATCATATTTAAGTATTTGTCCTTTTGTTTGCCTGAAACGGACATGCGAAGATGCATATTTTGCCTGAGCCTTCGCAAATGCTTATCTTTATTTGATGCACAAGTGGCCTGTGCATGCGTTCATTTCGTATCATGTAATGCTCTTCTGCTCACGCTGGTTTTACCGCAGTGCTTTCGCGATGCAGTGAAGCTTAATCAACTTTTGGTAATTTTCTTTTTGTTTCCCTGAAACGGACGTGCCAAGGTGCATATTTGGCCTGAGCAGTCGCAAATGCCTATATATGTTTGATGCACAAGTGGCCTGGGCATGCGTTCATTTCGTATCATGTAGGTCTCTTCTGCTCATGCTGGCTTTACCGCAGTGCTTTTTCGATGCAGTGAAGCTTAATCATCTTTTGGTAAGTGTCGTTTTGTCTCCCTAAAACGGACGTGCCAAGATGCATATTTGGCCTGTGCAGTCGCAAATGCTTATATTTGTTTCATGCACAAGTGGTCTGTGCATGCGTTCATTTCGTATCATGTAATGCTCTTCTGCTCACGCTGGCTTTACCGCAGTGCTTTCGCGATGCAGTGAAGCATAGTCATCTTTTGGTAATTGTCTTTTTGTCTCCCTGAAACGGACGTGCCAAGGTGCATATTTGGCCTGAGCAGTCGCAAATGCTTATATTTGTTTGATGCACAAGTGGCCTGTGCATGTGTTCACTTCATATCATGTAATGCTCTTCTGCTCATGCTGGCTTTACCGCAGTGCTTTTGCGAGGCAGTGAAGCTTGATCATATTTAAGTATTTGTCCTTTTGTTTGCCTGAAACGGACATGCCAAGATGCATATTTGGCCTGAGCAATCGCAAATGCTTATATTTGTTTGATGCACAAGTACCCTGTGCATGCGTTCATTTCGTAACATGTAATGCTCTTCTGCTCACGCTGGCTTTACCGCAGTGCTTTTGCGATGCAGTGAAGTATGATCATATTTAAGTATTTGTCCTTTTGTTTGCCCGAAACGGACGTGCGAAGATGCATATTTGGCCTGAGCAGTCGCAAATGCTTATATTTGTTTGATGCAAAAGTGGCCTGTGCATGCGTTAATTTCGTATCATGTAATGCTTTTCTGCTCATGGTGGCTTTACCGCAGTGCTTTCGCGATGCAGTGAAGCTTAATCACCTTTTGGTTATTGTCTTTTTGTCTCCATGAAACGGACGTGCCAAGATGCATATTTAGCCTGAGCAGTCGCTTATGCTTATATTTGTTTGATGCACAAGTGGCCTGTGCATGCGTTCATTTCGTATCATGTAATGCTATTTGCTCAAGCTGGCTTTATCGCAGTGCTTTTTCGATGCAGTGAAGCTTGATCATATTTTAGTATTTGTACTTTTGTTTGCCAGAAACGGACATGCCAAGATGCGTATTTGGCCTGAGCAGTCGCAAATACTTATATTTTTTTGATGCAAAAGTGGCGTGGGCATGCCTTCATTTCGTATTAAGTAATGCTCTTGTTCTCACGCTAGCTTTACTGCAGTGCTTTCGCGATGCAGTGAAGCCTGATCATCTCTTGGTAATTGTTTTTTTGTCTCCCTGAAACGGACATGTCAAGATGCATATTTGGCCTGAGCAGTCGCAAATGCTTATATTTGTTTGATGCCCAAGTGTCCTGTGCATGCGTTCATTTCATATCATGTAATGCTCTTCTGCTCACGCTGTCTTTACCGCAGTGCTTTTTTGATGCAATGAAGCTTGATCATATTTTAGTATTTGTCCTTTCGTTTGTCTGAGACGGACATGCCAAGATGCATATTTGGCCTGAGCAGTCGCAAATGCTTATATGTTTGATGCACAAGTGGCCTGTGCTTGCATTCATTTCGTATCATGTAATGCTCTTCTGCTCACGCTGGCTTTACCGCAGTGCTTTCGCGATGCAGTGAAGCATAGTCATCTTTTGGTAATTGTCTTTTTGTCTCCCTGAAACGGACGTGCCAAGATGCATATTTGGCCTGTGCAGTCGCAAATGCTTATATTTGTTTGATGCACAAGTGGCCTGTGCATGCGTTCACTTCGTATCATAACTTGCTCTTCTGCTCACGCTGGCTTTACCGCAGTGATTTTGCGATGCAGTGAAGCTTAATCATATTTAAGTATTTGTCCTTTTGTTTTCTGAAACGGACGTGCCAAGATGCATATTTGGCCTGAGCAGTCGCAAATGCTTATATTTGTTTGATGCACAAATGGCCTGTGCATGCGTTCATTTCCTATCATGTATTGCTCTTCTGCTCATGCTCGCTTTACCGCAGCGCTTGCGTGATGCAGTGAAGCTTACTCATCTTTTGGTAATTGTTTTTTGCTCTCTCTGAAACGCACGTGCCAAGATGCATATTTGGCCTGAGCAGTCGCAAATGCTTATATTTGTTTGATGCACAAGTGGCCTGTGCATGCGTTCATTTAATATCATGTAATGCTCTTCTGCTCATGCTGGCTTTACCGCAGTGCTTTTGCGAGGCAGTGAAGCTTGATCATATTTAAGTATTTGTCCTTTTGTTTGCCTGAAACGGACATGCCAAGATGCATATTTGGCCTGAGCAATCGCAAATGCTTATATTTGTTTGATGCACAAGTACCCTGTACATGCGTTCATTTCGTATCATGTAATGCTTTTCTGCTCACGGTGGCTTTACCGCAGTGCTTTCCCGATGCAGTGAAGCTTAATCACCTTTTGGTTATTGTCTTTTTGTCTCAATGAAACGGACGTGCCAAGATGCATATTTAGCCTGAGCAGTCGCATATGCTTATATTTGTTTGATGCACAAGTGGCCTGTGCATGCGTTCATTTCGTATCATGTAATACTATTTGCTCAAGCTGGCTTTACCGCAGTACTTTTTCGATGCAGTGAAGCTTGATCATATTTTAGTATTTGTCCTTTTGTTTGCCAGAAACGGACGTGCCAAGATGCGTATTTGGCCTGAGCAGTCGCAAATGCTTATATTTGTTTGATGCACAAGTGGCCTGTGCATGCGTTCATTTCATATCATGTAATGCTCTTCTGCTCACGCTGGCTTTACCGCAGTGCTTTTGCGATGCAGTGAAGCATGATCATATTTAAGTATTTGTCCTTTTGTTTGCCCGAAACGGACGTGCGAAGATGCATATTTGGCCTGAGCAGTCGCAAATGCTTATATTTGTTTGATGCAAAAGTGGCCTGTGCATGCGTTTATTTCGTATCATGTAATGCTTTTCTGCTCACGGTGGCTTTACCGCAGTGCTTTCCCGATGCAGTGAAGCATAGTCATCTTTTGGTAATTGTCTTTTTGTCTCCCTGAAACGGACGTGCCAAGGTGCATATTTGGCCTGAGCAGTCGCAAATGCTTATATTTGTTTGATGCACAAGTGGCCTGTGCATGTGTTCACTTCATATCATGTAATGCTCTTCTGCTCATGCTGGCTTTACCGCAGTGCTTTTGCGAGGCAGTGAAGCTTGATCATATTTAAGTATTTGTCCTTTTGTTTGCCTGAAACGGACATGCGAAGATGCATATTTTGCCTGAGCCTTCGCAAATGCTTATCTTTATTTGATGCACAAGTGGCCTGTGCATGCGTTCATTTCGTATCATGTAATGCTCTTCTGCTCACGCTGGTTTTACCGCAGTGCTTTCGCGATGCAGTGAAGCTTAATCAACTTTTGGTAATTTTCTTTTTGTTTCCCTGAAACGGACGTGCCAAGGTGCATATTTGGCCTGAGCAGTCGCAAATGCCTATATATGTTTGATGCACAAGTGGCCTGGGCATGCGTTCATTTCGTATCATGTAGGTCTCTTCTGCTCATGCTGGCTTTACCGCAGTGCTTTTTCGATGCAGTGAAGCTTAATCATCTTTTGGTAAGTGTCGTTTTGTCTCCCTAAAACGGACGTGCCAAGATGCATATTTGGCCTGTGCAGTCGCAAATGCTTATATTTGTTTCATGCACAAGTGGTCTGTGCATGCGTTCATTTCGTATCATGTAATGCTCTTCTGCTCACGCTGGCTTTACCGCAGTGCTTTCGCGATGCAGTGAAGCATAGTCATCTTTTGGTAATTGTCTTTTTGTCTCCCTGAAACGGACGTGCCAAGGTGCATATTTGGCCTGAGCAGTCGCAAATGCTTATATTTGTTTGATGCACAAGTGGCCTGTGCATGTGTTCACTTCATATCATGTAATGCTCTTCTGCTCATGCTGGCTTTACCGCAGTGCTTTTGCGAGGCAGTGAAGCTTGATCATATTTAAGTATTTGTCCTTTTGTTTGCCTGAAACGGACATGCCAAGATGCATATTTGGCCTGAGCAATCGCCAATGCTTATATTTGTTTGATGCACAAGTACCCTGTGCATGCGTTCATTTCGTAACATGTAATGCTCTTCTGCTCACGCTGGCTTTACCGCAGTGCTTTTGCGATGCAGTGAAGCATGATCATATTTAAGTATTTGTCCTTTTGTTTGCCCGAAACGGACGTGCGAAGATGCATATTTGGCCTGAGCAGTCGCAAATGCTTATATTTGTTTGATGCAAAAGTGGCCTGTGCATGCGTTAATTTCGTATCATGTAATGCTTTTCTGCTCATGGTGGCTTTACCGCAGTGCTTTCGCGATGCAGTGAAGCTTAATCATCTTTTGGTAATTGTTTTTTGCTCTCTCTGAAACGCACGTGCCAAGATGCATATTTGGCCTGAGCAGTCGCAAATGCTTATATTTGTTTGATGCACAAGTGGCCTGTGCATGCGTTCATTTAATATCATGTAATGCTCTTCTGCTCATGCTGGCTTTACCGCAGTGCTTTTGCGAGGCAGTGAAGCTTGATCATATTTAAGTATTTGTCCTTTTGTTTGCCTGAAACGGACATGCCAAGATGCATATTTGGCCTGAGCAATCGCAAATGCTTATATTTGTTTGATGCACAAGTACCCTGTACATGCGTTCATTTCGTATCATGTAATGCTTTTCTGCTCACGGTGGCTTTACCGCAGTGCTTTCCCGATGCAGTGAAGCTTAATCACCTTTTGGTTATTGTCTTTTTGTCTCAATGAAACGGACGTGCCAAGATGCATATTTAGCCTGAGCAGTCGCATATGCTTATATTTGTTTGATGCACAAGTGGCCTGTGCATGCGTTCATTTCGTATCATGTAATACTATTTGCTCAAGCTGGCTTTACCGCAGTACTTTTTCGATGCAGTGAAGCTTGATCATATTTTAGTATTTGTCCTTTTGTTTGCCAGAAACGGACGTGCCAAGATGCGTATTTGGCCTGAGCAGTCGCAAATGCTTATATTTGTTTGATGCACAAGTGGCCTGTGCATGCGTTTATTTCATATCATGTAATGCTCTTCTGCTCACGCTGGCTTTACCGCAGTGCTTTTGCGATGCAGTGAAGCATGATCATATTTAAGTATTTGTCCTTTTGTTTGCCCGAAACGGACGTGCGAAGATGCATATTTGGCCTGAGCAGTCGCAAATGCTTATATTTGTTTGATGCAAAAGTGGCCTGTGCATGCGTTTATTTCGTATCATGTAATGCTTTTCTGCTCACGGTGGCTTTACCGCAGTGCTTTCCCGATGCAGTGAAGCATAGTCATCTTTTGGTAATTGTCTTTTTGTCTCCCTGAAACGGACGTGCCAAGGTGCATATTTGGCCTGAGCAGTCGCAAATGCTTATATTTGTTTGATGCACAAGTGGCCTGTGCATGTGTTCACTTCATATCATGTAATGCTCTTCTGCTCATGCTGGCTTTACCGCAGTGCTTTTGCGAGGCAGTGAAGCTTGATCATATTTAAGTATTTGTCCTTTTGTTTGCCTGAAACGGACATGCGAAGATGCATATTTTGCCTGAGCCTTCGCAAATGCTTATCTTTATTTGATGCACAAGTGGCCTGTGCATGCGTTCATTTCGTATCATGTAATGCTCTTCTGCTCACGCTGGTTTTACCGCAGTGCTTTCGCGATGCAGTGAAGCTTAATCAACTTTTGGTAATTTTCTTTTTGTTTCCCTGAAACGGACGTGCCAAGGTGCATATTTGGCCTGAGCAGTCGCAAATGCCTATATATGTTTGATGCACAAGTGGCCTGGGCATGCGTTCATTTCGTATCATGTAGCTCTCTTCTGCTCATGCTGGCTTTACCGCAGTGCTTTTTCGATGCAGTGAAGCTTAATCATCTTTTGGTAAGTGTCGTTTTGTCTCCCTAAAACGGACGTGCCAAGATGCATATTTGGCCTGTGCAGTCGCAAATGCTTATATTTGTTTCATGCACAAGTGGTCTGTGCATGCGTTCATTTCGTATCATGTAATGCTCTTCTGCTCACGCTGGCTTTACCGCAGTGCTATCGCGATGCAGTGAAGCATAGTCATCTTTTGGTAATTGTCTTTTTGTCTCCCTGAAACGGACGTGCCAAGGTGCATATTTGGCCTGAGCAGTCGCAAATGCTTATATTTGTTTGATGCACAAGTGGCCTGTGCATGTGTTCACTTCATATCATGTAATGCTCTTCTGCTCATGCTGGCTTTACCGCAGTGCTTTTGCGAGGCAGTGAAGCTTGATCATATTTAAGTATTTGTCCTTTTGTTTGCCTGAAACGGACATGCCAAGATGCATATTTGGCCTGAGCAATCGCAAATGCTTATATTTGTTTGATGCACAAGTACCCTGTGCATGCGTTCATTTCGTAACATGTAATGCTCTTCTGCTCACGCTGGCTTTACCGCAGTGCTTTTGCGATGCAGTGAAGCATGATCATATTTAAGTATTTGTCCTTTTGTTTGCCCGAAACGGACGTGCGAAGATGCATATTTGGCCTGAGCAGTCGCAAATGCTTATATTTGTTTGATGCAAAAGTGGCCTGTGCATGCGTTAATTTCGTATCATGTAATGCTTTTCTGCTCATGGTGGCTTTACCGCAGTGCTTTCGCGATGCAGTGAAGCTTAATCACCTTTTGGTTATTGTCTTTTTGTCTCCATGAAACGGACGTGCCAAGATGCATATTTAGCCTGAGCAGTCGCTTATGCTTATATTTGTTTGATGCACAAGTGGCCTGTGCATGCGTTCATTTCGTATCATGTAATGCTATTTGCTCAAGCTGGCTTTATCGCAGTGCTTTTTCGATGCAGTGAAGCTTGATCATATTTTAGTATTCGTCCTTTTGTTTGCCAGAAACGGACATGCCAAGATGCGTATTTGGCCTGAGCAGTCGCAAATACTTATATTTTTTTGATGCAAAAGTGGCGTGGGCATGCCTTCATTTCGTATTAAGTAATGCTCTTGTTCTCACGCTAGCTTTACTGCAGTGCTTTCGCGATGCAGTGAAGCCTAATCATCTCTTGGTAATTGTTTTTTTGTCTCCCTGAAACGGACATGTCAAGATGCATATTTGGCCTGAGCAGTCGCAAATGCTTATATTTGTTTGATGCCCAAGTGTCCTGTGCATGCGTTCATTTCATATCATGTAATGCTCTTCTGCTCACGCTGTCTTTACCGCAGTGCTTTTTTGATGCAATGAAGCTTGATCATATTTTAGTATTTGTCCTTTCGTTTGTCTGAGACGGACATGCCAAGATGCATATTTGGCCTGAGCAGTCGCAAATGCTTATATGTTTGATGCAAAAGTGGCCTGTGCTTGCATTCATTTCGTATCATGTAATGCTCTTCTGCTCATGCTGGTTTTACCGCAGTGCTTTGGCTATGCAGTGAAGCTTAATCAGCTTTAGGTAATTGTCGTTTTGTCTCCCTAAAACGGACGTGCCAAGATGCATAATTGGCCTGTGCAGTCGCAAATGCTTATATTTGTTTGATGCACAAGTGGTCTGTGCATGCGTTCATTTCGTATAATGTAATGCTCTTCTGCTCACGCTGGCTTTACCGCAGTGCTTTCGCGATGCAGTGAAGCATAGTCATCTTTTGGTAATTGTCTTTTTGTCTCCCTGAAACGGACGTGCCAAGGTGCATATTTGGCCTGAGCAGTCGCAAATGCTTATATTTGTTTGATGCACAAGTGGCCTGTGCATGTGTTCACTTCATATCATGTAATGCTCTTCTGCTCATGCTGGCTTTACCGCAGTGCTTTTGCGAGGCAGTGAAGCTTGATCATATTTAGGTATTTGTCCTTTTGTTTTCGTGAAATGGACGTGCCAAGATGCATATTTGGCTTGAGTAGCCGCAAATGCCTTTCTTTGATGCGCAAGTGGCCTGGGCATGCGTTCATTTCGTATCATGTAATGCTCTTCTGCTCACGCTGGCTTTACCGCAGTGCTTTTTCGATACAGTGAAGCTTGATCATCTTTTGGTAATTGTCTTTTTCTCTCTCTGAAACGGACGTGCCAAGATGCATTATTGGCCTGAGCAGTCGCAAATGCTTATATTTGTTTGATGCACAAGTGGCCTGTGCATGCGTTCATTTCGTACCATGTAATGCTCTTCTGTTCAAGGTGGCTTTACCGCAGTGAATTTTGCGATGCAGTGAAGCTTAATCATCTTTCGGTAATTGTCTTTTTGTCTCCCTGAAACGGATGTGCCAAGATGCATATTTGGCCTGAGCAGTCGCAAATGCTTATATTTGTTTGATGCACAAGTGGCCTGTGCATGCGTTCATTTCGTATCTTGTAATGCTCTTCTGCTCACGCTGCTTTTACCGCAGTGCTTTTGCAATGCAGTGAAGCTTGGTGATATTTAAGTATTTGTCCTTTTGTTTGCCAGAAACGGACGTGCCAAGATGCATATTTGGCCTGTGCAGTCGCAAATGCTTATATTTGTTTGATGCACAAGTGGCGTGGGCATGCGTTCATTTCGTATTAAGTAATGCTCTTGTTCTCACGCTTGCTTTACTGCAGTGCTTTCGCAATGCAGTGAAGCCTACTCATCTCTTGGTAATTGTTTTTTTGTTTCCCTGAAACGGACATGTCAAGATGCATATTTGGCCTGAGCAGTCGCAAATGCTTATATTTATTTGATGCACAAGTGGCCTGTGCATGCGATCATTTCGTATCATGTAATGCTCTTCTGCTCACGCTGGCATTACCGCAGTGCTTTTGCGTTGCAGTGAAGCTTCATCAAATTTAAGTATTTGTCCTTTTGTTTGCCTGAAGTGGACGTGCCAAGATGCATATTTGGCTTGAGCAGTCGCAAATGCTTATATTTGTTTGATGCACAAGTGGCCTGTGCATGCGTTCATTTCGTATCATGTAATGCTGTTCTGCTCATGCTGGTTTTACCGCAGTGCTTTGGCGATGCAGTGAAGCTTAATCCGCTTTTGGTAATTGTAGTTTTGTCTCCCTGAAACGAACGTGCCAAGTTGCACATTTGGCCCGAGCAGTCACAAATGGTTATATTTGTTTGATGCACAAGTGGCTTGTGCATGCGTTCATTTCGTATCATGTAATGCTCTTCTGTTCACGCTGGCTTTACCGCAGTGAATTTCGCGATGCAGTGAAGCTTAATCATCTTTCGGTAATTGTCTTTTTGTTTGCCTGAAACGAATGTGCCAAGATGCATATTTGGCCTGTGCAGTCGCAAATGCTTATATTTGTTTGATGCACAATAGGTCTGTGCATGCGTTCATTTCGTATCATGTAATGCTCTTCTGCTCACGCTGGCTTTACCGCAGTGCTTTCGCGATGCAGTGAAGCATAGTCATCTTTTGGTAATTGTCTTTTTGTCTCCCTGAAACGGACGTGCCAAGATGCATATTTGGCCTGAGCAGTCGCAAATGCTTATATTTGTTTGATGCACAAGTGGCCTGTGCATGCGTTCACTTCGTATCATAACTTGCTCTTCTGCTCACGCTGGCTTTACCGCAGTGATTTTGCGATGCAGTGAAGCTTAATCATATTTAAGTATTTGTCCTTTTGTTTTCTGAAACGGACGTGCCAAGATGCATATTTGGCCTGAGCAGTCGCAAATGCTTATATTTGTTTGATGCACAAATGGCCTGTGCATGCGTTCATTTCCTATCATGTATTGCTCTTCTGCTCATGCTCGCTTTACCGCAGCGCTTGCGTGATGCAGTGAAGCTTACTCATCTTTTGGTAATTGTTTTTTGCTCTCTCTGAAACGCACGTGCCAAGATGCATATTTGGCCTGAGCAGTCGCAAATGCTTATATTTGTTTGATGCACAAGTGGCCTGTGCATGCGTTCATTTAATATCATGTAATGCTCTTCTGCTCATGCTGGCTTTACCGCAGTGCTTTTGCGAGGCAGTGAAGCTTGATCATATTTAAGTATTTGTCCTTTTGTTTGCCTGAAACGGACATGCCAAGATGCATATTTGGCCTGAGCAATCGCAAATGCTTATATTTGTTTGATGCACAAGTACCCTGTACATGCGTTCATTTCGTATCATGTAATGCTTTTCTGCTCACGGTGGCTTTACCGCAGTGCTTTCCCGATGCAGTGAAGCTTAATCACCTTTTGGTTATTGTCTTTTTGTCTCAATGAAACGGACGTGCCAAGATGCATATTTAGCCTGAGCAGTCGCATATGCTTATATTTGTTTGATGCACAAGTGGCCTGTGCATGCGTTCATTTCGTATCATGTAATACTATTTGCTCAAGCTGGCTTTACCGCAGTACTTTTTCGATGCAGTGAAGCTTGATCATATTTTAGTATTTGTCCTTTTGTTTGCCAGAAACGGACGTGCCAAGATGCGTATTTGGCCTGAGCAGTCGCAAATGCTTATATTTGTTTGATGCACAAGTGGCCTGTGCATGCGTTCATTTCATATCATGTAATGCTCTTCTGCTCACGCTGGCTTTACCGCAGTGCTTTTGCGATGCAGTGAAGCATGATCATATTTAAGTATTTGTCCTTTTGTTTGCCCGAAACGGACGTGCGAAGATGCATATTTGGCCTGAGCAGTCGCAAATGCTTATATTTGTTTGATGCAAAAGTGGCCTGTGCATGCGTTTATTTCGTATCATGTAATGCTTTTCTGCTCACGGTGGCTTTACCGCAGTGCTTTCCCGATGCAGTGAAGCATAGTCATCTTTTGGTAATTGTCTTTTTGTCTCCCTGAAACGGACGTGCCAAGGTGCATATTTGGCCTGAGCAGTCGCAAATGCTTATATTTGTTTGATGCACAAGTGGCCTGTGCATGTGTTCACTTCATATCATGTAATGCTCTTCTGCTCATGCTGGCTTTACCGCAGTGCTTTTGCGAGGCAGTGAAGCTTGATCATATTTAAGTATTTGTCCTTTTGTTTGCCTGAAACGGACATGCGAAGATGCATATTTTGCCTGAGCCTTCGCAAATGCTTATCTTTATTTGATGCACAAGTGGCCTGTGCATGCGTTCATTTCGTATCATGTAATGCTCTTCTGCTCACGCTGGTTTTACCGCAGTGCTTTCGCGATGCAGTGAAGCTTAATCAACTTTTGGTAATTTTCTTTTTGTTTCCCTGAAACGGACGTGCCAAGGTGCATATTTGGCCTGAGCAGTCGCAAATGCCTATATATGTTTGATGCACAAGTGGCCTGGGCATGCGTTCATTTCGTATCATGTAGGTCTCTTCTGCTCATGCTGGCTTTACCGCAGTGCTTTTTCGATGCAGTGAAGCTTAATCATCTTTTGGTAAGTGTCGTTTTGTCTCCCTAAAACGGACGTGCCAAGATGCATATTTGGCCTGTGCAGTCGCAAATGCTTATATTTGTTTCATGCACAAGTGGTCTGTGCATGCGTTCATTTCGTATCATGTAATGCTCTTCTGCTCACGCTGGCTTTACCGCAGTGCTTTCGCGATGCAGTGAAGCATAGTCATCTTTTGGTAATTGTCTTTTTGTCTCCCTGAAACGGACGTGCCAAGGTGCATATTTGGCCTGAGCAGTCGCAAATGCTTATATTTGTTTGATGCACAAGTGGCCTGTGCATGTGTTCACTTCATATCATGTAATGCTCTTCTGCTCATGCTGGCTTTACCGCAGTGCTTTTGCGAGGCAGTGAAGCTTGATCATATTTAAGTATTTGTCCTTTTGTTTGCCTGAAACGGACATGCCAAGATGCATATTTGGCCTGAGCAATCGCCAATGCTTATATTTGTTTGATGCACAAGTACCCTGTGCATGCGTTCATTTCGTAACATGTAATGCTCTTCTGCTCACGCTGGCTTTACCGCAGTGCTTTTGCGATGCAGTGAAGCATGATCATATTTAAGTATTTGTCCTTTTGTTTGCCCGAAACGGACGTGCGAAGATGCATATTTGGCCTGAGCAGTCGCAAATGCTTATATTTGTTTGATGCAAAAGTGGCCTGTGCATGCGTTAATTTCGTATCATGTAATGCTTTTCTGCTCATGGTGGCTTTACCGCAGTGCTTTCGCGATGCAGTGAAGCTTAATCATCTTTTGGTAATTGTTTTTTGCTCTCTCTGAAACGCACGTGCCAAGATGCATATTTGGCCTGAGCAGTCGCAAATGCTTATATTTGTTTGATGCACAAGTGGCCTGTGCATGCGTTCATTTAATATCATGTAATGCTCTTCTGCTCATGCTGGCTTTACCGCAGTGCTTTTGCGAGGCAGTGAAGCTTGATCATATTTAAGTATTTGTCCTTTTGTTTGCCTGAAACGGACATGCCAAGATGCATATTTGGCCTGAGCAATCGCAAATGCTTATATTTGTTTGATGCACAAGTACCCTGTACATGCGTTCATTTCGTATCATGTAATGCTTTTCTGCTCACGGTGGCTTTACCGCAGTGCTTTCCCGATGCAGTGAAGCTTAATCACCTTTTGGTTATTGTCTTTTTGTCTCAATGAAACGGACGTGCCAAGATGCATATTTAGCCTGAGCAGTCGCATATGCTTATATTTGTTTGATGCACAAGTGGCCTGTGCATGCGTTCATTTCGTATCATGTAATACTATTTGCTCAAGCTGGCTTTACCGCAGTACTTTTTCGATGCAGTGAAGCTTGATCATATTTTAGTATTTGTCCTTTTGTTTGCCAGAAACGGACGTGCCAAGATGCGTATTTGGCCTGAGCAGTCGCAAATGCTTATATTTGTTTGATGCACAAGTGGCCTGTGCATGCGTTTATTTCATATCATGTAATGCTCTTCTGCTCACGCTGGCTTTACCGCAGTGCTTTTGCGATGCAGTGAAGCATGATCATATTTAAGTATTTGTCCTTTTGTTTGCCCGAAACGGACGTGCGAAGATGCATATTTGGCCTGAGCAGTCGCAAATGCTTATATTTGTTTGATGCAAAAGTGGCCTGTGCATGCGTTTATTTCGTATCATGTAATGCTTTTCTGCTCACGGTGGCTTTACCGCAGTGCTTTCCCGATGCAGTGAAGCATAGTCATCTTTTGGTAATTGTCTTTTTGTCTCCCTGAAACGGACGTGCCAAGGTGCATATTTGGCCTGAGCAGTCGCAAATGCTTATATTTGTTTGATGCACAAGTGGCCTGTGCATGTGTTCACTTCATATCATGTAATGCTCTTCTGCTCATGCTGGCTTTACCGCAGTGCTTTTGCGAGGCAGTGAAGCTTGATCATATTTAAGTATTTGTCCTTTTGTTTGCCTGAAACGGACATGCGAAGATGCATATTTTGCCTGAGCCTTCGCAAATGCTTATCTTTATTTGATGCACAAGTGGCCTGTGCATGCGTTCATTTCGTATCATGTAATGCTCTTCTGCTCACGCTGGTTTTACCGCAGTGCTTTCGCGATGCAGTGAAGCTTAATCAACTTTTGGTAATTTTCTTTTTGTTTCCCTGAAACGGACGTGCCAAGGTGCATATTTGGCCTGAGCAGTCGCAAATGCCTATATATGTTTGATGCACAAGTGGCCTGGGCATGCGTTCATTTCGTATCATGTAGCTCTCTTCTGCTCATGCTGGCTTTACCGCAGTGCTTTTTCGATGCAGTGAAGCTTAATCATCTTTTGGTAAGTGTCGTTTTGTCTCCCTAAAACGGACGTGCCAAGATGCATATTTGGCCTGTGCAGTCGCAAATGCTTATATTTGTTTCATGCACAAGTGGTCTGTGCATGCGTTCATTTCGTATCATGTAATGCTCTTCTGCTCACGCTGGCTTTACCGCAGTGCTATCGCGATGCAGTGAAGCATAGTCATCTTTTGGTAATTGTCTTTTTGTCTCCCTGAAACGGACGTGCCAAGGTGCATATTTGGCCTGAGCAGTCGCAAATGCTTATATTTGTTTGATGCACAAGTGGCCTGTGCATGTGTTCACTTCATATCATGTAATGCTCTTCTGCTCATGCTGGCTTTACCGCAGTGCTTTTGCGAGGCAGTGAAGCTTGATCATATTTAAGTATTTGTCCTTTTGTTTGCCTGAAACGGACATGCCAAGATGCATATTTGGCCTGAGCAATCGCAAATGCTTATATTTGTTTGATGCACAAGTACCCTGTGCATGCGTTCATTTCGTAACATGTAATGCTCTTCTGCTCACGCTGGCTTTACCGCAGTGCTTTTGCGATGCAGTGAAGCATGATCATATTTAAGTATTTGTCCTTTTGTTTGCCCGAAACGGACGTGCGAAGATGCATATTTGGCCTGAGCAGTCGCAAATGCTTATATTTGTTTGATGCAAAAGTGGCCTGTGCATGCGTTAATTTCGTATCATGTAATGCTTTTCTGCTCATGGTGGCTTTACCGCAGTGCTTTCGCGATGCAGTGAAGCTTAATCACCTTTTGGTTATTGTCTTTTTGTCTCCATGAAACGGACGTGCCAAGATGCATATTTAGCCTGAGCAGTCGCTTATGCTTATATTTGTTTGATGCACAAGTGGCCTGTGCATGCGTTCATTTCGTATCATGTAATGCTATTTGCTCAAGCTGGCTTTATCGCAGTGCTTTTTCGATGCAGTGAAGCTTGATCATATTTTAGTATTCGTCCTTTTGTTTGCCAGAAACGGACATGCCAAGATGCGTATTTGGCCTGAGCAGTCGCAAATACTTATATTTTTTTGATGCAAAAGTGGCGTGGGCATGCCTTCATTTCGTATTAAGTAATGCTCTTGTTCTCACGCTAGCTTTACTGCAGTGCTTTCGCGATGCAGTGAAGCCTAATCATCTCTTGGTAATTGTTTTTTTGTCTCCCTGAAACGGACATGTCAAGATGCATATTTGGCCTGAGCAGTCGCAAATGCTTATATTTGTTTGATGCCCAAGTGTCCTGTGCATGCGTTCATTTCATATCATGTAATGCTCTTCTGCTCACGCTGTCTTTACCGCAGTGCTTTTTTGATGCAATGAAGCTTGATCATATTTTAGTATTTGTCCTTTCGTTTGTCTGAGACGGACATGCCAAGATGCATATTTGGCCTGAGCAGTCGCAAATGCTTATATGTTTGATGCAAAAGTGGCCTGTGCTTGCATTCATTTCGTATCATGTAATGCTCTTCTGCTCATGCTGGTTTTACCGCAGTGCTTTGGCTATGCAGTGAAGCTTAATCAGCTTTAGGTAATTGTCGTTTTGTCTCCCTAAAACGGACGTGCCAAGATGCATAATTGGCCTGTGCAGTCGCAAATGCTTATATTTGTTTGATGCACAAGTGGTCTGTGCATGCGTTCATTTCGTATAATGTAATGCTCTTCTGCTCACGCTGGCTTTACCGCAGTGCTTTCGCGATGCAGTGAAGCATAGTCATCTTTTGGTAATTGTCTTTTTGTCTCCCTGAAACGGACGTGCCAAGGTGCATATTTGGCCTGAGCAGTCGCAAATGCTTATATTTGTTTGATGCACAAGTGGCCTGTGCATGTGTTCACTTCATATCATGTAATGCTCTTCTGCTCATGCTGGCTTTACCGCAGTGCTTTTGCGAGGCAGTGAAGCTTGATCATATTTAGGTATTTGTCCTTTTGTTTTCGTGAAATGGACGTGCCAAGATGCATATTTGGCTTGAGTAGCCGCAAATGCCTTTCTTTGATGCGCAAGTGGCCTGGGCATGCGTTCATTTCGTATCATGTAATGCTCTTCTGCTCACGCTGGCTTTACCGCAGTGCTTTTTCGATACAGTGAAGCTTGATCATCTTTTGGTAATTGTCTTTTTCTCTCTCTGAAACGGACGTGCCAAGATGCATTATTGGCCTGAGCAGTCGCAAATGCTTATATTTGTTTGATGCACAAGTGGCCTGTGCATGCGTTCATTTCGTACCATGTAATGCTCTTCTGTTCAAGGTGGCTTTACCGCAGTGAATTTTGCGATGCAGTGAAGCTTAATCATCTTTCGGTAATTGTCTTTTTGTCTCCCTGAAACGGATGTGCCAAGATGCATATTTGGCCTGAGCAGTCGCAAATGCTTATATTTGTTTGATGCACAAGTGGCCTGTGCATGCGTTCATTTCGTATCTTGTAATGCTCTTCTGCTCACGCTGCTTTTACCGCAGTGCTTTTGCAATGCAGTGAAGCTTGGTGATATTTAAGTATTTGTCCTTTTGTTTGCCAGAAACGGACGTGCCAAGATGCATATTTGGCCTGTGCAGTCGCAAATGCTTATATTTGTTTGATGCACAAGTGGCGTGGGCATGCGTTCATTTCGTATTAAGTAATGCTCTTGTTCTCACGCTTGCTTTACTGCAGTGCTTTCGCAATGCAGTGAAGCCTACTCATCTCTTGGTAATTGTTTTTTTGTTTCCCTGAAACGGACATGTCAAGATGCATATTTGGCCTGAGCAGTCGCAAATGCTTATATTTATTTGATGCACAAGTGGCCTGTGCATGCGATCATTTCGTATCATGTAATGCTCTTCTGCTCACGCTGGCATTACCGCAGTGCTTTTGCGTTGCAGTGAAGCTTCATCAAATTTAAGTATTTGTCCTTTTGTTTGCCTGAAGTGGACGTGCCAAGATGCATATTTGGCTTGAGCAGTCGCAAATGCTTATATTTGTTTGATGCACAAGTGGCCTGTGCATGCGTTCATTTCGTATCATGTAATGCTGTTCTGCTCATGCTGGTTTTACCGCAGTGCTTTGGCGATGCAGTGAAGCTTAATCCGCTTTTGGTAATTGTAGTTTTGTCTCCCTGAAACGAACGTGCCAAGTTGCACATTTGGCCCGAGCAGTCACAAATGGTTATATTTGTTTGATGCACAAGTGGCTTGTGCATGCGTTCATTTCGTATCATGTAATGCTCTTCTGTTCACGCTGGCTTTACCGCAGTGAATTTCGCGATGCAGTGAAGCTTAATCATCTTTCGGTAATTGTCTTTTTGTTTGCCTGAAACGAATGTGCCAAGATGCATATTTGGCCTGAGCAGTCGCAAATGCTTATATTTGTTTGATGCACAAGTGGCCTGTGCATGCGCTCATTTCGTATCATGTAATGCTTTCTGCTCATGCTGGTTTTACCGCAGTGCTTTGGATATGCAGTCAAGCTTAATCAGCCTTTGGTAATTGTCGTTTTGTCTCCCTTAAACGAACGTGCCAAGTTGCATATTTGGCCTGAGCAGTCACAAATGCTTATATTTGTTTGATGCACAATTGGCCTGTGCATGCGTTCATTTCGTATCATATAATGCTCTTCTGTTCACGCTGGCTTTACCGCAGTGCTTTTTCGATCCAGTGAAGTTTAATAATGTTTTGGTAATTGTCTTACTGTCTCCCTAACTTGGACGTGCCAAGATGCATATATGGCCTGAGCAGGCGCAAATGCTTATATTTGTTTGATGCACAAGTGGCCTGTGCATGCGTTCATTTCGTATCATGTAATGCTCTTCTGCTCACGCTGGCATTACCGCAGTGCTATTGCGATGCAGTAAAGCTTCATCAAATTTAAGTATTTGTCCTTTTATTTGCCTGAAACGGACGTGCCAAGATGCATATTTTGCCTGAGCCGTCGCAAATGCTTATCTTTGTTTGATGCACAAGTGGCCTGTGCATGCGTTCATTTCGTATCATGTAATGCTCTTCTGCTCACGCTGGTTTTACCGCAGTGCTTTCGCGATGCAGTGAAGCTTAATCATCCTTTGGTAATTTTCTTTTTGTCTCCCTGAAACGGACGTGCCAAGACGCATATTTGGCCTCAGCAGTTGCAAATGTCTATATTTGTTTGATGCACAAGTGGCCTGGGCATGCGTTCATTTCGTATCATGTAGGTCTCTTCTGCTCATGCTGGCTTTACCGCAGTGCTTTTTCGATGCAGTGAAGCTTAATCATCTTTTGGTATTTGTCTTTTTGTCTCCCTGAAACGAACGTGCCAAGATGCATATTTGGCCTGAGCAGTCGCAAATGCTTACATTTGTTGATGCACAAGTGGCCTGAGCATGCGTTCATTTCGTATCGTTTAATGCTTTTCTGCTCACAGTGGCTTTACCGCAGTGCTTTCGCGATGCAGTGAAGCTTAATTATCTTTTGGTAATTGTCTTTTGATCTCCATGAAACGGACGTGCCAAGATGCATATTTGGCCTGAGCAGTCGCAAATGCTTATATTTGTTTGATGCCCAAGTGGCCTGTGCATGCGTTCATTTCGTTTCATGTAATGCTTTCTGATCATGCTGGTTTTACCGCACTGCTTTGGATATGCCGTGAAGCTTAATCAGCTTTTGGTAATTGTCGTTTTGTCTCCCTGAAACGAACGTGCCAAGTTGCATATTTGGCCTGAGCAGTCGCAAATGCTTATATTTGTTCGATGCACAATTGGCCTGTGCATGCGTTCATTTCGTATCATATAATGCTCTTCTGTTCACGCTGGCTTTACCGCAGTGCTTTTTCGATCCAGTGAAGCTTAATAATGTTTTGGTAATTGTCTTACTGTCTCCCTAACTTGGACGTGCCAAGATGCATATATGGCCTGAGCAGGCGCAAATGCTTATATTTGTTTGATGCACAAGTGGCCTGTGCATGCGTTCATTTCGTATCATGTAATGCTCTTCTGCTCACGCTGGCATTACCGCAGTGCTTTTGCGATGCAGTAAAGCTTCATCAAATTTAAGTATTTGTCCTTTTGTTTGCCTGAAACGGACGTGCCAAGATGCATATTTGGCCTGAGCCGTCGCAATTGTTTATCTTTAATTGATGCACAAGTGGCCTGTGCATGCGTTCATTTCGTATCATGTAATGCTCTTCTGCTCACGCTTGTTTTACCGCAGTGCTTTTTCGATGCGGTGAAGCTTAATCATCTTTTGGTAATTGTCTTTTTGTCTCCCTGAAATGAACGTGCCAAGATGCATATTTGGCCTGAGCAGTCGCAAATGCTTATATTTGTTTGATCCCTAAGTGTCCTGTGCATGCGTTCTTTCGTATCATGTAATGCTCTTCTGCTCACGCTGGCTTTACCGCATTGCTTTTTTGATGCAATAAAGCTTGATCATATTTTAGTAATTGTCTTTTTGTTTGTCTGAGACGGACATGCCAAGATACATATTTGGCCTGAGCAGTCGCAAATGCTTATATGTTTGATGCACAAGTGGCCTGTGCTTGCATTCATTTCGTACCATGTAATGCTCTTCTGTTCACGGTGGCTTTACCGCAGTGAATTTTGCGATGCAGTGAAGCTTAATCATCTTTCGGTAATTGTCTTTTTGTCTCCCTGAAACGGATGTGCCAAGATGCATATTTGGCCTGAGCAGTCGCAAATGCTTATATTTGTTTGATGCACAAGTGGCCTGTGCATGCGTTCATTTCATATCTTGTAATGCTCTTCTGCTCACGCTGGCTTTACCGCAGTGCTCTTGCAATGCAGTGAAGATTGGTCATATTTAAGTATTTGTCCTTTTGTTTGCCAGAAACGGACGTGCCAAGATGCATATTTGGCCTGTGCAGTCGCAAATGCTTATATTTGTTTGATGCACAAGTGGCGTGGGCATGCGTTCATTTCGTATTAAGTAATGCCCTTGTTCTCACGCTTGCTTTACTGCAGTGCTTTTGCGATGCAGTAAAGCTTCATCAAATTTAAGTATTTGTCCTTTTGTTTGCCTGAAACGGACGTGCCAAGATGCATATTTTGCCTGAGCCATCGCAAATGCTTATCTTAGTTTGATGCACAAGTGGCCTGTGCATGCGTTTATTTCGTATCACGTAATGCTCTTCTGCTCACGCTGGATTTACCGCAGTGCTATCGCGATGCAGTGAAGCTTAATCATCCTTTGGTAATTTTCTTTTTGTCTCCCTGAAACGGACGTGCCAAGACGCATATTTGGCCTCAGCAGTTGCAAATGCCTATATTTGTTTGATGCACAAGTGGCCTGGGCATGCGTTCATTTCGTATCATGTAGGTCTCTTCTGCTCATGCCGGCTTTACCGCAGTGCTTTTTCAATGCAGTGAAGCTTAATCATCTTTTGGTAATTGTCTTTTTGTCTCCCTGAAACGAACGTGCCAAGATGCATATTTGGCCTGAGCAGTCGCAAATGCTTATATTTGTTGATGCACAAGTGGCCTGGGCATGCGTTCATTTGGTATCATGTAATGCTTTTCTGCTCACCGTGGCTTCACCGCAGTGCTTTCGCGATGCAGTGAAGCTTATTCATCTTTTGGTAATTGTCTTTTTGTCTCCATGAAACGGACGTGCCAAGATGCATAATTGGCCTGAGCAGTCGGAAATGCTTATATTTGATGCACAAGTGGCTTGTGCGTGCGTTCATTTCGTATCATGTAATGCTCTACTGTTCACGCTGGCTTTACCGCAGTGCTTTTTCGATCCAGTGAAGCTTAATCAGCTTTTGGTAATTGTTGTTTTGTCTCCCTGAAACGAACGTGCCAAGTTGCATATTTGGCCTGAGCAGTCGCAAATGCTTATATTTGTTTGATGCACAATTGGCCTGTGCATGCGTTCATTTCGTATCATGTGATGCTTTCTGCTCATGCTGGTTTTACCGCAGTGCTTTGGATATGCAGTGAAGCTTATTCAGCTTTTGGTAATTGTCGTTTTGTCTCCCTGAAACGAACGTGCCAAGTTGCATATTTGGCCTGAGCAGTCGCAAATGCTTATATTTGTTTGATGCACAATTGGCCTGTGCATGCGTTCATTTCGTATCATATATTGCTCTTCTGTTCACGCTGGCTTTTCCGCAGTGCTTTTTCGATCCAGTGAAGCTTAATAATGTTTTGGTAATTGTCTTACTGTCTCCCTAACTTGGACGTGCCAAGATGCATATATGGCCTGAGCAGATGCAAATGCTTATATTTGTTTGATGCACAAGTGGCCTGTGCATGCGTTCATTTCGTATCATGTAATGCTTTTCTGCTCACAGTGGCTTTACCGCAGTGCTTTCGCGAAGCAGTGAAGCTTAATTATCTTTTGGTAACTGTCTTTTTGTCTCCATGAAACGGACGTGCCAAGATGCATATTTGGCCTGAGCAGTCGCAAATGCTTATATTTGTTTGATGCCCAATTGGCCTGTGCATGCGTTCATTTCGTAACATGTAATGCTCTTCTGCTCACGCTGGCTTTACCGCAGTGCTTTTTTGATGCAGTGAAGCTTGATCATATTTTAGTATTTGTCTTTTCGTTTGTCTGAGACGGACATGCCAGGATGCATATTTGGCCTGAGCAGTCGCAAATGCTTATATTTGTTTGATGCACAAGTGGCCTGTGCATGCATTCATTTTGTATCATGTAATGCTCTTCTGCTCGTGCAAGTTTTACCGCCGTGCTTTGGCTATGCAGTGAAGCTAAATCAGCTTTTGGTAATTGTCTTTTGGCTCCCTGAAACGAACGTGCCAAGTTGCATATTTGGCCTGTGCAGTCGCAAATGCTTATATTTGTTTGATGCACATGTGGCGTGGGCATGCGTTCATTTCGTATTAAGTAATGCTCTTGTTCTCACGCTTGCTTTACTGCAGTGCTTTCGCAATGCAGTGAAGCCTAATCATCTCTTGGTAATTGTTTTTTTGTCTCCCTGAAACGAACATGTCAAGATGCATATTTGGCCTGAGCAGTCGCAAATGCTTATATTTGATTGATGCACAAGTGGCCTGTGCATGCGTTCAATTCGTATCATGTAATGCTCTTCTGCTCACGCTGGCATTACCGCAGTGCTTTTGCGTTGCAGTGAAGCTTCATCAAATTTAAGTATTTGTCCTTTTGTTTGCCTGAAACGGACGTGCCAAGATGCATATTTGGCTTGAGCAGTCGCAAATGCTTATATTTCTTTGATGCACAAGTGGCCTGTGCATGTGTTCATTTCGTATCATGTGATGCTCTTCTGCTCATGCTGGTTTTACCGCAGTGCTTTGGCAATGCAGTGAAGATTAATCAGCTTTTGGTAATTGTCGTTTTGTCTCCCTGAAACGAACGTGCCAAGTTGCATATTTGGCCTGAGCAGTCGCAAATGCTTATATTTGTTTGATGCACAATTGGCCTGTGCATGCGTTCATTTCGTATCATATAATGCTCTTCTGTTCACGCTGGCTTTACCGCAGTGCTTTTTTGATCCAGTGAAGCTTAATAATGTTTTGGTAATTGTCTTACTGTCTCCCTAACTTGGACGTGCTAAGATGCATATATGGTCTGAGCTGGCGCAAATGCTTATGTTTGTTTGATGCACAAGTGGCCTGTGCATGCGTTCATTTCGTATTATGTAATGCTCTTCTGCTCACGCTGGCATTACCGCAGTGCTTTTGCGATGCAGTAAAGCTTCATCAAATTTAGGTATTTGTCCTTTTGTTTGCCTGAAACGGACGTGCCAAGATGCATATTTGGCCTGAGCAGTCGCAAATGCTTATATTTGTTTGATGCACAAGTGGCCTGTGCATGCATTCATTTCGTATCATGTAATGCTCTTCTGCTCATGCTGGCTTTACCGCAGTGCTTTTGCGATGCAGTGAAGCTTGATCATATTTAAGTATTTGTCCTTTTGTTTGCCTGAAACGGATATGCCAAGATGCATATTTGGCCTGAGCAGCCGCAAATGCCTTTCTTTGATGCGCAAGTGGCCTGGGCATGCGTTCATTTCGTATCATGTAATGCTCTTCTGCTCACGCTGGCTTTACCGCAGTGCTTTTTCGATGCAGTGAAGCTTGATCATCTTTTGGTAATTGTCTTTTTCTCTCTCTGAAACGGACGTGCCAAGATGCATATTTGGCCTGAGCAGTCGCAAATGCTTATATTTGTTTGATGCACAAGTGGCCTGTGCATGCATTCATTTCGTATCATGTAATGCTCTTCTGCTCATGCTGGCTTTACCGCAGTGATTTTGCGATGCAGTGAAGCTTGATCATATTTAAGTATTTGTCCTTTTGTTTGCCTGAAACGGATATGCCAAGATGCATATTTGGCCTGAGCAATCGCAAATGCTTATATTTGTTTGATGCACAAATACCCTGTGCATGCGTTCATTTCGTATCATGTAATGCTCTTCTGCTCACGCTGGCTTTACCGCAGTGCTTTTGCGATGCAGTGAAGCTTGATCATATTTTAGTATTTGTCCTTTTGTTTGCCAGAAACGGACGTGCCAAGATGCATATTTGGCCTGAGCAGTCGCAAATGATTATAATTTTTTGATGCACAAGTGGCCTGGGCATGAGTTCATTTCGTATCATGTAGTGCGCTTCTGCTCATGCTGGCTTTACCACAGTGCTTTTTCGATGCAGTGAAGCTTGATCATATTTTAGTATTTGTCCTTTTGTTTGCCTGAAACGGACGTGACAAGATGCATATTTGGCCTGAGCAGTCGCAAATGCTTATATTTGTTTGATGCACAAGTGGCCTGTGCATGCGTTCATTTCGTATCATGTAATGCTCTTCTGCTCACGCTGGCTTTACCGCAGTGCTTTTTCGATCCAGTGAAGCTTAATCAGCTTTTGGTAATTGTAGTTTTGTCTCCCTGAAACGAACGTGCCAAGTTGCACATTTGGCCCGAAAAGTGGAAAATGCTTATATTTGTTTCATGCACAAGTGGCTTGTGCATGCGTTCATTTCGTACCATGTAATGCTCTTCTGTTCACGGTGGCTTTACCGCAGTGAATTTTGCGATGCAGTGAAGCTTAATCATCTTTCGGTAATTGTCTTTTTGTCTCCCTGAAACGGATGTGCCAAGATGCATATTTGGCCTGAGCAGTCGCAAATGCTTATATTTGTTTGATGCACAAGTGGCCTGTGCATGCGTTCATTTCATATCTTGTAATGCTCTTCTGCTCACGCTGGCATTACCGCAGTGCTTTTGCGATGCAGTAAAGCTTCATCAAATTTAGGTATTTGTCCTTTTGTTTGCCTGAAACGGACGTGCCAAGATGCATATTTGGCCTGAGCAGTCGCAAATGCTTATATTTGTTTGATGCACAAGTGGCCTGTGCATGCATTCATTTCGTATCATGTAATGCTCTTCTGCTCATGCTGGCTTTACCGCAGTGCTTTTGCGATGCAGTGAAGCTTGATCATATTTAAGTATTTGTCCTTTTGTTTGCCTGAAACGGATATGCCAAGATGCATATTTGGCCTGAGCAGCCGCAAATGCCTTTCTTTGATGCGCAAGTGGCCTGGGCATGCGTTCATTTCGTATCATGTAATGCTCTTCTGCTCACGCTGACTTTACCGCAGTGCTTTTTCGATGCAGTGAAGCTTGATCATCTTTTGGTAATTGTCTTTTTCTCTCTCTGAAACGGACGTGCCAAGATGCATATTTGGCCTGAGCAGTCGCAAATGCTTATATTTGTTTGATGCACAAGTGGCCTGTGCATGCATTCATTTCGTATCATGTAATGCTCTTCTGCTCATGCTGGCTTTACCGCAGTGCTTTTGCGATGCAGTGAAGCTTGATCATATTTAAGTATTTGTCCTTTTGTTTGCCTGAAACGGATATGCCAAGATGCATATTTGGCCTGAGCAATCGCAAATGCTTATATTTGTTTGATGCACAAATACCCTGTGCATGCGTTCATTTCGTATCATGTAATGCTCTTCTGCTCACGCTGGCTTTACCGCAGTGCTTTTGCGATGCAGTGAAGCTTGATCATATTTTAGTATTTGTCCTTTTGTTTGCCAGAAACGGACGTGCCAAGATGCATATTTGGCCTGAGCAGTCGCAAATGATTATAATTTTTTGATGCACAAGTGGCCTGGGCATGAGTTCATTTCGTATCATGTAGTGCGCTTCTGCTCATGCTGGCTTTACCACAGTGGTTTTTCGATGCAGTGAAGCTTGATCATATTTTAGTATTTGTCCTTTTGTTTGCCTGAAACGGACGTGACAAGATGCATATTTGGCCTGAGTAGTCGCAAATGCTTATATTTGTTTGATGCACAAGTGGCCTGTGCATGCGTTCATTTCGTATCATGTAATGCTCTTCTGCTCACGCTGGCTTTACCGCAGTGCTTTTTCGATCCAGTGAAGCTTAATCAGCTTTTGGTAATTGTAGTTTTGTCTCCCTGAAACGAACGTGCCAAGTTGCACATTTGGCCCGAAAAGTGGAAAATGCTTATATTTGTTTCATGCACAAGTGGCTTGTGCATGCGTTCATTTCGTACCATGTAATGCTCTTCTGTTCACGGTGGCTTTACCGCAGTGAATTTTGCGATGCAGTGAAGCTTAATCATCTTTCGGTAATTGTCTTTTTGTCTCCCTGAAACGGATGTGCCAAGATGCATATTTGGCCTGAGCAGTCGCAAATGCTTATATTTGTTTGATGCACAAGTGGCCTGTGCATGCGTTCATTTCATATCTTGTAATGATCTTCTGCTCACGCTGGCTTTACCGCAGTGCTTTTGCAATGCAGTGAAGATTGGTCATATTTAAGTATTTGTCCTTTTGTTTGCCAGAAACGGACGTGCCAAGATGCATATTTGGCCTGTGCAGTCGCAAATGCTTATATTTGTTTGATGCACAAGTGGCGTGGGCATGCGTTCATTTCGTATTAAGTAATGCCCTTGTTCTCACGCTTGATTTACTGCAGTGCTTTCGTAATGCATTGAAGCCTAATCATCTCTTGGTAATTGTTTTATTGTCTCCCTGAAACGGACATGTCAAGATGCATATTTGGCCTGAGCAGTCGCAAATGCTTATATTTGTTTGATGCACAAGTTGCCTGTGCATGCGTTCATTTCGTATCATGTAATGCTCTTCTGCTCACGCTGGCATTACCGCAGTGCTTTTGCGATGCAGTAAAGCTTCATCAAATTTAAGTATTTGTCCTTTTGTTTGCCTGAAACGGACGTGCCAAGATGCATATTTTGCCTGAGCCATCGCAAATGCTTATCTTAGTTTGATGCACAAGTGGCCTGTGCATGCGTTTATTTCGTATCATGTAATGCTCTTCTGCTCACGCTGGATTTACCGCAGTGCTATCGCGATGCAGAAGGGGAGACAGAAGGTTAGGTGGGCAGATGAGATTAAGAAGTTTGCGGGTATAAATTGGAAGCAGCAAGCACAGGACCGGGTTAACTGGCGGAACATGGGAGAGGCCTTTGTCCTGCAGTGGACGTAGTCAGGCTGATGATGATGATGATGATGATATCGCGATGCAGTGAAGCTTAATCATCCTTTGGTAATTTTCTTTTTGTCTCCCTGAAACGGACGTGCCAAGACGCATATTTGGCCTCAGCAGTTGCAAATGCCTATATTTGTTTGATGCACAAGTGGCCTGGGCATGCGTTCATTTCGTATCATGTAGGTCTCTTCTGCTCATGCCGGCTTTACCGCAGTGCTTTTTCAATGCAGTGAAGCTTAATCATCTTTTGGTAATTGTCTTTTTGTCTCCCTGAAACGAACGTGCCAAGATGCATATTTGGCCTGAGCAGTCGCAAATGCTTATATTTGTTGATGCACAAGTGGCCTGAGCATGCGTTCATTTGGTATCATGTAATGCTTTTCTGCTCACCGTGGCTTTACCGCAGTGCTTTCGCGATGCAGTGAAGCTTAATCATCTTTTGGTAATTGTCTTTTTGTCTCCATGAAACGGACGTGCCAAGATGCATATTTGGCCTGAGCAGTCGGAAATGCTTATATTTGATGCACAAGTGGCTTGTGCGTGCGTTCATTTCGTATCATGTAATGCTCTACTGTTCACGCTGGCTTTACCGCAGTGCTTTTTCGATCCAGTGAAGCTTAATCAGCTTTTAGTAATTGTAGTTTTGTCTCCCTGAAACGAACGTGCCAAGTTGCACATTTGGCCCGAACAGTCGCAAATGCTTATATTTGTTTGATGCACAAGTGGCGTGGGCATGCGTTCATTTCGTATTAAGTAATGCTCTTGTTCTCACGCTTGCTTTACTGCAGTGCTTTCGCAATGCAGTGAAGCCTAATCATCTCTTGGTAATTGTTTTTTGTCTCCCTGAAACGGATGTGCCAAGATGCCTAATTGGCCTGAGCAGTCGGAAATGCTTATATTTGTTTGATGCACAAGTGGCCTGTGCATGCGTTCATTTCGTATCGTGCCATGCTCTTCTGCTCAGACTGGCTTTACCGCAGTGCTTTTGCGATGCAGTGAAGCTTGATCTTATTTAAGTATTTGTCCTTTTGTTTGCCTGAAACGAACGTGCCAAGATGCATGTTTGGCCTGAGCAGTCGCAAATGCTTATATTTGTTTGATGCACAAGTGGCCTGTGCATGCGTTCATTTCGTATCATGTAATGCTTTCTGCTCATGCTGGTTTTACCGCAGTGCTTTGGATATGCAGTGAAGCTTAATCAGCTTTCGGTAATTGTTGTTTTGTCTCCCTGAAACGAACGTGCCAAGTTGCATATTTGGCCTGAGCAGTCGCAAATGCTTATATTTGTTTGATGCACAATTGGCCTGTGCATGCGTTCATTTCGTATCATGTGATGCTTTCTGCTCATGCTGGTTTTACCGCAGTGCTTTGGATATGCAGTGAAGCTTATTCAGCTTTTGGTAATTGTCGTTTTGTCTCCCTGAAACGAACGTGCCAAGTTGCATATTTGGCCTGAGCAGTCGCAAATGCTTATATTTGTTTGATGCACAATTGGCCTGTGCATGCGTTCATTTCGTATCATATATTGCTCTTCTGTTCACGCTGGCTTTTCCGCAGTGCTTTTTCGATCCAGTGAAGCTTAATAATGTTTTGGTAATTGTCTTACTGTCTCCCTAACTTGGACGTGCCAAGATGCATATATGGCCTGAGCAGATGCAAATGCTTATATTTGTTTGATGCACAAGTGGCCTGTGCATGCGTTCATTTCGTATCATGTAATGCTTTTCTGCTCACAGTGGCTTTACCGCAGTGCTTTCGCGAAGCAGTGAAGCTTAATTATCTTTTGGTAACTGTCTTTTTGTCTCCATGAAACGGACGTGCCAAGATGCATATTTGGCCTGAGCAGTCGCAAATGCTTATATTTGTTTGATGCCCAATTGGCCTGTGCATGCGTTCATTTCGTAACATGTAAAGCTCTTCTGCTCACGCTGGCTTTACCGCAGTGCTTTTTTGATGCAGTGAAGCTTGATCATATTTTAGTATTTGTCTTTTCGTTTGTCTGAGACGGACATGCCAGGATGCATATTTGGCCTGAGCAGTCGCAAATGCTTATATTTGTTTGATGCACAAGTCGCCTGTGCATGCATTCATTTTGTATCATGTAATGCTCTTCTGCTCGTGCAAGTTTTACCGCCGTGCTTTGGCTATGCAGTGAAGCTAAATCAGCTTTTGGTAATTGTCTTTTGGCTCCCTGAAACGAACGTGCCAAGTTGCATATTTGGCCTGTGCAGTCGCAAATGCTTATATTTGTTTGATGCACATGTGGCGTGGGCATGCGTTCATTTCGTATTAAGTAATGCTCTTGTTCTCACGCTTGCTTTACTGCAGTGCTTTCGCAATGCAGTGAAGCCTAATCATCTCTTGGTAATTGTTTTTTTGTCTCCCTGAAACGAACATGTCAAGATGCATATTTGGCCTGAGCAGTCGCAAATGCTTATATTTGATTGATGCACAAGTGGCCTGTGCATGCGTTCAATTCGTATCATGTAATGCTCTTCTGCTCACGCTGGCATTACCGCAGTGCTTTTGCGTTGCAGTGAAGCTTCATCAAATTTAAGTATTTGTCCTTTTGTTTGCCTGAAACGGACGTGCCAAGATGCATATTTGGCTTGAGCAGTCGCAAATGCTTATATTTCTTTGATGCACAAGTGGCCTGTGCATGTGTTCATTTCGTATCATGTGATGCTCTTCTGCTCATGCTGGTTTTACCGCAGTGCTTTGGCAATGCAGTGAAGATTAATCAGCTTTTGGTAATTGTCGTTTTGTCTCCCTGAAACGAACGTGCCAAGTTGCATATTTGGCCTGAGCAGTCGCAAATGCTTATATTTGTTTGATGCACAATTGGCCTGTGCATGCGTTCATTTCGTATCATATAATGCTCTTCTGTTCACGCTGGCTTTACCGCAGTGCTTTTTTGATCCAGTGAAGCTTAATAATGTTTTGGTAATTGTCTTACTGTCTCCCTAACTTGGACGTGCTAAGATGCATATATGGTCTGAGCTGGCGCAAATGCTTATGTTTGTTTGATGCACAAGTGGCCTGTGCATGCGTTCATTTCGTATTATGTAATGCTCTTCTGCTCACGCTGGCATTACCGCAGTGCTTTTGCGATGCAGTAAAGCTTCATCAAATTTAGGTATTTGTCCTTTTGTTTGCCTGAAACGGACGTGCCAAGATGCATATTTGGCCTGAGCAGTCACAAATGCTTATATTTGTTTGATGCACAAGTGGCCTGTGCATGCATTCATTTCGTATCATGTAATGCTCTTCTGCTCATGCTGGCTTTACCGCAGTGCTTTTGCGATGCAGTGAAGCTTGATCATATTTAAGTATTTGTCCTTTTGTTTGCCTGAAACGGATATGCCAAGATGCATATTTGGCCTGAGCAGCCGCAAATGCCTTTCTTTGATGCGCAAGTGGCCTGGGCATGCGTTCATTTCGTATCATGTAATGCTCTTCTGCTCACGCTGGCTTTACCGCAGTGCTTTTTCGATGCAGTGAAGCTTGATCATCTTTTGGTAATTGTCTTTTTCTCTCTCTGAAACGGACGTGCCAAGATGCATATTTGGCCTGAGCAGTCGCAAATGCTTATATTTGTTTGATGCACAAGTGGCCTGTGCATGCATTCATTTCGTATCATGTAATGCTCTTCTGCTCATGCTGGCTTTACCGCAGTGATTTTGCGATGCAGTGAAGCTTGATCATATTTAAGTATTTGTCCTTTTGTTTGCCTGAAACGGATATGCCAAGATGCATATTTGGCCTGAGCAATCGCAAATGCTTATATTTGTTTGATGCACAAATACCCTGTGCATGCGTTCATTTCGTATCATGTAATGCTCTTCTGCTCACGCTGGCTTTACCGCAGTGCTTTTGCGATGCAGTGAAGCTTGATCATATTTTAGTATTTGTCCTTTTGTTTGCCAGAAACGGACGTGCCAAGATGCATATTTGGCCTGAGCAGTCGCAAATGATTATAATTTTTTGATGCACAAGTGGCCTGGGCATGAGTTCATTTCGTATCATGTAGTGCGCTTCTGCTCATGCTGGCTTTACCACAGTGCTTTTTCGATGCAGTGAAGCTTGATCATATTTTAGTATTTGTCCTTTTGTTTGCCTGAAACGGACGTGACAAGATGCATATTTGGCCTGAGCAGTCGCAAATGCTTATATTTGTTTGATGCACAAGTGGCCTGTGCATGCGTTCATTTCGTATCATGTAATGCTCTTCTGCTCACGCTGGCTTTACCGCAGTGCTTTTTCGATCCAGTGAAGCTTAATCAGCTTTTGGTAATTGTAGTTTTGTCTCCCTGAAACGAACGTGCCAAGTTGCACATTTGGCCCGAAAAGTGGAAAATGCTTATATTTGTTTCATGCACAAGTGGCTTGTGCATGCGTTCATTTCGTACCATGTAATGCTCTTCTGTTCACGGTGGCTTTACCGCAGTGAATTTTGCGATGCAGTGAAGCTTAATCATCTTTCGGTAATTGTCTTTTTGTCTCCCTGAAACGGATGTGCCAAGATGCATATTTGGCCTGAGCAGTCGCAAATGCTTATATTTGTTTGATGCACAAGTGGCCTGTGCATGCGTTCATTTCATATCTTGTAATGCTCTTCTGCTCACGCTGGCATTACCGCAGTGCTTTTGCGATGCAGTAAAGCTTCATCAAATTTAGGTATTTGTCCTTTTGTTTGCCTGAAACGGACGTGCCAAGATGCATATTTGGCCTGAGCAGTCGCAAATGCTTATATTTGTTTGATGCACAAGTGGCCTGTGCATGCATTCATTTCGTATCATGTAATGCTCTTCTGCTCATGCTGGCTTTACCGCAGTGCTTTTGCGATGCAGTGAAGCTTGATCATATTTAAGTATTTGTCCTTTTGTTTGCCTGAAACGGATATGCCAAGATGCATATTTGGCCTGAGCAGCCGCAAATGCCTTTCTTTGATGCGCAAGTGGCCTGGGCATGCGTTCATTTCGTATCATGTAATGCTCTTCTGCTCACGCTGACTTTACCGCAGTGCTTTTTCGATGCAGTGAAGCTTGATCATCTTTTGGTAATTGTCTTTTTCTCTCTCTGAAACGGACGTGCCAAGATGCATATTTGGCCTGAGCAGTCGCAAATGCTTATATTTGTTTGATGCACAAGTGGCCTGTGCATGCATTCATTTCGTATCATGTAATGCTCTTCTGCTCATGCTGGCTTTACCGCAGTGCTTTTGCGATGCAGTGAAGCTTGATCATATTTAAGTATTTGTCCTTTTGTTTGCCTGAAACGGATATGCCAAGATGCATATTTGGCCTGAGCAATCGCAAATGCTTATATTTGTTTGATGCACAAATACCCTGTGCATGCGTTCATTTCGTATCATGTAATGCTCTTCTGCTCACGCTGGCTTTACCGCAGTGCTTTTGCGATGCAGTGAAGCTTGATCATATTTTAGTATTTGTCCTTTTGTTTGCCAGAAACGGACGTGCCAAGATGCATATTTGGCCTGAGCAGTCGCAAATGATTATAATTTTTTGATGCACAAGTGGCCTGGGCATGAGTTCATTTCGTATCATGTAGTGCGCTTCTGCTCATGCTGGCTTTACCACAGTGGTTTTTCGATGCAGTGAAGCTTGATCATATTTTAGTATTTGTCCTTTTGTTTGCCTGAAACGGACGTGACAAGATGCATATTTGGCCTGAGCAGTCGCAAATGCTTATATTTGTTTGATGCACAAGTGGCCTGTGCATGCGTTCATTTCGTATCATGTAATGCTCTTCTGCTCACGCTGGCTTTACCGCAGTGCTTTTTCGATCCAGTGAAGCTTAATCAGCTTTTGGTAATTGTAGTTTTGTCTCCCTGAAACGAACGTGCCAAGTTGCACATTTGGCCCGAAAAGTGGAAAATGCTTATATTTGTTTCATGCACAAGTGGCTTGTGCATGCGTTCATTTCGTACCATGTAATGCTCTTCTGTTCACGGTGGCTTTACCGCAGTGAATTTTGCGATGCAGTGAAGCTTAATCATCTTTCGGTAATTGTCTTTTTGTCTCCCTGAAACGGATGTGCCAAGATGCATATTTGGCCTGAGCAGTCGCAAATGCTTATATTTGTTTGATGCACAAGTGGCCTGTGCATGCGTTCATTTCATATCTTGTAATGATCTTCTGCTCACGCTGGCTTTACCGCAGTGCTTTTGCAATGCAGTGAAGATTGGTCATATTTAAGTATTTGTCCTTTTGTTTGCCAGAAACGGACGTGCCAAGATGCATATTTGGCCTGTGCAGTCGCAAATGCTTATATTTGTTTGATGCACAAGTGGCGTGGGCATGCGTTCATTTCGTATTAAGTAATGCCCTTGTTCTCACGCTTGATTTACTGCAGTGCTTTCGTAATGCATTGAAGCCTAATCATCTCTTGGTAATTGTTTTATTGTCTCCCTGAAACGGACATGTCAAGATGCATATTTGGCCTGAGCAGTCGCAAATGCTTATATTTGTTTGATGCACAAGTTGCCTGTGCATGCGTTCATTTCGTATCATGTAATGCTCTTCTGCTCACGCTGGCATTACCGCAGTGCTTTTGCGATGCAGTAAAGCTTCATCAAATTTAAGTATTTGTCCTTTTGTTTGCCTGAAACGGACGTGCCAAGATGCATATTTTGCCTGAGCCATCGCAAATGCTTATCTTAGTTTGATGCACAAGTGGCCTGTGCATGCGTTTATTTCGTATCATGTAATGCTCTTCTGCTCACGCTGGATTTACCGCAGTGCTATCGCGATGCAGTGAAGCTTAATCATCCTTTGGTAATTTTCTTTTTGTCTCCCTGAAACGGACGTGCCAAGACGCATATTTGGCCTCAGCAGTTGCAAATGCCTATATTTGTTTGATGCACAAGTGGCCTGGGCATGCGTTCATTTCGTATCATGTAGGTCTCTTCTGCTCATGCCGGCTTTACCGCAGTGCTTTTTCAATGCAGTGAAGCTTAATCATCTTTTGGTAATTGTCTTTTTGTCTCCCTGAAACGAACGTGCCAAGATGCATATTTGGCCTGAGCAGTCGCAAATGCTTATATTTGTTGATGCACAAGTGGCCTGAGCATGCGTTCATTTGGTATCATGTAATGCTTTTCTGCTCACCGTGGCTTTACCGCAGTGCTTTCGCGATGCAGTGAAGCTTAATCATCTTTTGGTAATTGTCTTTTTGTCTCCATGAAACGGACGTGCCAAGATGCATATTTGGCCTGAGCAGTCGGAAATGCTTATATTTGATGCACAAGTGGCTTGTGCGTGCGTTCATTTCGTATCATGTAATGCCCTACTGTTCACGCTGGCTTTACCGCAGTGCTTTTTCGATCCAGTGAAGCTTAATCAGCTTTTAGTAATTGTAGTTTTGTCTCCCTGAAACGAACGTGCCAAGTTGCACATTTGGCCCGAACAGTCGCAAATGCTTATATTTGTTTGATGCACAAGTGGCGTGGGCATGCGTTCATTTCGTATTAAGTAATGCTCTTGTTCTCACGCTTGCTTTACTGCAGTGCTTTCGCAATGCAGTGAAGCCTAATCATCTCTTGGTAATTGTTTTTTGTCTCCCTGAAACGGATGTGCCAAGATGCCTAATTGGCCTGAGCAGTCGGAAATGCTTATATTTGTTTGATGCACAAGTGGCCTGTGCATGCGTTCATTTCGTATCGTGCCATGCTCTTCTGCTCAGACTGGCTTTACCGCAGTGCTTTTGCGATGCAGTGAAGCTTGATCTTATTTAAGTATTTGTCCTTTTGTTTGC
This sequence comes from Rhipicephalus microplus, assembly GCF_043290135.1. Classification (NCBI taxonomy): domain Eukaryota; kingdom Metazoa; phylum Arthropoda; class Arachnida; order Ixodida; family Ixodidae; genus Rhipicephalus; species Rhipicephalus microplus. Next base: position 661,450 of record NW_027464612.1, on the reverse strand, counting down.
CTGAAACGAACGTGCCAAGATGCATGTTTGGCCTGAGCAGTCGCAAATGCTTATATTTGTTTGATGCACAAGTGGCCTGTGCATGCGTTCATTTCGTATCATGTAATGCTTTCTGCTCATGCTGGTTTTACCGCAGTGCTTTGGATATGCAGTGAAGCTTAATCAGCTTTCGGTAATTGTTGTTTTGTCTCCCTGAAACGAACGTGCCAAGTTGCATATTTGGCCTGAGCAGTCGCAAATGCTTATATTTGTTTGATGCACAATTGGCCTGTGCATGCGTTCATTTCGTATCATGTGATGCTTTCTGCTCATGCTGGTTTTACCGCAGTGCTTTGGATATGCAGTGAAGCTTATTCAGCTTTTGGTAATTGTCGTTTTGTCTCCCTGAAACGAACGTGCCAAGTTGCATATTTGGCCTGAGCAGTCGCAAATGCTTATATTTGTTTGATGCACAATTGGCCTGTGCATGCGTTCATTTCGTATCATATATTGCTCTTCTGTTCACGCTGGCTTTTCCGCAGTGCTTTTTCGATCCAGTGAAGCTTAATAATGTTTTGGTAATTGTCTTACTGTCTCCCTAACTTGGACGTGCCAAGATGAATATATGGCCTGAGCAGATGCAAATGCTTATATTTGTTTGATGCACAAGTGGCCTGTGCATGCGTTCATTTCGTATCATGTAATGCTCTTCTGCTCACGCTGGTTTTACCGCAGTGCTTTCGCGATGCAGTGAAGCTTAATCATCCTTTGGTAATTTTCTTTTTGTCTCCCTGAAACGGACGTACCAAGACGCATATTTGGCCTCAGCAGTTGCAAATGCCTATATTTGTTTGATGCACAAGTGGCCTGGGCATGCGTTCATTTCGTATCATGTAGGTCTCTTCTGCTCATGCTGGCATTACCGCAGTGCTTTTTCGATGCAGTGAAGCTTAATCATCTTTTGGTAATTGTCTTTTTGTCTCCCTGAAGCGAACGTGCCAAGATGCATATTTGGCCTGAGCAGTCGCAAATGCTTATATTTGTTTGATGCCCAAGTGGCCTGTGCATGCGTTCATTTCGTATCATGTAATGCTCTTCTGCTCACGCTGGCTTTACCGCAGTGCTTTTTCGATGCAGTGAAGCTTGATCATATTTTAGTATTTGTCTTTTCGTTTGTCTGAGACGGACATGCCAAGATGCATATTTGGCCTGAGCAGTCGCAAATGCTTATATTTGTTGTTGCACAAGTGGCCTTAGCATGCGTTCATTTCGTATCATATAATGCTTTTCTGCTTACAGTGGCTTTACCGCAGTGCTTTCGCGATGCAGTGAAGCTTAATTATCTTTTAGTAACTGTCTTTTTGTCTCCATGAAACGGACGTGCCAAGATGCATATTTGGCCTGAGCAGTCGCAAATGCTTATATTTGTTTGATGCCCAATTGGCCTGTGCATGCGTTCATTTCGTAACATGTAATGCTCTTCTGCTCACGCTGGCTTTACCGCAGTGCTTTTTTGATGCAGTGAAGCTTGATCATATTTTAGTATTTGTCTTTTCGTTTGTCTGAGACGGACATGCCAAGATGCATATTTGGCCTGAGCAGTCGCAAATGCTTATATTTGTTTGATGCACAAGTGGCCTGTGCATGCATTCATTTTGTATCATGTAATGCTCTTCTGCTCGTGCAAGTTTTACCGCAGTGCTTTGGCTATGCAGTGAAGCTAAATCAGCTTTTGGTAATTGTCTTTTGGCTCCCTGAAACGAACGTGCCAAGTTGCATATTTGGCCTGTGCAGTCGCAAATGCTTATATTTGTTTGATGCACAAGTGGCGTGGGCATGCGTTCATTTCGTATTAAGTAATGCTCTTGTTATCACGCTTGCTTTACTGCAGTGCTTTCGCAATGCAGTGAAGCCTAATCATCTTTTGGTAATTGTTTTTTTGTCTCCCTGAAACGAACATGTCAAGATGCATATTTGGCCTGAGCAGTCGCAAATGCTTATATTTGATTGATGCACAAGTGGCCTGTGCATGCGTTCATTTCGTATCATGTAATGCTCTTCTGCTCACGCTGGCATTACCGCCGTGCTTTTGCGTTGCAGTGAAGCTTAATAATGTTTTGGTAATTGTCTTACTGTCTCCCTAACTTGGACGTGCTAAGATGCATATATGGTCTGAGCAGGCGCAAATGCTTATGTTTGTTTGATGGACAAGTGGCCTGTGCATGCGTTCATTTCGTATTATGTAATGCTCTTCTGCTCACGCTGGCATTACCGCAGTGCTTTTGCGATGCAGTAAAGCTTCATCAAATTTAGGTATTTGTCCTTTTGTTTGCCTGAAACGGACGTGCCAAGATGCATATTTGGCCTGAGCAGTCGCAAATGCTTATATTTGTTTGATGCACAAGTGGCCTGTGCATGCATTCATTTCGTATCATGTAATGCTCTTCTGCTCATGCTGGTTTTACCGCAGTGCTTTGGCTATGCAGTGAAGCTAAATCAGCTTTTGGTAATTGTCTTTTTGTCTCCCTGAAACGAACGTGCCAAGTTGCATATTTGGCCTGAGCAGTCGCGAATGTTTATATTTGTTTGATGCACAAGTGGCCTGTCCATGCGTTCATTTCGTATTATGTAACGCTCTTCTGTTCACGCTGGCTTTACCGCAGTGCTTTTTCGATCCAGTGAAGCTTAATTATTTTTTGGTAATTGTCTTATTGTCTCCCTAAAACGGACGTGCCAAGATGCATATTTGGCCTGTGCAGTCGCAAATGCTTATATTTGTTTGATGCACAAGTGGCGTGGGCATGCGTTCATTTCTTATTAAGTAATGCTCTTGTTCTCACGCTTGCTTTACTGCAGTGCTTTCGCAATGCAGGGGAAGCCTAATCATCTCTTGGTAATTGTTTTTTTGTCTCCCTGAAACAGACATGTCAAGATGCATATTTGGCCTGAGCAGTCGCAAATGCTTATATTTGATTGATGCACAAGTGGCCTGTGCATGCGTTCATTTCGTATCATGTAATGCTCTTCTGCTCACGCTGGCATTACCGCCGTGCTTTTGCGTTGCAGTGAAGCTTCATCAAATTTAAGTATCTGTCCTTTTGTTTGCCTGAAACGGACGTGCCAAGATGCATATTTGGCTTGAGCTGTCGCAAATGCTTATATTTGTTTGATGCACAAGTGGCCTGTGCATGCGTTCATTTCGTATCATGTAATGCTGTTCTGCTCATGCTGGTTTTACCGCAGTGCTTTGGCGATGCAGTGAAGCTTGATCTTATTTAAGTATTTGTCCTTTTGTTTGCCTGAAACGAACGTGCCAAGGTGCATATTTGGCCTGAGCAGTCGCAAATGCTTATATTTGTTTGATGCACAAGTGGCCTGTGTATGCGTTCATTTCGTATCATGTAATGCTCTTCTGCTCATGCTGGATTTACCGCAGTGCTTTGGCGATGCAGTGAAGCTTAATCAGCTTTTGGTAATTGTCGTTTTGACTCTCTGAAACGGAACGTGCCAAGTTGCATATTTGGCCTGAGCAGTCGCAAATGCTTATATTTGTTTGATGCACAATTGGCCTGTGCATGCGTTCATTTCGTATCATATAATGCTCTTCAGTTCACGCTGGCTTTACCGCAGTGCTTTTTCGATCCAGTGAAGCTTATTAATGTTTTGGTAATTGTCTTACTGTCTCCCTAACTTGGACGTGCCAAGATGCATATATGGTCTGAGCAGGCGCAAATGCTTATATTTGTTTAATGCACAAGTGGCGTGTGCATGCGTTCATTTCGTATCATGTAATGCTCTTCTGCTCACGCTGGCTTTACCGCAGTGCTTTTGCGATGCAGTGAAGCTTGATCATATTTAAGTATTTGTCCTTTTGTTTGCCTGAAACGGATATGCCAAGATGCATATTTGGCCTGAGCAATCGCAAATGCTTATATTTGTTTGATGCACAAATACCCTGTGCATGCGTTCATTTCGTCTCATGTAATGCTCTTCTGCTCACGCTGGCTTTACCGCAGTGCTTTTGCGATGCAGTGAAGCTTGATCATATTTTAGTATTTGTCCTTTTGTTTGCCAGAAACGGACGTGCCAAGATGCATATTTGGCCTGAGCAGTCGCAAATGATTATAATTTTTTGATGCAAAAGTGGCCTGGGCATGAGTTCATTTCGTATCATGTAGTGCGCTTCTGCACATGCTGGCTTTACCACAGTGCTTTTTCGATGCAGTGAAGCTTGATCATATTTTAGTATTTGTCCTTTTGTTTGCCTGAAACGGACGTGACAAGATGCATATTTGGCCTGAGCAGTCGCAAATGCTTATATTTGTTTGATGCACAAGTGGCCTGTGCAGGCGTTCATTTCGTATCATGTAATGCTCTTCTGCTCACGCTGGCTTTACCGCAGTGCTTTTTCGATCCAGTGAAGCTTAATCAGCTTTTGGTAATTGTAGTTTTGTCTCCCTGAAACGAACGTGCCAAGTTGCACATTTGGCCCGAAAAGTGGAAAATGCTTATATTTGTTTCATGCACAAGTGGCTTGTGCATGCGTTCATTTCGTACCATGTAATGCTCTTCTGTTCACGGTGGCTTTACCGCAGTGAATTTTGCGATGCAGTGAAGCTTAATCATCTTTCGGTAATTGTCTTTTTGTCTCCCTGAAACGGATGTGCCAAGATGCATATTTGGCCTGAGCAGTCGCAAATGCTTATATTTGTTTGATGCACAAGTGGCCTGTGCATGCGTTCATTTCATATCTTGTAATGCTCTTCTGCTCACGCTGGCTTTACCGCAGTGCTTTTGCAATGCAGTGAAGATTGGTCATATTTAAGTATTTGTCCTTTTGTTTGCCAGAAACGGACGTGCCAAGATGCATATTTTGCCTGAGCCACCGCAAATGCTTATCTTAGTTTGATGCACAAGTGGCCTGTGCATGCGTTTATTTCGTATCATGTAATGCTCTTCTGCTCACGCTGGATTTACCGCAGTGCTATCGCGATGCAGTGAAGCTTAATCATCCTTTGGTAATTTTCTTTTTGTCTCCCTGAAACGGACGTGCCAAGACGCATATTTGGCCTCAGCAGTTGCAAATGCCTATATTTGTTTGATGCACAAGTGGCCTGGGCATGCGTTCATTTCGTATCATGTAGGTCTCTTCTGCTCATGCCGGCTTTACCGCAGTGCTTTTTCAATGCAGTGAAGCTTAATCATCTTTTGGTAATTGTCTTTTTGTCTCCCTGAAACGAACGTGCCAAGATGCATATTTGGCCTGAGCAGTCGCAAATGGTTATATTTGTTGATGCACAAGTGGCCTGAGCATGCGTTCATTTGGTATCATGTAATGCTTTTCTGCTCACCGTGGCTTTACCGCAGTGCTTTCGCGATGCAGTGAAGCTTAATCATCTTTTGGTAATTGTCTTTTTGTCTCCATGAAACGGACGTGCCAAGATGCATATTTGGCCTGAGCAGTCGGAAATGCTTATATTTGATGCACAAGTGGCTTGTGCGTGCGTTCATTTCGTATCATGTAATGCTCTACTGTTCACGCTGGCTTTACCGCAGTGCTTTTTCGATCCAGTGAAGCTTAATCAGCTTTTGGTAATTGTAGTTTTGTCTCCCTGAAACGAACGTGCCAAGTTGCACATTTGGCCCGAACAGTCGCAAATGCTTATATTTGTTTGATGCACAAGTGGCGTGGGCATGCGTTCATTTCGTATTAAGTAATGCTCTTGTTCTCACGCTTGCTTTACTGCAGTGCTTTCGCAATGCAGTGAAGCTTAATCAGCTTTCGGTAATTGTTGTTTTGTCTTCCTGAAACGAACGTGCCAAGTTGCATATTTGGCCTGAGCAGTCGCAAATGCTTATATTTGTTTGATGCACAATTGGCCTGTGCATGCGTTCATTTCGTATCATGTGATGCTTTCTGCTCATGCTGGTTTTACCGCAGTGCTTTGGATATGCAGTGAAGCTTATTCAGCTTTTGGTAATTGTCGTTTTGTCTCCCTGAAACGAACGTGCCAAGTTGCATATTTGGCCTGAGCAGTCGCAAATGCTTATATTTGTTTGATGCACAATTGGCCTGTGCATGCGTTCATTTCGTATCATATATTGCTCTTCTGTTCACGCTGGCTTTTCCGCAGTGCTTTTTCGATCCAGTGAAGCTTAATAATGTTTTGGTAATTGTCTTACTGTCTCCCTAACTTGGACGTGCCAAGATGAATATATGGCCTGAGCAGATGCAAATGCTTATATTTGTTTGATGCACAAGTGGCCTGTGCATGCGTTCATTTCGTATCATGTAATGCTCTTCTGCTCACGCTGGTTTTACCGCAGTGCTTTCGCGATGCAGTGAAGCTTAATCATCCTTTGGTAAATTTCTTTTTGTCTCCCTGAAACGGACGTACCAAGACGCATATTTGGCCTCAGCAGTTGCAAATGCCTATATTTGTTTGATGCACAAGTGGCCTGGGCATGCGTTCATTTCGTATCATGTAGGTCTCTTCTGCTCATGCTGGCATTACCGCAGTGCTTTTTCGATGCAGTGAAGCTTAATCATCTTTTGGTAATTGTCTTTTTGTCTCCCTGAAGCGAACGTGCCAAGATGCATATTTGGCCTGAGCAGTCGCAAATGCTTATATTTGTTTGATGCCCAAGTGGCCTGTGCATGCGTTCATTTCGTATCATGTAATGCTCTTCTGCTCACGCTGGCTTTACCGCAGTGCTTTTTCGATGCAGTGAAGCTTGATCATATTTTAGTATTTGTCTTTTCGTTTGTCTGAGACGGACATGCCAAGATGCATATTTGGCCTGAGCAGTCGCAAATGCTTATATTTGTTGTTGCACAAGTGGCCTTAGCATGCGTTCATTTCGTATCATATAATGCTTTTCTGCTTACAGTGGCTTTACCGCAGTGCTTTCGCGATGCAGTGAAGCTTAATTATCTTTTAGTAACTGTCTTTTTGTCTCCATGAAACGGACGTGCCAAGATGCATATTTGGCCTGAGCAGTCGCAAATGCTTATATTTGTTTGATGCCCAATTGGCCTGTGCATGCGTTCATTTCGTAACATGTAATGCTCTTCTGCTCACGCTGGCTTTACCGCAGTGCTTTTTTGATGCAGTGAAGCTTGATCATATTTTAGTATTTGTCTTTTCGTTTGTCTGAGACGGACATGCCAAGATGCATATTTGGCCTGAGCAGTCGCAAATGCTTATATTTGTTTGATGCACAAGTGGCCTGTGCATGCATTCATTTTGTATCATGTAATGCTCTTCTGCTCGTGCAAGTTTTACCGCAGTGCTTTGGCTATGCAGTGAAGCTAAATCAGCTTTTGGTAATTGTCTTTTGGCTCCCTGAAACGAACGTGCCAAGTTGCATATTTGGCCTGTGCAGTCGCAAATGCTTATATTTGTTTGATGCACAAGTGGCGTGGGCATGCGTTCATTTCGTATTAAGTAATGCTCTTGTTATCACGCTTGCTTTACTGCAGTGCTTTCGCAATGCAGTGAAGCCTAATCATCTTTTGGTAATTGTTTTTTTGTCTCCCTGAAACGAACATGTCAAGATGCATATTTGGCCTGAGCAGTCGCAAATGCTTATATTTGATTGATGCACAAGTGGCCTGTGCATGCGTTCAATTCGTATCATGTAATGCTCTTCTGCTCACGCTGGCATTACCGCAGTGCTTTTGCGTTGCAGTGAAGCTTCATCAAATTTAAGTATTTGTCCTTTTGTTTGCCTGAAACGGACGTGCCAAGATGCATATTTGGCTTGAGCAGTCGCAAATGCTTATATTTCTTTGATGCACAAGTGGCCTGTGCATGTGTTCATTTCGTATCATGTGATGCTCTTCTGCTCATGCTGGTTTTACCGCAGTGCTTTGGCAATGCAGTGAAGCTTAATCAGCTTTTGGTAATTGTCGTTTTGTCTCCCTGAAACGAACGTGCCAAGTTGCATATTTGGCCTGAGCAGTCGCAAATGCTTATATTTGTTTGATGCACAATTGGCCTGTGCATGCGTTCATTTCGTATCATATAATGCTCTTCTGTTCACGCTGGCTTTACCGCAGTGCTTTTTTGATCCAGTGAAGCTTAATAATGTTTTGGTAATTGTCTTACTGTCTCCCTAACTTGGACGTGCTAAGATGCATACATGGTCTGAGCAGGCGCAAATGCTTATGTTTGTTTGATGCACAAGTGGCCTGTGCATGCGTTCATTTCGTATTATGTAATGCTCTTCTGCTCACGCTGGCATTACCGCAGTGCTTTTGCGATGCAGTAAAGCTTCATCAAATTTAGGTATTTGTCCTTTTGTTTGCCTGAAACGGACGTGCCAAGATGCATCATTGGCCTGAGCAGTCGCAAATGCTTATATTTGTTTGATGCACAAGTGGCCTGTGCATGCATTCATTTCGTATCATGTAATGCTCTTCTGCTCATGCTGGTTTTACCGCAGTGCTTTGGCTATGCAGTGAAGCTAAATCAGCTTTTGGTAATTGTCTTTTTGTCTCCCTGAAACGAACGTGCCAAGTTGCATATTTGGCCTGAGCAGTCGCGAATGTTTATATTTGTTTGATGCACAAGTGGCCTGTCCATGCGTTCATTTCGTATTATGTAACGCTCTTCTGTTCACGCTGGCTTTACCGCAGTGCTTTTTCGATCCAGTGAAGCTTAATTATTTTTTGGTAATTGTCTTATTGTCTCCCTAAAACGGACGTGCCAAGATGCATATTTGGCCTGTGCAGTCGCAAATGCTTATATTTGTTTGATGCACAAGTGGCGTGGGCATGCGTTCATTTCTTATTAAGTAATGCTCTTGTTCTCACGCTTGCTTTACTGCAGTGCTTTCGCAATGCAGGGAAGCCTAATCATCTCTTGGTAATTGTTTTTTTGTCTCCCTGAAACAGACATGTCAAGATGCATATTTGGCCTGAGCAGTCGCAAATGCTTATATTTGATTGATGCACAAGTGGCCTTTGCATGCGTTCATTTCGTATCATGTAATGCTCTTCTGCTCACGCTGGCATTACCGCCGTGCTTTTGCGTTGCAGTGAAGCTTCATCAAATTTAAGTATCTGTCCTTTTGTTTGCCTGAAACGGACGTGCCAAGATGCATATTTGGCTTGAGCTGTCGCAAATGCTTATATTTGTTTGATGCACAAGTGGCCTGTGCATGCGTTCATTTCGTATCATGTAATGCTGTTCTGCTCATGCTGGTTTTACCGCAGTGCTTTGGCGATGCAGTGAAGCTTGATCTTATTTAAGTATTTGTCCTTTTGTTTGCCTGAAACGAACGTGCCAAGGTGCATATTTGGCCTGAGCAGTCGCAAATGCTTATATTTGTTTGATGCACAAGTGGCCTGTGTATGCGTTCATTTCGTATCATGTAATGCTCTTCTGCTCATGCTGGTTTTACCGCAGTGCTTTGGCGATGCAGTGAAGCTTAATCAGCTTTTGGTAATTGTCGTTTTGACTCTCTGAAACGAACGTGCCAAGTTGCATATTTGGCCTGAGCAGTCGCAAATGCTTATATTTATTTGATGCACAAGTGGCCTGTGCATGCATTCATTTCGTATCAAGTAATGCTCTTCTGCTCATGCTGGTTTTACCGCAGTGCTTTGGCTATGCAGTGAAGCTAAATCAGCTTTTGGTAATTGTCGTTTTGTCTCCCTGAAACGAACGTGCCAAGGTGCATATTTGGCCTGAGCAGTCGCAAATGCTTATATGTTTGATGCACAATTGGCCTGTGCATGCGTTCATTTCGTATCATGTGATGCTTTCTGCTCATGCTGGTTTTACCGCAGTGCTTTGGATATGCAGTGAAGCTTATTCAGCTTTTGGTAATTGTCGTTTTGTCTCCCTGAAACGAACGTGCCAAGGTGCATATTTGGCCTGAGCAGTCGCAAATGCCTATATATGTTTGATGCACAAGTGGCCTGGGCATGCGTTCATTTCGTATCATGTAGGTCTCTTCTGCTCATGCTGGCTTTACCGCAGTGCTTTTTCGATGCAGTGAAGCTTAATCATCTTTTGGTAAGTGTCTTTTTGTCTTCCTGAAATGAACGTGCCAAGATGCATATTTGGCCTGAGCAGTCGCAAATGCTTATATTTGTTTGATGCACAAGTGGCCAGTGCATGCGTTCATTTAATATCATGTAATGCTCTTCTGCTCATGCTGGCTTTACCGCAGTGCTTTTGCGAGGCAGTGAAGCTTGATCATATTTAAGTATTTGTCCTTTTGTTTGCCTGAAACGGACATGCCAAGATGCATATTTGGCCTGAGCAATCGCAAATGCTTATATTTGTTTGATGCACAAGTACCCTGTGCATGCGTTCATTTCGTATCATGTAATGCTTTTCTGCTCACGGTGGCTTTACCGCAGTGCTTTCCCGATGCAGTGAAGCTTAATCACCTTTTGGTTATTGTCTTTTTGTCTCAATGAAACGGACGTGCCAAGATGCATATTTAGCCTGAGCAGTCGCATATGCTTATATTTGTTTGATGCACAAGTGGCCTGTGCATGCGTTCATTTCGTATCATGTAATACTATTTGCTCAAGCTGGCTTTACCGCAGTACTTTTTCGATGCAGTAAAGCTTGATCATATTTTAGTATTTGTCCTTTTGTTTGCCAGAAACGGACGTGCCAAGATGCGTATTTGGCCTGAGCAGTCGCAAATGCTTATATTTGTTTGATGCACAAGTGGCCTGTGCATGCGTTCATTTCATATCATGTAATGCTCTTCTGCTCACGCTGGCTTTACCGCAGTGCTTTTGCGATGCAGTGAAGCATGATCATATTTAAGTATTTGTCCTTTTGTTTGCCCGAAACGGACGTGCGAAGATGCATATTTTGCCTGAGCAGTCGCAAGTGCTTATATTTGTTTGATGCAAAAGTGGCCTGTGCGTGCGTTTATTTCGTATCATGTAATGCTTTTCTGCTCACGGTGGCTTTACCGCAGTGCTTTCCCGATGCAGTGAAGCATAGTCATCTTTTGGTAATTGTCTTTTTGTCTCCCTGAAACGGACGTGCCAAGGTGCATATTTGGCCTGAGCAGTCGCAAATGCTTATATTTGTTTGATGCACAAGTGGCCTGTGCATGTGTTCACTTCATATCATGTAATGCTCTTCTGCTCATGCTGGCTTTACCGCAGTGCTTTTGCGAGGCAGTGAAGCTTGATCATATTTAAGTATTTGTCCTTTTGTTTGCCTGAAACGGACGTGCGAAGATGCATATTTTGCCTGAGCCTTCGCAAATGCTTATCTTTATTTGATGCACAAGTGGCCTGTGCATGCGTTCATTTCGTATCATGTAATGCTCTTCTGCTCACGCTGGTTTTACCGCAGTGCTTTCGCGATGCAGTGAAGCTTAATCAACTTTTGGTAATTTTCTTTTTGTTTCCCTGAAACGGACGTGCCAAGGTGCATATTTGGCCTGAGCAGTCGCAAATGCCTATATATGTTTGATGCACAAGTGGCCTCGGCATGCGTTCATTTCGTATCATGTAGGTCTCTTCTGCTCATGCTGGCTTTACCGCAGTGCTTTTTCGATGCAGTGAAGCTTAATCATCTTTTGGTAAGTGTCTTTTTGTCTTCCTGAAATGAACGTGCCAAGATGCATATTTGGCCTGAGCAGTCGCAAATGCTTTTATTTGTTTGATGCACAAGTGGCCTGTGCATGCGTTCAATTCGTATCATGTAATGCTTTTCTGCTCACAGTGGCTTTACCGCAGTGCTTTCGCGATGCAGTGAAGCTTAATCATCTTTTGGTAATTGTCTTTTTGTCTCCATGAAACGGACGTGCCAAGATGCATATTTGGTCTGAGCAGTCGCAAATGCTTATATTTGTTTGATGCCCAAGTGTCCTGTGCATGCGTTCATTTCATATCATGTAATGCTCTTCTGCTCACGCTGTCTTTACCGCAGTGCTTTTTTGATGCAATGAAGCTTGATCATATTTTAGTATTTGTCCTTTCGTTTGTCTGAGACGGACATGCCAAGATGCATATTTGGCCTGAGCAGTCGCAAATGCTTATATGTTTGATGCACAAGTGGCCTGTGCTTGCATTCATTTCGTATCATGTAATGCTCTTCTGCTCATGCTGGTTTTACCGCAGTGCTTTGGCTATGCAGTGAAGCTTAATCAGCTTTAGGTAATTGTCGTTTTGTCTCCCTAAAACGGACGTGCCAAGATGCATAATTGGCCTGTGCAGTCGCAAATGCTTATATTTGTTTGATGCACAAGTGGTCTGTGCATGCGTTCATTTCGTATCATGTTATGCTCTTTTGCTCACGCTGGCTTTACCGCAGTGCTTTCGCGATGCAGTGAAGCATAGTCATCTTTTGGTAATTGTCTTTTTGTCTCCCTGAAACGGACGTGCCAAGGTGCATATTTGGCCTGAGCAGTCGCAAATGCTTATATTTGTTTGATGCACAAGTGGCCTGTGCATGTGTTCACTTCATATCATGTAATGCTCTTCTGCTCATGCTGGCTTTACCGCAGTGCTTTTGCGAGGCAGTGAAGCTTGATCATATTTAAGTATTTGTCCTTTTGTTTGCCTGAAACGGACATGCCAAGATGCATATTTGGCCTGAGCAATCGCAAATGCTTATATTTGTTTGATGCACAAGTACCCTGTGCATGCGTTCATTTCGTAACATGTAATGCTCTTCTGCTCACGCTGGCTTTACCGCAGTGCTTTTGCGATGCAGTGAAGCATGATCATATTTAAGTATTTGTCCTTTTGTTTGCCCGAAACGGACGTGCGAAGATGCATATTTGGCCTGAGCAGTCGCAAATGCTTATATTTGATTGATGCAAAAGTGGCCTGTGCATGCGTTAATTTCGTATCATGTAATGCTTTTCTGCTCATGGTGGCTTTACCGCAGTGCTTTCGCGATGCAGTGAAGCTTAATCACCTTTTGGTTATTGTCTTTTTGTCTCCATGAAATGGACGTGCCAAGATGCATATTTAGCCTGAGCAGTCGCATATGCTTATATTTGTTTGATGCACAAGTGGCCTGTGCATGCGTTCATTTCGTATCATGTAAAGCTATTTGCTCAAGCTGGCTTTATCGCAGTGCTTTTTCGATGCAGTGAAGCTTGATCATATTTTAGTATTTGTCCTTTTGTTTGCCAGAAACGGACATGCCAAGATGCGTATTTGGCCTGAGCAGTCGCAAATACTTATATTTTTTGATGCAAAAGTGGCGTGGGCATGCCTTCATTTCGTATTAAGTAATGCTCTTGTTCTCACGCTAGCTTTACTGCAGTGCTTTCGCGATGCAGTGAAGCCTAATCATCTCTTGGTAATTGTTTTTTTGTCTCCCTGAAACGGACATGTCAAGATGCATATTTGGCCTGAGCAGTCGCAAATGCTTATATTTGTTTGATGCCCAAGTGTCCTGTGCATGCGTTCATTTCATATCATGTAATGCTCTTCTGCTCACGCTGTCTTTACCGCAGTGCTTTTTTGATGCAATGAAGCTTGATCATATTTTAGTATTTGTCCTTTCGTTTGTCTGAGACGGACATGCCAAGATGCATATTTGGCCTGAGCAGTCGCAAATGCTTATATGTTTGATGCACAAGTGGCCTGTGCTTGCATTCATTTCGTATCATGTAATGCTCTTCTGCTCATGCTGGTTTTACCGCAGTGCTTTGGCTATGCAGTGAAGCTTAATCAGCTTTAGGTAATTGTCGTTTTGTCTCCCTAAAACGGACGTGCCAAGATGCATAATTGGCCTGTGCAGTCGCAAATGCTTATATTTGTTTGATGCACAAGTGGTCTGTGCATGCGTTCATTTCGTATAATGTAATGCTCTTCTGCTCACGCTGGCTTTACCGCAGTGCTTTCGCGATGCAGTGAAGCATAGTCATCTTTTGGTAATTGTCTTTTTGTCTCCCTGAAACGGACGTGCCAAGGTGCATATTTGGCCTGAGCAGTCGCAAATGCTTATATTTGTTTGATGCACAAGTGGCCTGCGCATGTGTTCACTTCATATCATGTAATGCTCTTCTGCTCATGCTGACTTTACCGCAGTGCTTTTGCGAGGCAGTGAAGCTTGATCATATTTAGGTATTTGTCCTTTTGTTTTCGTGAAATGGACGTGCCAAGATGCATATTTGGCTTGAGTAGCCGCAAATGCCTTTCTTTGATGCGCAAGTGGCCTGGGCATGCGTTCATTTCGTATCATGTAATGCTCTTCTGCTCACGCTGGCTTTACCGCAGTGCTTTTTCGATACAGTGAAGCTTGATCATCTTTTGGTAATTGTCTTTTTCTCTCTCTGAAACGGACGTGCCAAGATGCATATTTGGCCTGAGCAGTCGCAAATGCTTATATTTGTTTGATGCCTAAGTGTCCTGTGCATGCGTTCTTTCGTATCATGTAATGCTCTTCTGCTCACGCTGGCTTTACCGCAGTGCTTTTTTGATGCAATAAAGCTTGATCATATTTTAGTATTTGTCTTTTTGTTTGTCTGAGACGGACATGCCAAGATACATATTTGGCCTGAGCAGTCGCAAATGCTTATATGTTTGATGCACAAGTGGCCTGTGCTTGCATTCATTTCGTATCATGTAATGCTCTTCTGCTCATGCTGGTTTTACCGCAGTGCTTTGGCTATGCAGTGAAGCTTAATCAGCTTTAGGTAATTGTCGTTTTGTCTCCCTAAGACGGACGTGCCAAGATGCATAATTGGCCTGTGCAGTCGCAAATGCTTATATTTGTTTGATGCACAAGTGGTCTGTGCATGCGTTCATTTCGTATAATGTAATGCTCTTCTGCTCACGCTGGCTTTACCGCAGTGCTTTCGCGATGCAGTGAAGCATAGTCATCTTTTGGTAATTGTCTTTTTGTCTCCCTGAAACGGACGTGCCAAGGTGCATATTTGGCCTGAGCAGTCGCAAATGCTTATATTTGTTTGATGCACAAGTGGCCTGCGCATGTGTTCACTTCATATCATGTAATGCTCTTCTGCTCATGCTGACTTTACCGCAGTGCTTTTGCGAGGCAGTGAAGCTTGATCATATTTAGGTATTTGTCCTTTTGTTTTCGTGAAATGGACGTGCCAAGATGCATATTTGGCTTGAGTAGCCGCAAATGCCTTTCTTTGATGCGCAAGTGGCCTGGGCATGCGTTCATTTCGTATCATGTAATGCTCTTCTGCTCACGCTGGCTTTACCGCAGTGCTTTTTCGATACAGTGAAGCTTGATCATCTTTTGGTAATTGTCTTTTTCTCTCTCTGAAACGGACATGCCAAGATGCATATTTGGCCTGAGCAATCGCAAATGCTTATATTTGTTTGATGCACAAGTACCCTGTGCATGCGTTCATTTCGTATCATGTAATGCTTTTCTGCTCACGGTGGCTTTACCGCAGTGCTTTCCCGATGCAGTGAAGCTTAATCACCTTTTGGTTATTGTCTTTTTGTCTCAATGAAACGGACGTGCCAAGATGCA
Source organism: Rhipicephalus microplus (assembly GCF_043290135.1). NCBI lineage: Eukaryota > Metazoa > Arthropoda > Arachnida > Ixodida > Ixodidae > Rhipicephalus > Rhipicephalus microplus. Next base: position 646,016 of record NW_027464612.1, on the reverse strand, counting down.
TATTTAGCCTGAGCAGTCGCATATGCTTATATTTGTTTGATGCACAAGTGGCCTGTGCATGCGTTCATTTCGTATCATGTAATACTATTTGCTCAAGCTGGCTTTACCGCAGTACTTTTTCGATGCAGTGAAGCTTGATCATATTTTAGTATTTGTCCTTTTGTTTGCCAGAAACGGACGTGCCAAGATGCGTATTTGGCCTGAGCAGTCGCAAATGCTTATATTTGTTTGATGCACAAGTGGCCTGTGCATGCGTTCATTTCATATCATGTAATGCTCTTCTGCTCACGCTGGCTTTACCGCAGTGCTTTTGCGATGCAGTGAAGCATGATCATATTTAAGTATTTGTCCTTTTGTTTGCCCGAAACGGACGTGCGAAGATGCATATTTGGCCTGAGCAGTCGCAAATGCTTATATTTGTTTGATGCAAAAGTGGCCTGTGCATGCGTTTATTTCGTATCATGTAATGCTTTTCTGCTCACGGTGGCTTTACCGCAGTGCTTTCCCGATGCAGGGAAGCTTAATCACCTTTTGGTTATTGTCTTTTTGTCTCAATGAAACGGACGTGCCAAGATGCATATTTAGCCTGAGCAGTCGCATATGCTTATATTTGTTTGATGCACAAGTGGCCTGTGCATGCGTTCATTTCGTATCATGTAATACTATTTGCTCAAGCTGGCTTTACCGCAGTACTTTTTCGATGGAGTGAAGCTTGATCATATTTTAGTATTTGTCCTTTTGTTTGCCAGAAACGGACGTGCCAAGATGCGTATTTGGCCTGAGCAGTCGCAAATGCCTTTCTTTGATGCGCAAGTGGCCTGGGCATGCGTTCATTTCGTATCATGTAATGCTCTTCTGCTCACGCTGGCTTTACCGCAGTGCTTTTTCGATGCAGTGAAGCTTGATCATCTTTTGGTAATTGTCTTTTTCTCTCTCTGAAACGGACGTGCCAAGATGCATATTTGGCCTGAGCAGTCGCAAATGCTTATATTTGTTTGATGCACAAGTGGCCTGTGCATGCATTCATTTTGTATCATGTAATGCTCTTCTGCTCACGCTGGCTTTACCGCAGTGCTTTTTCGATGCAGTGAAGCTTGATCATCTTTTGGTAATTGTCTTTTTCTCTCTCTGAAACGGACGTGCCAAGATGCATATTTGGCCTGAGCAGTCGCAAATGCTTATATTTGTTTGATGCACAAGTGGCCTGTGCATGCATTCATTTCGTATCATGTAATGCTCTTCTGCTCATGCTGGCTTTACCGCAGTGCTTTTGCGATGCAGTGAAGCTTGATCATATTTAAGTATTTGTCCTTTTGTTTGCCAGAAACGGACGTGCCAAGATGCGTATTTGGCCTGAGCAGTCGCAAATGCCTTTCTTTGATGCGCAAGTGGCCTGGGCATGCGTTCATTTCGTATCATGTAATGCTCTTCTGCTCACGCTGGCTTTACCGCAGTGCTTTTTCGATGCAGTGAAGCTTGATCATCTTTTGGTAATTGTCTTTTTCTCTCTCTGAAACGGACGTGCCAAGATGCATATTTGGCCTGAGCAGTCGCAAATGCTTATATTTGTTTGATGCACAAGTGGCCTGTGCATGCATTCATTTCGTATCATGTAATGCTCTTCTGCTCATGCTGGCTTTACCGCAGTGCTTTTGCGATGCAGTGAAGCTTGATCATATTTAAGTATTTGTCCTTTTGTTTGCCTGAAACGGATATGCCAAGATGCATATTTGGCCTGAGCAGCCGCAAATGCCTTTCTTTGATGCGCAAGTGGCCTGGGCATGCGTTCATTTCGTATCATGTAATGCTCTTCTGCTCACGCTGGCTTTACCGCAGTGCTTTTTCGATGCAGTGAAGCTTGATCATCTTTTGGTAATTGTCTTTTTCTCTCTCTGAAACGGACGTGCCAAGATGCATATTTGGCCTGAGCAGTCGCAAATGCTTATATTTGTTTGATGCACAAGTGGCCTGTGCATGCATTCATTTTGTATCATGTAATGCTCTTCTGCTCATGCTGGCTTTACCGCAGTGCTTTTGCGATGCAGTGAAGCTTGATCATATTTAAGTATTTGTCCTTTTGTTTGCCTGAAACGGATATGCCAAGATGCATATTTGGCCTGAGCAATCGCAAATGCTTATATTTGTTTGATGCACAAATACCCTGTGCATGCATTCATTTCGTATCATGTAATGCTCTTCTGCTCATGCTGGCTTTACCGCAGTGCTTTTGCGATGCAGTGAAGCTTGATCATATTTTAGTATTTGTCGTTTTGTTTGCCAGAAACGGACGTGCCAAGATGCATATTTGGCCTGAGCAGTCGCAAATGATTATAATTTTTTGATGCACAAGTGGCCTGGGCATGAGTTCATTTCGTATCATGTAGTGCTCTTCTGCTCATGCTGGCTTTACCACAGTGCTTTTTCGATGCAGTGAAGCTTGATCATATTTTAGTATTTGTCCTTTCGTTTGCCTGAAACGGACGTGACAAGATGCATATTTGGCCTGAGCAGTCGCAAATGCTTATATTTGTTTGATGCACAAGTGGCCTGTGCATGCGTTCATTTCGTATCATGTAATGCTCTTCTGCTCACGCTGGCTTTACCGCAGTGCTTTTTCGATCCAGTGAAGCTTATTCAGCTTTTGGTAATTGTAGTTTTGTCTCCCTGAAACGAACGTGCCAAGTTGCACATTTGGCCCGAAAAGTGGAAAATGCTTATATTTGTTTGATGCACAAGTGGCCTGTGCATGCGTTCATTTCGTATCATGTAATGCTCTTCTGCTCACGCTGGCTTTAGCGCAGTGCTTTTTCGATCCAGTGAAGCTTAATCAGCTTTTGGTAATTGTAGTTTTGTCTCCCTGAAACGAACGTGCCAAGTTGCACATTTGGCCCGAAAAGTGGAAAATGCTTATATTTGTTTGATGCACAAGTGGCTTGTGCATGCGTTCATTTCGTACCATGTAATGCTCTTCTGTTCACGGTGGCTTTACCGCAGTGAATTTCGCGATGCAGTGAAGATTGGTCATATTTAAGTATTTGTCCTTTTGTTTGCCAGAAACGGACGTGCCAATATGCATATTTGGCCTGAGCAGTCGCAAATGGTTATATTTGTTTGATGCACAAGTGGCCTGTGCATGCGTTCATTTCATATCTTGTAATGCTCTTCTGCTCACGCTGGCTTTACCGCAGTGCTTTTGCAATGCAGTGAAGATTGGTCATATTTAAGTATTTGTCCTTTTGTTTGCCAGAAACGGACGTGCCAAGATGCATAATTGGCCTGTGCAGTCGCAAATGCTTATATTTGTTTGATGCACAAGTGGCGTGGGCATGCGTTCATTTCGTATTAAGTAATGCCATTGTTCTCACGCTTGCTTAACTGCAGTGCTTTCGTAATGCATTGAAGCCTAATCATCTCTTGGTAATTGTTTTATTATCTCCCTGAAACGGACATGTCAAGATGCATATTTGGCCTGAGCAGTCGCAAATGCTTATATTTGTTTGATGCACAAGTTGCCTGTGCATGCTTTCATTTCGTATCATGTATAGCTCTTCTGCTCACGCTGGCATTACCGCAGTGCTTTTGCGATGCAGTAAAGCTTCATCAAATTTAAGTATTTGTCCTTTTGTTTGCCTGAAACGGACGTGCCAAGATGCATATTTTGCCTGAGCCATCGCAAATGCTTATCTTAGTTTGATGCACAAGTGGCCTGTGCATGCGTTTATTTCGTATCATGTAATGCTCTTCTGCTCACGCTGGATTTACCGCAGTGCTATCGCGATGCAGTGAAGCTTAATCATCCTTTGGTAATTTTCTTTTTGTCTCCCTGAAACGGACGTGCCAAGACGCATATTTGGCCTCAGCAGTTGCAAATGCCTATATTTGTTTGATACACAAGTGGCCTGGGCATGCGTTCATTTCGTATCATGTAGGTCTCTTCTGCTCATGCCGGCTTTACCGCAGTGCTTTTTCAATGCAGTGAAGCTTAATCATCTTTTGGTAATTGTCTTTTTGTCTCCCTGAAACGAACGTGCCAAGATGCATATTTGGCCTGAGCAGTCGCAAATGCTTATATTTGTTGATGCACAAGTGGCCTGTGCATGCGTTCATTTCGTATCATGTAATGCTTTCTGCTCATGCTGGTTTTACCGCAGTGCTTTGGATATGCAGTGAAGCTTAATCAACTTTCGGTAATTGTTGTTTTGTCTGCCTGAAATGGACGTGCCAAGATGCATATTTGGCTTGAGTAGCCGCAAATGCCTTTCTTTGATGCGCAAGTGGCCTGGGCATGCGTTCATTTCGTATCATGTAATGCTCTTCTGCTCACGCTGGCTTTACCGCAGTGCTTTTTCGATACAGTGAAGCTTGATCATCTTTTGGTAATTGTCTTTTTCTCTCTCTGAAACGGACGTGCCAAGATGCATATTTGGCCTGAGCAGTCGCAAATGCTTATATTTGTTTGATGCCTAAGTGTCCTGTGCATGCGTTCTTTCGTATCATGTAATGCTCTTCTGCTCACGCTGGCTTTACCGCAGTGCTTTTTTGATGCAATAAAGCTTGATCATATTTTAGTATTTGTCTTTTTGTTTGTCTGAGACGGACATGCCAAGATACATATTTGGCCTGAGCAGTCGCAAATGCTTATATGTTTGATGCACAAGTGGCCTGTGCTTGCATTCATTTCGTATCATGTAATGCTCTTCTGCTCATGCTGGTTTTACCGCAGTGCTTTGGCTATGCAGTGAAGCTTAATCAGCTTTAGGTAATTGTCGTTTTGTCTCCCTAAGACGGACGTGCCAAGATGCATAATTGGCCTGTGCAGTCGCAAATGCTTATATTTGTTTGATGCACAAGTGGTCTGTGCATGCGTTCATTTCGTATAATGTAATGCTCTTCTGCTCACGCTGGCTTTACCGCAGTGCTTTCGCGATGCAGTGAAGCATAGTCATCTTTTGGCAATTGTCTTTTTGTCTCCCTGAAACGGACGTGCCAAGGTGCATATTTGGCCTGAGCAGTCGCAAATGCTTATATTTGTTTGATGCACAAGTGGCCTGCGCATGTGTTCACTTCATATCATGTAATGCTCTTCTGCTCATGCTGACTTTACCGCAGTGCTTTTGCGAGGCAGTGAAGCTTGATCATATTTAGGTATTTGTCCTTTTGTTTTCGTGAAATGGACGTGCCAAGATGCATATTTGGCTTGAGTAGCCGCAAATGCCTTTCTTTGATGCGCAAGTGGCCTGGGCATGCGTTCATTTCGTATCATGTAATGCTCTTCTGCTCACGCTGGCTTTACCGCAGTGCTTTTTCGATACAGTGAAGCTTGATCATATTTTGGTAATTGTCTTTTTCTCTCTCTGAAACGGACATGCCAAGATGCATATTTGGCCTGAGCAATCGCAAATGCTTATATTTGTTTGATGCACAAGTACCCTGTGCATGCGTTCATTTCGTATCATGTAATGCTTTTCTGCTCACGGTGGCTTTACCGCAGTGCTTTCCCGATGCAGTGAAGCTTAATCACCTTTTGGTTATTGTCTTTTTGTCTCAATGAAACGGACGTGCCAAGATGCATATTTAGCCTGAGCAGTCGCATATGCTTATATTTGTTTGATGCACAAGTGGCCTGTGCATGCGTTCATTTCGTATCATGTAATACTATTTGCTCAAGCTGGCTTTACCGCAGTACTTTTTCGATGCAGTGAAGCTTGATCATATTTTAGTATTTGTCCTTTTGTTTGCCAGAAACGGACGTGCCAAGATGCGTATTTGGCCTGAGCAGTCGCAAATGCTTATATTTGTTTGATGCACAAGTGGCCTGTGCATGCGTTCATTTCATATCATGTAATGCTCTTCTGCTCACGCTGGCTTTACCGCAGTGCTTTTGCGATGCAGTGAAGCATGATCATATTTAAGTATTTGTCCTTTTGTTTGCCCGAAACGGACGTGCGAAGATGCATATTTGGCCTGAGCAGTCGCAAATGCTTATATTTGTTTGATGCAAAAGTGGCCTGTGCATGCGTTTATTTCGTATCATGTAATGCTTTTCTGCTCACGGTGGCTTTACCGCAGTGCTTTCCCGATGCTGGGAAGCTTAATCACCTTTTGGTTATTGTCTTTTTGTCTCAATGAAACGGACGTGCCAAGATGCATATTTAGCCTGAGCAGTCGCATATGCTTATATTTGTTTGATGCACAAGTGGCCTGTGCATGCGTTCATTTCGTATCATGTAATACTATTTGCTCAAGCTGGCTTTACCGCAGTACTTTTTCGATGGAGTGAAGCTTGATCATATTTTAGTATTTGTCCTTTTGTTTGCCAGAAACGGACGTGCCAAGATGCGTATTTGGCCTGAGCAGTCGCAAATGCCTTTCTTTGATGCGCAAGTGGCCTGGGCATGCGTTCATTTCGTATCATGTAATGCTCTTCTGCTCACGCTGGCTTTACCGCAGTGCTTTTTCGATGCAGTGAAGCTTGATCATCTTTTGGTAATTGTCTTTTTCTCTCTCTGAAACGGACGTGCCAAGATGCATATTTGGCCTGAGCAGTCGCAAATGCTTATATTTGTTTGATGCACAAGTGGCCTGTGCATGCATTCATTTTGTATCATGTAATGCTCTTCTGCTCACGCTGGCTTTACCGCAGTGCTTTTTCGATGCAGTGAAGCTTGATCATCTTTTGGTAATTGTCTTTTTCTCTCTCTGAAACGGACGTGCCAAGATGCATATTTGGCCTGAGCAGTCGCAAATGCTTATATTTGTTTGATGCACAAGTGGCCTGTGCATGCATTCATTTCGTATCATGTAATGCTCTTCTGCTCATGCTGGCTTTACCGCAGTGCTTTTGCGATGCAGTGAAGCTTGATCATATTTAAGTATTTGTCCTTTTGTTTGCCAGAAACGGACGTGCCAAGATGCGTATTTGGCCTGAGCAGTCGCAAATGCCTTTCTTTGATGCGCAAGTGGCCTGGGCATGCGTTCATTTCGTATCATGTAATGCTCTTCTGCTCACGCTGGCTTTACCGCAGTGCTTTTTCGATGCAGTGAAGCTTGATCATCTTTTGGTAATTGTCTTTTTCTCTCTCTGAAACGGACGTGCCAAGATGCATATTTGGCCTGAGCAGTCGCAAATGCTTATATTTGTTTGATGCACAAGTGGCCTGTGCATGCATTCATTTCGTATCATGTAATGCTCTTCTGCTCATGCTGGCTTTACCGCAGTGCTTTTGCGATGCAGTGAAGCTTGATCATATTTAAGTATTTGTCCTTTTGTTTGCCTGAAACGGATATGCCAAGATGCATATTTGGCCTGAGCAGCCGCAAATGCCTTTCTTTGATGCGCAAGTGGCCTGGGCATGCGTTCATTTCGTATCATGTAATGCTCTTCTGCTCACGCTGGCTTTACCGCAGTGCTTTTTCGATGCAGTGAAGCTTGATCATCTTTTGGTAATTGTCTTTTTCTCTGTCTGAAACGGACGTGCCAAGATGCATATTTGGCCTGAGCAGTCGCAAATGCTTATATTTGTTTGATGCACAAGTGGCCTGTGCATGCATTCATTTTGTATCATGTAATGCTCTTCTGCTCATGCTGGCTTTACCGCAGTGCTTTTGCGATGCAGTGAAGCTTGATCATATTTAAGTATTTGTCCTTTTGTTTGCCTGAAACGGATATGCCAAGATGCATATTTGGCCTGAGCAATCGCAAATGCTTATATTTGTTTGATGCACAAATACCCTGTGCATGCATTCATTTCGTATCATGTAATGCTCTTCTGCTCATGCTGGCATTACCGCAGTGCTTTTTCGATGCAGTGAAGCTTAATCATCTTTTGGTAATTGTCTTTTTGTCTCCCTGAAGCGAACGTGCCAAGATGCATATTTGGCCTGAGCAGTCGCAAATGCTTATATTTGATTGATGCCCAAGTGGCCTGTGCATGCGTTCATTTCGTATCATGTAATGCTCTTCTGCTCACGCTGGCTTTACCGCAGTGCTTTTTCGATGCAGTGAAGCTTGATCATATTTTAGTATTTGTCTTTTCGTTTGTCTGAGACGGACATGCCAAGATGCATATTTGGCCTGAGCAGTCGCAAATGCTTATATTTGTTTGATGCACAAGTGGCCTGTGCATGCGTTCATTTCGTATCATGTAATGCTCTTCTGCTCACGCTGGCTTTACCGCAGTGCTTTTTCGATCCAGTGAAGCTTAATCAGCTTTTGGTAATTGTAGTTTTGTCTCCCTGAAACGAACGTGCCAAGTTGCACATTTGGCCCGAAAAGTGGAAAATGCTTATATTTGTTTGATGCACAAGTGGCCTGTGCATGCGTTCATTTCGTATCATGTAATGCTCTTCTGCTCACGCTGGCTTTAGCGCAGTGCTTTTTCGATCCAGTGAAGCTTAATCAGCTTTTGGTAATTGTAGTTTTGTCTCCCTGAAACGAACGTGCCAAGTTGCACATTTGGCCCGAAAAGTGGAAAATGCTTATATTTGTTTGATGCACAAGTGGCTTGTGCATGCGTTCATTTCGTACCATGTAATGCTCTTCTGTTCACGGTGGCTTTACCGCAGTGAATTTTGCGATGCAGTGAAGATTGGTCATATTTAAGTATTTGTCCTTTTGTTTGCCAGAAACGGACGTGCCAATATGCATATTTGGCCTGAGCAGTCGCAAATGGTTATATTTGTTTGATGCACAAGTGGCCTGTGCATGCGTTCATTTCATATCTTGTAATGCTCTTCTGCTCACGCTGGCTTTACCGCAGTGCTTTTGCAATGCAGTGAAGATTGGTCATATTTAAGTATTTGTCCTTTTGTTTGCCAGAAACGGACGTGCCAAGATGCATAATTGGCCTGTGCAGTCGCAAATGCTTATATTTGTTTGATGCACAAGTGGCGTGGGCATGCGTTCATTTCGTATTAAGTAATGCCCTTGTTCTCACGCTTGCTTAACTGCAGTGCTTTCGTAATGCATTGAAGCCTAATCATCTCTTGGTAATTGTTTTATTGTCTCCCTGAAACGGACATGTCAAGATGCATATTTGGCCTGAGCAGTCGCAAATGCTTATATTTGTTTGATGCACAAGTTGCCTGTGCATGCGTTCATTTCGTATCATGTAATGCTCTTCTGCTCACGCTGGCATTACCGCAGTGCTTTTGCGATGCAGTAAAGCTTCATCAAATTTAAGTATTTGTCCTTTTGTTTGCCTGAAACGGACGTGCCAAGATGCATATTTTGCCTGAGCCATCGCAAATGCTTATCTTAGTTTGATGCACAAGTGGCCTGTGCATGCGTTTATTTCGTATCATGTAATGCTCTTCTGCTCACGCTGGATTTACCGCAGTGCTATCGCGATGCAGTGAAGCTTAATCATCCTTTGGTAATTTTCTTTTTGTCTCCCTGAAACGGACGTGCCAAGACGCATATTTGGCCTCAGCAGTTGCAAATGCCTATATTTGTTTGATACACAAGTGGCCTGGGCATGCGTTCATTTCGTATCATGTAGGTCTCTTCTGCTCATGCCGGCTTTACCGCAGTGCTTTTTCAATGCAGTGAAGCTTAATCATCTTTTGGTAATTGTCTTTTTGTCTCCCAGAAACGAACGTGCCAAGATGCATATTTGGCCTGAGCAGTCGCAAATGCTTATATTTGTTGATGCACAAGTGGCCTGAGCATGCGTTCATTTGGTATCATGTAATGCTTTTCTGCTCACCGTGGCTTTACCGCAGTGCTTTCGCGATGCAGTGAAGCTTAATCATCTTTTGGTAATTGTCTTTTTGTCTCCATGAAACGGACGTGCCAAAATGCATATTTGGCCTGAGCAGTCGGAAATGCTTATATTTGATGCACAAGTGGCTTGTGCGTGCGTTCATTTCGTATCATGTAATGCTCTACTGTTCACGCTGGCTTTACCGCAGTGCTTTTTCGATCCAGTGAAGCTTAATCAGCCTTTGGTAATTGTAGTTTTGTCTCCCTGAAACGAATGTGCCAAGTTGCACATTTGGCCCGAACAGTCGCAAATGCTTATATTTGTTTGATGCACAAGTGGCGTGGGCATGCGTTCATTTCGTATTAAGTAATGCTCTTGTTCTCACGCTTGCTTTACTGCAGTGCTTTCGCAATGCAGTGAAGCCTAATCATCTCTTGGTAATTGTTTTTTGTCTCCCTGAAACGGATGTGCCAAGATGCTTAATTGGCCTGAGCAGTCGCAAATGCTTATATTTGTTTGATGCACAAGTGGCCTGTGCATGCGTTCATTTCGTATCGTGCCATGCTCTTCTGCTCAGACTGGCTTTACCGCAGTGCTTTTGCGATGCAGTGAAGCTTGATCTTATTTAGGTACTTGTCCTTTTGTTTGCCTGAAACGAACGTGCCAAGATGCATGTTTGGCCCGAGCAGTCGCAAATGCTTATATTTGTTTGATGCACAAGTGGCCTGTGCATGCGTTCATTTCGTATCATGTAATGCTTTCTGCTCATGCTGGTTTTACCGCAGTGCTTTGGATATGCAGTGAAGCTTAATCAACTTTCGGTAATTGTTGTTTTGTCTCCCTGAAACGAACGTGCCAAGTTGCATATTTGGCCTGAGCAGTCGCAAATGCTTATATTTGTTTGATGCACAATTGGCCTGTGCATGCGTTCATTTCGTATCATGTGATGCTTTCTGCTCATGCTGGTTTTACCGCAGTGCTTTTGATATGCAGTGAAGCTTATTCAGCTTTTGGTAATTGTCGTTTTGTCTCCCTGAAACGAACGTGCCAAGTTGCATATTTGGCCTGAGCAGTCGCAAATGCTTATATTTGTTTGATGCACAATTGGCCTGTGCATGCGTTCATTTCGTATCATATATTGCCCTTCTGTTCACGCTGGCTTTTCCGCAGTGCTTTTTCGATCCAGTGAAGCTTAATAATGTTTTGGTAATTGTCTTACTGTCTCCCTAACTTGGACGTGCCAAGATGCATATATGGCCTGAGCAGATGCAAATGCTTATATTTGTTTGATGCACAAGTGGCCTGTGCATGCGTTCATTTCGTATCATGTAATGCTCTTCTGCTCACGCTGGATTTACCGCAGTGCTTTCGCGATGCAGTGAACCTTAATCATCCTTTGGTAATTTTCTTTTTGTCTCCCTGAAACGGACGTACCAAGACGCATATTTGGCCTCAGCAGTTGCAAATGCCTATATTTGTTTGATGCACAAGTGGCCTGGGCATGCGTTCATTTCGTATCATGTAGGTCTCTTCTGCTCATGCTGGCATTACCGCAGTGCTTTTTCGATGCAGTGAAGCTTAATCATCTTTTGGTAATTGTCTTTTTGTCTCCCTGAAGCGAACGTGCCAAGATGCATATTTGGCCTGAGCAGTCGCAAATGCTTATATTTGATTGATGCCCAAGTGGCCTGTGCATGCGTTCATTTCGTATCATGTAATGCTCTTCTGCTCACGCTGGCTTTACCGCAGTGCTTTTTCGATGCAGTGAAGCTTGATCATATTTTAGTATTTGTCTTTTCGTTTGTCTGAGACGGACATGCCAAGATGCATATTTGGCCTGAGCAGTCGCAAATGCTTATATTTGTTGTTGCACAAGTGGCCTTAGCATGCGTTCATTTCGTATCATATAATGCTTTTCTGCTCACAGTGGCTTTACCGCAGTGCTTTTGCGATGCAGTGAAGCTTAATTATCTTTTGGTAACTGTCTTTTTGTCTCCATGAAACGGACGTGCCAAGATGCATATTTGGCCTGAGCAGTCGCAAATGCTTATATTTGTTTGATGCCCAATTGGCCTGTGCATGCGTTCATTTCGTAACATGTAATGCTCTTCTGCTCAAGCTGGCTTTACCGCAGTGCTTTTTTGATGCAGTGAAGCTTGATCATATTTTAGTATTTGTCTTTTCGTTTGTCTGAGACGGACATGCCAAGATGCATATTTGGCCTGAGCAGTCGCAAATGCTTATATTTGTTTGATGCACAAGTGGCCTGTGCATGCATTCATTTTGTATCATGTAATGCTCTTCTGCTCGTGCAAGTTTTACCGCAGTACTTTGGCTATGCAGTGATGCTAAATCAGCTTTTGGTAATTGTCTTTTGGCTCCCTGAAACGAACGTGCCAAGTTGCATATTTGGCCTGTGCAGTCGCAAATGCTTATATTTGTTTGATGCACAAGTGGCGTGGGCATGCGTTCATTTCGTATTAAGTAATGCTCTTGTTCTCACGCTTGCTTTACTGCAGTGCTTTCGCAATGCAGTGAAGCCTAATCATCTCTTGGTAATTGTTTTTTTGTCTCCCTGAAACGAACATGTCAAGATGCATATTTGGCCTGAGCAGTCGCAAATGCTTATATTTGATTGATGCACAAGTGGCCTGTGCATGCGTTCAATTCGTATCATGTAATGCTCTTCTGCTCACGCTGGCATTACCGCAGTGCTTTTGCGTTGCAGTGAAGCTTCATCAAATTTAATTATTTGTCCTTTTGTTTGCCTGAAACGGACGTGCCAAGATGCATATTTGGCTTGAGCAGTCGCAAATGCTTATATTTCTTTGATGCACAAGTGGCCTGTGCATGTGTTCATTTCGTATCATGTGATGCTCTTCTGCTCATGCTGGTTTTACCGCAGTGCTTTGGCAATGCAGTGAAGCTTAATCAGCTTTTGGTAATTGTCGTTTTGTCTCCCTGAAACGAACGTGCCAAGTTGCATATTTGGCCTGAGCAGTCGCAAATGCTTATATTTGTTTGATGCACAATTGGCCTGTGCATGCGTTCATTTCGTATCATATAATGCTCTTCTGTTCACGCTGGCTTTACCGCAGTGCTTTTTTGATCCAGTGAAGCTTAATAATGTTTTGGTAATTGTCTTACTGTCTCCCTAACTTGGACGTGCTAAGATGCATATATGGTCTGAGCAGGCGCAAATGCTTATGTTTGTTTGATGCACAAGTGGCCTGTGCATGCGTTCATTTCGTATTATGTAATGCTCTTCTGCTCACGCTGGCATTACCGCAGTGCTTTTGCGATGCAGTAAAGCTTCATCAAATTTAGGTATTTGTCCTTTTGTTTGCCTGAAACGGACGTGCCAAGATGCATATTTGGCCTGAGCAGTCGCAAATGCTTATATTTGTTTGATGCACAAGTGGCCTGTGCATGCATTCATTTCGTATCATGTAATGCTCTTCTGCTCATGCTGGTTTTACCGCAGTGCTTTGGCTATGCAGTGAAGCTAAATCAGCTTTTGGTAATTGTCTTTTTGTCTCCCTGAAACGAACGTGCCAAGTTGCATATTTGGCCTGAGCAGTCGCGAATGTTTATATTTGTTTGATGCACAAGTGGCCTGTCCATGCGTTCATTTCGTATTATGTAACGCTCTTCTGTTCACGCTGGCTTTACCGCAGTGCTTGTTCGATCCAGTGAAGCTTAATTATTTTTTGGTAATTGTCTTATTGTCTCCCTAAAACGGACGTGCCAAGATGCATATTTGGCCTGTGCAGTCGCAAATGCTTATATTTGTTTGATGCACAAGTGGCGTGGGCATGCGTTCATTTCTTATTAAGTAATGCTCTTGTTCTCACGCTTGCTTTACTGCAGTGCTTTCGCAATGCAGGGAAGCCTAATCATCTCTTGGTAATTGTTTTTTTGTCTCCCTGAAACAGACATGTCAAGATGCATATTTGGCCTGAGCAGTCGCAAATGCTTATATTTCATTGATGCACAAGTGGCCTGTGCATGCGTTCATTTCGTATCATGTAATGCTCTTCTGCTCACGCTGGCATTACCGCAGTGCTTTTGCGATGCAGTAAAGCTTCATCAAATTTAAGTATTTGTCCTTTTGTTTGCCTGAAACGGACGTGCCAAGATGCATATTTTGCCTGAGCCATCGCAAATGCTTATCTTAGTTTGATGCACAAGTGGCCTGTGCATGCGTTTATTTCGTATCATGTAATGCTCTTCTGCTCACGCTGGATTTACCGCAGTGCTATCGCGATGCAGTGAAGCTTAATCATCCTTTGGTAATTTTCTTTTTGTCTCCCTGAAACGGACGTGCCAAGACGCATATTTGGCCTGAGCAATCGCAAATGCTTATATTTGTTTGATGCACAAATACCCTGTGCATGCATTCATTTCGTATCATGTAATGCTCTTCTGCTCATGCTGGCTTTACCGCAGTGCTTTTGCGATGCAGTGAAGCTTGATAATATTTTAGTATTTGTCTTTTTGTTTGCCAGAAACGGACGTGCCAAGATGCATATTTGGCCTGAGCAGTCGCAAATGATTATATTTTTTTGATGCACAAGTGGCCTGGGCATGAGTTCATTTCGTATCATGTAGTGCTCTTCTGCTCATGCTGGCTTTACCACAGTGCTTTTTCGATGCAGTGAAGCTTGATCATATTTTAGTATTTGTCCTTTTGTTTGCCTGAAACGGACGTGACAAGATGCATATTTGGCCTGAGCAGTCGCAAATGCTTATATTTGTTTGATGCACAAGTGGCCTGTGCATGCGTTCATTTCGTATCATGTAATGCTCTTCTGCTCACGCTGGCTTTACCGCAGTGCTTTTTCGATCCAGTGAAGCTTAATCAGCTTTTGGTAATTGTAGTTTTGTCTCCCTGAAACGAACGTGCCAAGTTGCACATTTGGCCCGAAAAGTGGAAAATGCTTATATTTGTTTGATGCACAAGTGGCCTGTGCATGCGTTCATTTCGTATCATGTAATGCTCTTCTGCTCACGCTGGCTTTAGCGCAGTGCTTTTTCGATCCAGTGAAGCTTAATCAGCTTTTGGTAATTGTAGTTTTGTCTCCCTGAAACGAACGTGCCAAGTTGCACATTTGGCCCGAAAAGTGGAAAATGCTTATATTTGTTTGATGCACAAGTGGCTTGTGCATGCGTTCATTTCGTACCATGTAATGCTCTTCTGTTCACGGTGGCTTTACCGCAGTGAATTTTGCGATGCAGTGAAGATTGGTCATATTTAAGTATTTGTCCTTTTGTTTGCCAGAAACGGACGTGCCAAGATGCATATTTGGCCT